>NC_132855.1:2065457-2701290 GCF_048164855.1 Canis lupus baileyi
TGTGAGGCCTTGACCCTCCCCACTACCTAGGGTTCTTAGTCGCCACCCCTGTGCACCCCGCCTCCCCTGGGCACCCGCCTCCCCTTGGCACCCCTCCTCTCCTGGGCACCTCGCTCCTCCTGGGCACCCTGCCTCCCTTGGGCACCTGCCTTCCCTGGGATCCTGCCTTCCCTGGGCACCCCTCCTCTCCTGGGCACCTTGCTCCTCCTGGGCACCCTGCCTCCTCTGGGCACCCCGCCTCCTCTGGGCACCCCACTCCTCTGGAGCACCCCGCCTCCACTGGCACCCTGCCTCTCCTGGGCACCCTGCTCCTCCTGGGCACCTCGCTCCTCCTGGGCACGCTGCCTCCCCTGGGTACCCTGCTCCTCCTGGGCACCCTGCCTCCCCTGGGCACCCTGCCACTTCTGGGTACCCCATTCCTCCTCCTGGGCACTGTACTGCTGCTCTTGGGCACCCCACTGCTCCTCCTGGGCACCTCGCTGCCCCTGGGCACCCCATGGAGGTCACATGCACTGAAATGTTCGCTGGCCGGGGGAGCTGGAGCCCCCACTTCTCTCCCGCCTCCCTTTCTCAGGAAGTCTCCCTGTCTAAGCTCCTCCGTGGCTTCCGTGTCGTCCTCCAGCAGGTCCTGCCGGCACTTCCTTTGTCACCTTTCCTGCACCTCCCGGACTTTCTTGGTCCCGCTGTTCCTGCTCCAGTGCAGCTCCCCGACGTCCTCGCCGGCCCACTCCACTCGCCCCTTAATGGTTTGTTGTGTGGGGTGTGTCTGCTCTCAGTTCTTTGGTCCTGGTAAGTGTTCTCCGCTGAACACCGGGGAGGGGGGCAGTTGGAGCAAAATCAGTTCCTGTTACTCCTCCGTTTAAACCTCTTTGTTTCTATTTGCTTTTTTTTTCCTGAGCATTTTTATTTTATTTTAAATTTATTTTTTATTGGTGTTCAATTTGCCAACATACAGAATAACACCCAGTGCTCATCCTGTCAAGTTCCCCCCTCAGTGCCCGTCACCCAGTTGCCCGCACCCCCCCATCCCCTTCCTCCACCCCTAGTTCGTTTCCCAGAGTTAGGAGTCTTTATGTTCTGTCTCCCTTTCTGATATTTCCCACTCATTTTCCCTCCTTTCCCCTTTATTCCCTTTCACTGTTATTTATATTCCCCAAATGAATGAGACCATATAATGTTTGTCCTTCTCCGGTTGACTCACTTCACTCAGCATAATACCCTCCAGTTCCATCCACGTTGAAGCACATGGTGGGTATTTGTCTTTTCTAATAGCTGAGTAATATTCCATTGTATACATAAACCACAGCTTCTTTATCCATTCATCTGTCTGAGGACACCGAGGCTCCTTCCACAGTTTGGCTATCGAGGCCATTGCTGCTAGAAACATCGGGGTGCAGGTGTCCCGGCGTTTCACTGCATCTGTATCTTTGGGGTAAATCCCCAGCAGTGCAATTGCTGGGTCGTAGGGCAGGTATATTTTTTACTCTTTGAGGAACCTGCACACAGTTTTCCAGAGTGGCTGCACCAGGTCACATTCCCACCAACAGTGCAGGAGGGTCCCCTTTCTCCACATCCTCTCCAACATTTGTGGTTTCCTGCCTTGTTAATTTTCCCCATTCTCACTAGTGTAAGATGGTATCTCAACGTAGTTTGGATTTGTATTTCCCTGATGGCAAGTGATGCAGAGCATTTTTTCTTGTGCTTATTGGCCATGTCCATGTCTTCTTCTGTGAGATTTCTGTTCATGTCTTTTGCCCATTTCATGATTGGATTGTTTGTTTCTTTGGTGTTGAGTTTAATAAGTTTTTCATAGATCTTGGAAACTAGCCCTTTATCTGATACGTCATTTGCAAATATCCTCTCCCATTCTGTAGGTTGTCTTTTAGATTTGTTGACTGTATCCTTTGCTGTGCAGAAGCTTCTTATCTTGATGAAGTCCCAATAGTTCATTTTTGCTTTTGTTTCTTTTGCCTTCGTGGATGTATCTTGCAAGAAGTTACTGTGGCCGAGTTCAAAAAGGGTGTTGCCTGTGTTCTCCTCTAGGATTTTGATGGACTCTTGGATCTCACATTTAGATCTTTCAAACTGGCAAAGAAGAAGTCAAACTCTCCCTCTTCGCCGATGACATGATACTCTACATAGATAACCCAAAAGCCTCCACCCCAAGATTGCTAGAACTCATACAGCAATTCGGCAGCGTGGCAGGATACAAAATCAATGCCCAGAAGTCAGTGGCATTTCTATACATGAACAATGAGACTGAAGAAAGAGAAATTAAGGAGTCAATCCCATGTACAATTGCACCCAAAAGCATAAGATACTTAGGAATAAACCTAACCAAAGAAGTAAAGGATCTATACCCTAAAAACTACAGAACACTCTGAAAGAAATTGAGGAAGACACAAAGAGATGGAAAAATATTCCATGCTCATGGATTGGAAGAATTAACATAGTGAAACTGTCAATGTTACCCAGGGCAATGTACACGTTCAGTGCAATCCCTATCAAAATACCATGGACTTTCTTCAGAGAGTTGGAACAAATCATCTTAAGATTTGTGTAGAAGCAGAAAAGACCCCGAATAGCCAGGGGAATATTGAAAAAGAAAACCATATCTGGGGGCATCACAATGCCAGATTTCAGGTTGTCCTACAAAGCTGTGGTCATCAAGACAGTGTGGTACTGGCACAAAAGCAGACACATAGATCAATGGAACAGAATAGAGAACCCAGAAGTGGACCCTGAACTCTATGGTCAACTAATATTCGACAAAGGAGGAAAGACTATCCATTGGAAGAAAGACAGTCTCTTCAATAAATGGTGCTGGGAACATTGGACAGCCACGTGCAGAAGAATGAATCTATTTGCTTTCTATTCCCTGAGAATAATGGACCCCAACTCTTTGCTCTGACTTGGAATTGTCCGTGCCCACGGGCCAGCCACACCGATCACGTGCTCTCACACCTACCATCTACACCATTGGGGCGGGGAGGGCTAACTGGAATTTAAATCTTATTTCAATTGTCACTAAAAAATTAGAACGTTTAGTTTGAGTAGTAATGATGGGAAACAATTGAACAGAACACCCGGGGTCAGAAGTATCACTATAGAAGTGACAGAGACTCGCCATTTGTGCACGTTCTATAGAAAAAGTCCCCCCGCCCCCGACAACAAAACATAATGAGGAGGATTGGGATCACTAAGTGGGCACACCAGTGCGTCAGGAGCTCTAAGTTAGTGAATGCCAAGCTGAAAGAGATGGCCTATGAGTGCTATTAATAAAGATCTATTCCCTGGAAAGAAAATGCCTGCTACTTAATACATACCATGTGCACAGGTGCATCTGCGTTGTGTGTGTGCACAGGTGTATCTGCACTGTGTGCGTGTGGATGTGCACGCTGCGTGGGCTAGTCTGATGTACATGTGTCTCATCGTGTTACTGTGAGCCTGAGTCTACGCACACGCATGTCTGCAGGCGGGGGCTTGGCTACCTGCTGTGGTAGGTTTCTACACGAGCAGGTGGGTCTCTGCACAAGCATATGGGTCTCTGCACAGGCAGGTGGGTCTCTGCATAAGCAGGTAGGTGTCTGCACGGGCAAGTGGGTCTCTGCACAAGCAGGCGGGTCTCTGCACAGGCAGGTAGGTGTCTGCACAAGCAGATGGGTCTCTGCATAGGCAGGTAGGTCTCTGCACAGGCAGGTAAGTATCTGCATAGGCAGGTAGGTGTCTGCACAGGCAGGTGGGTCTCTGCACAGCAGGTGGGTGTCTGCACAAGCAGGGCCACCGTGATTGAGAAGCAGATGGGGCCAAACAGCTTCCCTGAGCCGGAGGTCCCTGGAGCTTTGGCATCCTTGGCTTCCAAGCTTAAGCTTGGTCCCTTAAGCTTCCAGGCTTTGGCATCGATTTCTGGGGTTCAATGCCAATTTTGCAACTCATTTGCCGGGTGACCCTGTGTACATTGTGCCACATTTCACAGGCCTCTGCTTCTTTATAAACCAGAGAAGCCACGTATAGAGCCCACAGGGTTTTTCCGGTGATAAATGAAGTAATACACTTAAAGCACTCAAAAACTGCATCTGGCCTGTAGTCAGCATTTAATAAATATTTACTAATTCTTCTTCATTTTGTTATTTTTCTCCCACTCCTCTCAGACGATTCACGG
This sequence comes from Canis lupus baileyi, assembly GCF_048164855.1. Taxonomy (NCBI): domain Eukaryota; kingdom Metazoa; phylum Chordata; class Mammalia; order Carnivora; family Canidae; genus Canis; species Canis lupus. The sequence continues at coordinate 2,069,620 of NC_132855.1, forward strand.
GCACGTGGAGCAGAGCTCCTGACCATCTTGGCAGATGACACTGTCCTCGGCTCACCTTCCCGAATCAGAAGTCGACTGCGTTCCTAGGATCTGCTCATGCCACGCTCAGTGACCCCGGCCTCCTAGGCCTCAGCTCCAGCCCGCTCCCTAAGTTACCCCTCCTCCCAGGCCCCTAACGCCGCCCTCCCCATCCGGCCATCCCTCGTCACTCCCTTGAGTCACCCAGAGGGTTTGCTCATCAGGCTCCTGGCTTCCTTTCCTGCCTTTTCTCCGTCGCATCCTCCCGCATCAAGCAACTGCGGTGATCTCTAAAAAGCACGCTCTGCCCAGAAGTCTTCGTGGGCTCGGGCTGGAGCGAGGACGTGGGGTCGCCCCATTTGTGCCCATCGCGCCCCCATGCCTGCCTGTGGGGCTTAAAAGGCCCACGAGAGCTCCTCTAGCTTGTGGACGGAGGCGCAGCGTCTAGGGAGGTTGGTCTCCCCCTTGGGTAATGCCCCCTCTCCCTTGGCCCCCAGAGGTGCCCCTTCCTCGCACAGACCTTTTCTGAACTTGGGTCTGTCCCGGGACCTGCGCGTGACCCCTTCAGGAGCACCCCCCGTTCCCACAGGGCCCTTGTGCCTGGTGTGCCAGCTGGGTCCTGGCTAGCCTCACGCTCCACTTTTCAAAGAGATCCAAAAGCTATGACGACAGCGGTCGGATTTGTCACTTCAGTGATGAAAACGCAGTAAGAGAAATATAAGCCAGTCACTCGATGTTCCTCAACGTCTCGCCTGTAAGTGAAGTGCAGGGCGGTGGGCCGCGCTCAGATGGGGTCCGAGTGCATATTAGTGTCGACAAATGGGATGTTGGAGGCGGAAATGCACAGACATGTGGGGTGTAGATGTGCACGAGCATGTGGGGTGTGGATGTGCATGGGTGCGTGGGGTGTGGACATGCACAGGCGCGTGGGGTATATATGCGCACAGGTGTGTGGGGTGTAGATATGCACGAGCATGTGGGGGTGGGTGTACATGAGCATGTGGGGTGTGGATGTGCACGGGCACGTCTCCCCCTCGCCCTCCGTGCGTCCTCACCCGGCGCTGAGCCGCGAGCTGTGAAGGGCAGACGGAGCTGCTTGGTCCGGGGGAGCCACAAGGCCCGACCTGGTGCCGGGCGCCCCCGGTCTGCGCGGTCTGCAGTAGCGGCCTTGACCTGGGGGTCACGGGCTCGCAGCACCTGGGCAGCCGCACCTCGCCGGGGTGGAGCCGGGGCCTGGGACCGGACTGGCCTCCCCTGGACGGTGCGGTGCCCACGGAGGGCGCAGGGTCCCCTGAGGGCGGAGGGTCCCCAAGCGCAGGGAGGGGCCTGGGTGGCCGGCAAGGCGGGGTCGGTCCCTAGCAGCCCAGGGCACCCCCAGAACTCCAGGTTCCCCCCGCTGCCCTTTTACCTTCAGGCAATAAAACCAGATGGTTTTCCACGTTTCCACTAACAGATACAATCACCTCCCAATTTAAAGGAGATTTGGAGAAGAAATGGAGCACATTTTCCGGAAGGCCATCCACCACTTTAGGTACAAGTGACCCCAGGGCACGACCCCCCATGGTCCGCAGGTTCCTGGGCCCTGCCCATCCCTGTGCCATCAGGCACCTCCGGGCGCTCACACCCCAACTTCAAAGCGAAGCTGATGCTGTTCAGTAATCCCGAGAATACTATTTTTGATCCACCTTTTCAGGAAGATTCATTTAAAAGCCTAGACATAGCTACATGATGATTTTCTACCATCCACAGAGGAAAACAACAACAACAATGCGCCCAAGATACAATGATTACTGGCAAGAAAGAATGCTTTCCAAAATTTCCTTAAAATACTATTATTTCATCCGGTAGGGAAAGAAACGAATTGTACATTGTGCCTGTTCCAGCGCGAGTGTGGGCCCTGCCCTCTCACACCTCTGTCCTGACTTTTATCTGAGACATAAAAGAGATTTCATAACAGAACCACTACATAAATTACACAGCGATCTATGATTAAACATAGAAATGCACACGCAAGACATTTCTTCAGAACTTCTCTTTTTACAGTCACCTCTTACATGCTGTACATATGTCTATCAGGAAAGATGCCCCAGATGCTTACATGCAGCTATCTGTTTGGCTCTTTTCTCCCGCAGGAGCCCGTTGGGCGGCTCTGCTCCTATATACGGGTTGGGCATCAGACCTAGTCTCTGATACGAGGAAGGGCAACCCAGGCCGTTACAAATCAACAATCATAATTTTAAGGTTCATTTGTCTTTAAATCTTGCCTAGAGTCAGGAATTATTACGGAAATATATTTAATTGGAATCAGAGATACTCAGACACGTACACTAGGGGCATTTATATTCTCACTTTTTTTTTTATATATATTCTCACTTTTTAACGGACTTTGAGTTTATTGCAATTATTCTAGCATTCAGTCTAAATGTACGTTCAGATACTTATTATAATTTGAGGCTACAGGTGATGAGGGAAGTCACGTGGATTAATTTCAGATAGGCCTACAAAATTCCTAATCTACGTCTAATAGAAAATAAATGCGGACTAATCAAACTGCCCTCTCACAATGTTGACCAGGGAAGGGAACACTCGGTGAGCAGCCAAGGAAGCAGACGTGGTGTCTGACGTACCTGGTCTTTTCAAACTCTGCATCTTCCAAACAGCATGTGGTTTCAAATTCCTCTAGTCACAAACGACTCCGTATCTTTTAGCCTCTCGTTAGTGGGTCCCCCCACCCTTGGATGGATAAAGCTTTTCATTTTAGATACTACTGGAGCCATCTCATAGTATATCTAGGTATCTCCTTTTCCAAAATATAGTCTGGCTTTTTAATATTAGGGTTTACCTGCTGCATATTCCTACTTTGGAAAAAAACAAACAAACAAGCAGACGTGAGAATTTCGACCCTTCATTATCATCTTCAGTAGGATTTGACAGTGATAAGCCTTCGTAATATTAAATTTTCTATACATTTCTTTTTAATCATAGTTCCAAACTAAGTTTCCACGGAAAAGGAGTTTTGGACACAATGTTAATACTTATGATGACTAACACATTCACCTGTTGAGAAGTAGGAAAGGAAAGATGGAGGTGGAAGGTAAGGAGATATTATTAATAGCCCGGTGTTATTTTGGAGCATAAAACAAGCAAACGATGAAGCCCAAAGAAGAAGTTTTATGACAAGTAGTTATATCCCAAGTACCATTTTAAAAGGTACATTAAATTTTCTACAGTTCTATATAAATCAAATGTCGGTGTTTACACCTTTATTGAAGCTATTTTATTAGGAGCAAATAAAAAAAAATATCAAGGACCTAGAGAAAATTTTTGGAATTCTTTGAGAGAATGTGGAACTCCAAGGATATTTTAACTTGTCTCGTATTAATTTGGGATACTGACTCGTGCAGTTATTTTGCCTACCCAAGTCTCTCTGCACCTTAGTTTGCACATGGCATTAAATGTCAATAGGCACCCCACTGCCACCCCCTGGAAGTTTTGCAAGAATCTGAGGAAGACGCAGAAATAATGAAGGATGGGAACTGCAGTTATTGACATTAATTCCAGAATATCTCTGTTCCATTACGAGCACTACAGCCCTGAGCAGCAACCATGAAAATATTCACAGGCTTTGTTCAAAAAGGGGAGCAAGCAGGAGATAATGGATGTTCTGCTGTTTTTGAAAAATATTTATTTATTTATTAGAGAGAGAGAGAGAGAAAGAGCACAAGTGGGAGGGGCAGAGGCCGAGGGAGAGGGAATCTCAAGCAGACGCTGTGCTGAGCGCAGAGCCTGATGTGGGGCTCGGTCTCATGACCCCAAGATCACGACCTGAGCCGAAACCAAGAGTCAGACGCTTAGCCTACCGTGCCACCCAGGTGCCCCGATAATGGATGTTCTGGCACATAATTCACTCTGTTATGGGAAAGTCGTCTACCCAAGGTCCAGTACTATGCCAACTTGATCAAAGTCAAGAGGGTCGAACGTAGAATCAGAGCCCAAGGATGACGCTTGAGCACCCGGCAGCCCTGTCAACACCCTCCGTCTTTGCTCTGGGGTTTCTCCGTGTCTCTCTCCACGTCGTTGGTACCCACCTTTCAATACCCTTGGCCGGCCAGCCCCATCCCTTGGAAAGGACGCAGACCACGTGGGCCTGCACTTCTGGTGAGTGCTGCTGACTACGCACTCACCCTTCTTTCTACACTTACTGCTCTGCCGTCTGAGAATCTTTCAGATATTTCAATGCGATCAATCAGATGACTAGCTTTGACGTGGAGCGACAGGATTCACAGCAGGCTCATGTATACTCTTTCTGCAAAACTATTTTAGCGGCTTCCTTTCTATCCCCTGAAACCATGGTGGGAAGGACAGAGTGGAAACTTGGGGAAGCCTAGTTTTTTACCACATTCAAAATGTAAATGTCAAGTTTCTGCTTCCTTCCCTGTTTTATCTTGCCTTGTCTTGTTACCTGATCTTTTTCCAAGCAGGGAGGTAGGGATTCATCTGCCCTTCCTTTACACCCCCAGAGAGAAGACCCTGGCCTACGGAAAAAGGACTTTAATCATATGATGCGAGGGTTTTAGAAAGTCCTTTTAAGAATACCACCTCGATGTAGCCTCTGTTGAAAACACGTTTCAGGAGATTGAAGTAGAAAAATGACTGTTAATGTGGCAGAAAGAAAAATACTTGTAGTGTAAGATTATGAATAACAGTGTACAGCAGAGAGAAGGCCAAGCTATTTTCCAGCATGTAACTCCTTGAGGAGGATTTGGTTTGGATGTTTGAGCTCCGTCTCTCCGACACCTATCACAGTGTCTGGCCCATTCAATGCACTCAAGAATTTGAATTATATGTAGAATGGACAGTAGTTACCTAGTGGATTTCCGTGTAAAAAAGAGGGAAAGAGGGGATCCCTGGGTGGCTCAGCGGTTTGGCGCCTGCCTTTGGCCCAGGGTGTGATCCTGGAGTCCCGGGATCGAGTCCCACATCGGGCTCCCGGCATGGAGCCTGTTTCTCCCTCTGCCTGTGTCTCTGCCTCTCTCTCTCTCTCTCTATGTCTATCATAAATAAATAAATAAATAAATAAATAAATAAATAAATAAATAAATAAATAAAATATTAAAAAAAACCAAAACAAATAAAAGTTTAAAAAAAAGAGGGAAAGGTGATTAGGGAAAGGGAGAGAATGATCTAGTAAAGGAATGATTAGTGTTTGAAGAGAAAGCTGGGAAAAGGTAAAGTGAACAGTAAAGAACAGAGAATTAGAAAGTATGGATGTAATATCATTCCCACTAAAAGCTTTTTGTAATAAATATATTTTATAATCGTCTTAAGCAAATGCGCTGTTGAAAAGTAATAATTTCTGAAAAGTAAAATACCTGACTCTTTCAAGAATGTTTTACTGCCCCAAACACGACCAGGTGACGTACAGCCAACGTAAGCTCTTCTTTTCTCAGGAAATGCAGTGTGTCTATGCAGGCGTGTTGAAAATGCTGATGAAATCTACGCAGTGCAGAGCAATAACCATTTTTGTACCTGTGAGTTAATAAAACAAACACCTAATAGCACTCCGGGGAAGAGGAGATGCCTTTCTTATGAAACTCTGAGGAGTCATGTATTTGATATCAAGAATCCTTTCTATTCTGTTGAGTAATGGTGCCAGCAGCCGGTGATAGAACTCCCTGGAGGCTATTTCCAAGCCAATGGTGTCACTCGGCTGAAGGAATAGGGAGATGTGTTAGACCTTTTTAACACAGGATGGGTATCTCAATAAATCAAGGACTCTAAAGGAAAAGAATTAACAAGGAAAAAAAAAAAAGGAGACTGTTCACCAAGAAGAACACTAGTGATCGCTCTTTGAAATCTCTCTTGGAACTAAATGATTTACTCTGTGTTTCTCCCTTTTCTAATAAGCTTTAAACTTTTCCTGGCTTTTTATTTCCTACTAAAGAGAAACCATCAAATGAACGTTTTTTTTTTTTTTTTAAAAGAATAAAAATCTAGGTATGTGTCTCAGAATAAATACATGTAAATGTACATATATACGCATACCTAGAGCTAGAGAAATAAACCATCTTGTTTCCCCAACTAGAAAAGAATCTTTGAGATTCTGACGGAGTTCTGACCAAAGTCCTCACCTCGGAGCTCGTTTGCTGGACGGGAAGTATATGAGGCTCACGCGCCAGCCTTACTCTCTCTGCCCACGCCGTCCAAGAGGCACGCGGCAGGTGGGGTTCCGGCTCATTGACCGGGTCTAGACACACTGCAGAGAGCATCCCACCTAAAAGTATTGCACATACAAAAACAACTGATTGTAACCATCCTACCTTTTTTGGGGGGGGGGCGGTGACCAACAAGACCTTGTTACTTGAATTAGGTAGTAGCTACAGAGTTGTAGGTACCAAGGTATTTCCAAAAAGGATCATCTGAAGCAGTGGGCACTCTTTTATCATTAAACAGTATTAAACCGTTCCTTTAAAACATCTCCTCCTAAATCCCCTTTGTGGGCAGCAATCTACTGCCTCTACCGATTTAGACAAGATTTAGGTGTAACTGACAATCAACGGGTTCTTTGAGTTCCTACACGTTACAAGGTTCTCCCAAGTACGGGTGCGGCACGTCCTAGATCTTGGAAAGGAAGGAAGCCCAGGAAAAAAAGAGCAACGGTCAACCACGTGGTCCTGTTCAAGCATGCACATGTTTTATTTAAGTATTCTCCAAAGGTCTATTTTTTTTTCCAGCATAATGCAGATATTATGCTATCCTTTGAAATAAGATATATGAATTTCAAACAAAATTGTCAAAAACAATGACCTCGGTTACTCCATATGGTACACAGAAATAATTACATTTCACTTACAATACAGATGCACTTAACACAGTCATCAATAGTCATTCACCACCAACACAGTATATTTTTTAAATCACCTAAAACACCAAAAAGTTTTCTTTTTAATTTTCCAAAAATCTAAAGAAATTAAGAGTTTGGGATAAATGAGAAGTCGAAAAGGAGGCAGAACTGTCAACTAAAATAGCCTAACTGCTTTTTTTTTTTTTTAATGTAGTATTAAGAACATGAAAATAGAACTTTTCATTGGGAATCAGAAGACCTAAGTATTCCCGACTGTGGTTTCCTTAGTCTACTTTTTAAAAAGTTTTTCAACAAATGCCATCACAGAAGTTTCACTATATTTGCTCTAGAAGCATAAAGTGATATGAGGCAGGTGTTAATATAATTGTTAATATTCACGCTCCAGGAAGATTAGTAATTTTTTAAAAGACGTACTAGAAATGAAGCCAGTTCTTCCCTAGAGATAGTAGAGCGGATCTTACTTTTATTCAGCGAATTATTTATTAAGATCTACCATGTGCACAGCACTGTTCTAGAAGCTATTCTAGAAATGGGAAGCAAGGATCTCTGGCTTTACTTGAAAATGGTTGGATTAATTCCTTTTTATGATAAATTATGATAAGCATTTTTAAAATCTTCTATAGTAGAGGGATAATTATTAATTCTTTCCGTGTACGGAGGCTAAACTTTATTTCTTACAGTGGTGGTTTGGAATGAACAAAACTTTTCATTCGACGTAAAACTTTTTTACACTGTCACGCGCAGACACGTCTGCTGATATATCTCAAAGGTGAAAAGCTGTAGAGACTTTTCACTTAAATGTACACAGAGATCGACGTTGCATCATCAAACTCCTGTCCTGATTTAGTGGAGAAAATCGCTCCTCGCAGGACACAGGAACCTGTCTCAGATACATTTGTGCCGCCTTCTCCACGGGTGTAGAAAGCGTGCTCTCGTCAAATACTGCTACGTAAAGCACTCTAGTTTATCTCTGCCTTCCAATTCACATTGGTTGTTCTCAAAGTGTATTCAAGATCTAAAGTAAAATAAATAATACATCAAGTGAAGTTCTGGGATTACGGATTTTGTGACATCAATCCCAGCCTACTCTTTGCCTGAAACCCATAGCGATACGTCCAGTGTCTGGGCTTTTTCCCTAACAGCAAAGAGGTTAGAGAGATCATTCACGGATGTCAACTCCTTTCTCCTAATTTTTGACAAGGGGATTGACGATAGCGATCTACTTACAAGGTAATATGCTGGGGACTACAAAAGTAGGAAAGTCATTTGAACTACAAAACGTCAGTCCGGTTGATGACGACAAACCCAATAGAAAGGCGCTATAGAAGTCCAAGAACAGATAATGCACCGTCACGGGGGGGTACAGTGGACCAGAGAATGTTACCGAAAGACATTTATGGCACAATAGTTTTGGATTAAAAAGTTCTCTAAAACCCGGCCACACCGCAAGTTTCTCTACGAGCGTGGCTCTTACTGTATCTATGAAGATCTGGAAGGTACAACAACAACAACAAAAAAAATCCTGATTCCTGATACAACAGGTGTACAATGAATTATTGCGGTTGTAACAGTATCTAGGTGCAAGGTCAAACGATAATTAATACTGAACTATCTGAACACGTTAGATTTACTAATGAGCATCCCCATGAGAAATACCGCAGCTCTAAAAGGAGTTTATTTGCACAGCCCACCATGGAACATGAACAATCAGCTTGTTGTAAGTGCACAGAAATTCCCCCTTTCTACAATTATAGTTTATCATGCCTATTCTGAAGACAACAGAAGGACACTGAAATCACTGCTCCAAAGAATTCTAGCATGCATTATGATGGTTTCCTTCAGTCAATACAAATGTGTCGTAGGAGTTTCTTTTCTTTTTTTTTAAATACGTAATAATCTTCATCATAGCCAATGTTCATGGTTTTAACAGGAAAAATTTTTATCAAAATGTTTTCCATATTTTTTTTTGTTTTGCATTCAACCGGAACATTATGTTCAAAGATTTGTTTTATTTATTTTTATTAAAAAAGAGTTCAGATCATAAGAAGCATCGATAGGCGGCATTTCATTGTGCTCATTCACAAAGTCAAAGGGTCACAGACTCTTCCTCTGCATGACAGGTCAAACTCTGCCCAGAAATGCCATTTGGTGGTTTCCTTTCCATCCTCAAGTTTGGAAGCTTTGTTTTTTTCACTTCACTGCCAACCTTCTCGCTTTGCTGTTCTCATCTGCAAAACGTGTATTGTTTCTTCTTCTTTCGCATGGGATTCTTTGCCCAGCCAGAGCTCCAGTTCTCTTAGACCTGATTCCAATTGTCTTACAAAGCAGACACTCTGACAATATTGCCTCCTGAGTACTCTGGAGACTCTGGCCTGTCGTCTCCTTCTGGGGTGGTCACTGGAGGTGTTGGGATGCTTATTATTGCTGTAGTCACATATGGTTGTTCACAGTTTAGTTTAACACATTCTTCCATCTTGGCGTTTAAACTGGACCGGCTGATGAGGAAGAGAGAGATTTTTTTAAAGGTAAGCTGTTAACGGAAACCCTGTTTTCCCTACCACCGAGGAATGTGTTTTCACGTTTGTCCGTCACGTTTTAAGTATCTCTAGAACAGTCACCGTGATTTTTTTTAAAACAACGAAGGACCAAGCCTAGTATATGTGGAGGTGAACGTCAGCCAGGTCACTGGCATTAAGTAAGTGTCTAGAAGGCACCTCGAGCTGGTTCCATCAAGTGTGTCTCAAAGTGTGTTCTACAAAAGTGCAAGGAAGAGACTTGGGTTGGTTTTGGAAAGTCTGGGTTGGGCAAAGTAAGATCGTTTTCAGACGGGACCCCTGAGAGCTTTGCGATGCTCACGGAAGGGATGTACCTCAACGACCCGAGAACGTGTCTCAGTTCTTTTGGCCACGGGGGTAAAGATACCCTTAAAGCTCTCAACTTAGTGACAAGTAGTTCTAAGAACCCCGTCCCCCCTCCAAGTTAGCCATTACCAGAAATTCAAGATTTTCCCCCGTGGTATTCTCGCACGAGCTGTATACTCCATCTGGCTGGAGGGAAAAGGGGAGAGGAACAAGGAGGGTGCACGTAGGATGCTAATTACTCAAACCTAATTACCTTATTTTCATGGAAATCTCACTCAACATGTGTATGTCCTAAAATTTTCTTTCTGATCACTTCTCCGCCTTCTACTTAATTTTGGAACGGATGGAGAACAATGCGGAGGTAGAAAATGTGAGAGACGGAAATCTTCCATCATTCCAAAATTTAATATTCTGGTCCCAGAGACATCTGATTTATGTAAATCAACACAGCCCGAATTCAGAATCTCATCCAGCTTTTTCACAAAGATTGTTGAATGAGAACAAAGGAGCAGCCCTGGACTAATAGACTATTAATATAAAAACACAGCTATTTAATTTGAAGGACAAAGCAAAATTATGTTGGCAGAAACTGGTCGTTCTTAATCAGTTGTATCGTTTAAATGGGTTACCTTTTATTACACATACATGTTTGTGGTAAAAACAAGTAACCAATAAAGAGAAGCAAAGGGAAATCCCAGTAGGAAAATTCCACTTAAATCGTCCACGAAGGAACCAGAGGTGAACAATTTTAGCATTTCACTTATATATTTTTTTTGTAACGGATTGATTTCTGTGTTCATTGTGGCCCCAAATATCTTTATGATCAAAATCATATGTTGACTCGAGACACTCATGTACACATGGTTTTATTTTTCACTCTTACATGGAAGGTGTCTGTGTAGGTGGCGCTGAGCACTTTCCAATGATGTCAGCATCAGTCTAATTCGTCTCTGCTAGTGGTGTTGCCTCGCTATCGTCTCAGGCTCTTTGGGGCTCCCGAGTAGAAAGGTATCTGCTCCCCTAAGCCAACGTGGTGGAGGTAGAGAGGCGGGAGCCGCGCTGCATGCATGCCTGGCCACCGCAGCTTCTTTCTACTCTTCATACTGTACACCTGCTACTTCCAAGCCTGGGATGGTCGCAGCAGGTCCACTTTCCTACTTGTTACCCTATTAGTTTCTGTCTCATTTTAAACCCTAGGAACCAGGATTTAGATGCCACGGTGCTTCTCAGGTGTATTTGTTTAAATAAATAAATAAATAAATAAATAAATAAATAAATAAATACCCTTCGCCCCCCACCCACCGCCCCAAAGATTGCCCAGCACGCCCAGCAGCAGGGGGCCTGCAGGATCACCCTGGGTACCTGTTCGACAGCGGGGTCCTCTCCACGCATCTGATCTGGATCGTGCTGAGCTCTTGCACACTGCCTCGGTGGCTTCCTGACACGTTGGCATTTGGGATGCGGAAGGTTTTCTTGTGTCGTCGTGAACAGCAAGTGCTGGTGACTCCGTGTTGTGAAGACAGAGAGGGGCTGTGACTGGAAGGCCGGTTGCCAGGCGCCACTTCCATGCAGCTCTCCTCGAAGACCTGCTCATCCACAAACTCATGATTCTGCTCCGCGGTCACGAGGGCGAGAGAAGGGGGCACAGAAACACGTCATCACTTTAGGAAAGGCAACGGCTGGCTTTGCTTTTTTTTTTTTTCTTTTTCTTTTTTATTTTTGGCTTTGCTTTTTAAGACTCAAACGCGCTCCTACCCTGAGACCCCCGGGTGGCAACTGATGCCACGTCCCTAGAGACGGGAACCTGGCCGCCGGGCTCCGGGTTGGCCCTGCACACGGGCACCTGCAGGCTCACCGAGGGTCTCTCTAGGGACTACCTGTATCCTCAGATATCACTTGTTAGGGGCGCCCGGGGGGCTCAACGGGGGGCAGGGGGTGTCTCCTTGGGCCCAGGCCAAGGTCCCGGGATCGAGTTCCGCGTGGAGCTCCCTTCAGGGAGCCTGCTTCTCCCTCTGCATGGGTCTCTGCCTCTCTCTCTCTCTGGGTCTCTCATGAATAAATAAGTAACATCTTTTTTTAAAAAAAAAACAAGTAAAAAAAAGAAATATCACTTGTGAATTTAAACATCACTTCTGGAACGGAAGAAACAAAGAGAAAAAAAAAAACCCTCTTGAAAACGCTGTAAGACAGCGGTCACGGCGAATGTGTAAGTTCACACCGACTTTTCTTTTTTGAACAGATTGGAATTATGGAAAAGACACAATTCCGATAGGATGCCTCATATTAGACGGCCTGTTGGATGTCAGCAAATATTTTCACGTGGGATTGAAAACATTTTTTAATCAGAAAGGGAGATCTTGGAGATACTTTCTATTTCTTGCGATGCTCCTCTAAAACTCCCAGCGTACGGACAAGTGACTTGTTAGGTAAGTCGGTAAAATACTGCCAAACGGGCCACTCTGTGACCCAGAAGGGGACAGCCTGCCCTCTGAGCTCCTTCCTTACCCGGTGACGCGTCCCCGGCTGCACGCATCGCCTCCGCCCGGATGCAGAGCGGCCCTAGCCACGGGGCGCACAGTGATGGGCATCACTCACACACCACAATTTAGAAAAACCACAGCGCAAATTTTGCTTTTTTAGAGTACTTAATGCAGAATCACTTCCTAACATGCCTATGTAAGAATTTCGCTTCCGAGCTATAAGGGAAAACATCTGGGTCTGAACGGCCGGGGGAATGACTTCGATGAGTATTTTCTTCTTGTCTTTGTGTAGGTGGGAATGATCCTGTACCGGGAGGCTCCGCTCATGCCAGGTTCCGCAGAACCATCTCTCATCCTAAAATATTAGTGAAACAATCGAAGCAACTCAGTGGCCAACAGCAAATAGATTGTTTTCGTTACCCATTTTGTCATTTCTTTGCTGAGACAAGCGTGTTGAAGTGAATGAATCTCAGGACTCCACTGTTTAAGGTCCAGAGAATAATATGACCGGATAGGACAGGATTTCATGAAGAAATGAATTTCAGTATCAAATTTTCTGGGGAAAAGCAGAGCTCATGAGGGATGTGCAGTCTGTTTTCTTCCTTCACCGTGCGCATCCCACACACGTGCTACAAGCACCCAATGCGTGAGGTCCTACGTTGTCACCTCGGTGACGGAAGTGAGGTCAAGTCCTCTGGCTGCTGGTTATTGTTGTGGGCAGCTTTATTTGAATGATATGAATCGGTGTTAGTTTTTTAATTTTATTTATTTAAGAGGTAAAATGGTAAAAATAGAAGTTAAGATAGTGAAAAATGAAAAGAGAAAAATCCTGGAAATAAATAGATCTATTAATGTCACCATTTACCTTTCAAAGAGTTATCCTCAGCTACAGACCTTCTCCTGTAAGTTATGGATCTTTAGTTACAAATGCAAATACCATCCGGTAACTACCGTGTTTTAAGCCCTCAAATAATTCCCCATTTATAAAGAGACAGGGATCGGGAGTCTCCACAGGCCTCCTGGGTCTCGCCAGTCCCTAGACTTCCTCTGCCTCCCGCTGGGTCTGCCTAGGCCCTGCCTTCCGATGGCCCCCGCGCTCTCTGGGCTCCTCTGGGGCCACCTGCAGCCTGCCTCTGTGGCCTGCGTCACCTTGGGGCCCTCTCCCTTCCTTGCCTAGCCAGCTCCTGGTCGTCCCCGCAGGTGTGCATGCAAGTACCCCGGGAAGCCTCGCTGCCCTGTCCCGTCAAGGCTCCTCCGGCTTTGCACCCCTCACTGTGGCCCCGATTTCCCTTTGGCAGGTGCTGACGCTCCTCCAGGAACCCCGGGTTTGTCCCCGCTGCGGAGGCGGGATGGGGGCCACCCAGGCTGCGCCCCGCCGGCCACCACGCGGGAGGCGAGCGATGTGAATTCGTCGAATGACTGTCCGGGGACCCGGGCCAGCGTCCGGCCGGTGCCCGAGGTGCGAGGGCAGGTGCGGGCATCTGGGGAGCTGGGGAGCGGACCCGAGGGGGCAGTTTCCATCAGCTCTGTGCTCACAGACCGTGACCCCCCGACAAGCCAGCGAGGGAAGGGGTGCGGAGCTTCCTAGCAGACCCCCTCCGCGCCAAGGGGCCGCCCCGGATTAAAGGTGTCATTGCCCTACGGGGACACACAGTTTTTTGTTACCTTTCTTGTTCATTACAACCTGTTAATGAATGACACGCTTCTACCTGGTTACTCTCCACTTTTTCCTGCTCCGGCTATCGGAATGGCCCTTACCTCGATGTCAGGATCGCCTGAACGACACTGTTTTTTGATTAATCAGCATTCCAATAATCAGGGAGAAAATGGTATTTTATAGGGCCTGCAGTCGGCCGTCGGGAAGCAGCTTTCCACCTGCGGTAAACCGGCATTTCAGACTAAAGATAACCACGAAAGACGCACACACTTTAAATAACTCTCCGAAATACTTTCCAAGTTGAAATGTCACTATAGTCTTTCAAAGCCATTTCAAATATTGTGGGTTGGGGTTTTTTCTTTTTTTTTTTCTTCATCTTTTATGTATTTTCCAGTACCGTAGAGAGTGAACTCATCCTTGGAAGCACGGAGTCTGCACAAAGGCGACCGGGGTTCGTGTCCCAGCACAGGGCGGCCGGTCGCGCCTTTTCCTTACCGTGGTTTTCTCCAGGCAGTGAAGCAGGTGGTGGTGCTGGGTTTCAAAGCTGGAGCCGGATTTGCTAACAAAGGCCTGCTCTTCCTCGGAGGACTGTCAACACACAGAAGACAGAAGCGCTTCCTATTTTATTTGCAAACAATGAGAACCTCAGCCACACATTTCCCCCGGGAGAGCTAGCCTATCTCCTGAGATTCAATGGCAGCATTTTAATTTCTTTTTTTAACTAAAAAGGGACAAATGCGCAGTTGCTTGTCATTTCGGTAACGAGCGTGTACGTGTGAGCCGAATTAGCGCTGCGGTCTTTGTCCACCTGCCTCCCTGAATTGCAAATCGGAATCGTCTTACTCACCTGCCACCTACCTTGGGAAGCCTGCGAGCCCTTCTCTGTGGCTGGTGAAGCGGGATCCAGGCCCTCAGGACCCGCTCGCCTACAGCGAAGCTATTCTGATGGCCAGAGGCCTGGGGCCCGTGGACCCCGGAGGGCGCTCCCCCCATCAGGAGCCAGACGAGCCCTCCTGACCGCACTCAGAGGAATTTTAAGGAAATAAGTCGTTTTGAAACAAAAATGGGTATTCGAGCCGAGGCTTCCTGACCTTCCCCTTGTGCACATAAGCCAGCAAAGCAGGTCACCAGCCGAGGTGCTGATTCTCGGGCGACACGGGGTCAGCAGCCCCGGGGCAGGGCCCAGGGGTCGCTGCTGGCTAACGGTATTCTTTGTAAATACGGTGTAAACATTTTAAGCTCTTCTTAAGCGGCTATTTGAATGAATCCAGAGGCAAAACAGCCCTAAAATGAGTAACCAAGTTCTCCCTTTAAATTAAAAAATAATTGGAAATTTTGTTAAAAAAAAAAAAAGTCCCCAGCCAGAGGGGGCATTTACAGAGGGCGCTTGGGTGGCTGGAGGAGCCAGCGTCCGAGTCCCCCCAGGCCATGGAAGGCCGGACACGAGCAAATCCCCATCACGCGAGGAAAGTGGCCACGAGCAAGTGACACGCGGCCCGTACCTGCAGCTGGTTGGTGAGTAAGCCGTTGCGCTTGCTCTGCATGTAGGCGTTGGCGCTCCCGCTCTTGGCCGCCCGGATCCTGGCCAGCCTGGCTTTCTAGAAGCCGGAAGAGAAAGAAGTGGCGGGTTAATAGCCAGGAGCTGTTTCCTTACCGCAGTCAGTGCGCCCTGGGGTCACACGCACGTGGGCACCCGGGCGGTGAGGCCCGGCGAGCTGTCCCCGCGCGGGGCTGAGAATGACACCTGCACGCTTTGTTCCCTGCACTTCTCCAGGGCCACGCAGTCCCCCCGGCCGCTGGGTCACCCCCTCCACTCGGGGCCCTGAGTCTCCAAGGTAAGATCAGGTTCTCGCATTGTTGTCTCCGTCCCTCGCGTTCGGAGAAAAATGCCAGTATTGCTTCACTTATGTTCCCACTTACCCCAGGCGGAGTAGCTCAACGAGGTGAAGACATTGCAAAGCAGCTTCCAACTCACCTTCATCTACACTCGCCCCCTTTTAAAAATAGCAAACACGTTCCAGGAACCAACCGCCTGCCCGCCCGCCTGCCGTCCTTGCTTCCCTCCTTTTTGCCTTCTTGCCTTTTTAAAGGTTTTTTTCTAAAAAAAAAAAAACAAAACAAAACCCTGCACTCTCAACTATTAAACATTTTCTTGCGATTATTTTGTTAAATCCGGCAATGTTGACCTCGTGCCGAGTAACATGGAGTCTCAAGAAAAAATAAAAATCCCTAATCCACCCATCTTTTCTACTGACACTGGTCCACACTAGAGCACACTTATCTGATTTCTGTTTCTCTCCTGAATTTGTTGAAACGAGAGCACAGTGAGCCACTCCAAGGAGATTTATGACATTACTTTTTAATTTTAAAATATTCATGCATAGAGAGTGTTCTTCGATTTAGAGGGCTTTGGGTTGGTTCCTTCAAGTGTTCACACTTACAGAGAGATCACCAAAGCGATATTGCTGGGCAAACTGACTGCTTAGCCAGATTTCTGATATTCCGCTCTCCTTTGGAACTGCTGTTGTATCTGGAATGAGCCATGGAACGAGTCTGGTTTTCACCTCCTGGAGGACATTATTTGGGTGAACGTGCTGTTTGCACGATGTGTATCTAGCAAGCGTATACAGGAAAGCGACTGGAACGGCGTGGTGCAGTTCCTATAGAACGACTCCCTAAAGATCCCTTCTTTTCCCTTTCTAAACAACCCAGATAAATCCTATCTGTGGTCTCCAGCCCCGGGATGTTCTTTTTAATAAAAAAATCTAAAAATCATCTAGATTTTTTTTAATGGAAAATGAATATACACATATGACCAAAAATTCTATTCATACAAAAGTGCATCAAAAATAAGTAAGTCTCTCTGGACCTTGGAGCTGCCCTATTTTTATGCTTCAGAGGAACCACTGGTCATATTTCTAAAGAATCTTGCCAGAAATTTTCTAGGCATATAAATTAAGAGTGTGTGTGTGTGTAATTACATATACATGTGTATATTGACGTGTGATCACATCAATACGTCATACATCAATATACACATATTTTTACTCATTTGGGACAATATGCCTCCCACTCCTTTGCACTCAGCTGTTCTCATTTAACAGATCGGAACTCCCTCCGTATCTACATATATAGATCCACCTCATTCTTTATAAATACCTAATAGGCCAATGAATAAAGCATCGCTTACGCAGCCAGCCGGCTACCACTAATTTTTAAGGCACCTTTTGCTGCTACAAGCAATGGTGCCTGCCTTGGACATCAGGACGAACTTATCTGCAAGACAGATTTCCAGAAGGAGAACTATTCCTAGATCAAAGGGTGCACGTTGGATAGGTTTTACCAGACTTCCCTCCAAGGCTGTACCAAGATGCCCTTTCACGCCCAGGGTCTGAGGGTAGCACTGGGACGCTGAAGCTCTCAAAATAGCATTGAGATATCATCCGGCTTCAACTCCACCCCTTCTCCCTTCCTCTGTGAATTTACTCTTCCTGTTTGCTGATTCCAGGTTAAAATAATACTTTGTACGAAGATCATATTCATAAATGATGGGAAAAAAATAGACAAATGTCACTCTTGGTTGGCGGTATACTGTTTAGATCGCTCAAAGTACTGAGACAATGCTAGAGAATGAGGTTGGGAGGTAGGAAATTTTTAACTTCAGAAGCTGTGCTGCGCAGCCAGGATTTCAGGACTTGATAAAACAATGGGACGTGACAAGCACTTTTGGAAATGACTTTGAATTGATGTAATAATTCAGAAATAAGTAACCTAAGTATACGTTTGGTTTCCAGAAAAGGATTATTGCTGAAATTTGAGTCCTAACGTCTCATTGGTCTCCTGAAACACTTAATGCCTTTTCTGGTCTCACTCCGATCCCACCCTACCCCTTCCTCCCACCCTCCCTCTCTCCATTCCCCCCTTCTTTCCTTTCTTCCATCTCCCCTCCTTCCTTCCCTCCCGCCTTCCTTCCTCCTTTCCTTCCTCTGTCAACTACTGCACGTAGTCACATGGTTTCTGTCACGGTTACTAGCCTCACCTGTGTCATTCTCCAAGCACTTAGCAGCTGTATCAGAAAACATTATTTTTTTTTTCCATAAATGAGACACTTATTTACATTAACCAAAACCACTGTCCAGCAAAGGAAAATGACATGTCTTTCCCGCTGTGGAAAGCCTACATGTGGTGGCAACCAGTACAAGAGAAGTGGCTCTACGCTTCAGGGAAAAAGAAGCAGTTGTTTTAGACACAGAATAGCCATTTTGCTAAGCCAAGTACTATGATTAGAAAAAAAACCTCCCATCTCAATTTCAATCACGACTTTTCTTTCATTTTACAACGATATCCTATGAGTTAATTGGTTTAATTGGTCTTGTGGAGCGCCACACCAAATGTCTGTTGGATAGTGCTAGCTTTTATGACCTGTGATTACATCTTTGCTTTCAGTAGGTAATTGAGGAAATTTCTTTTACAAAGATATTTTAGAAAAATCACTTTACTTCTGACCCAGTCAGTATGACAATCTTGGCAACGGTGGCCGTGCAAATGGGAGGTCAAACAAAAACCATCCACCGGTAAGAGGAAGTGTATTCCTTGCGGCCCCCACCCTCAGTTTTGTAGGAAATACAACTTCTTGGCATGGCCAAGTACCAGCAAATATTATGGAATGAGAATAAAGCTTCAGTAAATACTTAAGCCTATTTGGAAAAGAGGAGGCTTCCAAATTTTTAATTAGACAAAAAAAAGGTTTATATTGTCTTTGTAAAAAAAAAAAAAAGAAAGAGCTTTGAAGTTATTTTTGATAGTCT
Source organism: Canis lupus baileyi (assembly GCF_048164855.1). NCBI lineage: Eukaryota > Metazoa > Chordata > Mammalia > Carnivora > Canidae > Canis > Canis lupus. The sequence continues at coordinate 2,088,309 of NC_132855.1, forward strand.
TTATCTGTCTTGAGAAACACCGATGGTGTTGGAAAAAATAAATTGTCCCATAAGCACATTTCCCCCGTGCATCTCAATTCTTCATAAATTCAGCTTTCTTCTTAATTCTCTAAATTAAGACAAATTTCAATCCTCAGCAGGATTTCTCAAAGTTGGGTTCCAAGGAACTAGTAAGTGTTATGGGTAGAATCCAAACCAACCAAATGAAACCAACGACGGGTTCTGTGGTCAAGAAAAGTTTGGGAAATGCTGAGAGGTTAAAAGGGTTTCTTTGCCGTTGGATTCCTTACCATGTATTGTAGATGTTCATTGTGAAGACAAAAGGGGGGATACAAGTATATAATTTTTTCTCATACTCATCTGACCAGAACCCTTTTACTGTGGAGTAGTCGGAGGCCCAGTATGCAGTGGTTTCAACACGCAGATTGTCTTTTAATTGCACCAAGTGACATTACATAAACTTTACAATGTATCCTCTGGAACAGAGGCCGGGGACCCAGTTGGAGAAAGATATACAGGATAAGCCAAAAACCATTGAGACGGCAATGTTCTTAAATGCCATCGATCTTCTAAATGAGGTCTGAGGTAGATTGTGGGAAGTTACTGGACCACGTTACTGGCAAATCACAAAATGTTTTCAATACTTTTGAAGAACAAGGGCATCCTAGGCAGCTTTAAAAGTGAGGCATCGAAGGCCTTCCTCCTTTGCAGTGTGAGGCAATTCCTCACTCCTCAAACATCAGCCCACATGCAGCATATGCCATTTATTCTGGAAATCCTTCCTTAGACTTGTTACCTTCACTTAAAGTTTAGTAAAATGTCTCATGTCGGGGTAGCACATTAAGCTTTATCAGCTTTTACAAATTTAAGGAATTTATTGGCATCTTTCCATTGGTTAAGGTAAATATTCTCTTAGAAATGAGACAAGTTAGTGCCAAATACTAATAAAGAGAGAGGGGGGCGGGTGGGGGGAAGTCAGTGGGAGATAGTCTAGGATTCCCAGCCAGCTCTGGAGTTTGATGAATCGTGGTGATGGCAGGGCTGGGTAGAGATGGTGCCGGCATTGGGGTCAGTGGAAGGGACACCAGACCCGTGGCCCCAAGAGTAGTGAAAGTTCTCTAAGTAGGAAGAGGTAAGAACGGAAAGAAGATACAGGCAGGTACTAGAGATGAGAATGGTGCTTCCCAATATTGTTTCCAACTGGTTCTAGGAATACCCATCCTACGCCGGGGATGGAGGACATTGTCAAGGTGAACGACACCTCATTGTTTATTCTTTCACTTCCTACCCAAGTGTCAAGAGCCTATCGTATGCCCGGCACTGAACTCAGAACAGCAGAGAAGGAGAATACAGTGTGATACACGGTAACAGAGCGTGCATGATATTGTGGGGGAAGAGAGGATGGAGCAATTAATGGTGTCCACATCCGTTAGGAACATTTTCACTAAGTGGGTGATATGGGAGCTGAGTACCGCGCCCTGAGCGGGGTGGGTACATTAGGTGGTGTGGGGATGGAACGGAGACTTAAGGGCAGAAGTAGTTAATTCCATAAGGGCTGAAACAGAGTGGATTTCAAGAAGTATGAAACCTCCAGATTCTTACGTGTGTTCGTGATGGGGCTTCTTAAACTACAGACCAAAAAATCTGGTTATCCACAGAGGCCTGGCGTAGGGCCTGAGTGATAGGTTTTAATATTGGCTAATAATCTAAGAGAGATCATACTCAGGCTTTAGCAGGGTGTTATTTATTTTAATTATTCTAGAATGCTATAGAAATAATCCAATTTGATCATCAATGAATGTCCTAGACAAATGGCTCTAGAGTATGGTTCTCAGGCCAGCGGTATCGCTCTCACTTGGGAACTCGTTAGAAATGCAGATTTGCAGACTGTAATCCCACGCGACGGAATCAAATGCTTCGGGGGTGGGTCTAACCATCTGTGTTTTAACAAGCTCTTTAGATGATTCCAATGTGTCTGAAGTTTGAGAATCACCAAAGCGCGATCAATGAGCACCGGTAACTTCTTTCTGTATCAATGTCAGCATCTTTACGCGACAAGTAAAACATTTACTTCCATTGCACATTGGCTGTACATCGGCCCATTGATTCAAAACTTCTCACTGCATTTAGAATTATCTATAGGAAAATCCCTAAAGATACACGGCTTTAACGATGACAGAATTTTCTCCTCTTTGACTTTAATCAATAAGTGTATAAGCATAAGCAAGTCATCTGTAAAATGGAAATAATAACACTTCTTTTGCAAATTGATTGTGAAAATATAAATAACAGATATAAAGCACCTGGGATATACTAGAAAATCTAGAGAGAGTTGTTGTTTTTGCTATTAGCCTATTAAATTTTATAATTACTATTACTATTATACATGATAATTACTTACAAGTTAGTCTTGTAGATCGACCGGTGTGATTTGTATTGAAGCAGGGTAGGTTCCAAATGTCATTGCATCAACCTGGCTTTATTTTAACAAACACCTTCTACTCCACAAATACTTTTTGAACAACCGAGTGATTAAATAAATCTATTAAAATAGAATTACCTGTGGTGAGAGTGAAGGAGAGATGTCACAGTTCGTCTAGACTCACCCACGGGTTAGTGTTTGGTCAAGAAATGATCAAGGATTGCTAGAAACAGGTAAATGATGCAATCCTTTTAAGAGTGGGGAGAGGGAGTGAAAGTAGAAAGGATCCTTGCTGAGGGGAGAACCTAGAAGAAGGAAAGTATCCCTAAGTGCCCAGGGGAATGTTCTCAAACTTGTATATATTTCATGCTCTCGCTTGAGCTTGGAGTTGAAGATGGGACCAAACACCAAAAAATATGATCTGAAAAACAGTTTGTAATACTTCTTATTTTTAGCCTGACTCTTATTTTTACTGAATGGAATGTTTGCTTGACTGAATTAACTGGCTATTTTTTCATGACTGATATTTGTCAAATCATCCGGTTCCAGATAAACGCAAACTCCCTTAACCACACACTTTTAAGGAACGTTTATTCCGTTTCTTTTTTTGAATCTTCTGGGAAGGAACATAGGAAATATTCCTTACTTACTTCCATACGCATTATTCTTTCATAGATAACTCTGGTCGGTTTATTGATCACAGACTCTTTACTGGACATATCACATTAGGTTATTATATTTGGCTTGATTAATTTCTCTAGCAGCCACACAAAATTCACCACACTACGGCAGAAACTTAGAAGAGAGGAAATATTTTAAAGATACCGAAAATCATTCCTAAAGCACGCTTTTCAATTTAGTGTACTTAAAAAATACTTATTCGTTTATTTTTTGCATTCTGAATTTATTTATGCAAAAAGGCTTCTAAATTATTCTAAGATTTTCCTTACTGATTCGCTTGTTGCAGATGACAAAGTCTGAAGAAAATGCAGATATTTTGGGGTTCGGCCTTTTTGAAAATCAGATTTATTCTTCCTACAGTTTCCATATGGGTGGGGCTTTTGTTTTTGTTTTTGCATTGAGAAAATGAATCACAGGTAGCTCTTATATCAAAGAAGGCATTTCTAGAATGGAGATGGATGGGTCCTGGGGAACTAGGCTTTTTGTAGGATTTTTGTTATTTTGAACAGTGTACACGTAAGCCCAGGAGAAATATTGTAACGTGTGGGCAGAGACACAGTCGTGTGCACGGAAGTCGCTGGTGAGGCGGCCAACTGTGGCTAAAATTTCTCCCTTTCTACTTGCCAAATGTGTGCCCTACATGAGACTACACCTGGTCAGAGGGTGCCTTTGTCTAACCTCTGTTTATCGAATTATCAGTTTCATAGATTCATATTAACCGGACTATCCTACTCTCTACAATAACTAGTTAAAGGGTAGGTACCTGTCCAAAAATGGGGGATTCTCTGAAGCTACAAAAGACACGGCTGACAAAGTGGTTCTTTGCAAACGGATCTGTGCTGGTGGACACGACCGTGTTCTCAGGACAATATGCTCTGTGACTATACTGATTAGCTTAAACTTTCCCAAGAGTTACCTTATGAGATTTTTATACCCTACTAAAAGACTAACATTGTTCAAAAGCTTACTTAAAAGCCTGTTCCAGAATTACCTACAAAGCCAGTTATAAACGGCACCCAAACCTCTCATGATATTTTATAGTCATACTACAGGATTGGGCATCCACAGTCATGGTTATGAATAGTTTCTGGAAATTAACTAAAATAAAATTATCCATAAAGGACCATGAGACGGTGTCCACGAGGAGTACTGAGGATCCAGCACTACAGTCCTGAGGAAACTATAAAAGAGATTTACAGGGATCCCTGGGTGGCGCAGTGGTTTAGCGCCTGCCTTTGGCCCAGGGCGCGATCTTGGAGACCCGGGATCGAGTCCCACGTCGGGCTCCCTGCAGGGAGCCCGCTTCTCCCTCTGCCTGTGTCTCTGCCTCTCTCTCTCTCTCCGTGTGACTATCACAAATAAATAAAAAATTAAAAAAAAAAGAGATTTACAAAATTATTTCTAAGAAGCAAGGGCCCTGACTCTAAAGGTGACTATTTTGACAAAATCGAGGAAGGGAAGTGTACTGACATTTAGTTTTTCTGAGAAGCAGTCTCCTATAGTGTTTGAGGGTATGAACCTGGGAGCCTCGTGGGCTTGGATTGAATGGTGGTTCTTAAATTTATGGAGTATGTGCCCCTAGAACTTCTCAACTTCTGGATACCTTAGCATCCTCATTTGAAAAATAAGAATAATTATGACGACTCACTCCCAGACCCATGAAGACAACATGAATCATTTTTCAAAGACACCAAACCAGTACCTGGGACATAGTAAACCAGCAATAAATGTTACCTATCTTTAGCATTATATTGATTTCTATACATGTGCGTATGTTCTTCACCTCCCTGTGAGGTAGGTATGTCTTCCCCTTGTACAGTGGTGTATGCATCCTGCTTCCTTGTAGAGGGATTAATACCTGGCACGAAGTGCAGAGAATCAGTCAACTGCTGGGCCAGGAATAAAACTCCGCTACCAGTGATCAGATTTCTCCTACTTCCTGGGTCAACTATTGAAAATATCTGAGACGTATCTTAGTTCCTTTTAATAGTCCTTGTCTACTGGAACCAGCTTGACCCCTGATGGATCGAGAGACTAAATGAATCGGGTCTAGAAATCTGACTCTGATAAAATTTGCCAGGAGTCTATCTTTGATTTTACTACCATCATTAGCGCTGTTTACTCCATGATTCCTTCTCTCTGCTCCGATTGCACAGTAGGATTATATTTCCCTGCCCACTTTGAAGTCACACATGGCTGTGTGCTTACTTTGGCTAGCGCGGTACAAGTGGAAGGGGGCCTGGCCTACTTCCCGGAGGAGGTTTTAGGACTCATTGTGATTCATCATGTCCTGCTACCCCTGCTTCAGTGATTGCAGAGGCACCTCGTCAAGATGGGAGTCCCCACGGCCGTCCCAGTCGTGGACCTGCAGCATGACTGAGAAATATTCCTTCTTGTTTTAAGACACTGAGATATTAAGGTTCTTTCTTTCTTTCTTTCTTTCTTTCTTTCTTTCTTTCTTTCTTTCTTTCTTTCTTTCTTTCTTTCTTCTTTCTTTCCTTTCCTTTCCTTTTCTTTCTTCCTCCCTCCCTCCCTCCCTCCCTCCCTCCCTCCCTCCCTCCCTCCCTCCTTCCTTCCTTCCTTCCTTCCTTCCTTCCTTCCTTCCTTCCTTCCTTCCCTCCTTCCTTTTTCTTTCTTCCCTCCCTCCCTCCCTTCCTCCCTTCCTTCCTTCCCCCCCCTTTTTTTTTTTAACTGTAGTATAACCCCTGGATTTGAAGAACCGATTAGTATAACCTAGCATGTGCTGACTGATGCAACTACCGATGCCATCTGGAACACCGAATAGCCTGTAAAGGATTTTCAAGCTCACTCTAAAAAGTGGGAGATGCTAAATCATGGTTGCAAGAGCTGAATACACACCTTCTGTGCCCTCCGTTTGTCTGCTCGTTGATTTTGGTGGTAGATTCGACTGAAGTTAGATACAATCACTGGAACCGGCAGAGCAATGACCAAGACCCCGCTCAGCGAACAGATGGAGCCAAAAATCTTCCCCGCTATGGTTTTTGGTACCATGTCACCATACCTGGGTTAGAGGGAAAAAAAAAAACAAAACACATAGTTGTAAGTCACGGAATGTGGTTTCTGCCTGCTGCAAGTAGCTTCCTCCCTTAATTCAAATGAATGGGACCAGTTGATCTACTTCATGACAACAATAGACATGGGTTAAGACTGTAATAAAGCAGAAATCATTAAAATTGCCTCTCACTCTTGCAGGAATTGATTCTAACATTTAGAGATCTCTTGACTGGAAAATATGTCAAGCCACATGACGTAATGATAGTTCTTCCATGTGTCCTTCAAATAATATGACAAAGTTCTTTATATTTATTTATAGCCCGTACTTCCAAGCTGAATTTTGTAATCTAGATAACATCCTTTCCCACTTAATTCTTTCAGCATTAGATTGGTTATGAAATTCAAGTAGAAAAAGTGGTATGGCGCATTCCTTTTATCAGATGTAATCACTTAAAAAACAAACTTTCCAAGGTCTCATTAACCTTCGCTTGTTAAATCCAATGGCCATCTCTCCCTGATGATCTTATTCCGTCTCTCATTTGTATTTAATTAGTTTTCTCTCTCTCTGGAACACTTGCTGTTGGCTTCAGCGTTGGAAAATTCCCCTTGTGGTCCTCCTACCTCATTGGCTGCTTCTCCATCTTCTTTTCTGGCTTCTCCCCTCTTTTCTGATTACTAGACCTTGGGGTGCCCCAGGTCGCAGACTCTCACTGTCTCCATTGAAACCCTTTCCTACATGATTTCAGCCAGTCTCCCAGCTGGCGGTCACCTATATGCTGCTGATACCTCAATTTATATTGACAGCCCTGATGTCTATATTGGAAATCAGACTTATATCTTCAGTGGTCTGGTCTGCTTGGTCCTACCCCTGGATTTTGAAGAACTGATTAAGAGCCAACTAAGACAAATTAGCCAAATAGGAACTCTTATTTCTGCCATCCCCAAGTCTGTTCCTCCCACGGTCTATCACGTCCGATTGTACAGAACTGCAAACCACCCAGGTGCTCACACCAAAATCAAAAGAGTTTCCCCCAATCCTCAGTCCCTGCGTCTCGTTTCTGAGCCAGTCCCATTATCATTGACCCAACCAAATTATATCCTGTTCAGGTCTCTTTCCTCAACCTCCATCTTACCACAAGAACCCAACCTGTCAGCATCCCCTGCCTGAGCTGTGGGTAGATACAACTTCTCACCTTCTTACCTCCTTATAGCTTCTTACCTCTTTCATATTCAACATATTCATATTCAACACGGCAGCCAAGTTGTGGTTTTTATTTTATTTTATTTTATTTTATTTATTTTATTTTATTATTATTTTATTATTTTATTTTATTTTATTATTTTATTTTTTTATACATTTATTTTTTATTGGTGTTCCATTTGTCAACATATAGAATAACACCCAGTGCTCATCCCATCAAGTGCCCCCCTCAGTGCCCGTCACCCAGTCACCGCCACCCCCCGCCCTCCTCCCCTTCCACCACCCCTAGTTTGTTTCCCAGAGTTAGGAGTCTTCCATGGTCTGTCTCCCTTTCTGATATTTCCCACTCATTTTTTTCGCCTTTCCCCTTTATTCCCTGTCACTATTTTTTATATTCCCCAAATGAATGAGACCATATAATGTTTGTCCTTCTCCGATTGACTTAGTTCACTCAGCATCGTACCCTCCAGGTCCATCCACATCGAAGCGGTTTTAGAATGGAGATCGCACTGCTACTACTTTGCTTAAACCTTCTAATAGGCCTGGAGCTAAAATAAATCCAAAGTGCCCACTTTCATCTCCGAGGGCCCGTCTTGTTTAATTACTGCCTGTATTTCACGCCTCCTCCCACCCAGGGCGCTGTCCTCCGGCCACACTGGCCACCTGGCTTCCTGCCCACATGTGCGGCCACCAGATTGTCATTGCGCAGGTTGAGACTTAAATGTGTCCATTCTGTAAGTACTTTCCTGGCCACCTTAACCGTATTGATCTTCTCTCCCCTGATTCTCTGTAACATTTCCCCTTTGCGTGAACTCACAGTACTAGGAACACATGATATTTTATGATTAGCAGATTTATTTTTTGACTACCCACCTGCCCTGCTGGCATCAAAATATAACCCTGACTGAGCAGGATCTGCTCCAACTAGCGTCTCACCAGCACACAGCAGGCTCCTACTAAAGAGGAGTTGGAGAATCCGTTCTCCCTACCACACCGATACAGAGATCTTCTAGGATCCACTTTTGGGGAGGGGGAAAGAAGGTCTTTTGATCACATGACTGCAGAAGTGACCCAGCTATGCCTATGGAGCCCCAGCTACTCCATGCTCAGTTTGGGGCTCGCTGGGGGGGGGGCTCCCCACTCTGAGAGGAGCTCAGGGGTTGGAATCCAGACTCCGGGAGGTTTAGGAGGACTTGGCGTTGCATGATATCTTGAAGGGTGGCCTAGGAAATGATCACTCTGAATAACGCTGTTTTGTAGGAAAACATTTGTGTGTCAGTACGGAAAGGCAAGTTGTGGAGGGACAGGCCCGGGAAAGGCAAGAGCGACAGCAGGCCCCACTGACTGGCACATGTGGCGACCCGGGTCCAGGCTCTGGGCCTTGCTTCGAAGGCTCAGTTGTTCACTCCTGTCAGTGTTGGCGGGGGTCAGCAGTTGAGCTAATTCCCTGCAAGTAAAATTCCCACAAGATTCTGGCATCGGGACGACAGGATTAATTTATAGTAAAACCAACAAACAAAAGAAAACATTAGAAAAAAACCCAGGAATTGGAATGCCGTGTCCAGATGAAACAGGGTCCGTCAGGGAGGTTAAATCATAATCTGAGGTTTATGTTAGTAAGGAAACAGCCACACATCAAAGAATTTATAAGGTGGACCAAAAAGTCTTGGGGACTTTCTTACTATAGGATCTGTCCACGGATTGGAGGACGGACCCCGTGGACCATGCCGTGTGCCCGCGAGCCAGTCCGGCCGCCGCGGCTCACGCTGTGCCCAGCCACATCTTATAGGCCTCTTTTCACTCATGATGCAGAAGGTCCTGGAAAAGTCTAAAACTCACACACGTACGAGCTGCTTTTCCAGAAAGCGATTTGATTTTAATGTCTACCCGTCAGGATCCAGAAAGTGTTTCCCAAAGGGGGGAAAATAAATAAAACCCAACTATATTTGTGCTGGCCAGAATAGATGAGCCCTGGGTCCGTGCAACTCAAATAAACTTTGTGGGATATAAATACGTAAAATAAAACAAATGAGATAGAGGAATGAATCCAGAATACTTTCCTGCCCCCGTCTCTCTCAGAGATTTTTAAAAATTATTATTTATCTGCTACTTTTGGTATCGGGGGCCCGTTGCATCACACTAGCGGCCGCGGCCTGCGCTCTTGGAGTTGAGTGAAAATTGAGGGTGAGACTGTGCGGCTGGGACCCAGAGCTCAGGGGGGCTGAGGGGGCAGGTGCCGCAGGGTGGGGGGCAGCAGCTGCTCAGAAAGCCGCCCCTAAAAGAAGCCTCCGGGGGCTGTGAGCCAGCAGGTGAAGCAGGCTGTGCTGGGAGGCCGCTCGCTGGGGCATCAGCGCTGCCCCTTTCTGCATGTGGACAGCGGGCAGGTGGGCATCGCGGGGCAGGCGGGCATCGCCGGCGGACGGGGGACCTGCTGCTTGTTGCTCAGGGGGCGGAAACCGGGAAAGCGGACTTTCTTGTTCCTTTGGTGACAAAAGGGCACAAAGGAAGGAGATGCGCCAGCTTGCGGAAGGGCAGAAGTTGGCAGTTCTAGAAGGTTCCTAAGGGATGTGTGGAGAGGGGGCCGGACCCAGGGCTGCGGGGGCCGGGGCGGGGGGGGCAGAGGCTGCCACTGGGTGCCCAGGATGCTCCGTGGGCGCCTCAGGGGACCCCGGGGGCACGCCCCCGCCTGTACCCACTGCTCCTTGGGGTCCGCCCTCCCCCCTGCCCTCCACCCCTCTGCTCTGTGGCGTCTCCGCCCCCTCCCCCTGCCCCTTGGAGTCCCCCGCCCCCTCCCCCCTGCCCCTTGGGGGCCCCCTGCCCCCCGCTCCTTGGGGTCCCCCCACCCCCTGCTCCGTGGGGTCCCCTGCCCCGTCTCCCCTGCCCCTTGGGGTCCCCCGCCCCCTCCCCCTGCCCCTTGGGGTCCCCCTGCCCCCCGCTCCTTGGGGCCCCCCCACCCTCTGCTCCGTGGAGTCCCCCGCCCCCCTCCCCCCTGCCCCTTGGGGGCCCCACCCCTTGCGCCTTGGGGTCCCCCTCCCCCTGCTCCGTGGGGTCCCCCCGCTCCCTCCCCCCTGCTCCTTGGGGTCCCCCTCCCCCCTGCTCCGTGGGGTCCCCCGCCCCCTGCCCCTTGGGGTCCCCGCCCCCTTGCACCCCTCCCCTGGGGGCACCCTGGGGGTTTGCAGCAGGAGGCGGCGCCCGGCGCGGCGGGTGTGCCCGGGGCAGGGGTCGCGGCCGAGGCCCACCGACCCGCTGTCTACACCGCGCGGACTGTGCCTCCCGGGCTGCGGGCTGCTCCGGGTCGTGCTGCTTTTATTCCAAGTGAAAGACGCGCCTCATCTCTCCTGCCTCCCGGTCCTTAAATTGACGCTAAGCCCGGGGCACATACTCTAGTCTCTGTTTTCTTCAGGATGTCGCATTATGTCCCCAGTCTTTAAAAAGCGGTTCCCAGGGGCCCCCTTGGGCCCAGGCCGTGACCCCGGGTCCCGGGATCGAGTCCCGCGTCGGGAACCCCAGGGATCCTGCTCCTCCCTCTGCCTGGGCCTCTCCTGAATAAATACATAAAATCTTCCTAAAAAGCCCCCCCAAACCCCAAAATCCATTTCCCCAAAAGATTGACCCAGAAACATTATATAGATGTGGCTTTGTTTTGAGAGATATTTTTTTCTTTATTTAAAGAAAATTTGTTAAAAGATTATAAGGACTTGTACCATCTACTAGGATCAATACTGAATTTCTGAAAGATAGGAGGAAGCAGGAGGAAGGCCAGCAGGACAGAGCATCCCTCTCCAGAAGCAGGCCCACCTGGACGGTGCTGTGGGCAGGAAGCCCCCCCCCCCCCCACTGCTTCTCACCTTTCTCACTTTGGCCCATGTTCACCTGAGAAATCAGTCCCGCTTCTTTCTGCAGTTTTTTTTTTTTTTTTCCACCCTGGACATCTGCCAAACCTTACGTTTATTGCCTCTTTCCCTCCTCCTGTCAGTTAAAAAGGTACGACGTGGAGGTATCATTCACATAAGAGATATTAATCCTAAATTTGCACATACTGCCCAAAACACTTGGCTAAAATGACATCTTTCGCCACATGTTAAAGGTCATATTGAACGGAAGATCAATTCCCCAGAAGAAATTCAATGATTGGTTCTTGAAGATTTTGATCTCAAATGTCAACCCAAAGCTTCTGCAAAGTACTTAAATGGTGGCATGGCCCGAGTGACAGAAAACTGGCTAAATCTGGTTAATTCAGACAAACAAGTAGAATGCTTAAATCATCCATCCACCTCTCCATCTTAGTTTATCGAGTAATATGAAAATAGTTTAGAAAGTATGTGCGATTTTTAGACACAATACAATGTAAACCAAGTTTTATTAACATCCACTCCATTTTCCCCTTTTTCCCCAAAAACCAAAATGCCTAAAGTGCAGTTGTCTTCAGGTCTCACACGGAGAAATATTTCCTGGAATTTTCTTATGCAGTGTTCAAACACAATACTGTTAGCTTCCTAGTCCTATTCATATCATTTCTATTTTTTTTCTTCTTTTTTATTTGAAGAGTATAAATGTAGCCTCGTTTTATAAAGGAGAGATGTTATATAAGCAAACCTCCCCAGCTAAGGGATGACTTTTCATCTGTGAAACTATTTCCCATGGATACTCAGAAAGAAAACAAAGCCATGTATTTTATAAACACTCCTGGAAGGTGGAAAAGATCTTCATATGGCAGGAAGGAAAGGCTGATTTAAATATAAACAGTGCCTACTGTAGCTCAAGCTCTCGCTCTCCCTTTTTTCCTCTTCTCAGTGAAAACGTCTTAAATTGCTACGTATAAGGAATCGAGTGGAGGGATCCCATGCAGCTGCGTGGAACTCCGGGAGCATCCTGTCCATTGCACAGGGCAGGTGCTGGTTCAATAAGCCCGGCACAGTAGGTTAAAACACACACACACACACCCCAAAACCCTGCGCCTTCACATGGTACATTAATCTGTATTTGGGAACAGAAGTATTTGAAAAAAAACGTAAGTAAATGGCTATGATGTGTCTGAACGCGTCTCCCCCCAGATTCTTACCCTGAAATCCTAATGCTTAATAGGAGGTGGAGGCTTTGGGAGGCGATTCGGTCAGGAGAGCAGAGCGCTCAGGAACGGGACTGGTGCTCTTATAAAAGGAGATCCTACAGGAGATCCTACAGGCCCTTCCCCAGGTGGGTTCACGGCCCGCAGGGCAGCGTATGGCCCGGGAAGAGACCCTCACCGAACCTGTTGGTAACGTGACCCTGAACGTCTCAGCCTCCAGGACGGTGAGAAATACACTTTTTAAATATATATAAACTACCGAGGCTGTGGTAGCTTGTTATAGCAGCCTGACTGGACTGAGACAGTATCCTTAAAAAATTAAATGAAAGTGGAATGTGCAAGAATAACCTGGTAAAAGCTATTAACTGATGCACGTGTGTGTGTGTGTGTGTGTGTGTGTGTGTGTATTTGAATCACTGATTTTGTGCTTGAATTTTCTCCTAGACACACCTACTGGCCAGAGAGGTCTGCAAAATCCTTTCTTCTGACCCGAAGGCTGGGTCACCCCTCAGCTCATGAGTCTACCCCGTAGGGTCTCAGGAGCTAGTCATTCATGGATTTTCTGCTATCGGTTTGGCGTTCTGGAAGGATCACAGCTTGATGGCTGATTGTTATAGTAGCTGCAACGCTAACAAACAGCAAATGACTTTTTCTTTTTTTAAGTGCTGCTCTGAAACACCTGCTCGTGGCTCACACCTTGTTTGCCAGAGGGGCCCTCGGATTACTTCAACAGTAGGAAGATTTCTCTTTGACATTTTAAAATCAATGTTTGCCTAAAAAGCTGCTTTGATTTTCCTTCTGCCTCTCTGGCCTGTAGGATTAATCCTACACGATCCTAGCTGTGTGGAAAGCTTGAGAATTTTTTTGGGGGGATTATCTCACATGTATAGTTATTTAAAGTATTCTGTGTTCTCTCTTGTTTTGTTAAGTCTAAGCCAAACTGTTAGCTACTCTTCTTTTAAAAGTGTATGCTTCCTTTTCCCTTTTTCTACTCTTCTCAACTTCAATGATTTTAGCATCTGCTAGAAGAAAGGAGCGGCCAGAGGATGTCCCACCTGAGTTGGAGGATCTTAACCAGGAACCGACGGGTTCTTAAGGAATTCATGGATAAAATTCAAGTGGGTCAGAGAATCCCATGATAGCGCGTCTTCCTAGGCATTTTCCTAAACGTTTTCGGAGCTTTTATTAAATTATAAAAAGGTTTCGGTTCAACTAATGTCAAACGCTTTGGCTTGCGTAGGTAAGGGTATGTCAATCAACGTCACCTGTTGTTGATAGAGATGTTTGAACACACACAGCACAACGCAGACGCTGTAAACATCACCATCATTTTACAACTGCAGAAATCCCAAATACCCACTAGGGGGCATAAAAACCTAAATGAAACTTTGGAAACCAACCAGGATCTTTTTTGGGTTTTGTAAGCTGAGAGAAAAGTATTTCCAGTAAGTCGCCTGTACCAACTCCTTATCTTTGCCCACACACATCCAATATTTAGGATATATTTTGGGCATCTTATTTCTCTGGAAATAGTCGAACAGGACAAAACCTCACCCATTTCATAGATTATCTATTTTCATGGTGTTTCCAGAAAGGATGCAAAATAATTCTGACAGCATTTTCTATTTCTTTCAGAGAGATGAGGTACATTTGTGTAACAGGAGATATCACTAAAGCATAGTTTTGAACAAGAAGCCCTTTAGCCAAGACCCTTCGTGTGAAAATTAAGGGAAATGAACGAACGGACGGGGTTTGCATCTAGAGAAGTGGAAAACTGAGGAAAGGGCCAAAATGCTTTTAGCACATCGGCTCCCATTTCTACGCCAACCTCTCAACATTAGAGTTGAGTCTGGCTTCCTTACTGTCTGCCTCCAGCTTGTGCCTTTTTCTAAAACAAATTCTTTTCTGACTCATGTTTCTTCTCTTGTTTTTTTTTTTTTTTTTTTTTTTGGTTGTTGTTTTGTGCCTATTATATGATCCGATGAGGTTTTACAGGTTATAAATGCAACATACGACTAGGAGACTAGGACCTAATATCCTAATGAAGTGCTTTTTTTTTTTTTCTAAGTGAGTCTCATCAGTGAAAGGCTTTATACTCTCCTTTAAAAAGAGTGTTTTCTTATTTTCAAAGTATGCTAATCAGGGCCTACATTTGCGACATTTACTTCCTCTTCATTTTCACTAAAGTTTTAAAAATGCAGGAACAATTGGTTATTGTGAGGCGCAGCATTATAAAAACCCTGGGAGCTGACTGTCCCAGCTGTAGGACCACCGGAAGTGCTTTCTCCCGCTTTGGGTTTTTGAGTCTTTGCTGCCTGGAGCGATCCTTTCACCCTTACATAGCTTAGCGTCTGCTCCTGTCATCCTCCCGCATAAAAGCCTTCGTTGTTGCTCTATCACCTGCAGGAAAAAGCTCCAGCTCCTTAGCATGACACACACGGCTCTTCACGCCTTGGCCATCTCCTCCTCCTCTGCTCACCCAGCACACCCCACCCCGTGTTCCAATGAGAACAAACCACTTCCAGTTGCTGCAGTGTGTTATGTCCTCCCATTCCTCCATGCCTTTGTATAGACTGTCCTTTCTAGAATATCCCTCTCGGCATACATCCTCTGGGTGGCCTCCCAAGGTACATTGATAGAGCTCAAGGATCGGTTCTTATTTGAAGAACTTCTTGACCCGCTTTATCTTTGTCCAATCAGAGTCCTGTCTTCCCTCCCTGCTGCCTCCAATGCTGCTTTTGCAACTAATGAAGGAAAATTAGTTTTTTTTTCAAGGTCTGTGTTCTCTCTCTAAATGAGGAGGTCCACGAGGTCAAGGATCATGTCATCGTTATGAGCCCTAGTCTAGCACAGACCTTGCCCAGAGCTGAGCAAACAGTGGAGACCCAGTAAATGTTTACTGCTTTAATAAATCCTCCAGGGAGAGGTCTGATGGTAAACCATACGTACGGGAGGGAGTGAAGGGGAATACGCTTCCCCTGCTCTTGCCCTTCTCACGGATTTCCTTTCTTTCTCTAAACCTGGCACCATCTCTTTTCCTCAGTGTGTCTAAATTCCTCCTTGGATACTTAGATGATATGCCCAGAATAACCTAGTTCTACACTGTCAATTAATCTCACCTTTTACACCCAGAGAAATCATTTTTATTTAACTTAACATGATTTTAAATGAACAGAGAAGGCGAGAGAACTGACAATTTTCCAATTCCTACTTGTTTTCCATCATCACATGCTTGACCAACACGTACCCTGCTACAATTTCAAAATACCTCCCAAATTTGACAGATTTTGCAATCCTCAAATGCCCAGCGATGTGAATGAACAGGACTTATGGTTCCCTCAATCTCACATATCATCCTGGGAAATAGCCGGGTCTTCCCATATCTCTCTAATCTCGAAGATGCTGCTAATCTTAGATAGTGAACACTATCAATTCTCTGAGAATTCCACTGTTTGGTGTCCATTTTTCTTAACTTGATCCTTTGCAGTTATGCCCCGGGAGTATATTGGAGGAGGTCTGCTTGTCTTCCCTCAGATGAAAGTTAATCCATCAGGCACCTCAACGTGCTGGTGAATGGCTGGTTGTTTCGGCTTGGAGCCCATGACACCAGCTTCCAGAGGATGCCTGTCGTGGCTTTGCATCTCAGGGGGTTTCATCTTCGACCCTACCAGAGCTGCTCCCACACTGAGGCCTCTCTTACCCACCACGGTCACTTCCTCCCTTCCTGTCCTTTGAAAGGTTACTTGTGGGAGGAAGCTCCCTGCGCTGTGTGAGTCCAAGTCACTGCTGCTGCCCTGCAGGCGGTCATCCAAGGAGCCAGGGTGACCCAGGGCCATTTCCACAGTTCTGTTCATAAGTTTGTTTTCTTATAACCAGCCACCTATGGTGCTTGCTGATACCATCAACATTATTAATCGCCTACAATCCATCCTATGACTACTAAGCGCCTTTGCCATGGGAAGAAGGAGGAGAAGGTCCCCAGAGTCATGCCTGCAGTGCCGGTCTTATGGAGGAAGTCAGTTAGGCAGCAGAAGAGCATGAAGTGGAGATGTTTATCCTGAAAGTTTTCATTTCTTTCCACCTGAGTTTACACAGTCTCAAACCTATTAGCACATTATAGGCCTCATGACGCCTTTAAGATGTCTTTAAGTATTTACCTATTTTATTTCGGACTGTACTTTTTAAATTACTTATAGATTATCTAGTAATGGCCTAACACATCTCTTGTTTCTAATTCTGCCCAGGAAGGCCTGATAGTTTTGCCACCTCTTGCCTAGTGGAGCTTTACAGAAGAGAATGCGGAAGATTCTGCTGCCCTGGAGGGAAGATCTGCCCTCTTTGAGGGCAGGGAATTAGGCTCTGTTTTGACAGTAGCAGTGTCTGGCCGAGACCCAAATGCAGGTTGTGTCCGTCCTGTAGAGCTGGGCGCTGGGAGATCCAAGGTCAAGGCACTGTGGGGTTAGTGTCTACCGAGAACCCTCTTCCTAGTTCATAGGGGACTGTCCTTTCGCTATGTTCTCACACGGTGCAGGGGCAAGGGAGCTCTCTGGGCATTAATCCCACTCATGAAGGCTCCACCTCATGACCTGATCACTGCCCCACCCCCAAGGCTCCATTTCCTAAGATCACTACACTGGTAGGATTCAACATATGAATCTGGGGGGACCCAAACATTCAGTCGATAGCACGATCTAATCGCAACCCCATGAATGTCCTGGTGCCCGTCACTCAGCTGACCACCCTGGGCACGATCTAGGCTCCTGTTATCTATCTTGTGGCAGAGGTGAGGATCGGGTCTGTAGCTCACCATCCAAGGCCATTTCTCACAAGTCATACAGCCAGGTGGTGGTAGGCCTGCCTTGCTCCTTCTTCACTTGTGCATGGCTCCGCCTCCTCACTCACTCGGGACTTCTTCCCTGCTAAAAATCCCAAAATTCTTTAGGCGTAAATAATTTAATATGACTATGCTTCGTGTAGAGAGTCACAGCTGTTTAAATACAAAAGGAAAGCAGAACAGAGAAGCTGTGATTTAACCTCCCGAAGACAGCCAGGTACTTCTACTATAATTCAAGTCTTCAGTTTAACCTAGAAACTCTCTATATCCTTAAACAAACTGTTTTTGATGAGAATTCAATGGCCTGTATTTACATTAGAGATGCTTTTGGAGAACAATTCTATTCTGTTCAATGTGAGACAAGGTTATTCCCGAAAATTAAATGAAGATATTGCATGCATTTCGTGTTTAGATTCTTTTGCCTCTTCTTCTTAGGCAATTAAAGCATTGATTGAATGGCCATTCTTTCTATTAATTATGTAAGTTAGGGTGTATCCCAAATAAGCATAAATGAAGATGGTCTTGAATAAATTCGTATCTCTACCTCTACAGGTCTAAGTGGTCAGATTCCTATATGAAAATGCTCCTGCGTTTGCATTCTGATTTTAGCTAGGTAAAAAAATGGTAATAATAAGATAAAATAAGTAAAAATGAAACAAAAAAGTACACCTGCCTAAACATAAATGGACTAAAGAGAACCTTCTATAAAGCAAGTCATTTTCCGGGTGCCTGACTGCAACTCTTGATCTTGGGGTTGTAAGTTTGAGCCCCACTTCGGGTGTGAGATCACTTAAAAATTAAGCCTTAAAACACATTAGTTTCCTGATGTTTCAATTTTAAGGAAAAAAAAAAGGAAACAAAGGAAGTGCAAATAAGCTGAAATCGGACGCTGAAGGTGAACCATTCCAGAACACATAGCACCTTCCAGCACATAAAAGGCCTAATTTCTTACATCTCCTTGTATGTTCCTATTGACACTTCATTTTTCTGGAAATGAGGTTAGAGCATAGACACGATAGCTTACTTCTAAGGTCACTGAGGTCATGGGACTGTGTGTACCCAGGGTCTGGGCGTGGAGCCACCGCAAGGGTTCCCAGCAGCGGGGCCCCGCGAGGAGGCCGAGGGGCTGGGGTGGCTGAGAAGCGGTGGCCACCGCCGGAGCTGCGGCAGAAGGCCCAGGACCTCCCCCTCCAGGCTGGGGGGCGACGGAGGACATGGCCCTGGGAGCCCGCGGCGGACGCCTGCCTTGGGGAAGCCTGGGAGGGGTCGGCTGCTGCCTTAGAAGAAGCCAAGGAGGCCCAATAGCCCGGCCCTCGGCCTGCCCGTGCCCCCCACCGGCCACTGCTCCTGCCGCCCCAGTGGGTCGGGGCGCCCAGAGGCGACACGGAGGGCACCCAGGGCTCCCGGGCCGGCCTGCCCACCTGGCGCAGCTCAGCCCCGGGGCCTTCTCTCCAAGGGCTGGCACTGGGCTCCAGCACCCCCACCCCCCCCCCGCCCCGGAGCGGAGAACCACATGTGGCCAGAATCCAGTCCCCAGGTGCCCGGGCCTCCAGGGTGGGCGGCTGCCTTGGGCCCAGGGCCTGACCCCGGGTCGTGGCATCGGGTCCCGCACAGGGCTCAGCTCCCTCTGCCCGTCTCTCTGTCTCTCTGTGTCTCTCTCATGAATAAATAAATAACATCTTTAAAAAAATAAATTAAACACAAGGAGGGATCTTGTGGCTCCACCGTGGATGCCATTCACAGGTGTGGCAGGGATTCTCTTTTCTTTCTTTTTTTTTTTTTTTTTTTAGATTTTATTTATTTATTCATGAGAGACACAGAGAGAGAGGCAGAGACCCAGGCAGAGGGAGAAGCAGGCTCCCTGCGGGGACCCCGATGCGGGACTCGATCCCGGGACCCAGGGTCACAGCCTGGGCCCAAGGTAGCCGCTCAACCACCCAGATGTTGAGCCACCCAGGCGTCCCTGGGATTCTCTTCGAAAATGTGTTTCACAACTTGATGTTTCTCCCACTAATGGGAGCGTGTGACCCGGGATGTTGGCGGCTGTGGGGTGAAGCCTCAAGGCTTAACGTTGAAACAGCAGAAGAAACATCCTGAGACATTCCTCAGAACATTGGCTGGTTTTATAAATACACATACGGTTGCCTGCTGGAATGAAAGCCCCGAAAGTGGTGAACTTCCACACAGAAAAAAAGAAAGGAGGGATCCCTGGGTGGCGCAGCGGTTTGGCGCCTGCCTTTGGCCCAGGGCGCGATCCTGGAGACCTGGGATCGAATCCCACGTCGGGCTCCCGGTGCATGGAGCCTGCTTCTCCCTCTGCCTGTGTCTCTGCCTCTCTCTCTCTCTCTCTCTCTCTGTGTGACTATCATAAAATAATAAAAAAAAAAAAAATAAAAAAATAAAAAAAAAAAAAAAAAAGAAAGGAGCCTAAGGCTTAAAGCAAGTATATTCCTCTGAAATATATCTTCCTTCCTTCTTTTCTCTTTCCCTTCTTTCTTTCCTCAAAATTGTATCTGGTTCTAATAAGGAGTGAGGTACTTCCACACTGATAAGAGATCTAATACTTGGTTCTTTCCCCCCTCTCCCCCCTGAAAAGGTCTCCCAGTGAAGGGAGGTCGGTAGAGTAATAAATAATTGAACTCTCAGGATCTCAGGTTTCTATATATTTATGGCTTTTTTCCTCCTCTCTCCCAGGTGCCCAAGGTTATTGCTTGCGTTGTGCTCTCTATGATCCCACTTCTACTAGAAATAATTAATTATCTCGTTTTCGGGGCTGGGATCCGCGGGAAGGAGGAGCGCACCTACAGGCCTACTCTCTTCCACCCTGAGCAAATCTCCTCTCCTCGGGCCCAGTTCTATCTGGACTGTTTTTTAAAAGAGAGGTGAACAAAGTCATAGGTTGCCTTTGTTGTTCCTGATAAGCTCAGTTAGAGCACTTTCTTTTTTTGGGTGAAGGGCAAGATGGGAATCCTTTAGGCTTGGTCGCAGGACCGAGGGCCTCTGCGACAACTACTCTGCTTTGTCGTTACAACGCAAAAATAGCCCTGGATAATCCATAAATGAGCGAGGGGGATTACAACCCAGTAAACATTTCAGTGTGCATAAATAAATAAAAAAACTGTGGACACTGAAATTTGAATTTCATATGGTGTTATGTGTCAAGAAACATTCTTCTGGGGTTTTTTTCCTGACCATTTGCACACGGGAATGGTCTCCTGCGATCTCCAGCTGTGTTAGAGCAGGAGACGGGCTGTCTTTGATCTGGGGCTCCCAGGTTCCCCACCTCCGACTAAGGGGGCTCATTCTGGGGATAATCAACCCCCTTGGGAAAGCCTGAGAGCTGCCCTCCTGCGGGAGCCTTCGAGGCCTTCCGGCAAAGCCTGGCTCAGGACCGTTGCTCAGTGCTAGGTGTTCACTGCAGGAGCTGCACATCCTGGGGGAGAGGGCAGGCTGGGGAGCCCCTGCCCCCACCCACCACCCACCACCCACCTCCACCAGGGCCCTCCTGCCGTGACCAGGCCTGCAGAGGGGGCACATGGTAGGGGTAGGGGAGCCGGGAGGGCGCGGGTCACCCAGGCCGGGCCCCTAGCCGTGTGACTTTGGTTCGGGGCTAGGGGAGGGATGGGTTATGTGCCCAGCTCGGTGGCCCTCCTCTCGGGGCCACTGCCGGCAGGAAGGGACAGGGACGCAGCAGGGGACAGTGGGAGCACTGGCTCCGGGACGGCAGTGCTCGTGGGGCCGCTGCGGGCTGAGTGCACGTGGACAACGGCTCCACCAGGAGGCAAGATCTGAAGAGACCCCGGGAGGCTACAAGGGACGTGGCCGCAGCGAGAAGAAGGAGGCCTTCGGGGCCCCTGTGGCGGTGCCTGGTCGCCTGGGGTGGGGCGGCTCCCCCAAGCCACTGCCTGGTGACCCTCTCCCCGACTGGAGACCGACCCTGCCTGAGAGTCCTCGCCCCTGCTGAGGCACAGCCCCCAGAGCCCTAACCCCTCAGGCCTCTGAACTCTGCAGTCTCTCGTTGGGATTGACTTCCTACGGCAGATTATTTTCTCGAAGGCAGGTTTGAGAGGTTGGCGAGGTCACGTCCAGAGCAGGCCAGAGGGCCCAGAAACGCAGCCCGCAGCCCTGAGACGCAAACCTGGACGGTTTAAAAAGTTTTACTCGGGGCGAGGTTGTGCCTAGAAAAAGCTTTTCTTCGTGAACTGACTTTTAAAAGGGCCTTGGCTTGCGTAGCAGGGGAGGCCGGACGCTGTATTGATCGCCGCAGACGGAGCCCTAAACGGGACTCGACTGCTGCACGGCGGGGGCTTAATTCTCCTTTCCACATCAGCCTGCAGTGGCCGCGTCAATGTGCATTTATGAAGCCGCCCTCTGTGTAAGGCGGGAGCCCAGGAGCTAATAAACAAATTAGTGTAGGGGAGTCAAAAGGGGAATGTGGCCAACAGGTTTTCTTTTCCATATATTAAAACTCTATTGAATGACACCGGAAGACAAACAAGGTTTTATATAATTTCCTAACTTTACTCATAGTCTTTTTGATTTACTGCCTATGCCTAGCCTGATGCTAATTATTTTTGTATGGTGCTGATTATTTTATATTTTAGAATCAATAAACTGTAAACAAAAATTTTTTTTTGACTTTGTGAGGCTTTCTTTTTTTAAAATTTTTTTTGATTTATTTATGATAGTCACAGAGAGAGAGAGAGAGAGAGGCAGAGACATAGGCAGAGGGAGAAGCAGGCTCCATGCACCGGGAGCCCGACGTGGGATTCGATCCCGGGTCTCCAGGATCGCGCCCTGGGCCAAAGGCAGGCGCTAAACCGCTGCGCCACCCAGGGATCCCCTTTGTGAGGCTTTCTTGTTGAAAGACCCCAAAAGATTATTCTAGATTTGAAATGAGTGAATCATTTCTGATTATGAGCTCTTGCTATCCTAGAAACATGTGAATTTTGAGTGGAATTTTGCTCAGACTTACCACAGTAAGAAAGTAGGAGAGTTCTCTTAGCTGATTATTTGTCTGAATGATCTCAAACGCATTGCACATTTGAGAAAAGTAGGTCTTTTTCTTTTTCTTTCTTTCCTTTTTTTTTTTTTACCAGACTGGTTAGGTATGGATACAAGTTTAACTCCCTCATTATTGATTAATGACAAAAGTCCAATGAACCCACAAGTGGTTTCTAGGAAAGACAGCAAGAAAGAACTTAGATGGAAAGTTACCTGTTGGATTTAATATAAAGTGAGAGAATTTTTTGGCTCCTCTGAAGAGTTGCCACTATACACTTAGTGAAAAAGGGTGCCATTGCTTAAAGAGGAAGTGGGACCGTGATGATATGTGTTCATTTCAAGCCCAATGATCTTTCTCATGATGTATGATGTGCTGTCTCAGTTTTCCTACTCAAAACCAAAAGTAATCTTGCACTAATTATAATTCTAGGGTACTAACATAGTAAGTGACTTCGAGGATAATTTAGAAGAGTTTGCTTTAGTTGTTTTCACACCTGTGTATATATAGAACATCCACCCTTCACGTCTTCTGAGAGCAGGAACATCTCACTCTCAGAGAGGAATGGGTTCAGATAAGAAGAGCAGCCAGCAGCTAAGGGTTATTAACTGGAAGCAAAGAAAGAAGTATGGAAATATTTTCCACGCTTTCATAAATTAGATATGTCAAGTCCAAGTAGTTTTATTTTATTTATTTTTTTAAAGATTTATTTATTTATTTATGATAGACACAGAGGGGAGAGAGAGAGAGAGAGAGAGAGAGGCAGAGAGAGAAGCAGGCTCCATGCAGGGAGCCCAACGCAGGACTCGATCCTGGGACTCCAGGATCGCGCCCTGGGCCAAAGGCAGGCACCAAACCGCTGAGCCACCCAGGGATCCCCCAAGTCCAAGCAGTTTTAAAGGAGCAAAATCACCCTTGAACAATTTCTTACCTTACCCTTTATGCAACTATCATTTTTCTTTCTTTTTTTTTTTTTTCCCAAGACTCATCTTAGAACATCTCTAAAACAAAATAAAACAAAACAACTCTTGGGGGACATCAGAGACAATCTTATTTTAAGCAGAGATCTGAGTCACCCACAGCAACTGCCTCTACCAGGCAAGATCTTTTTTAATCAGTCAAGTTTGATCAGCAATATCAGTGCTCTCTCTCTCTCTCTCTAATGCCTCAGAGGACGAACACCAAGGAAAGCCAGAGAAATGCGTGGAGCTATACTGGGGATACTTGGTCTGCACTATTTTGAGGCTCTTAGCTCTTGATTCACAACCATCAATTGCTGGTATTCCAATAAGTCTTTAATTATCTCAAGGGCTATTGACTATTTCCAAGAAAGTTTTTTTTTGTCATCTAATTTACATTTAATTCACCTGAAAAGTATGTATGTGGAATTCTCCCCTCTAATTAAAAATGGGTGCATTGTTATAAAATCAAAACATGAAAAGAAGGACGTCTCAACTCCCAAAGGCTAGGGATGACTACTATAATGAGATTTTCCATTTTTACGCTCTATTTCATTATGCCGTATTGCCCCCCATGGGAAGGTAAATGCCATAAATATTAAATGTGAGCAAACAGGATGATACAGAAAGAACAGACGAAATGGATCTGAACATCGCTAAATTCTTATGATACCAAATTAATATACGATTCTGGGAACAAGAGTTCAAAGATCAGAAATAACAACTGGTAAACGACATCTGTGTGATCAGTTGTATCTACTGATAATTATTTGCCAGCACAGCGTTGGCTTATCCCGTGCTGTAGTACAAACAAACCTAGGAACACTTTTTATATGTTAATTACATTGTGTTCTAGCACCAACACATGTTTTTACTTACATAATCAGATAAAAACAGTAATTTGTTTTCTTTGTCAGAACTTCCTTATCATCTAAAGAAAGCTTTATCTGATCAACTTAAATGGCAAATTAAAATTCTCAATGATTGAACATGTTAGTACCATTCTCAATGGAAGCATGTAAGAAGGAAATGACGCGGGTTTTCCTTTTCGTTTTTGTTGTTGCTGTTCTATGAAGAAAACAAGTGAGCTTGCTTAGGGAAACCGAAGGACGGTAGGGCTCAGAATTACACATCAAATGTTTGATTTTCTTGTTTTAGTTGCATAGTATGATCCTACCTATTAGCATTTGAGATTCAATAATAATTGATGTGCTCAAGAGAACTCTATAAAAGAGGTACTATCCCCTAGATATGAGCACAAACCTCTTTTTACTCTATGCCTGTCCTGGAATAAGCTATTGCACAGAGGAAAATGCTGGCCGTCAAGCCACTATTATCACTACTATGTTGGGATTTGCTTCTGCTGCTCCAGAAACACTAAACCAAACCAAACCTAACCAACAATAGGATGTCACCACAGTCCAGACCTTCTGAGGTCCTCCTCACCCTCACATTTAGAACAGTGCAGTTCAATAAATTAGTAGCATGACAGCAAAACCTCCCAATGACAGCGAGGTCTGAAAGTCCCAGTTGGCACATTAGTGCGTTTTAGGAAAAAAACTGATGCAACTACATTTCGGATTAGCAAGAGATGACAGCATCATTTGAATGAGGGCTTTACATGGAGGCACTTGTCACTATTCATGTCCATCTTTGATGGCATATTTGCCCAGATTTATGACCTGCTAAAAAAAAAAAAAGCTACCGTTACTGATTATCAGACGCTGTAGTATGCCCCTCGTTGCGGTTTGCCAGTTGATAACATTTTATCCGAAGCAACAGGATTGTGAGTCATTTCGTTTTAATTCTGACGAGACACGAAGTCAGAGCACCTGCAGTCGAGTTCCGTTCAGTCTCCTACCAGCCTTGAGACGTTGAGGAAATAATCTAACCCGAAACCGTTTGCTTATCTATAGTGTGGGGACGAGCATATGCACTCTTTCTAATTCCCAGTTTGTGCGGAGGTTAGGACTCCCGTCTTATCCAGGTGGACGCCTTGCCTTTGAGGTGACGCGGGGTCTGGGGTCCCCGTAGACTCTCCAGGAGCTTCCTTTACTCAGGGCTGAATGTCCGTGACGCTGGGCCTTTCTCGTCTTCCCTGGCTAAAGTAGTAAGCACACTTCTTAGACATTATGGTGAGAATCTTATATGGAAAAGACACTGATGATAAGTTCATAGCCCCGCCATGAGGTAGGTACTGTTACTCTAAGAGTAACAGTAATAAGAGAAAGGAGATAAGAGAACTAACTAGAGACTAATAAGAGAAAGGAGGCTTCGTGGGATGAGGTGTCTACGAGGCCAATCACGGGAGAGGCGAGAGGGACGAGGGGGCCTGGCCTCGCCTTCTTCAAAGGGCTCACGTGTAGGCAAAAGGTTTACCAACCACATGGTGCAGACAGATGCTCTGCGTGCTTCTTAATGGCAGAGCCGAACTCGGAGCCCAGGCCTTCCGGGCCTTGCAGATGAAATCAAAAGTCTTTCCAGAAGCAAACTGGGATCAATCCTGAATCTGTTCAGGAAATTTAGGCTCAGCTATCGCCTCAGGGACCTGTAGCTGGTTTTTGAGCTCTCAATTTAAGATTACTATTTCTTTTAGTTTCCTTCTGTTTTAAAATCAAATTAAATTTATTTTTTTTTTCAGATGGAAATGCTTTCCGCTTTTCATTACAGACTTCTGTTTGCTCTCCTTATCTGATACTCTTTTATTCATTGATATTCTTCCTAGATTAAAAAGCTAAGTTAAAAAAAATACATTTCAGAAATCCAAAATTGAAAAGAAAACCATAAAACTGAAGTCTTAAAAAAATACAGAGGCTCCACAGATACAAGTACAAACTAGACCTACCAGATCGAAAAGTTACAGCTTTCTTATCTCGGTCCTTTTAGGGTTCATGTTGACAAAGAGGAGAGCAGGAAGCATCAGCATCAACTCTTTATCTTTTCAACTGGGAGGAGGCACCTGAGACATCAACCATCACTCAGAGCGTAAATACTCCACCTTCTTCATTTTCCTTAACTGTACTTTAGGGTCTTTGTTACACGGTAAGTTCCTTTACTGTCCACTTGTATATTTTGATTTGTTCATTTACTGAGTTACCTGGTTACAACCTGGTATTTAAGTAGAATAAATAATGATCCTCACCATAAACACAGACTCTGGGTGAGCCCTCATATTAAGATGAACCAAAAATAAAAGACAGACTCACACCTACAAACCTGTACCAAACTGCTTTTGCCGAGAAACCAAAACCTCAAGGACTAGACCTAGAATATTCTCTGAGCTAACTCTGAACAGGGTTTGTACAAAACGCAAGAACCATTGAAAGCATTTTACTTAGTCCTAAAGAAATACAAAGAATTCCTATAAAATCTGCAGTGACAAGAATGACCATTTCCTTAATGGGATCTAACTGGGTTCCCTTTCCTGGCATGACCCTCTCCATGGCCTATCTGGCCTGAGTTGTTTTTGTAAGAGAACATGACTTCTTTCAGTGTGGGCACTTGGTTTTTAGTTTATTTTTTATTTATTTTATTTATTTATTTTTTTACTTGGTCCTTTTTTTTAACAGAGAGAGAGAGTGAGCACAGGTGCAAGTGTGTGTGGGGTGGGGCGGGGGGAGGGACAGACGGAGAGGGAGGGGAAAAGTCCTAAGCAGGCTCCACACACACCTGGCTTGGGGCCCGAGGCGGGGCTCCATCTCCTGACCCTGAGACCATGACCTGAGCCGAAATCAGAGTCAGACACTTAAGCAACGGAGCCACCCTGGAGCCCCCATTTGGTATTTTATAAATTAAGTTTGACAAAGGATATCTTCGTAGCCATCGGACACGGAACTGTGTTGTGCATCCAGTGAAGTGAATGCGAGTCATTCAAATATAATGTTGAATTCACTGCTTTGCATAAACTAAACCTTCAGTTGTATTGAGTAAATTATAAATGTTACGGGCAGGATGTGGAACATAAACTTAGAGACCTAGAGGTACCCCTGCACCTTAATGATGAAATCGGTGTCTTTGACTCTTCGATCAATATTTTTGACGATAGGCTATGACGTCTCTCAGACAATTGAGAACTCTGTCATTTTATTCAATCATTTGTAAAAATCATATATATGTCAAGGTATATAAGATCTAGTATATAATCTACATTTTATATTTTTGTATGAACATGTATGTATGTTTTTTATATGGAGACCAAGGAAAAAGTCTAGGACAGATGTTTCTAATTGAAATACACAATTTGAAGAGAACAGAAATAAAAAATTTGATTTTTGACAAAGTGGCAAAGGCAATTTCAATAGGAGATTAAGTCTTTTCAATAAATGGCACTAAATCAATTTGTCATCCGTGTGTAAAACAAAACAAAACAGAGGATGAACCCCAAACCATGCTTCACACCTACAGAAGTTAACTCAGGATGGATCACAGACCTACATGTATAACCTAAAGTGATAAAAACAAAACAAAACAAAACAAAAAACTTTTGGAACAGAGGCAAGCAAACATTTTCTATAAAGGGCCCAACAGTAAATATTTTCTTTCTTTTTTTTTTAAGATTTTATTTATTAAAAAAAAAGATTTTATTTATTTATCTGAGAGAGGAAGGAAGACAGCAAGAGAGAGCACGCGCTGGGAGGAGAGGGCTAAGCAGGCCTCAGGCTGAGCACGGCACCTGAGCTGGGGCTCGATCCCGTTGTGACCGGAGCCAAGGGCAGGCCGCGTAGTTTAAGGAGACTCGCTGTGTGTTTATATCTTCAGATACACAGTGGCAGGAAAGTCAAAAAATACGTATGTAAAGGTGAGAAACAGTGTAGACAGACCCAAAGGGCGCGCCCTAGGGCGTGAGCACAGCCGGGGCTACCTGGGCACGCACAGCCGGGGTCGTGGCTGTGTCGCGGCTGCAGTGGCCCCGGAGCATGGCCTGGGAGCATGCAGGGCGCCCTCTGCAAGCCCGGGAAGGCGGCCGGAGGCTACCGTGGCCCCGCGGCGTGGGGTACCCGGCCCTTGGGGAGCTCGATGGTCTCATCAGGTCAACAGATGGGAAAGCCTCATTTGGCCCATCTTGTTGGCACCGTCCCAGCGGTGGCTGCAGCCCGGACAGCCTCCAGCTTGGAGGCAAGTAAGGAAAACGTGGCTCTGTTGTGGTCGCGGGAGCGGGCGCCCTCAGGCCGGGGCGGGGCGCGGCAGGGAACCTGCAGAGCAACCCCAAGGCAGCCCAGGCCCCGCCAAGCACCAGCAAGGCTGGCCCCGCTGGTAACCGGCGCTCTTCAAAGAGGAAGCGGGCGCGATGCCCTCCTGGCTAAAATATTTGCCGTCCCATTATTGTATAATTTAACTTTTATTCAATTTTAATAATGAAGCAGAGGAGAAAATATTGCTGCACTAAATTACCTGCTCCCTGCTCAGATTTGAATATTTAATAGCTCAGTCAACGGCAAAGCAATTATAAATGTCTGCAAATAAAAATAACTCCTTATTCCTGGTGTGCAAACATATGTATCTGCCTCCTTTACTGGTTACGACCGAAGTCTGCGAGGAGACTTGGGAGCTATCTGTCATCCTCCGTCGCCCTCACGGTGTCCTGGAACTTGAGGTGTCTGTGCCTCACCAGGACGGGGTTCATCCCTGCGAGCGTGGGGCCTGCATACGGCGCCGTCGGGCGCAGAGGAGGAAGGCGGGAGGCAGGACGGGCCCACCCGGGCCCCTGCGGGGTGCCACGCTCGGCCCCCGAAGGCTCCAGAACTCTTTGACTTTGTTTTGCAAGTGAAATCCCGTGGGACCACGGTGCACGCGTGGGAGCCCAGGAGGTGCACAGCGACAGCCCTTTGCTGCTGCCCTGCGCGTGGCCCTCGGCGTGGCCCCGGAGCACAGAATCCGGGGGGACACCCCACGCGTGAGGCCTCTGCACACACGGCCAATGTTCCTATTTGCATTCATTTATTTATTTGTTATTTTTTAATAAGTTTATTTTTTATAGGTGTTTAATTTGCCAACATACAGAATAACGCCCAGTGCTCATCCCGTCAAGTGCCCCCCTCAGTGCCCGTCACCCAGTCACCCTCACCCCCCGCCCTCCTCCCCTTCCACCACCCCTAGTTCGTTTCCCAGAGTTAGGAGTCTCTCATGTCCTATTTGCATTTGAAGCTGGGATGGCTCCCTGTAAAGGAAACAGTGAAATGGATGGTGATGATTTCAAGTTTACGGGATCCCTGGGTGGCTCAGCGGTTTAGCGCTTGCCTTCGGTCCAGGGCGTGACCCCCGGGTCCCGGGATCGAGTCGCATGTCAGGCTCCCTGCATGGAGCCTGCTTCTCCCTCTGCCTGTGTCTCTGCCTCTCTCTGTCTCTCGGGTCTGTGCCTCTCATGAATAAATAAATAAAATATTTAAAAAAAAGTTTTCTTTGCTTAGAACCACATTCAGTGGCAAATAAAAGCATACGGCAAGCGAAAGGGAGCCGTGCAAGAAAGGACACAGCTTTCTGGCCTGGCACCGTGAATGGCAACGGCCCCCAGCCACAGCAGCCCCCCAGGCCGGCCAGCAGCCACTTCCCCGACAGAAATGGCACAGGTGACTGATAGGAGACTACGCTGGACGCGGGCAGAGAAAACTTTATTTCTGTTCAGTGAGGGGCTCCAGCCCTTCTGTCCCGAGTCCCATGGAACCATCTAGAGCCTTGTAACACCACTGCTTCACACCTTGCAGATATACCGTGATTCGAGTGGCTCTCTGCCTGCAGCAACCAAAAGGTTCTCAAAAGTCACCCTTCCCAACCAATTTGCATTTTCCCAAATGATTCTGGAAAATAAGAGCTATGATGAATTGAATGCCAGCCGATCCCTGGACACCTGGCCCACCTCTGGCCTTCACATCGGCCTTCCTCCAGGGAGGGGACGGCCTCGTAAGCGGGTGGCCCGTGTGGCCTGGTGCTCAGCTCCGGCAGACTCCAAGGGCGCGTGGGGCCTGACCCGACCCTGCCCGCGGTGTCTAAGCCCCGGGCTTCCCTTCCGGGGAGCGACTTCCACACGTGGTTTTGAACACCTGCTGGCTGATGTTAGAAGCCGAACAGGTAACCGAACCCAGCCCCTCGCTCTTACACCGGGGTCGCTATGGTCTTACGAGAGATGCTGCTCATGTTCCGGGGGACGAGCCAGACCCTCAAAAGCAGAAGCCTCGTGGGTCCTTCCGTTACGGGTCACCCATCCTGACAATGTGTGCGACTCCCAGACACTGTCTAATACTGTTTCTGCTTGAATTTATTTGCCTCTAGTAAATTCAAGTCTAATAGTTCACTTTTTTTTTTTTGAATTTCAAAAGAGAACGCTAACAGGCAATATTAAAGGAAAATGAAATATTAATTCCTTTAAACAGGGGTTCAAATTTAATTCCTCATGGTTATTCATATTAAAAGATTTGCTCTATGCATCATCTAGTTTATTTAAAAACTATAAAAGTGACAGTCAATAGCACCTGCTGTATCAATACTCCACAATGTAGTCCATTATATATACAATGAAACTTAGATAAATTAACTAACTTATGCAGGGCCTCCCAAATGGTAAAAGGCAAAATCGGATTTAACCCAGATCTTGTTTGACTACAAATAGCAAATTTTTTATCAATTTTGTTAAAGTTTAACATATATAAGATTAAAAACATGGGCATCTAGACTTTGCTTACATTATGACCTTATTATTTTGTGTTTCTTTTCCTACTGTCTGTGAAATGATTATGGCTTGCCATTGAAATCAACGACCTAGTCAAGAGTTTTTAAATATTCCTTCAACAGAAACCCTGGCACATCAATATTCAGGGCTGTGAATTCTCTCACTGAGCAGGAATAGCCTTTGAAAAAAAAGATACATTATTAAAAAAACAACTTATCTGACCAGAGCTTGAAGATTTAAGAATCACTTCTGTATTTTAAACTGAAGTTCAAGGATTTAGAAGATTTACTTAAGCCCCCAGAAAAAGCAAATATCTTGGGAATTCTTTCATCCTGCATAATGCATCATCCAAAAATAAATCAGAATTTATTACTAAATTCTGATATTTTAGAAATGTCTCTCTCTAAAATTTGCTTCATGGTTGATTACACTGATATTGATTTTTGTTTTTCTTGAATAAGCAGATAGAGGTTATGAAAGGTAATATTCTCTATCTAGACATTTTCACTCAGGATTCTATTAGAAGGAACGCAGATAGGACTGGATAGTGTTTGGCCAGTAGCCATTATTTAGTGAGAGGAAACGAATTTAAATTTAGCATAGTGCCTGGCATATAGTAAGAGCTCAATAAGTGCTAGCTATTGCTATTTTTATTGTTGCTATAAAAAGATGCCAGGGAAACCATCAGAGACGTGGATGACTTCCTAAAAACTTTGAACATGGCACAGAGACATGTTGTCCAGTGTTTCACTAGACATCCACGTGTGCTAGGCCAGTGGTGAAAGAAAGGGCTTTGCGTGGCTGCAAGATGGGACCTGGTTCACACCTGGCTTCGTGCCAGCCACGTCAGAGCCCTTGTCGATGACTGTGGAAGTTTGATCTGACCCGCTGATGTGACATTGCTGACACCACGGTGCCACCTGCGAGGCGTCAGCAATTTTCGTCCACAAAGTGCCACATGCCTCTAATAAATACCCAATTCCTCACTCTGGGACGCACTTTCCTGTCTCCTCTTCTTGAGCATAGGGCCCCCATTTAGGTTCTAGTGTGACAACTGTTCTACTGAATGTTACAGCAGATGAGTGGGCTCATGTCATTTTCCACATGTAGGTATCTAAAAGGAGAGACTGGCAGCCAAACCCCCTGTCAACAGCGACATTGCTCCCAATTATTTTAACTATGAAGGGTGAAAAAAATCAGGTCAGTATCCAGGTAATTATTCTCTTCTAAGACTCACAACCTTTGAAAGGCAGTCTGCCAAGGTCTTGAATATCACCATCTGGAGGGTGGTGGCTAAATGCTGACTCCTGTCATGAGAAGTAAGAATGGAAGAGAACTGACCTTGGATGATTCCTGAAGGAAGTTGCTAATGAAGGGTAGGAGCAGCTAGGATTTTGCTGTTAATTTAATAGGCAGTTGGTTGCAGCAATGGTTGTATCCAACTCATGTGAAAATTGGCATGAATGAATATTTGACTCACGTTCAGATACTTTCTGTCTTTTGACAGCAGCCATTTAAGAGTTTCCAATAATGTCAGTTTAGCCCCCATATCACTGGACAAACAAGGACATCTAGATTCCGTATTCCACATTTGAGGTTAAGTTTTCTGTTCTTTTCATGGGCATAGTGGAATTGGGTAAACAGAGCCAAGACAACGAACAATCACAGAGTGAACTAATGTAACTTCCTAGGCAACTGATTTAGGAAGATGAACACAAACACTCCTTTGTTTATTTATCCATAAAAGATTTTAATTATTTATTTATTTTAGAGAAAGAGAGAGAGAGAGAGTGCGCAAGTAGGTGGGAGGAGTAGGCTCCCCGCTGAGCAGAGAGCCTGATGTGGGGTTTGATCCCAGAACCGTGGGATCATGACCTGTGCTGAAGCCAGATGCTTAACAGACTGAGCCACCCCAGGCGCCCCATGACCACTCCTTTAGAACATGACCAATAAGCAGGGGGGAGCAGCAGAGGGAGAGGGAGAAGCAGGCTCCCCACTGAGCAGGGAGCCCTACGTGGGGCTCCATCCCAGGACCCCGAGACCATGACCTGAGCCAAAGGCAGATGCTTAACAGACTGAGCCGCCCAGGTGCCCCACAAACACTCCTTTAGAACACGATCAATAATCCATCCTAATTTCCATCCTAAATTCAGCTAGTGCCTATTTCACTTATTTATTCATTCCCTACTAGGCAGAAAGGGAGTTTGGGAAACTTGACATCTTTACGTTGAGTGGAACCATGTGGCTGAAATTGCTACCCTGTCTCAGAAATTGCTATACAGCTGATGTAGCTAACATAGATTTCCCTTAGGATAGAACTAGAACCCTGATTTTTGGTTATGCGTTGTAGCTATCCACCTAGGTATTAACTCAGTTAGGTAGTAGCACCATGGGACTAAGCTCTGGCCAGTGAAACGTACCCAGAAATGTTGGCAAGAACATGAGAACTTTCCTTAAGAAGGAAAGTGAGCCCCGTTATTTTTTCCCCTTTCTACCATCCATTGCCTGGAACATAAATGTAGTAGGTGGAGGGAAGCCTGTCGGCCCTCTTTCATCATGAGGAGAAGGGCCACATTCTAAGGACGCACGAGCAGTGATCTGGAAGGAGTCTAGGTCCCTCAAGACCTTACGAGATCTCTGCATCAGCCTTGTACTTCCTATCTTTATTCTTCTTTTATGCAAGGATTAAATAGACTTCTACCGTATTTAAATTATATAATAAAACGAATCATAAGAGATCATACTGGACTTTGTGGAAGTTTCTAACATTGAATTTATTAGCTGTTGTCTTCTCGTTCATGATTCAGCAGAAACCTGCGTATTTTTGCATTCGGTAAATATTTAATGAGCACGTGAATCTTAACCATCCTCGGGCAGTTTTGTGCTACGTCTACATAACTGAGAAAGTTCATTTAAAAATTTGTTGGCAAAAAATAAATAAATTAATTAATTAAAAAAAAATTTGTTGGCTTCAGTGGTGCCTGGGTGGCTCAGTCAGTTAAACATCCAAGCCTTGATTTCGGCTCAGGTCATGATCTCAGGGTGGTGACATCGAGCCCTGCATCAGGCCCGCGCTCAGTGTGGAGTCTGCTTGTCCCTCTTGGTCCCCCTCTGTCCCTCTCCCTGCTCTCGTCCTCTGTCTCTCACTCTCTCTTCCTCAAATAAATCAATAAAATCTTAAAAAAAGAATTTTATTGGCTTCATTGAGGGCTTTGCCAAACTGATTAAAATTGTTGTCTTAACTTCTAAAACATAAATTTTTCTATTTTAAAGTGCTCAAAAGTTTGTGTGTTAACAGGCGCCATAATGTGTTAATTATGATTTATGTCATGGTTGTAAGGTCATATCTAAATGGAATAGTGACCCGAAATGAAGAAAAAAGTAAGAGACAGACTATTTATCATGCCATAGTCTCATTTGATGGCCACAAATAAAAACGTGGCTTTGTAAGTTGAATAGGCTATCACTCATTTTGGGATAATGTCTCATATAGTTTCAGGAAGGCACAGGGTTACTCTGTGGAAACTTAATACGGACACAGATACCTTTGCAAGTGTTCTTTTCTAAAGTGTAATTGCCCTTCTATGGATAAGCCATATGAAGCTTCTCCCTTTCTACAAGCTCATTGTTTGCAGGAAATACACATGATCAAAATATTTCCATTAAAAAAAAAAAAAAAAACCTCTTCTTAGTAGTCAATGCCCATCCTCCTTACCGTCCTCTTTATCCCTTTTTATTTAGAGAAAACCTTCATGAAAGATTAGTCTAAACTCACTCTATACCCTCACTTTCATGAAGCTTTTCTGACCTATTTCCTTCTTGACCAACCTTTGGCATTTGCCACTGTTCTAAACATCATCACTAAAGCTGCCTTGATTCTCAGCTGCCATGAGGGTTCTTGTCCTAGATCTCCCAATTTAGTAGTCATCCCTCATTCTCATTCACTTGTGTCCTTTCTTCTATCATGCCTAAAATATTGTGTGTTCTTTGTTTTTGTTTTTGTTTTTTTTAGGATTCTATCTTGAGTTCTTTCTTTCTCACTTCAAATACCACCTATTTTCTGATGACTCATGACTGTACATTTTATTTCCTGAAATTTAGAGTTGTATTTCTGTAATCGTTAAAAAGAAATCCACAAATCTAAGGCTGAATTCTCCCATCTTAAATGTCAAGCTCTTGCCTCCACCTTCTCATCCAACAGTATTCTCTTTCGGGCTATGGCATCATCGGTTTCCTTGTCCTATCTCTCTTTGCCTTGGAAAATTCATTCATCCTCTACAATTAATTTCAAGTCTCATCTCTGCTTGGAAATGTTTCTGACTTTAATGGGAATTTCCCCTCCTCTGTGCTCCTGCTTTTTGCCCCGATAACACCAAGGTCTCACTTTTGTTTAATAGTCTCACCCTGAATTGTCATTATTAAGTGACTCGTAGATCAACCTCACTCCATTGTTAGTTCCTTTTGAGCTGAGCTTTGGGTTGTTTATATCTGTGTCTTCAGGGTCTACGGTAGTGATTCACATAAATGAGCTCAAAAGGTCCTTTTAGTAAATAAATGAATGTTTCCTCAACCTTTGCAAATAGAGTCATGGTTTGGACACATTATTATTCCATCCCATTTTCCATTTGTTAGACTTTAATCATCTCCCATCTCAACTAGTCCTCTTTTTCATAAGTTAAATCCTGTTAATTTAGAGACTTTATTGCATAAAAATAATACCTATGTGTATAGGAACTGCAAAAGAATCACAGTTGTATTTTCTTGCTTCCTGATCTTTTGAACCCAGAGAACATGGGCATTTTCTTGGTGAGGGAGAAGTACATGTCAGATTCCGATCCTAAATTCCTCTTATAGGGTAAATGTGGTTAGAAACCTAGCCTCCTGGGATGCCTCGGTGACTCAGTGGTTGAGCATCTGCCTTCGGCCCCAGGGCGTGACCCCGGGGTCCCGAGATCGAGTCCCAATTCAGGCTCCCCGCAGGGAGCCTGCTTCTCCCTCTGCCTGTGTCTCTGCCTCTCTGTCTCTCTGTGTCTCTCATGAATAAATAAATAAAATCTTAAAAAAAAATCTGATTATTCCTCTCCTTCCACATACTCAGAAACCTAAGACTGTTTATAAAAGTAGCTCTATTTTTAAAATGAGCTCTACTTCATAAAAGTAGCTCATGAATAAATACAATCTTTAAAAAACAACAACAACAACAACAACAACAAAATCCCCTACCCTCCTTATGGGGTCTGACAGTGGGATTCACTCTGAACTCTGGTTCTCTAATCTCTAGCCTGGTACCAGTATGTACTCACCAATATTTGGTGAATGATTTTATGCACAAATGACTTCATCCACTTTTCAAGTTGAGACTGATATGTACGTTAGTTCATAACTCTCAGGAATTATGAATCATGGACATTTACTGAGGACACAATATGTGCCAGGCACTGTTTGTTACCATTTTATATGTATTATCCCATTTAATCCTCATACAACCTTATAAGATATATTTATAATTATTGTTGTCCTTTAACAATATCCTTCCCAATTTAACAGATTGGGAAACTGAGCCACAGAGAGGTTCAGTCAATTGTCTAGAATATCACCACTAGCAAATAGTAGAACCAAAACTAAGCCCAGCAGTGTGGCTCCTGCCTGCCTGCTCTTAAGTATGCTGCAAGAGACAAAGGGGCTCCGATTATATTTTTTTTTTTTTCCGATTATATTTATAAAAGTAAATTTATACGGCCAAATACGCTTCCCTAAAATATGAGGATTGTGGGTGATCTAAATAATTAGTTCTTGCCATTTTTTTTCAGGGCATAAATATAATGATATTTAAAAATCCACAACTACAATTGGGTGAACAATAAATAAAGGCTCCCTATTATTTTCTAAAGTGTCCAGCAATTTCATGTGCGAGCAGCGGATGCGGGATGTTGAACCTGTTTCTGCAATCTCGGGCCCTGCCGAGTGTACTTCATTGTTCCGTGGCCGGCTGCGCTCCCGCTAACCGTGGCTCTCACCTTTGTTGATTGTTGTTCTTACCATTATCCTGTCATTAGCCTCTCAGCTTCTCGTTCTCACTGTCTTGCGGTTGGTCCACTGGGGTAAATCTACCGTTTCCTGACTCTTTTGAATTGTACATGCTCTCACGTTTTTATGAAACCTTCCAAAGGATAATCTGTGTATCACTGCATGCATGACTTCCATGTGAGTATAGAGGGAAAATTAATACTCTGCAAAAGCTGTTCAAACCTGCTCAGCACAGCAGACTAGAGACTCCTCTTTATTACGAGCTATCTTGGTGTTCTTTTAAAATATCCTCAAGCTCTTCTTTAGCTTCAAAAACAAATAATCATAATAAAAAATTCATTCCTCTCATACCCAGATAAATCTAAAAGGGAATTATTTTACCCATATAGGCAGAGAAAATATTAACTTTTTAAGGGTTGGCATTGTAAAAATCAGCACTAGAAAGATGCTCAGTTAAGTCATGTGAAAATTATTGATTCCAAGTATAAAAAGTTATCCGCTGATGACTTTACCTCACAGTAATCTCGTTTGAAAGGAGAAAACACATAAACCATATCTGTAATTAGAATGCAAACTCACTCATTTACCAGTGCTTAGGGAAGACTGATCCCCAACACACTCTCTTCTTATGTACAAATGGTAACACTTTTTCTGACTTAGCAGCTCAAAGCTGTATAAAACGGAACGTCTTCAAGATTAAAACAAAAAAGGATAATGTTATTAATTGCAAATGTACGTAACTTTAAGTTTTTCAAACATTTAAGTAATTATATTTGCTTGATCATCTATAAGCATTTTACTTACTCGGGCAAGCAAGATAATTTAGGGTTTAAGTTCAATCCACACAGTTTTGTTATATGACCACTTTAATAAGGAAAAATGACCCAAGAGGTCACAATATACTTCCCTCAAAGTAATACATGTTGGGTGGGGTCTGTGCAGGTCACTTCTAATTAGCAATGGGAATGGCTAAATTAAACTTTGCTCTGGCACTCTTACAAAATGCTAACTTGGCCTTTGGTTCAGCAAAAATGTTTTTCTGTTGAGAAAAAAATATATATAGTGAAATGATTTCCTTTTACCCATTCAGTAACAACAAAGAATGTCTGCAATCTATATGTAAAATAACATCATACTGGATTATCCAGGAAAAGTAAAACCAGATTTTCTCAAAGTAAATTACAGCTAGAGTTAGGGAGCTTTATGCAACAGAAATGTTGCTTGGGATAATGACATTTCTGGCTGGTTGCCTTGTTTGATGCTCCCAGAAGTGGTTTCCATTGAGACTATTAAATAAAAGGATTGATGTGATATGGAACTCCAGTCAGTGGTGCCCCTTGTATGAGGATTAGTTGACTCTTTGATTTATTTTGGCATTTCATTTTACACCTCTTTTGAAATCAACTCATGGTAGTGTGGCCAATCAATCAACTTCCATCTATAAACTACTCGGTGTACTTTTACTTCAAGATACTTTATATTTATATGTATTCTGATTAGTCTTAGATCATATCAAACTTTACTAAAAATAAATGAATCAAGGGCTTTAAATGCAGAACGAAAAAAGTAGAGGGCTGTGAGTAAGAAGAAGAAAATGAAATTTCCAATTCTACTGTTGTCATCATCGTCATCATCATCAATAAATGTATTAAGTTCACAATGCATTTGCCACTTTCTGCTTTTTCTTTATTATAGTTTCACTTGAAGGCACACACATTTGCGAATTATTAAAACATGCTAACTTAGATGGTCTCATCGATAAATGGTACTGGGATAAAAGGATATTCACACGCAGAAGAATGAAACAAGACCTCTAACTTATACCACTCACAAAAATTAACTCAAAATGGGTTAAAGACTTAAAGGAGAGACCCAAACCACAAGACTCCTAGAAGAAAACAGGGAA
Source organism: Canis lupus baileyi (assembly GCF_048164855.1). Taxonomy (NCBI): domain Eukaryota; kingdom Metazoa; phylum Chordata; class Mammalia; order Carnivora; family Canidae; genus Canis; species Canis lupus. The sequence continues at coordinate 2,127,087 of NC_132855.1, forward strand.
AAACCTCCTTGACATGGGTCTTGGCAATGATCTTTTCAGATATGATACCTAAGGCACAAGTCAGAAAATAAAAAATAAATGAGTGGGACTACATCACACTAAAAAGCTTCTGCATAGCAAAATAATTGGTTACCAAAGTGAAAAGCAACCTATGGGATGGGAGAAAATATTTGCAAACCACACATCTAATATGGGGTTGATATCCAGAATATATAAGGAAGTCATGCAACTCAATAGCAAAAAACCAAATAATCCAATTAAAAATGAACAAAGGACCTGAATAGCCATTTTCCAAAAAAAGACAGTCAAATGGCTGACAGGTATATAAAAAAGATGTCCAACATCATTCATCACTAGGGAAATCAAATCAAAACCACAAGCTATCTCTTCACAACTGTTAGAATGGTGATCATCAAAAAGACAAGATGACAAGTGGTGATAAAGATGTGGGGAAAAGGCAATCCCTGTACACTCTTGGTGAGAATGTAGATTGGTACAGCCACTATGGAAAATGGCATAGAGGGTCCTCGAAAAGTCAAAATCATCCCATCATATGATCTACCATATGGATCTGGGTATATATCCAAAGAAAGTGAACTCGCTATGTCCAAGAGATATCTGCACCCTCATGTTCACTATAGCATTATTTGCAGAAGCCAAGGTATGGAAATAACCTAATTATCTATTGATGGTTAAATGGATAAAAAATATATATCATGTCTAATGTTATAATATATATAGTGTTATCTATATCCATAAGTGAGTACTGTTCAGCCATAACAAAGAAGAAAACCCTGCCATTTGTGACAACACAGATGAACCTTGAAGGAGTCATGGTAAAGGAAACGAGTCAGAGAGAGAAAGACAAATGTTGGATTTATCTCATTATATGTGACATCTAAAAAAACTCAAAACTCTTAGAAGCAGAGATCAGATTGGTGGTTGCAAGAACCAGAGTGTGACTGGGTGAAGGTGGCCAAAAGGTACAGCCTTCCAGTTATAAGATAAGTAAGTTCAAGGATATAATGCACAGCACGATAATTATAGTTAACAATACCGTATTATATATTTGAAAGTTGCTAAGAGAGCAGATCTTAAAAGTTCTTATCATAGAGGCACCGGGGTGGCACAGTGGGATGGGCATCCGACTCTTGGTTTCTGCTTGGGTCGTGATCTCAGGGTTGTGGGCTCAAGCCCCAGATTGGGCTCTGCACTCACTACAGAGTCTGCTTGGGACTCTCTTCCTCTCCCTCTGTCCCTCTTCCCCACCCCCAAATAAATAAATAAATAAATAAATCTTTAAAAAAAGTTCTTATCACAAAAAAAATTTTTTTGTCATTGTGAGGAGATAGATGTTAACTAAACTTACTTTGGCAACTATTTCACCATATACACATATATCAAATCATTATATTGTACACCTAAATGTATACAAGGTCATATGTCAATTATATCTCAATAGCACTGGAAAAAGAAATAGTGTATTTTATTTTATTTTTTATTCTGTTTATTTTAAATAATAATTTTAAATGTAAGTATTCAAGAGAATTGTATTTCACCCCTTCTCAGTTAATTCTACCTATAAACGAATATGTACTTTCTTTTCCATTTTTTTTCTCACTCTGACATCATCCAGATACAAGTTTCTGAGAGACATGGATTTCCAAGCAGCAAATTTTAAGTAAACAATCTTCACTGTAAAAAAAAAAGTTCTAATTTAAATGAAGCCTGATTTCTCTCCTGCTAAAAAAGCAGCAGATAATGTGATAGACGACACTGTCACTCTCTCACAAAAGATGTGACATAAAGTGGGAAATCTCATTGTCTCATCAACAAAGAAAATACAAAACATTAAATTTAGCATGTTTTCTATTGTGAGATGTTCTTGTCTTTATAATTAGAGTGAGACATACTTTTTTCTGCATATGCTTGCTGTTTCTTAAAATGAAAGAGAAGCAATAACACAGAAGACTTACGGGATATGTATAGTTTGAACAGATTTTTTTTTCTGTTTTTATTGTGATAAAACATAATTATGCTTTATCATGTATTCAGTATCACAGGACTCAATAATAGGTTAAGAACTAAATCCCTGAAGAATTTGTAAACTTTGTTGGGAAGCAAGAATCCAGTCAACAAGCCAGTTTACAACAAGTGCTAAAATGTGACGGGGAGACCAAAAGTGCCCATAGAAAATCCGCGGGAAGAGATCAGATTTAAACTAGGCCTTGAAAATAAAAATAAATAAATAAATAAATAAATAAATAAATAAATAAACAAACTAGGCCTTGAAGGTTGAGCAGAGCTTGAGAACGATGACAGGGATACTCAGTGGTATTTCACCCTGTAGGAAACCCTTGAACAATGGTAGGGAGACACAGGAGGACCCAGGCCAGGTGATATAACTGCAGAGGCAGGTGGTTTGGGGAGCATCGGCAATCTAGGTCATGTATTAAGGCGGTTATTTTACATTGGAGCAGTGAGTCGTGTGACCCCTGGGCATGCCCAGTGTTGAGGATTAACTTCATGTCGTCCATTAACAGCACAGGGCAAGAGCAAGTATCTCAGAGCACTGTAGCCGTCATGGTGGACAGTAATGTCGACATGACATAGCTTCGCAGTGGTCTCTTTAACTCAGCTTAGATTTAGTATTTTTTTTAATTGGAGGCCGCACATTGTCATGGAAAAATTATCCATAGTTCTACTGGAACAGAGGGCAGCTGAATTTGAACTTGTCACTGTTGAGAGAATTTGTCATTGAGATAGTTGTCCTCCAACTTAGATCTGTCGCTGGCCATTTGCAGTAGAAGAAAGGATTTCAAAGTCATAATTATTTGTGTGTAGATTGTGCCTGAGTTCCTTATCTGTAGGCACCAGACAGTGTAGCCCATGGACACTTTGTACAGACCACCTAGGTAGACGTGTCCAACACGAGGAGCTGTTCCTGAAAACACCAGCTGGGATGGGCTCACTCCGCCCGTCGGTGGAGATAGGAAATGGAGATGCTGTTTTTAAAGTTTTGGGAAATGTTGACCATAATTGCATCAAGCTGGAAGCCCTCGCACCAATGGGCTTGGGAAAGGAGGTATCAGCCTGGATTGCCAAGAGCTGGTCCTGAGTCTACATCCCAGAAAATTGACAGAAAAAAAAGAATCTTTCTTATATTTAAAATGTTTACATTTTGCCTCTCCTTTCTGGCCTTTCTCTCCCACATGGCTACTCCAGTTGTCCCGGCCTGGTAGCAGGGAATGATCCAGAGGCACTGGAGATTCAGACAGGACGGTGCTCTAGCTGCCAGCTGCCAGTCATGTGACCTTAACCTCTCCGAGCTTTCATTTTTTCCCTTTATTAGATAGAATGATAATACTAAGTTTTTGAGTGAGGACTAATGGAAATAGTGAATACGAAGTAGGTAACACAGACCTAGCCATGCAATAATCACCTCTTGGAAGCTCTGTTACTTCCCTACTTCTCTCTTGCATTCCCTCTTGCCCTACTTTCTCTCTCCGTCTCCCCATCCCTCCTTTCTTTGCTTCCTTCCTCTCATTCTTTATTGATTATCTATTGAAAAATTATTTTTAACCACTTCACATTTGCTAAGGATGTTGTCTGGCATGGAGGATAAATTGGTGCCTCGAAGAGGCAAAATCGTCCCTCCTCTCATCAGCTCACAATCTAATAAGAGAGACAAACATTAATCAAAGTAAGGCATATTCATGAAATATTGTAACTGTATAAATCAGAAGTATATGGTGCTATGAGATGAATAATTGTACTATCCATACCTTTTCCTTTTCTCCTCCTATTAGGGAAGAATTGAACCCAGAAAATTAATAGGCAACGTAAATATTTACATGTGTTGATGGATTGATCTTGAAAATGTGGGACTGTTGGTACTTTCGTATTTTGACATTCTAGAACCAGGAAGTTGAATAAAAGACATCACAATCTAAAATATTTCTATGTCATGTTTGTATTTTATGCTTCTTTTACTCCTTCTTTTTCTTTTCTTTCTTTTTTTTTTTTTTTTGATAAATAGTTGTTTTAGAGGACTTCTATAGGTTTTTCTCTTCTTTTGATTAAATGAATAGGAATTCCTTTGTTCCTTTGGGGGAAAAATGTACTCTGGAATTCAAAGCAGTGGGTTGCCCAAAAACTCTATGTTCAATCACGTTACAACCACTCAATAGAAAATAAAGCTTCTTTCCTCATAGGAGTTTCATCGTAATGAATAGAGCTGAGGCAGCTTCACAGTACGGAATGCCCTGTGGGGGCCGAAGCCTCTCCCAAGCCCCGTGGCTTGGACAGAATAGAGAACTCAAAGTCCCCATCTACATAAGAACTCTTGCCACGAAGCGACAAAAGTCAGCAGTCACAAACAGCAAGACACTCTCTTATTGGATAATAATTCTCTTCTTGTTAATCCTGGGAGGGATGGGGTCTTCGCAGGCGGCCTTGGAGTCTGGGATAAAATTAACTTTTTATTAAAGGACTTTGCCTGGGAAATGTCTTTTCCTCTCTTGACCCGCCTGCCAAAGCTGCAGAATTTGGGTCTTGTCAGTGTGTTCATGTCACATAGATATAATCTAGTGTAACTTTTCCTGTCATTATAGTAAGTGACTGTTTTATGGATAAAACTGGAAGAGAAACATAAAAGACAGATGACCAAAAATCTGTAAGAGAGAATTTGGAGCTAAGTGATTCACAAAGCACCACAGTCGAGGACCGTCATTTCAGAAGTCACCCTAGGGGCCAATCTGCTATGGTGATTGTTGCGCTTGGAATTGGCCTTCATGTAATATACCGCACACACAACACACATGCACGCTTCCTACTCCTCCTCCCCCTACCCGTCACTGAAGAAAGACTCTTGACTCCATTTCAATCTGTAGCGACTGCCTCATTTCTTTTCCCTTCACAGCAACATTGCTTGAAAGCACTGCCCTGTTGATCACCTCCTTTCATTGTGTCTCTATTGTGTTCCAGTTAGACACTTCACCAAAACTCCTTTGAGGTCCTCTAAATTGCTGTGTCTAAAGGTCAATTCACAGTATTTATGTTACTTGGCCATTTGACCCAGCGGGCAACAAGCTCCTCCTCTGCACAGGTTCTTGACTTGGCTTTACGGTCCCCCTTCCACTGGCGGTTCCTCCTCCCTGCCCAGCCTCTGCTTCTCAGTCGCCCAGCCTGCTTCTCAGGCTACATCGCGCCCTTTGCACTGCAGCCACCCAGCTCTCAGCTCCAGCCCCACATTTCTTATGTTCGTACTCAGTCCCCTGGTGATCGTATCTGGTGACCGGCTTTCTAACATTCTACTCATGTCATGCCCAAATGCATACCTCCAAGCTAGATCTTTCCTTGGATTTCAGATTCACATATCCAACTGCCCATGTTGTCACGTCCATTTGATGTCTAGTAAGTATCTGAGCAATAACATGACCGAAACTCCCCTCTAATCCATCCCTCCAGCTCTATGGCTCTCTATGGGAGATTCCCTATGGGAATCCATGGGAAGATTCACCCAGCTTACTTAAAGGTAACATCATTCCTCAGGTTGTTCAGGCCAAAAAAACTCAGAGCCATCCTAGATCTCTTTCTCTGACATTCACCACTGAATATGAATGTCACCACTCTGACATTCACCTGACCTGTCAGGAAACCAGGTCAGCTCAACATCTGAAATAGACCATTTGTCCAATCTCTTCTCTACATTTCCTCCGCCAACACCCTGGGACCAGCCACCGTCTTATCTTCTCCTCTTGGATTATTGTAATAGCCTCCTGACTGGTCTCCCTGCTTGTGCTTTGCCCTGCAAAGACCAGTTTAGCCTAGTAGCCACAGAGATCCTGGGAAAGTAGATGTTAGAAATGTCTTATAGCTGTTCCTTCTTTGCTTAAAACCCTACATTGGCTTCTAATATCATTGTGGACAAAACCAGTCATTGAGGGACACCTGGGTGGCTCAGTCGGTTGAGCATCTATCTTTGGCTCAGGTCATGACCCTGGCATCCTAGAATCGAGCCCCATGTGTCAGGCTCCCTGGTTGGGGAGGAGTCTGCTTTTCCTTCTCTCTCTCTACCTACTTGTGCACTCTCTCTCTCTCTCTGTCTGTGTCCAGTAAATAAAAATTAAAAAAAAATGCCCCCCCCGACCCCAGTCATTGAAATGGTCTACAAGACTACACAATCCGATAGCCAGTTAACTCCCTCACCTTATTCCATATCAGCACCACTCACAGGCCTCCTTGGTGCTCTTCACAGATCTCAGACAAGCTCCTGCTCTGTGCTTTTGTACTTGTCTGGAGTTCTCTTTCCCAAGATATCCAAGACCTACAGGTCTTGCCTTCAATGTCATCTTCTCAGTGTGGATTTTCCTGACACCACTACTTAAAATCTCAGCTTCCACACTTCTTTCTAACACTCTTTATATTCACATCTGTCTTCTTCCTCTCTGTAGTTTGCATTACCCTCTAAATTACCACGTATTTTACATATTTTGCCTAGATCTGCCTTTCCCACTCCTCCCCCCACTAAAAAAGTAAGCTCCATGAAAGCCAAATATCTTTTTTTTTTTTTTATTCCCTGCTATATTCCCATGGCTTAGAACAGTGCTTGGCCCATACAAGTAGTCAATAAATAGTTTTCAATTGGACACATGTGATTGTCAGAAACAGAATTTATTATTTGTGACTCTAAAATGCATCCTCACCCAGTTTAATGTATTTCCACTTTCCCAGTCTTATCTGCTTCTCAGGGATTGTTCCAGTGTCTGCATCCTCACTGGATGGGGGCAGAGGGGAGGCAAAAGTGATGGTATGGATGATACAAGCAGGATCATGCCACTATACCAGGTTGTAGCTCTGGTGTCTCTGCATGTCTGTGCAAGCACATGGTTCTCCCTGCTGCCCTGAGGCCACCCCTGCAATGATACCTGGAAACGACTAAGTGTTGAATGTCACTAATTTGAAAAGATACATGTACCCCTATGTTTATTGTAGTATTGTGTACAATACCCAAGATATGGAAACAGCCTAAGTGTCCATCAGTAGATGAATGATAAGAAAAATGTGGTGTAGATATATATGTATATATATATGTAATAAATACAACATATAATAAGACTATTACACAGCCCTAAGAAAGGATGAGATCATGTCATTTGTCAGAACATGGATGGGCCTGGAGGGTATTATTGTATGTGAAAGAAGTCAGACCGAGAAACACAAGTATCATTTGATTTCACTCATAAGTGGAGTTACAAAACACTAATAAACAAAAAGCAGACCTATACATACAAAGAACAAACTAATGGTTGCCAGAGAGGGGATGGGGGTGGGCAAAAAGGGTGAAGAGGAGAGGGAGATACAGACTTTCAGTTACGGAGTGAATACAATATGGGAGTCAAAGCCACAGCATAAGGAATAAAGTCAATGACCCCGTAATGGTGGTGTAAGGGGTAGCTACGCTTGTGAATATGACATAGTGCACCATTTGTCAAGTCACGAAGGTGTACACCTAAAACACCGTGGGTCAGCTATACTCAGATAAAAATAAATAAATGAATGCTGAGTGTCAAGACCTCTCTGGAAGTTATTTGAGGATTCTTTTCCTCTGTAAGAAGGATTACGTGGAAAGGTAATCGAACTATCTTGGTGTGTACTTACTCTAAAAAGAAGAAAAAACGAATGTCAAAGTCCTTGTAAAGAAGGGATTTTTCTGCATGCCTATACCTGCATAATATATTAGTTCTTCATGGGCAAGTCCCAGGGCACGTACTTGTTTGTTGAGTCACTGAAATAATATTTTCATTTTTTATTGAAAAATTATCATTGGAAAAAGAAACATTCTTTAATGTCAAGATCACACGGAAAGACTTGTCCTGGAATTTATAAGGCGCCAACGAGAAGACGAGGGAGTATGGAGCAGTATTGTTGGTTTGACTAGAGCTACACACCCCTTGGCAGATGGTGAAATGGGTGTAAGAGATGGGCCCTAGTAAATACCCTCCACCTCCCCCGCTCTCCTACAGAGGACCAGGGATCCTGTGCTTAGCCAGAGGCTGCTCTGGGGAATTACGTAAGGGAGAAGAGTCCCAAGGTAGAAGTTGTTTAGTCGCCTACCCTCATTTTATTTGTCTTGAAGGAGGAAAAAAGGGGGATTGCAAGATGAAGTCGATCTACACAAACTCCATGCTACAAAGGGGCACATTACTGCAATTTTCAAGTACATCATCCAAGTTGTTTTCGAAAGAAGCATAGTGATGATTTATGACCAAGTTTTCATATAAATCATAATTACTAAACCAGAGTATTGATCCAAAAGTAAAATGAGGGACAACCTGCATCGTAAATTTTATGATTTGGGATTTATTACATAAATTTCAAGTAAATATCATGTCCAAATGCTACAGATGGTGACTTCAACTCGCACTTTTTTTTTTTTTTAAACTCATTCTTTATAAAGAAAAATATAGCAAACTACAAAATCAGATTATTGAGCTGGAAACATTTTAGTTCAAAGACAAAATCAAACACCTATTTCAACATGTACCCAAGGCATAAACATTTTTTAAAAAATTTGCAGTATTATTCACTCCAATTCAAAACTGGTGATGAGAAACAAAGCAAAAAAAAAAAAAAAAAAAAAACCCAAACCTAGTGTTTCCTGGTGTTCTGCACAGTGCTTGTTCAATGTTTTAATTTTGCATCCTGTGTGGCATTTTTCTTGTCCAGAGAGTGAAAATGCAATGTGATACGGCCAGTGAATATCTGAGTTAGACCCACTAGTGGGCATTTTTCAGTCCGCTGTCCCATCCTCATAAGATGAGGCTGTAACACGGCGACACTGCGTGCGGATTACAAGCGTGGCAAGTTCCCTAAAGCATCTGGAGAGATGGTGGAACAGAGGGGCACCAGTTGGAAGAGAGGATTGACTACGCGGAGTCTGCTTTTGGATCCATCGCGGAGTTATCCCATCTGCAAAAAAACCCCTTTTTCCCTTCATATTCAGGATCTAGCTATTGGCATACAGGAGGTAAGACTTCCCTTCCTGTGCTCAGTCTTATTAAAAAAAAAAAAAATCTTTTTTGAGACTAGTTAACACCGGGAGATACAGACAAAAGTATTTTCAGAATGGTGCAGGTAGCTTTATTTTAAAATCTGTGTAACAGGCTTGAGTCTTAGGCTTTCAGATTTTTTTTCTTCAAGGGTTAGGTGATGGAATCAAGATGGAGTCTTGAAACAAAGACTAAGGATGACAAATATGGTTTTCAGAAGCTCAAAGATGAGGACGATGAATTAATTGCTCATTGCTACGCGCAGCATCTCCAAGGCCTGGCGAGAGCGGGGTTTTGCAAATTGTGGCCCCTGGGCGAATTTGGCCTGTCCCAGGGTCTTGCATGCTTTGAAAGCTACGAATGATTCTCACGTTTTTAAATGGCTGACAAAATCGAAAGGATATTTTATGATACATAAAAACGGTATGAAATTCAACGTTCAGTGCCTATAAAGAAAGTTTTATTGGAACTCACACATGTTCATTTGTTGGTCTATTTTCTGTGCTTGTTTTCATTGTACAACAGCAGAGCTGAGTACTTCTGACAGAGAGTGTATGGCCTGCAAAGCTGGAAATATCTGTTGTCTGGCGCTTTACGGAAAAAGCTTGTGGACTCCTGGTACAACTTATACAACTCTTCCTTAAACTGACACGTAGGTCATTTGCAATTTTCTGTATTACATATAAATTCAGGGATGGGGGGATCCCTAGGTGGCTCAGTGGTTTAGCGCCTGCCTTTGGCCCAGGGCCTGATCCTGGAGACCCAGGATCGAGTCCTGCGTCGGGCTCCCTGCATGGAGCCTGCTTCTACCTCTGCCTGGGTCTCTGCCTCTCTCTCCGTCTCTCATGAATAAATAAATAAAATGTTTTTTAAAAAAATTCAGGGATAGGTGTATCTGTCACATAGTATATAGCTTTAGTTTTTGCAGCCTTGACTGTTAAGAGAGCCACATTCATCCGTGTACTTGATGGAATCGAAGTTTCAGGAAAGTGTTCTCCAGGCTACGGTAGAGATTCAGGCTCACAGCTCACACTGGATGCTTTGTGTGTTCCATACCTGTTGCAATATTGCTTCGTCTGTCCTTATTTTAAAAGTACAATGACACAGCTGAACCTCAATAACAAAAGAGATATTTTTGACAGAAGTAACTGTTTTTAAAAGGAGAAACGTTTTAAAAGGTAAATTTCAGGGACGCCTGGGTGGCTCAGCGGTTAAGCGTCTGCCTTCAGCTCAGGGCATGACCCTGGGGTCCCGGGATCGAGCCCCGCATCGGGCTCCCTGCAGGGAGCCTGCATCTCCCTCTACCTGTGTCTCTGCCTCTCTGTGTGTCTCCCATGAATAAATAAATAAAATCCTAATAAAATAAAATAAAATAAAAACTAAAAGGTAAATTTCAATCCATATTTCACTACCTGTAAGGATTATGTATCTATGCACCCCTAATGTCTTGGAAACACCTTGGACTGGAATATTGCTAATAGCAATTTACTGTTCAGTCTTAATTTAGAATCAAGGTATTTTAATGTGGGGCTCCGGAAATGCCAACAAGTCTGATGTAAAGATCCCCCATATATCCCTCGGGGACTAATGTCTTGACATCTGCTAGAGAGAAAATTCTCAAATTGCCTCCTGCTTAACGTTCAGAAGAGCGCGTGGAGAGGGGGGACCGATGCATCTCAGTCTCCTGAATACGCTCCGTAGGAAGGTCTAGGAATTCTTGTTTCTCTCCCCTATAAAAGATTCCGAAGAGAAGCAGAAACAGATTCTGATCACCAGGGGCACCAGGGGCCCCAGGGGCGTGGGAAGGAATGAGGTTTCCTCCCCATCAGAACGGTGCCAGTTTTTACTCTTTCTTCGTGAGGGAGACTTTACAAATTAGCGTGGTCAGATGGTCCTTCGAAATCGCCTCGCGGAGGAGCTGTCCCCCTAGGCCCCACCAGACGTATTTTGTCAGGATTCAAATAAAGCCGCGCAGTAGAAACCCAAGTGCCTTTGTGACAGCAGGTATGGAGTCGCCACCGCAAAGCTGAGTGGAGACCGGGCCGGCAGCGACAGTTGGCTCCCGGGGCAGGTGCTGGCCAGGCCTGGACTCGGGCTCTTGGGGCTTGGGCTGTGAGAGCACCCACTTACTCAGGGTCCACGCTCCGCCACCCGCCACCGAGGCATCTGATCCCACCGTCCCGAGCTCCTGCTAGCACCGCGCTCCCCGCGTCCCACCAGGGCCGGTCCCAGGGCAGGTGATCGGAGAAGGACGCACCTGCCAGAACCTGGGCAGGTCCTGCCTCCGGGTGTCTACCGAGTCTGCCGAGTGCTCGGAGCTGCTCTAACCTCCGCGCTTAGGCAGCTACCGGGTCTGTAGAGGGCTCTTCCCTGTGCGGGGAGGAGGAGGGTCGCCTCCTTCTCCTGCTCCGTGGGTGTCCACGCGCACCGAGACCCCCTCTGGCAGCGCTCACCTGTGGTGCCACCTGCGGGCCTGGCTGCAACGTGCGGGTGTGCGGAGCACTGAGGCCTGTCACCCCGCCCGAGGACCCACCCAGGGACACTTGGTCCACCCAGGCCGTGTAACTTCCTTTGTGGCAGAAAATTGGGCTTGGGGTGCAACAGCTCTCTGATTTAAAATGCCAGCCGGGGGGAACAAGGTGAAAAATATTAACGAGTCCGCCACAGTCCTTATTATCGAAGAGGAAATCCGCACAGCCTGTCATCATATTCCAGAAGTGCTTCTCGTAAATTTTTTTTTTATTATTATTCCTCCTCGCCTCCTTGAGCACAACGTCCACTTGCGTGTAGTTGCTAACGCCACGAGGCCCGCGCACCGGAGCGCAGTGAGCTAACTTGAGCTTCACGACGTGTTTTAGCAGAGATGAACTTGCTGTGTATTCCAGGGCCCCGGGTGCAGGGCTCCTCCACGCTGGCGCGCGCACAGACTTCAATCCTACAAAATTAGGCCTTGTCTTGACAGAGGCTTTCTAGTTAATCAGCACTATCCCCTGTGCTTTTAGGTGATGATGAAGTATTCCATTTTCTTATTGCAACTATTTTACTACCTAAAGGCTCTATTGGAGATGGCCCCTATTATCCCAATGGCTCACGTAGGAAGCCAGAAAAACACTAAAAAAAAAAAAAAAAAAAAAAAAAGAGAGAGAGAGAGAGAAAGAGAGAGAACAAGATGACCTTACGGAGCTGCGGGGGAATCACCTGCGTGCACACTCCCATGCCCACCACCGCTTCATCCCCGTGTAAGCTCTCGGACCTCACGTCTGCTGAGTCTCTGAAGTGTGATTTCCACTTACGATTTTTCTTCTTAAAAAGAAATGAAAGGGATTTAACCTTCTGATTATTCAGAATCCTTACCCTCTATTCGACCTAAGGCTCTGACCTAGAACTTGCTTTTGTCGTTACGATGTCAGTGACCTGGTCATTGACGCCAGTGCTGTCCTCCAGCTCTTCTGCTCCTTCACTGTCCTTCGTCTCTGAGCGTGGAATGTCCTCCTTGTGCTCCACATATTCAAGTTGTACGTATATGGACTGCTGGTTAAGATAGTCTCTAAATAATCATTCCTTTTGCGAAGTCTCTTAGAGAACAGAACCTCTCACATTTGTTTCGGGTGTCTGCCCCGCGCAGTGACTATAAAAACACGACCAATTTCTTTCCAATTAGTTCCTTTGATATTATATCCCTTTCCACAGAGGAGAAAGCACTTCTGAGTTCCACTGACAACTTGCAACACTGTGCCCTTCAGAATCTCCAGGATGCTCATTATCAGTGTGTCCTCTTTATGACTTGTTTTAAGAAATGCCAACCAGGGATCCCTGGGTGGCGCAGTGGTTTGGCGCCTGCCTTTGGCCCAGGGCGCAATCCTGGAGATCTGGGATCGAATCCCACATCAGGCTCCCGGTTCATGGAGCCTGCTTCTCCCTCTGCCTATGTCTCTGCCCCTCTCTCTCTCTCTCTGTGACTATCATAAATGAATAAAAAATCAAAAAAAAAAAAAAAAAGAAATGCCAACCAGTACATCACTATGGACTCCAGTTCCTCCTCTACCTCTACCTGCAGGGTCACCATCAGAGAAGGCAAATCAACAAGTGTAGGACTTCTGCATTTTCATTAAACATGCACCGAATGACAGGCAGTAGGCTTGGTGCTTGGTATAGAACTTGGCTCAGATTGCCCGGGGGATGAGGCAGTGTCCTCACCTTCTCTGCCATCAGGGTTGGTTAGAAGTCAGAACTCAATCAGATTTTTTTCAGGTGAATAATTACACTCATAATCAGCTTTTGTGGCAGTTACTGGTGTTTCCTTTTTCCGCAGTCATACCCCTTTCTTCTTTCCTGAAAGAAGTCCAGTGTTGCTCAGGTATGTACTCATCTCTTCCTCTGGAAGAACGGCATCCAGCCAGCGTTTTGTGAGATAATCCAGTACGTTGTCCAAGTCAGTCATGGTGACCCCATTTGTCTTTGCCAGTGATTGGTTTTCCAATGACTAGAGACTGGCCATGTAAAGCAGTTTAGGCCAAGAGGCTAGATGGGAGGTGGGGAGGTTTGCTGGAAGTCCCTGACACATGGGACGGCTGACCTTTCTTAGAAGTTGTTCCATGAAGTTATTTTACTGATGGCTGCTGTAGTCATCCTGAAGCCCTAAGCGGGGACAGTACCAACACACCCAATGAAGACATCGTAGACAAATGGAGCAAACATTATGAAGCTATTGAATCAATCATGAAACTGCCTAACCCCAGAGTTCTTGTTAAGAGAGACAATAAATGTTTCTCAAGGTACCTTTAGCTGAGCATCGTGTCACACGTAGCTGAAGAACCTTCCCTGGTAAATGTTACCACCACGTTCTCCATACTGACTCCCTCAGCAACCCTGACTCAGTGCTTCCCTTTGGTGCCTTCCCACAGCTTTAGTTGCGTAATGTTGTTATAAAAGAGAGGATGCTGTGTCTTTCAGTAACCATTAAAATGGTTGATCAGGAGGGCCAGTTTATTACTATCAGTGGAGAGATGAGGTAATTTTTTGGGTGGTTCCATGGAGTTTTTGTGCTTTTTGCTTATACCAGTATCCTTTTTTTAAAAAATATATATATAATTTTACTTATTTATTCCTGAGACACACACACACACACACACACACACACACACAGAGAGAGAGAGAGAGAGAGAGAGAGAGAGACATAGAGACTTAGGCTGAGGGAGAAGCAGGCTCCCTGAAAGGAGCCTGATGCGGGACTCGATCCCGGATCCCAGGATCGTGCCCTGGGCCAAAGGCAGACACTCAACTGCTGAGCCACCCAGTTTCCCTATAATGTTGTCTTATGGAAAGAACAGCAGAGCCTGCGAATCTTAACTCATTTTACATTCTGGTTTAATTCACGTCCTCGATTTTAATTATTCTGTAGTCTATCAATTAGGAAAAGTGACCATTACTGAAAATGTAGCCAAAAGATTGCCGATTTTCAATTTTATTTATTTATTTATTTATTTATTTATTTATTTATTTATTTAATTTATTTTTCTGATTTTTAATTTTTAAATGCCCTGATAATATAATTTGCTGTATATATTAACAGGTGTATTATTGCTCTAATATTTGTTAATATTATCTTTTATTCCTCCACATACCTCTGAGAGAAATAACTGATATAATGAAAACAACCTTCACTTAGAGAAAACAGACAAAAATCTTGTGAAGTTATGTTTATGTTCCTTAATTTGGAAAAAGGAAAACCAGGAAAGGTTACTATTGCACTGATGAAATGAATTGCTTGAAGTTATGACAACTTATGTTCTAGCAGAGTGGGAGATTGTATTTTTGAAAATGAAACAATAAACTACAATTAAAGTAATTTATATTCATTACATTATGTCGGATTTTATCATTTGCTTTTAAACGGTGTCTTTTCTTTTGTACTATTATCTGCCAAAGTTTAACTGTGCCTTTTTGGGAGTCTCATTTAATTATTTCTAAGTTAGTATTAGCTGCTTAGTTAGCCTAATTATGTTATTATGTGATAAATAAAATGCTCATATTTGGATATTCAGTAAAGGATAATTCCATGGATGTTATTAGAAATAACTCTCAATCTCTAATATAAAACCAGCATTCACATACTCTGTTTTTTTCTAAGAATACTGTTGAAAAATAGGCTTTTTGATATTCAACAATGAAAATTTGAATAATTATGACCAAAAGATAAACAGAAATTATAAAGCCCAGAAGTCTTTTATGTATCTACTCTGGTTTGATGAAAATTGAGTAGAAAGAAGGTTAGTGCCTTTCCACTAAAATCATGATGCTAACTCCTTCATTTTATAGAGGTGGATATAGGAATTATTTGTTACTGATGCATTTTAAATATTTCTAACAGAAATGTCACCAGATGTCGGCACAGGTGAAGAATGGTACTTGCAGGATGAATATGTTTAGTCAGAACATGATTGTCGTGCTGTTTCCTGCATCTTCCCCATCCCTCTGATTACCAAAACCTTCTTCACTGATGATAATAGAATCTTGAAGCATTATAGTGGGATGGGATTTTATCATCCAAATACGCTATCACTATGCCCCCCCCCCCCCCCCCCCCCCCCCGCATACCTTTGTTGGGCGGCGGGTGGTTCTGAGACACAGGAATCCTAAGCGCCTTAATGATCTTAATGATTTGGTAGCGGCAGAGGTCCTGAACTCCTGATTCCAGTCCAGTTCTCTGCAATGAACATTCCTGAGTGGCCTCAACAATTCACGGGCCCTGTATCCCATTCAGATACCAGTTTGAAATGTCTCTTTGGAGAAAACTGCTTATTTAGGTGGCTTGAGCTACACTATGTATGAAGAAGTTGTTCAAAACAATTCAGTGCTGGGGTGTGAGATTTCTGAGATTTCACCTTAAATCACTAATTAGCATGGGATTACTGATAGTCCAATGGCTACACCAACGTGGAGCACCATGTTAGCACGTCAGTCTGGGCCCTCAGGACCATGGGGGCCTGCTCCTTTTGATCTAGTGTTGAGGTATTTATTAACTCTGTGTGGAGGACTTGTTAGTGCCTTAAATCCGTTTTATCTAAAATTAAACTCATCATCCTTTCCCACAAATCTATTTCTTCATTTCTTTATTCAACAAATATTTATGGAGTACTTCTTTGTGTCAGGTCATGCTCTAAAATGGAGGGGTTTTCATAGCACTCGATAAAACAGACAAATCTCCTTTCCCTTTTCCCATGGAGCTTACATAGTTTTGAACTGGACTGACAATACATCCATAGTTAATATGATAAAAGGCAGCCCTAAAAACTTTGCAAGTGAAGCCAAGCAAGTGGTTAGGGAGGTGGTGGGCTAGGGAAAAATACGGACTGGGTGGCCAGAGAAGGCCTCTCTCATGACACTAAATTTTTTTTTTTTTTTTTACTTATTTATTCATGAGAGACAGAGAGGGAGAGGGTGAATCAGGCTTCCCGCAGGGCAGGAAGCCCAATGTGGGACTCCACCCCAGGACCCCAAGATCACAACATGAGCCAAAGGCAGACACTTAACCAACTGAGCCGCCCAGGTACCCTCTAACACAACATTTAATTGAAGATCCTATGTATGTGGCACTTGACATGTGTTATTTTGTCTTGTAATTTGTTTTATTCGTTCACTAGGTACTGTTATGTGGCCTCTGCTGTGAGGCATGCTGCCCCATATGGATGAGGTAGGCACAAGGCTGTTGGACTCACAGGGCTCACAGTCTGGAATCAGAGGTAAAACATGTATATATAGGAATAACTAAAACAAGGCAAATTATGGAAAACGTAGAGGATCAATATTGGTAAAGTGGCAGGGAGTTTAGAAAATGGAAAGAAAATGAAGAGGGTGCTTATTTGTCTTAATCTTGTCTTCCCGGCCATACATTAAGGAGGTGGGGATGATATATTTTACAACTTTGCGCCTCCACTTTGTAGTAAAGAGCCTTCCCTGCGTGTACCTTGTTTGAAGGAAAGTAGTTTGTTATAGGTGGTGCCTATTGTTCTTTCTCTATCATTTCTTCTCTCAGGGAGCGACTTTTCTCCTTCAAATTGTCCTGGAGAGGTCAAGTAATCACATGTAAATGAACCACGTCTCAAACAAAGGTGGCTTTTTCTTTTAATTCTCTTATCTGTGTCCACCCACATTTAAACCATCTCCTGACATGTCCCTGTCTTAATCTGTTAGTAGGCTCTATGTCCCCTGTTGACACATAAGCAACATACGTATAAGCGAGCAGCTGCCTAAATGAAAGGACATCTTTTTGGGAATTAACTTTGGCATTACTTAAATCACTTATGAAATGGACTTTCATGACTGAAGGGAGCAGAGAAATAGAGAAAATTTTAAGTCTAAAAAAAAGCTTTTAAAGGACTGTACAACTTGGACTCCATGGTTACTTTCATTGGAGCAACAGAATGACTACCTTTAGAGCTGGGTTAGGCCGCCATTTTTTTAAAGCAGATAATAATAATAATAATTAAAAGAAGTTAAATAATTCTGTGCATAAAACATGCTGCCTATGAATTTAAGTATATACAGGACTGTCTCTTTTGTGATCCCTTTAAATCCCAAGTGTCTCATTTTAGAAGGAATCATTTCGGTTCCTTTTTCAATCAAAAGATTAAACTGTTATAATTTTCTGAGGGAAGAAGCCCCCAAAGCCACATAGAAGTTTTTAATCCTGCCCTAATATAAGCTGAATTCTCCAAAATGCCTGCCTCTAAGGTAAACAGAATCCATTAAAAAGTAGTTATTAAGCCCTGTGAACAGAAAACAATATTAGAAGCCTAAAAATGATAGCTTTGGGGCAATGAAACTCATTGGAAGTAGAGTACAGAAGCAGGAACAGGAAAGGGAGAAGGATCCTTCAGTATAAAAAAAGATTATGATGAAAAATATAGCTAATTTGCATTTTCATTGTTTCTTTCAATAAAAATCTCAAGAAACTTTACAGGACAAGTAGGGTGATAAAACGAAGCCTCAGGGTAGGCTACCAGATGGAATAATATATACAGGAGGGAAATATATACAAATATGGAAACTTCACTGCTTATGTAAGCTATGTAACTGCCTAAGCGTGTTTTCTGTATATATTCCCTACCACATTTAGTGCTTTCTAAGGGCTTACTGTTTAACAACAATACACATTTTTTAGAAAGGACTCTTACCTTGGAAATGTAACTCTAAAGTCAAGTACAATTGGGTCAAGTTTCAGAAGTTTTTAGGCTGTGAACTGAAAGAAACATACACACACACCGGAAACTGGACTTTTGTATCACAGTATGTCCTTGTTGAGAGGAAATGTAAATATATGTAAAATGTATAAAATAAGCATAAGAGAAAATAATATATATGTATGTAAACAAACATACATACGTGTGTTTGTGTGTGTGTGTTGTAAGAATTCTAGGGACTTGGGATCCCTGGGTAGCTCAGCGGTTTAGCGCCTGCCTTCGGCCCAGGGCATGATCCTGGAGACCCAGGATCAAGTCCCACATCGGGCTCCCTGCATGGAGCCTGCTTCTCCCTCTGCCTGTGTCTCTGTCTCTCTCTCTCTCTCTCTCTATCTCTCATGAATAAATAAATAAAAATCTTAAAAAAAAAAGAATTCTAGGGAATAAAAAAATAGATATTTTTGTGGTGATGCTAAGTCCTATGGAATTGAGTGCAACACACAACTGGAAATTCACAATTCTTATTTAGCTTCTGGTATAAATGTAGGTGATGTTCTTGCTAAGGTCAGATTCCCCTATCTTAGAGTTAATATTCAGAAATCATAATGAAGTTTAAATGTAACCCATGCTAACACGCTGCGTGTGTTCTGTTCAGATAAGGCTTATTTTCAATAAATGGCATGAAGGATCCGCCTCAGTCTCAATTCATAAAGCCATCTATTGCACTAACAATTCAACAAAAATGGCTCATAAATTAATGATTATATTTCCAATAAAATATATATAGATGGAACACCGATTAAGCTATATGGATTGTTGATTAGTTTCATGAACCCTAAAATAGCACTTGCTATATATATTCTTACTGACCTAGAAATACACTTTAATCTCCTTTTAAAACGTAAGCCAACATAAGTCAACCTAGGAATTAAAGCATTCATTCATATCACAATCTTTTTTCTACCAAAACTAGCCTCTGGAATATCTTAGCATTTTGAAAGCAAAAGTGAAAGTACTAACATCACATATAATAATCGGAGATGATGCTCCGAAGACTAATGGACCTCATCTAATTTATGCTCTTGATGTCTCTGGAAAGTAAGTATTCTAACGTTCTATCTTCTGGATATTCACATTTCTGTAACATTTAGACCAGCATTGGATCTTTTATATCTACTTGCATTCTCACCACCAGTTATAGACAGTCATGGAAAGTCAACTCAATAGCAGACGCACCTCAGTCCTTAACTATTTCAGGACTAGCTGGAGCTGGATAGGGAGTTTGGGGGACTTACACGTGATCTCTCCACCTTATCTCCCTCACTCTTTCCCGGATCTTATGAATTTCTTGGCTTATTGGCTTACTCTAGCCTAGAACTGACTCATTCCAAAGTGACCTCTGATATCACTCATGGAAATGTTGTGTATTTCCACTTACAGATAATTTTTGGTAGCTCTGTTTCTATCGCCACTGATACCAATTTTTTTTTTTTAAAGCAAAATTTCCACCAGGCCCAGCACCTGTGGTTTCTGCCTTTATTCAGTTCCAAAGACTTTGTTATAGTCACCCTCTGATCTTAAATCCTGACAGCCTGATCACTGCCAGAGTGTCCAAGATATATATAGCAGGTTTCAACTTACTGTGATCATGCACTTGCTTGATTTTTCCATAGTGATTACCCATTGAATCAACAAAATACTTCTTTAATCAGGACCCAAATTCACTAACGATGATTTTATGATCTTATGTTTCTATCTTTCAACAACAGAGCAAACATGATTACTTCATATAAGTCTTTTATTTTTTAAAAGATTTTATTTATTTATTCATGACAGACACATAGAGAGGCAGAGACATAGGCAGAAGGAGAAGCAGGCTCCCTGTGGGGAGCCCGATGCAGGACTCGATTCCAGGACCCCGGGGTCATGCCCTGAGCCACCCAGACATCTCCATATAAGTCTTTAAAAAAGGATACTGTTCTTAGTTCTTATATAGATATAGATTGTGGTCCAGATTCCTCTTTTTTCCTTTCTATTATGAATCACCAAACAATTGGATTTGTAAGTATCTTAGTCATTGTAGTTTGAAGTAGTCAGAGACATGAGGGGAAGAAATATTGTAAGAAAAGTGGAAAATAAGCCTGGTTATCATGGCAAATATATGTACAGTATTTCTCAAGAGAAATGTAAATCATTGATCAGGAATTTTACTCACTTCCTAACTCATCTTTGATATCTTGAAGGATATCTCTCTTCAAGTGAATCAGATTATAATATTCAACACATTATTTAAAAAATATGAGTTTGTAGCCAATATAGAATCCCTGTATTCTTCAAGGCATGAATGAAGTAGGTTTAAGCTGGAGACAGAAAATCTTACAGGTAATGCTACCACCTAGAAAGGGTAACAATCCATACAATTTAAAGACATCTAGCAACTAAAGTCAGTGCAGTTGAATTCAATGATGCTGAACTGAGCACAGTGAGGCTAAGTGGTGCCTGAACTGCAATTAAACCAAGTGAAATACACTCAAAATGCATTTTCAGTTAATGACAAAATTCTGTTTAATTGCAAAAACGAAAGTGGAGCAGTTTTAAAAAGACTCCATCAAAAAGAAGAAGAAGGAGAAGGAAAAGAAGAGGAAGAAAAGAAAAGAAGAAGAAAAGAAATGGAAAAAAATCTTTCCACATTTTCACTGAAAAGTATCTAGCCAAAACAATTCAATACAACTACCACTTTTTGAGCACCTCTAAGTGCTAGGTTGTTTTAGTGCTGGAATAGAAAACGAGTCAGTGGACCACATTCAGATAATTTATCCGAAGAGTCAACAGATATATAGCTCATTATAATACTATGATAAGTGAGATCTTTGAGGAATAAGCAAAGTGTTACGAAAGCACAATAACATTTGGGGTCATTCTCATTCCTGACATCTACGTTCCAGCTGAATGTATATAGGCTTGAGATGGAAATAGGTATGTGGCAGATGGGTAGTCTCTCCACGATTCATTCGTATACGTATTCCAGAAACTCAGACATATGCTGCACATAAGCATGCATTCGCCATGGAAAAACAGGGGAAATTCAATACAGAATCACAAAGTTAAAAACCCAAAAAGTCAGCAAGCTTCAGAAGTTTGAGCAGAGTTGAACAATTTATACTGATTCTAAGTAACTAGATAGATGAATAAGCTGTCATTTGACGAAAGACTTGTAAGATGACACAGGTAAAGAAAATTTTTTTTTCCAAAAAAAAAAAAAAAAAAAAAAGCTGCAGGTAGGAAAAGTTTTGTTTTGTTTTGTTTTGTTTTTAACTTTTAATCAAGGCTAGGATAAGATGAAGTTTTAGTAGTCAATATAAAAATTCTGTAAAAAATCAAGGAATGACTTTATAAAAAGGAGTACACTGAAGGCATATTTATTGTGAAGTCAATTTTGTTTTATTTTTTTAAATTTCTTATTTTATTTTTTTTGTCAATTTTGTTTTAAAGGTATACTTTGCTATTCAACTTTTTTGAGAAAAGAACCCTCCCCGCAAATACACACTACAGGTGCAATACACGGAAAATGCAATAATATTAATTTGAGGTCCTTGGGCCTTGTAGACATATGTGATTGACTATGAAGCTAGCAGAAGTTTATGAAACTGTAGAACTGGGAATGTATCAATACATTACCTTTAGGATGTGGCTATAATTTTTTAATAGGAGAAGGGAAAATTTAATAACTGGAGGGATTAGGGTATTTATCCAAAAATATTTATCTGCAAAAATTCTCAGACACATAGAATATAACCAGGTCTACTAATGACTTTCCCTCAGGAAATTCTAGATACAATTTAACACGTCTAAACCTGCACTCATGTATTCATCTCTCTATTTATTCTTCTATCAATTTACATTTATTGAACTCATACAAGACCCTCAGGATGCAAAGATTAGGTGTTTGAAAGGCATTAAATCTAATGCCCTAGATTCATAGGTAAAGTGTCTATTATTGGACTAATGTATATAAAATGCTACTGGATCTCATTAGAAGGGCAGGCCGGTGCCAAGCCATTCAAGTAAGGCTTTTTACAAGTGTCATCTGTGTTGACTTTTGAAGGAAAAATTAGAGTTAGGTAGGTGAAGAAGAGAAGGCAGGACAAAGGCATGGAAGGGGGAGCAGTTGGCGTGCACACACTCCGTGTTGTTTGGGAAGCCTGGAGTGCAGATGGGGGAAGGCAGATGACACTGGATGCATCCCTGGGTCAAGGAGGGCATTTTACGGCATAATGAGAACTTGGATTTTATTTTGTAGGCTATGAGGAAGCATTAGAAGGTTTATAGCAAGGCCATGATATAATAAGATTTGCATTATAGTAAGCTCATTTGGCTGCGGTGCAAAGGACGGATGAGAGCAGGGCAAGCTGAGACAGGAGACTAGTTAAACTAGAGTCTGGTGAAGCATTTAGGTGGGAAATAATGACATGGAGAAGGACGGATGGGCTTGAGATCTGTAGGATTAACACTAGCTGGTAACCGAATAGGAATGGGGGCTGAAGAAACAGAAGGTACCAGTGAAGACTCCCAGATTTTTGGTTCAGCAACTGGTTAGATGTAATGCTTACCATCAGTGTGGGACTAAAAGAAGAGAAGCAGATTTTGAAAGAAATAAAGTGGATTTAATTTTAAACATGTTAGGTTTGGGGAAGTTATGAAACATACAATCTGAGATAACTAGAATGCTGTTATATTTATGGATCTGGAGCTGAAGAGAAGAATCTTGTACTAGTTTGCCAGGGCTACCGTAACAAAATGCCACAGAGTGGGTAATTTAAACAACGTAGGTTTATTTCTCATAGTGTGGAGGCCAAGATCAAGGTATTGGCAGATTTGGTTTCTTCTGAGGCTGATTCAGCCCATAACAGATCTGATCTACAGAGACGTTTGGGCCTTACTGACTACAGTTGCTAGTTTGAGAAGCATAACAATAGATGGGATCACCCAGGGAGAATGTAAAAATTACTATCTGGCTCTCACGACTGACCTGGAAGATGAAGTCCAGGGAGCTCTAGATTTGGGAAAGTGATTAGAATAGTCTGGATGGAACAGCAAATCGGAAAATTTATATGCCAAAGTGCAATATTACCCGTGACTTTCAAAGCTCCAGAAGACTATGGCTCTACGGAAATCCTTATATATTATTGACGTAGCTTCATTTTTATCAGCAGTGGCGTCACCTTTGGAAACAAATTTCATTAAGAGTGTATGGGAACTTTTCCCTTTGCCTTCCATCACTGCTGCTATTATTACATGTGTTAGTGTACACGGGGCTGGTTACTACGGAAAAAGGATGACTTGCAGGAGATTTAGTATGGGATAAGGTCGGAAAGCTTCCTCCTGGCTTCTTAGCAGCGCTGCAGACTTCCTAACTAGCCACCAGTGAAAAGACTTTGCCTCTGGCAGTTGCTATTTCTATATTGTACAACTAGAGAGGTCCAGGGTTTGGGAAGTCACTGACATGTTTCTTGTCCTTTTCAAGTAGGAGACAGCGACCCTAGACAGCGTTCCAGTGGGGTGTCTCGTTGCATCTCCTTACCCGTGGAGAAGCCCAGTAACCGAGGGATGTAGTCAGATAGCTTCTGTTTTCTTCCATCCAGAGGATCAAGTTAGCAAATTGTAGAAACAGTATTTTCACCATACCCATTATTTTCTCTTCTAGTTCTCTGAATTTATCTAAATTCCACTGGCAATGACATTCTAGCAGATTAGGAAAAAACCCTAGAGATACTTCAGAAGCTAAATAAATGTAAGCTGTATATTCCCCTTTGTGTGATATGATAATTTGGGTGGCCTTGGAGAAGGACGTGGCTGAAACTCAAGACATCTGTTTGCACCCTATATAGAACTCTACTCATGGGTAATTCATTGCTATTTGGACCTCAGGTCAATACACGTGAGATAATGAGGCTAGACCATCGTTATTTTTTTGTCCTCATGGAAATAAAGGAAGCTGGGTAACTCCACTTATTAAATCCTATTTACTTGGGTCTGTTAAGATCCATTCGAATGTCTTAATATTTTACAATTATTATGGCTTCCCTAAAAGGACAGAAGTTTACCAATCCATTTATACACTGAATTAGGAAGAATGGACCGTTAAAGTTCCCTGAGAAGAGCTGTTTAGGAACAAGATCATCATAAAGTACTTTTAAAAGAAACTAATCAAAATTTGCAACTGGTCCTGGATAACAAAGAAAAATGCCAATGTAGTGGAAGAAAAAAATGAAATGATTCGGTAGCTCTATCATCGTAAATATCAATGAGCACTGTAATTTTAATGTTACTGAAATTGGCACTAGGGCATTATTGATTTTCTGTATCAGCTAATGGTTTCCTGCAAGTATCTTATAAAGGTGCATTATATGTCTTCTTAATAATCTTTTCTCGAGTCATATACTATCAAATCCTGCAGAATACTATTCATTCAGCAGTAAGCTAAAATCATCAAACATATTTCTATTAAAATTTTATTAGACTTGAACTAATACCCTGAAACTCATACAATGTAATTTTACTATTCATGCAGCCATCTTGATTGTTTTATATATGAAACATTTTAAAAATCAGAAACTTATTTATTTATTTATTTATTTATTTATTTATTTATTTATTTTAGAAACACTTTTTAAAAGGGCTATTCAAATTTATTATAATTTTATTTTTTGGCATTTTTAGTGCAGGGATAATTATTTTAAAGGCCTTTTGTTATAATAACTTTCTTTTCTCAGGAAGGCCCTCCCCCCCCCGCCCCCCAGTGCTTTTCACTTTGGGCAAAAGACGTAGTCTCAGATCATGACCCATGTGAAATGCGTGTGTTAATTCTGTTCAATTCCCGGCTGTCTTACATTTTGACATAGGAGAATTACTGCATCACACAATGTTAGAAATAGAGAAGATAGAAGATAATTACTGAACTTTATGTTACCACTGATCTGTGAAATTTTTCAAGGAAGAAAATCCATTCATTTGGATAAGAGGCACACTGGTTAAACGCAAACTTTGTCCCATGAAAAATTTATGCTTAACAGTTTTTTCCTATAGTAAGCTATTATTTGAGAGTGGTTCAGTGAATTTTGATTTTATTTGGAGGATATGAGACACACATATTTTAATGTGTATATTCTTCCTCTTGGTCTCTCAGACACAGGCATAAACTTTTTCGCTGCTGAGACATTTAAAGGTGCTTTGTGCTCCCACTGGGGCTGTCAGCGTGCAACCAGTTTACTCTGGTATTACCTGTCCTCTCTACCTTCTCATATTCGAGAAGATGGTTTGTGTTACTTCTAAGGGAAAGAAGCTGAGGTCAAAGTGGAGGGATGTGTCCGGCCCAGGTGTCTCTTTGTTCACTTGTTCTTTCTTTCTGCTTTTTCTGAAGTTCAAGAAAGAGGCAAGTTTGGGTATATTCATTCATGTTTGCTGAGTAGAGACAAAAACTGGATTACTAAGAGAAGGTTAGATATATTTAGTTGAAGAACTCTAATATTTTTAGATAAAATGAGAATCATGAGGTATTTCTCATGATCTCCAATTTTCCTTACGACCACTCTTCAAAACTGAATATGGGGCTGGAGGCCCATTAGTCTTACTCAGTGTGCTGTTTCTTATCTCCCTAGTACATACATGCATTACTCTGACCACTCAGTGTGCTGCTCCTTAGGTTTTTGTATGCATACACCATAGAATTCATATTTTTCTTCTTTCTCATTATTATAACTAACTGGAAATGCAACTAAGACAAACAACATGTTAACCCAAACTTGGATCCATGGATGGCTCATGGATTCTGGGACCACCTTGAAGCTGTGGCTAAAGACTTGTATATGTATATGCACATCCACTCTTTTCTGGGGGAGGTCCTCAGCCTTTACTAGAATTTTAAACGTCCCTCAAAGGGGGCGTCTGGGTGATTCAGTTGGTTAAGTGTTCAAATCTTGATCTCAGCTAAGGTCTTGATCTCAGGGTTGTGAGTTCCAGCTCCACCTTGGACTCAATGTTGGGCATGGAGTCTACTTACATGTCCCCCAAAGTTAAGAGTCTTTGTAAATGGACCATATTTCTCTAACGATTATACCAGGTATTCCTTATCAAGTTTAGAAAGAGAAAGCATTGCCTATCCTCTTTGCTGTAATAAGTCTTGTTCTACTAGTGAAAAGAGACTAACCTTGTAATTAGTCTGGTACTTTCTGCCTAAATCATAGATCATGGATTAAAATCCAGTTTGTGATGTACTTTTTCCTTACAAAGTTTTTTATTTATTTTTTATTTTTTTTTAAAGATTTACTTAGGGCAGCCCTGGTGGCTCAGTGGTTTAGCACCACCTTCAGCCCAGGGCGTGATCCTGGAGGCTCAGGATCGAGTCCCACGTTGGGCTCCCTGCATGGAGCCTGCTTCTCCCTCTGCCTGTGTCTTTGCCTCTCTCTCTCTCTCTCTCTCTCTGTGTCTCTCATGAATAAATAAATAAAATCTCAAAAAAAAAAGAAAAATAAATAATGATTTACTTAGAGAGAGAGAGAGAGAGAGAGAGAGAGAGAATGCACGCACCCAAATGCATGTGTGTGTGTGTGTGTGTGTGTGTGTGTGTGTATGTGTGCAGGGGTGGAGGAGGGGCAGAGGGAAAGGGAGAGAGAGTTCTAAACAGACTCTAAACAGACTCTGCACTGAGCACTGGAGCAGGGGTGACATAGAACCCATTGCGAGGGCTATGTGGAGCTTGGTCTCACCACCCTGAGATCATGACCTGAATAGAAACCAAGAGTTGGATGCTTAACTGTGCCACCCAGGTGCCCCTCTTAAATGTCTTTTGTAGTGCTTACATAATCTTCTGTCTTTTTCTCTGTTTCTTCCTCCCTCTCCTCCCACTCTTTCCTCGGTTGTCCTTTGTCTCTCCCTCTGTGTAGCTAAAAAGAACAAACTCAAAGTACTGAGACCTATTGCATAAATTTGGCCCTAAAATTTCTTTATGGTTAATGCCTTAACCATTGAGGAATACCCCCCACCCAATTATCTAGAGCACTACATATAAGCAGTAGGTAAAAAGGGACAAGTTGAAGTATTGTCCTTTGATGGAGTTTGTTTTTGAATGTAGTGGAGGAGGGACCTAGTGGTTAAGAGTTAGGCTAAGATGGTAGATATGGGGGATGTTTCTGCAAGAGCTTACACGTATCTAGCAATTGGACAACGTATAAGGCAATGGAGACATTCTCACTTGCACATATGTTATTTTATTCTTGAATAAACAGGGATGCAAAACTCTAATTTGGAGTTCCTAAGAGTAACTTAAGATATCATTCACATTTTGTAGTCCTGTTTTATCAGAATTGCACTGTTCTAGTATATACTAGACTGTAAGTTCTTTAAGTGAGATAACTACATCTTTTTCCTTAGTATATTTAGAAACTAGTTGGATACCTGGCACATAGTAGGTATTCAAAACTGGCTAACTACATTTCTTAATCCTATGTGGTGGGAATTCACTTTTTTCCTTTTTCCTTGCTGACTGTGGTCTTTCTCTTGATTCCTGATTTTCAAGGTCACAGATCACAATGTTTCTTAAACCTCAATTATCTCTTCCCTTTCCCCAAAACTGGCATATTTAGAATTATGGCTAACAATTTACCAAATAGGTCCAATTAAATATATTTCACAATATAATGCTGGATGGCATGATGCACTCACTTGTCAATAATTATCAAACCTGTTTGAATTTTTAATATAAAATCTTTTCAAATATCTGAGAAACTTATACCCGATAATAGTTTTCTTAATAATTCTGTCCTCCCCTTCAATATTATCTTCTGGTTGATTCGAAATTTTGTCCAATTAAGAACTTAATATATAAAATGTTCACTTATTTGCAAAAATATGGACCATATTTGAAATACTATTTGTAATTACTAATGGAGCAATTGTATATCCTTGACTGGGTATGCATGCTTATGGATGATTTTCCCATTTGTTATTTGAATAATTGTGCTAGAAAAATAAAAGACACAACCACAGAAAGATCCAATCTAGTTTGATCATTGCAGAACTATTTGAAGAAAAAGAGATGGGTTGTGTGAGTCAATTATCGTAAAGAGAATGGAAAGTAAATGACTCCCGTGATTTCTTTTAGATTAGTAAAAGCAGCACAGAAAGCCTCCCAATTCCCCTTCTTCCTCCTTAACTAATTTTATGTTGGCTTTATTGCTAGCAAGTCCACAGGCATACACAACACCTCTCCTCCATACCCTGAAGGAATTAAAGCTGTTGACAATATTTGGAAGAAAATAGAGAACTTGAATCTCTTTTTGTGCTATACAGGCTTGCAACTCAGTAAAATAAAACTAGTTAATGAGGAATTTACTCAATTTAAGATAATGAAAAGTGCACTGATATATCAAGCCAAGGTGTGCATGGAAAACGCATTGAGCTTGAGGATTGCCTAGGACAGAGTAGAAGTGTCACATTCAACTTGAATATCTGGTGTGTTTTTTTAAGAGGTAGAACTACAAAAAGACACAAATAATTATCAACTCATGAACGAATCAACTCATAAAATCAGATTATTTCAGCAATTACTCAATAGTTTTCTTTTTATAATGATGATACACAAAGATCAATTCTCTTCACCTATCATCCTCTTAAATATCAATTTGTTTGCATTCCAACCTGAATGGCAAAAAGTAATGAGATTTATGAACTGGAGTGCCACTGCTATCCACACAAAACTCAACTTTTCTGGAAAGAGTATCGATATTTAAGTCCCTGGATTTTAAAATCTGGCTAATTAAAACATGACTTCATGGATCTTGTAAAATAAAAAGCAATAACCCAGAACAAATTATAATTAAAGATGATATTCAGTATCTCTGTAGACAGATATCCTTCTATTTTTTTTTTTTCTGGGTATGAGGCCTGGGACTGTAAGATGAAAATTTAGCAAATATTCTGCTACCCTTTGCTTTGAAAGGATGGCAAAGTTGACCTACCTAACAAATATCCTTTATGGACATCAGATTCTAGTATTGTTACTTATCTTTGAGGTTTTGTTCTCTACCTGCAAATCAACATGATCCAAAATTCTAGTTCCTGCCAATATTTGGCTACAAATCTCCAAACTTCCAATTTTCTACCAGTTTTGACTTGGACTAACTATGAACAGAAATTGCCCTTTCCCCGAGAGCTATCACCAGAGACAGCTACAAAGAGTATGGCCCAGCTGTGGTTAGCTGGGGGCATTCAGCTTATTTATTCAAATTCCTCTCTGTACCCAGCTGTCTCTGGCTGGCATGACAAACATTTGTTTACTAAACATTTGTTCTTCCCATATTCCTGTGATTTACCTTCCTTCCTTTTGATGTTCCAGACCCCTATCTTCTGCTTAGCCCAGACTGGCATATAAGCTTCAATTGCCTGACTTAAATTTGTTTTTCCTTTGTTAATCTGTCTCATGTCAGTTTAATGAATAGACCAGCCAAAAGAACCTGAAAAGGTAGAGAAACATTTTTTTCCTCCCCTTCATATGAAAACATATTTTTGTGAGCATAGAAAAAAGTGAGGAAATATAAATAATACATACGTTAGTATTGGTTACCTCAGGCAGGCAGATGAAACTGGACATTGTTGGGGGTAAATGATTACATTTTTCTTCTTTATTCTTTACTGTATTTTTATTGTTATAGCTAGTTGTTTTTTTTTCTTATAATAAAAAAATCTAGTAAATTAAGAAAGCAAATGTTTACATAAATGTCCAATTGTTCTTAAGTTTTATTTATCATAGATTGGCAAAACTGTCATGAAATTAGAAGACTATCATGGACTTGTCATTTTTAAATTGTCCCATTATTTTATAAAATAAAAAAGTATTTAAATATCAAGCATGTAAGGGAGGCATAAAGTTACTTTATGAAAAATCACATTGTTATTTTGTACTTCTTATTGTTGATTGGTGAAATGTGGATCATAAACGGATTTTGTTAGTATCCTCTTTTTTGTTAATGTGGTTAATGTGGACTGAAGGTGAATTCCAATACTACAAAA
Organism: Canis lupus baileyi; assembly: GCF_048164855.1. Taxonomy (NCBI): domain Eukaryota; kingdom Metazoa; phylum Chordata; class Mammalia; order Carnivora; family Canidae; genus Canis; species Canis lupus. The sequence continues at coordinate 2,157,388 of NC_132855.1, forward strand.
AGTATAAGTAATTATTTCTTTAAGACAAGTAATTAGAAAGTTGTCTAAGAAATTAGAAGAAGAAATTAAATTACTTCCAACATACCATGTACCATCAAATGTCACAAATTTGTCCTTCTCAGTCATAGCTTAAATTAGATACCATCTAGAGGAACCTGCTCTTTCACAAACTGAGGTTAGGCCAAGGTTGTTTGGAGAGCTCCAAAGGATTTCTGATAAATAGTGAAACAGTCCTAGTTATATACCTGGTTAGTCATTCTTATAAACAAAGTTGGGCCATCTGTTAAAAGTTCTTCCTTGCCTGCAAAGTATTCAGATGAATCAGTCAGTGTGCTGGCAGTCACTGTAAGCTAAAAGTCTTTGGAATCCATTGAAGAAAATGAATAGGTATCAGAAATCAGGATCAGGTCCAGATTTTTATTGTACCCTTATCTTCTGGTCTGACATCTTTTCTTGTGGATCTTTTGTTTTAGTGGAGAATTTAGTAGGAAGGTTAAGAGAATTTGAAGGATAATTTCATTTTCATTTAAGAACATAATTTTGTTCTTTTAAGAACAAATATTTCTATTTGATATGTAAGCTCAGTTTGCCTCCCCTGACATATTATAAATAGCATATTGTTTTGTTTTGTTTTTTTTGGTAAAGCATGTCTATTATAAGATAAAAGCAATAGAAGAAGCCCACAATAATTTAAAAAAAAGGGGGGGGAAGAGAAAGAAAAAATCTCTCAAAATTGTGTTGTAAGGAAAGGAATAGAACCAGATCACTGAAGCATTGCTTATTTGGGAGATATGCTGGGATATAGATATAGCTTAGTTATATGGAACTTTCTGATATCCCAAATGCTAATTGTTAAAACGAGACTTTTACCTGACTAAAAGCAACACTATTCCAAATGCTTAGAGGTTTTTCTGAAGAAGGTCATAATGATTATTCAACTAACTTTAATGAAAGAAAATGTATAAAGTATCTACCAATTCTCTCTATGGCAAACACTGTAGTATCATAGAATAAACACTCTACAAAAAGTGTTCAAACATTAGTCAAAAGCTTCAAGTCCAGTCATGGGATAGGTTGGCATTAAGAAGGCTTTCATCATATTATTTTACTTTCTCAGGTATCATTCATTATAATAATTGGAAGCCCCATCCACCAGAAGCTAATGTGGATCCATAGCCCTGGTGCCCTCCTTTCTTTTACTGCTTTCTGTTCCTCATTCAAAGCCTCAGCGGCCTGTGGCTATGAGGATCGTTACTAATAGCACCTTTGAATATTTTATGTTCAAAAGAATAACAAACTGCTTCTTGACAGCCAATGTTTAGACACATAGAGGTTTATGCCTCAGCTTCTGGGAGCAGCAATAGATGATCCATTTTGGGATTTAGAAGAGTCAATCCTCTCTCCTACCCAGCAGCTCCCATTCTTACCATTTAGGTTCAGTATTGCAAGCCCACTTGCCTTTAAAAGCTGTGTTAAGGTTAAAAACACCTTATTGAAAGATCATTTGAGAAAGTTTCCCATTTAAAAAGATTTATTATTATTATTATTTTTTTAAAAAATAAAAAAAAATAAAAAGATTTAAAGAAAATGATACTCAACCCTCCTTCTCCTACCCCTCTTAGTTTCTAGAAAAAAGGCCTTTGGGATGGTACCTTTTAAGATGTTGGGTGGAAAAGAGCTATATGATATGAATACATTTTTTTTTTACAGATACATCATTATATCAAACTCAAGGGCACCATAAGTTCTTCATTGGATCTATGAGACTGTTACAATACATTCTTCCTAATAATCTTTAATGGCTACACTAATACCCTTGATACTTTTGTACTCGAGCAAGCCTCAGTTCATATTATAATGATATCTGCTTGCACATTTGCATATAATGGTTTTCATGGTTTTCCAAGGCCATGCATGCAGGCAGCCCTTTCTTAATCAATAATAATGGCACAGTTTATGTTTTCATAGCTAAACAAACGTAACATAAAAGTTATTTCCACTGAAATCCAACCAACTGGAAAGAAATAGGAGGTCAGTATGTACAGGGAAAAGAAATGACCCATTCTTAATTGAAGATTCCTTTTACATTTACTGTTATTTAGGGAAAAGACATTTTTCTTGATTAGGAGCTTTCTTCACATGACCACTCATCGTTTCTCTTTTGAAAATTACACAAGAAAGGATATAAACATTTTAGTCAGAAGACTGAATGTATAACGGTCACTGCTTTTAGCTGGAAGAAAGACTTCAGAACTGGTAAGAATCAAAACTTGTTTTCCTCTTGGACACCGGTTACCAAGTTTTTTAAAAAGTTGGTTGAATCTGAACAATATAATTAAAGGCATGTCATGTCCATATGTTGCAACAGGGGAAAATGTCTATAACAAGATATGTTCCTTCTAACATAATATATCAACCATGATCACCCATAATATCTCACCTACATGTAAACCTACAGAATTTCTGAAGGGTGGTAATTTTTCCACTGATCTCTGAAGCAACCAGAAAATCCTAAAGTAGTCTTTCTTGCTATATTTGCCTTGTGGAAATTAGTTTTCTGTTTAAATATAAATGACTCATTGGATTGACGTGTAAGGACAGTTGCAAATTTACTGACAATTTTCTCCTCATGGTATGCAATCAAAACTACAACATCTTAATCACAGGAATGTTTCACAATTGCAATTTAAATATCTGAGGCAACGATGCATTTGCCAGTCATTTTCCACCATTGTATATATAGAATTTACATATGTCACATAATTCCACACACAAATACTTCTTTGCAGGTGGTGTCTTTTGGTATTACTGCCATGTTCGTTGGACTAAGGTCTCTGATCACAGAAACCACGTGGCTGTGTCATCTATATCAGTAGTCGTGCCTCAGATTGAAGGTAATAAAGAGTTTCAAAGAGGGAGCCGGCCCTATTGGCTCTATTATAGGATGTGTGGTAGCTCAGATCCACTCAGCCTAGATCCATAGTCCGAAGACATACCATCTACATACTTTTGCACAGATTAAGACACGGCAAGGCCAGAGGGAAACTCTGAAGTCTCTCAAATTTAAATGATCTTTGTTCCCCTTCCTTCCAGGTGGCATATTTTTTTCTCCATTTCCACCATTTAAATTCATCCTCTCTGAATTTTAGGCTTTCCTGTTTTATAAAAAAAATCCGATCTGGGCAAAAATTACTGCTATGGACTGAATACTTACGTCCCTCCAAAACTTATATGTTGAAACCTAATACCCCATGTGATGGTATTTGGAAGTGGGACCTCGATGGGGTCATATGGGTGGAACCCTCATGAAATGAATTAGTGTCATCTCGGAAGAGACCCCAGACAGCTCCCTTTCCTCTTCTGCAATGTGTGGACACACAAGGCATAGTTACCTATGAAACGGAAAGGAGCTCTTCCCAGACACTGAATCTGCTGGTTCCTTGATCTTGGACTTCTCCACTTCTAGAACTGTGAGAAATAAATCTCTATTGTTTATAAGCCATCCAGTTTACTGTATTTTTTTTGATGGTAGCCCAAGTAGACTAAGACATTACTCATTCCATTAGTCACATTTGTAAGGTTTTTTTCTATATAAAGTCAGGAAGGTTTTGATCCCTGTATATCTTTTACCTCTCTTACTGGTATTGGGTTTAAAGGAAAAGTACATCTTTGTATTTTTCCAGTCCTCAACACATTCTTGCTCTTACAGACCCATCCCCAAATGCCCATCACATGCTCCACAACTGTGGAACGAATGTGTGTGAGGAGCACAACTTCAGTTATAGCGTGTCAGTGACTCATTACACAGTATTATAATGTAAGGCAGTAGAAGGATTATAATAATGATTAAAAGAGTGAATACTAGTGACTATTAGGGCAAACGCCTGTCCTCAGTGTGTTGGGGCGAGGACCCTGTCAATCGTTCAGAGGTTACAAATCGGGACTTTCTTTTAAGGTTTGAGTGTTGGGGTGTATGATGGTGCTGCCGATATGGACAAGGACTTAATTTTCACATCATATTAGGAAATACAGCTGAAGGTGAAAATAAATGCCACCCCAAACAGGTCAAATGAGGAGAAAATAACACTAATAAAAAAAACCCTGTTTTGCTTGTATAAAATAATGCTAATTTTAATCACATATGTGATGAATTGCTTATGACTTATGCCTAAGTCCCATGTTAGCCAGCAGATGTTATGTATGTGATAAGTGTTTGACAGATTAAATTTGTTTGATGAAAATAATGAAGTCACTCATTTGGCTTCAGGTTTTGGGGACCATTCTGCATAGTGGTTGCATTTAAGCCATGAAAGGATGCAAATACAGGAAACATTCTAGATGTGGGGAATAGAGCAGGAACAGAGCAGACTCAATTTCTTGCTTGTCTGGAACTCACAGCTGTCACTACTCGTAAGTCTTCCTCTTGAAAAAATGTTATCCCGCTCTAAAATATCAAGAACACATGTGCAGTTTTCTTTGTTTGAGGTTGATTAGGGGGAATTGATCCAATTCTGGTGGGAATATGGATGAGGGATGAGGTTAACCCGTATCCAGGCCAATTAGCTTTCCCAGTTCTAAACAAGCTTAAGCATGAATTTTAGCAAAATCCTTCAGAATGTGTTTTACTGCTTAAGAGTAAACCCAGGTAATGTAAGCCTACATAAATCTGTCCACTACTGAAAATCAGCCACAAGGCAAACACATGCCTAAAGAACATAAATTAAGAGTAAAATCTTCCTACCTACCAATCAGCTATAGACTCAAATGAGGGACGGGACCATAATAGCAGAGGAAGTTGATCTATGTGTTTATCAACACCTGTTTCACATCTGTTATGGGTAAAAATAATCTGTTTCTAATAACATTTGCTCAAATTATTTACTGTTTTTGGTGGCAGCGTACTCAATTTTTCAAAATGGGCTTTTGTATCAGAGATGAATAGTCTTCTCAGAATTAGCACTGCGCTTTATTTCTCCTACAAGATAAACTCCCAGAAAACGCAATGGGGTTTTTTCTTCCCCCACTCTGTGCAAGCTCTGTTAAAAAGCTATTTTCCTCCGTCTTTTTAGCAAAAAGTTTTCTTGGGATGTGAGTTTGCTGCATTTGCATGTGTGGCCCAGAGGCCTCGTACAGTCTCAGCTGGATAGGTCCCTTGGAAAGGGAAATAGCTAACATATCACATTTTATGATGAGGCTGCCAGATTGTTGTTCCTCTATATACACCCCCTAGTTGTTCTGCACGAGAGACTCCCTAGGGTGGATGGGAGAGATAAATGAGGTGTTGAGGGGAATAATAATTCTCCACAAGGTGAAAGGATAAAGGAAACGTGAAAAACATTCCCGCTTAGCCACAGGATAAGTCATATTAATTAGTCTGCATGTGACACCACTCTACAAGTGGAAATGAAATTTATGAAAAGAGAACTATAAAATGAATACACCTCATAGATAAATATCACTTGAATGCTACACTTCACAGCTTTTCCACATTATATAAAATTACTTCATTATTCATGACCTTATTAAAACACATCATAGATACACTTGGATATGAATTCTAAATACTTAATCTCAGTATGCTCTGTATATTTAGAAATGTAATAAAAGATCCATTTCTACCATTTCAGATTTAGACATTTGCTTTACAGTGACAAATTATGAAAGGAAATAGTTTTCTATGGTTCATTTGGTTGAATACCTATGAGTCTAGTCTAGTCCACAATAATGTAAAGAAGCAGTGATGTGCATAATCTAAAAAGCATGAACACACGTTTGCCTCTGGAATATACCCTTAAGTATTTTCTGCATGTTCACCTTCTGAATTTTGTTTAGCTTGGGATATTAATACAATTTATATTTATAAGTATACCCCAACTGATGGCCAGGAAACCCAGACCATGAAAAGAGATATATGTTAGTATGGAATGCCATGTAGTGGTCAATACAGGATACAGATAATCCGTAAGTAGATAGAAGAGAGTTGATGAAATATTAAAAGTTCTCCACCTTTATTAACAAAAGCATGAACTAAATATAATTTTAAGCAAGAAAGTTCCTGGTTTTGAGCACATGCCATCAAGGCATAGCCTTGCTTCTTTAATCTTGCTTTGTATAATTAGATTGATTAAATGAGATTGACAGAGATACATAGATAACCTCAATTATAATTGTAGGCAAATAATAATGCTTACGTTTTCTGCTTTTTGTAAGTAGGATGTAAATAATGATTCGCACTGAAGAGGTAAATTTTTCTTCTTCTTCTTTTCCTTTCTCTCAACCCATTAGTTTTTTTTTTTTAATACTGCGGTTAAAAAAATAACATTTACTATCTTGATCATTTTTAAGTGTACAGTTCAGTAGTGTTATCTCCATAGTTTATAAAGGTGTTTTAGCAAATGGTGTTAGGTCATGAACAATCTAGAATCTAGTATTAAATTGACTTTGTTTCTGTACACTTTTCTAGAAATACTTGAGCACAAGAGTTTACTGGAAAGCTCTGTGCTCCTTTAAGAAATGTGTTTGGCTATTAATATCTTCCCCTTAAAATTTTGTATATAAACAATTTCACCAACAGACTAAACTTATATTTCTTTAAGATGTGCCTATATCAGCATTGTTTCTCTTGTATGATGAAAGGAGTAATCACTATAGTATAATAATTATCTTTTTTTTTCCCAAGGAGTAATTAGGAATGCAACCCTGAATAAGTAATGGTGTGTAAATTACTGCTGGTGTCCCAAGGATCCAGTAGCTCACACATTCTTCTTTTCAAAAGTTTTTTCTTTGATTATTATGCCTCATTTATGCTATCAAATATAGGATTCATCCCTTTTTTTATAGCTGATGCTGCTTGTTTTGGAGTAAAGTAATTGAAGTTTATTGACTTCCTGGGGGAAAAGTAATTTAAAGATTTTAAAAAATACTCTCCCTCTAGAAAAAATTCAAACTTTCTTCTACATAAGTATAAAAATGGACTAACAAGTATAACCCTTGTGAATTTACAGAAAAACTTTCCAGCATGACAACTATTTCAAATATGGTTGGGAAGATATTCTGTGTTTTAGGTATCTCTTTTGTTAACCCATTTAATGCATTAAAAAAAATTGAAGTATAGTTGACACACATTGTTATATTAGTTTCAGGTGTACAACATAGTGATTCATCAATTCTTTACGCTACTCTATGCTCACCACAAATAAGTGTAGCTACAATCTGTCACCGTACAACATTATCATGATATTATTAACTATATTCCCTATGTTGTACTTCTCATCCCTGTGTCCCTGTGATTTATTTTACAAATGGAAGTTTGTACTTCCTAATCCCCTCCCCCTATTTTGCAACCCCCGTCCCCCTCCCTGGGAAACACCAGTTTATTCTCAGTATTTCTGATTGTTTCTGTTTGTTCATTGGTTTGCTTTTTTTTTTTTTTTTTTTTAGATTCCACACATAAGTGAAATAAAAGGGGTTTGTGGGTTTGTCTTTCTCCCTCTGACTTATTTCACTTAACATGATACTGATGAACATTTTGGTTGCTTCCATATCTTAGCCACTGTAAATAATGCTGTAGTAACACAGGGGTGCATGTATCTTTTCGAATTACAATTTTATTTTCTTTGAGTAAATGACTTGGCAGTGGAATTACTGGGGCGTATGGTATATCTATTAATCTCTATTTTTAATTTTTTGAGGAACCTCTATACTGTTTCCCAGAGTGTTTGCACCAATCTACATTCCCGTCAACAGTGCATAAGGGTTCACATTTCTCCATATCCACATCAATACTTGTTATCTCTTGCCTTTTTTGGTACTAACCATTCTGATGAGTAAGGTGGTGTTTCAGTGTGGTTTCGATTTGCATTTCCTGGATGATTAGGGATGTTGAGCATCTTTTCATGTGTCTCATTTAATACATTCTGAATAGGTGATACATGCACATGATATCATGTTCAAAAAGAACAAAAATATATGTAATAATAAGTGAATATTTCTATTTCATTTCCTTCCTCGGCAACCATTGTGACTATGTCTTGTGTATCTTTTTAGGGAGAGTTATTCACACTTGAGATTATATAAATGTATGTGTATCTGTGTCTATATCCAAACATCTGCATTTATGTCGATATATCTACATCTTTCTGCACTGATGATTTTACAACACACTTATAATAGTGAACATTGTGGTTCTGCTTATTTTATCAATATATTGTCATGTCTCATTCTTTTTAGCCACTGCATTGTATTTCATCATATGGAGCTGTTTGGATATACATTACATGCAATATCTGATATTCATCTAATAATTCAGTAGCCCAGTCCCCTACTTTGTTGAACATTTTGTGTGGTTTCTAGTATTTTTTTTACTATAGCTAATACCCTTATACATATGTTACTTCACAAATGGCCAATATGTCTGTAGAATACATTCCTGGAATTAGTGTTGTTGAGTCAAAGATTCTCTGAATTTTAAATCATGATTGCTATTTCCAAATCACCCCGTATAAATTGTAATCACTTAACATGCCAACCCACAATAGATAGAAGTGTCTCTTGCTCTTCAGATTCACTGACAGAGTGTTTCATGTTGGAAGTGCAATATTTCCAGTCAAATGTCTGCCTAATTAAATATGGATGTGATATTTCACAATCTGTAAAATAATTTCTTTCTTATTGAAAATATCAAATATTTTGAATTTTTGTAGTCATCCTAGGATGTGAAGAAACAATCAAGCACAACTGGCTATTGAAACCAGCTAAAAAATCATGTGAGAGATTTCAAACACACCAGTCTTCTCTGTAATAAAATGATACAACTTAATGGAAATAGTCATTATAATAATTGCTAATGATAAACATTTGTGAAGCACTAACCACGTAGGAAATACTGAAGAAAAAAAAACAGAATTGGGCTTGGTCTGAGTACATTTAAGCCACAATTTAAAGTGGGTAGATGGAATGTATACAAAAACATTATTTTTAAAGTCTATTGCTTGTTAACTTTCTCCAAGTGAAGTTAATGACTTCCCCTTATGCATTTCCCTAGTGCAGTACTTCTAGTCCTCCTCTTCTCACTGTGTATTGTATTTATCTATTGACTGCTCAGCAATCCTTCTAGACTGTGAGACATTGAGGTCAGGAACTTGAATTTTTGCCTATTCTCAATATTTTGCATAAACCTTACTATATAGCAGGGGTATAGATATTGTTTGTTTTATGAACACACGGATGCTGAGCAACAGCTTTTTTTTCTCACAATAAATCTGTGATATAAATATTATTGTTTTAGATAAGCTAATTGACATCTATTAAAGACTGGCTTCTTCTATGTTGCATATTAGGTAGTTACAAAGGCAGAATTTATATGTCTTAAGACTTTCTGATACTGAACACAGACTTTGGATGAAAGGTGGGATACAGCCTGCTAGGGAACAAACAGATTAATGAAGAGATTAATGAAGGCATCTCTCAGGCTCAGTTTAGATCACTGAGTGGCCCATTATTCAACTTGTGCAAAGTCACTGAGATTTGGTCTCAAAGCTTCCTTCTAATGAGCTCTGACCATTCCACTGTCTCTGGTGGGTTCTTTCCTATGAAAGAGGATTGTAGAGAAGGTGAGTTTCTCCAGCCATCTCTGTTCTTGCTGTTATCAAAAATACATCCTGTATATACTAAAAGTTTTCCTGCTAATCACTAAGAGAGAGAAGACAGGGTAAACAAGGTAATGACAAAATAAGGAAATTACAAAGGATCTGAAAGACTTAACAGTTGTTTTTTCTTTTGTGGTATCCAGATATCTGTTCCTTTCTTTCTCCAAACCAAACCCATGCCAAGTTTCCTCTAACAGAAAGAACCGAAATTAAAGTTGAGATGGACAATGGTTTCGAAGTTGTGAACCTTCCAAATACCAACTTTAACCTAGCTCATGGAATCACAGAGAGAAGGCTCATCTTCTTTTACTGCAACTGTAATCCCATTAGGATCATTTTCAGGGGCACCTGGGTGGCATAATCAGTTAAGCGGTTCACTCTTGGTTTTGGTTTAGGTCATGATCTCAGGGTTATAATCTCAGGGTCGTGAGATTGAGCCCTGTGCCAGGATCCATGATCAGCAGAGTCAGCTTAAGGCTCTCTCTCCCTCTCCCTCTGCCCTTCTTGTCCTTCACCAGCTTGCACTTTCTCTCTCAAATAAATCTTTTGAAAAAAACAAAAAACAAAAAACAAAAAAGATCATTTTCAGAGGTCTTCATAGTTCTCAAGGGCCATGATCCCAGTCTACAAGAGAAAACCTGAGCTTCTAATTAGTTATCTCTGCTGTCACAGTCTCTACATTATATGTTAATAATGAGTCCCTCCACTGTTTTTTAGTTGTGTTTGTTTTTAATCACTGAGGAATACAGACAGCTGAAGTCAAGAGGCAGGAAGGCATCTAAGGAAAAATCACATTGTCTTTCTACCCTTTTAGTCTTTCTTTTTTCTATTCTGACCCCTGTCCCATTATATTGCACTGTCTCTGATAGAAAGGCTTTTGGATAATTGGGGGTAGAGAGGCAATTTCTCTTACATTAAAAATAACAGATTTCCATTAGCTTTGACAAGCTGGATTGAAGCACATTATTTGCCAAAAATAGGTAGAACCATTCATATACTGGTAAAGTCAGAAATGTACAATGTGTTCATGGGGCCAAATGTTTTCCTTTTTTAATTTTTAAACATTTTTAAAAATTATTTATTTATTTATTTATTTATTTATTTATTTATTTATTTATTTGAGAGAGAGAGAGAGAGAGCGCACGAGAAGTGGGAAGGTCAGAGGGAGAAGCAGACTCCTGCTGTGTGGGAAGCTTGATGCAAGGCTCGGTGTGGGGCGTGATCCCAAGAGTCCAGGAACATGACCCAAGCCAAAGGCAGACGATCAACTGACTGACCCACCCAGGTGCCCCCAAATGTTTTCTTTTAAGGAAGACTTAAATAAAGATATTTATTTTAAGGTGGAGGAAAATGTGCTCTGAATGATTGATTATTTTAAAATGATTTATGAACTCAAATTTAAAATTTAGAAAAATGAAATGGGATATCAATGAGAAGCAGAATGATGTAAATTTATCACTCATTAATTCAACATGGACTTTTTAAATACCTGCAATGTGCCCAGGAGTTTGGTGGAGATATAGCAGTAATCAAGTCAGACAAAAATTGCTGTCATCTTGGGATGTATTTTTCTCCTGAGTGAAAGAAGATCTAAGCTAGGAATTAGGTTAACTGGATCCTAATCATAACTTCAAGACAGACTCACCCTATGAATTTAAGCAAATCACTTCACCTATGTCTAACCTAATTTTCAAACCTGAGCTTTATTCTACTTGTCTTACACATCGTTGTATAAAAATAGTGAATGTGAAAGCACCATATAAAGCCTATCAAGTTGTACCAAAGTAATAGAAGATACTTATTTTGTATTATTCACTATGGGTCTGTACATCATAGCACTATTAGATATTTGCATCAACTATTGATTCTGAATTCTTACCCACACTGGAATCCATTTTGATCAAACTGTCTAGTTGAATGAGCATCAAAATAACCAAGAAGCCATGAAATACACTGGCATTCCCATTTCTCCCATAAAACTGTGATGTGGCCAGGTGAGTAGACCAGAATATCAGTTAGAAGAAATCTTGAATAATTTCTGTAGATCAAGAAAAATTTTAAAATATTTATGACTCCCCCCTCCCCAAATTCAGGTGGTTTTTATCACTCCTTTTCCAATTCATATTAAATATATGAACCTTTAGGTGTACTAGTTCTGGTGATCCATTTTTCTTTTTTTTTTTTTATCAATTTTTTTTTTAAATTTTTATTTATTTATGATAGAGAGAGAGAGAGAGAGAGAGAGAGAGAGGCAGAGACACAGGCAGAGGGAGAAGCAGGCTCCATGCACCGGGAGCCCGACGTGGGATTCGATCCCGGGTCTCCAGGATCGCGCCCTGGGCCAAAGGCAGGCGCCAAACCGCTGCGCCACCCAGGGATCCCCCATTTTTCTTTATTTTGATTTTTATGAACTCATAAACATGAAACTTAATTCAATTGAAGTCCAGTGTTGTTTAATTTCTTTTATTCCTCAAAGAAATATCTTTGCTTTTGGGAGAAAAGATAGTTTATTAGGTCCTTATCTCTCTTTCTCTCTCCTTATCTTCCTCTCTGTGTGCGTGTATCTTACTGTCTCTGTCTCCTCCTGCTCTATTTACTGAAAGTAGACATTCTTGAAATATTCTATTGTTTATCCATGGAACATTATTGTCTTACTTATATTAGAAGATTTTTTTTCTTCTCTGTAATGAATTTCAATTTTTAACTATCTCCATATTACAAAAAAAAATGCCGTAGGATTAAAAAAATCCTATCAGTGCTAATGTGCAAGTAATGGTGCATTTCTTAGACAATAATATAGACCTACATGAAAAAAAACCCCACAAGATTACATATCTTGATTATAACCAGGAAAGGAAGTGCTATTTGAATTCTAGTCCATAAGTCGGCCACTAATGACTTCTATGTCCTTGAAAGAATCCCCTAACAGTGGTAAGCTCACTTGCCTCAACATTTAAATGAGAGGTTAGGATTAGTCTGTCTTTAAGATCTTTACTTCCCGTGTCAATGAGTCTATCAAACTACTTGCTTTTACAATTGGTGCATTTCAATTCGCTAAGCAAAACCTTCATTAATGTGATTAGATGGCTTACGAATTTTTAATTACATTAATATCATCTAATATAAATTGACTTCTGAGAAATTAAAATACAGTGTACGGTGACTTTGTGGTATTACTAAGGGATATAAATTAAGTCATAAGAAACAAAATAACCATTTATAAGAACTGCTAATCCAGCTGGAATCCTGGGGGGGTTCTGTTTTGGGGTTGCTCTAGTGGACTGTGTATACGGTGCGCATGGCGGTCTAGCTCCTCAGGGGTTTCAAGTCTCCTAATCTACATGGATTTTTGTTATGTCAAAAGGCTTAAGGAAATTTTTAAATTTGAAATTCAAAATCAACCACAGTTCACTGACACACGCGGCGGCACAAAGCTGACACAGTGGTCCAGCCCGTGTCCTCTTGCACTGAGGTGTCCCTTCTGTTTTCACACTGTTGGGATCCCTGTCTGCCTGTGTCTGCTCACCTACGCTGCGGTGTCTTCCCTGCTCCTTTCAGGATCCCTCTTCTAAGACGGTGCTCTTCCTTTTGACCTCCTTGTCCATCTTCTTACCTTCCTCTTCTTCTCTATTTTGGTGTCCTCATATTAACATACATCCCTTCATTTTATTCTCTTTTTCTTCCACTTGTTACTCTGCATTTACTTTTCACTTCTATTTCTATGGCACCCCAGAGTTGAGCCTGTATTTTCCTATTATTATCTTTTTTCATGTTTCTTTTGTCTTCTTTTTTGATCTGCACTGTATAAACTCATTCGTCCCATCTGTGATTATCGTTATGTTTACTTGGTCATTCTTTTAATCAAACACTTATTGGGTCTTTGCTCAATGCCATTAGGCTTTTATGTCTTTCTCCATAGGGCTAAATATTAGAGAACAAACAAGTATTTAGGAGGGAAGAAAAGGGGATTTTAAAAACTCATATCCTTTGTTGTAAGTATGAAACCATTCATCCACTTACTATCAGTAAAAAATAAAAAGCGACTGCCATTGCTAATATTACAATATTTTGAATATTCAAAGGAACTTGGACATGACTTCATAAGCAAGGCAGTATGTTTGTGTGCACCTATATATAAACACACAAAAGAACTGTATCCATATCTATGTGCATAGCTAAATCTGTAAATATACCATATATGTGAGAATAAAATCTATGTGTTCTGATCAATGTTATCACTAAACTCAATGAAAGTTCGGAGTAGATTTCCATGTTAAATGAGCATAAAACTATAAATACCATATACCATACACATACATAGACAAACATGAATATTAAAACTAATGACAACTTTGAACAAGATTAATCCTACAAATATTTAATAAAGAAGGTTATCAGTATTATACTGAACAGCAATTAGACATGAATGGTCAGCTAGCCCTGTAAATGAAAATGCTTAGCTTTTTTTCCATACTCAGATCTATCAGCAATTCTTGTCTTCTTAACTTGAGACAAAAGGAGCCCTTATTTTCAATGGGGCAATAAACTAATAAATTTTTTACTTTCTTAAAAAGATTAATGTGTTTGCAAGGGAAAAGGGGAAGGTGAGAAGAATCTTAGAGTGTGGGATACACAGAAGACAGTTTTATCAGCCACAAAATAAAAATAATGGCTTGTGGTCAGTGGGTTGTTGTAGAATGGGAATACAGACAGGGGCTGTCCATGGTGATACATCCTCCACCTCTCCTAAAAGCCATGGTTGCTGTCATTTAACTCTTTGAAGGTAGCATCCTCATACCTCTAGCCAGAGAGAGAGAGAGAGTAGGGTTCAAGGGCAGCCTGGAGCCAGTACAGTGAAAGCAAAGTCTATACCCTGCAGGTTGATACGATGTTTAACGTAAGACAAATGATGACCCCAAGTTTTTGATTTCAGAAATATTTGGCCAATGGGGAGAGTACACAAGGGTAGAGCTAAAAATAGAAAAAACTTAAATCATACTGGAAGCCAAGTTCAAGGCCTAATTGTATAGAGATTATGACTTCAGGATGTTTCAGATGAAATAAATACTCTCAATCTAATATTATTTTCAATGAATACTTTATCATTTAGGCTGATCCTCAAAGCTCTGTGTATCTGAGAAATGCAACTGGAAGCTTAAGCAAAAGGAAATGGCTCTCTGAGTTGTCTTTCCATAAGATCAAACACACTCGAGTAACTAAAATCAAAAGGAAATGTTCAAAAATCAAAGTGAGGCTTGTATTTTGGTAAGCAGAAAATGTACTTTTCTTATCGCTCTTTATTAAAGGAATGTGATTAGCCCTAATTCAGTATTGAATCTCTTTGCTGAGATGAAAACAAAATTATTTAATTATTTTCACAACAGTAAGATATCTATAAATTCCCCTGCATTTTACTTAAGATAGCTTCTTTGTGTAGAAACTGAGCTCTAGGGCTTTTTCCTTTTTTGCCCCCATCAAGTGAAAACTATATGGCTATTCATGTAATTTTGGTGTGGGAGTGGTCTTTCGCTGCATGTTGCTTTGGTTAGAAATCAGAAAGAAGGTTGATGAGGGATCTGGCCACATTAAACAAAGGTAAATGTGAGAGTTGAGACAGAAAGCAAATCACAGTTAACAAAACTGAAAGACATGGATCTAAGTTTAGATAAGTAGCAATCAACAAAATCACTAATAGAGAAATTTTTTTCAATGTTTTTGGACACGATTATATCAAAGAGTAGAACAAGTCTGAGCTGTGGAAAGGGAAACGAAGGAGCCATCGTTGTGGGAGGAGAGGAACAGGCAGGTGTCAGGCCACGGAGACATCAAGGATGCCAAGGCTGCAGCAGGGCTGCTTTTTAAGTTCCTTCTCACTGCTCGTTCAGGAGGGAGTCACTGACTGTCCTGTGTTAAATGTGTCACATATGGTTGCAGGAAGAAAACCTAGGGTCAGATTGTCTTAGGGAAACGTCTGGATCACCAAATAATTCCAGCAGATCTGTTTTTAATTTCCTAATGTCACATTTTCATCCTTCTGAAGTGCAGGATGGTCTAGATCTGCACAAACCGTAACGGAGCTACAGCCAGGTGCTGGGTGCTTACACGGTGGTATCTATTTTCTCACTTCACTAAAGGGGAAGGCTTCCAGTTCTCCCTAAGAGAGAAAATGGAACTGGCTAAGTGTCCACTGAGTTCATGGCTTTATACAAATGAATGTTAAAATACGTGGCCATTGGACCCATAATGTCCTATTAGCATGCCACTTGTCATGTGGTCATCCGTTGGCCGTGTAAGCCTGTGGTTTTTTTTTTAATCTTTTTTTTTAATAATAAATTTAGTTTTTAATGGTGTTCAATTTGCCAACATACAGAATAACACCCAGTGCTCATCCCGTCAAGTGCCCCCTGTGTTAACATGCCATTTGTCGCACGCCCAGCTGATCGGCAGACGTTTATCGCCCTGGGGCCCAGGGCTACAGTTTTGTTCAATCTCTTCATTTAGTTGTGAGGACTGGAACTGCTTCTGAACTTGTCTCTGTTTCACTAAACCAATTTCCTGAGTCATTTAACAACGTATAACAAACGCCCTGCTGAACGGAGATCACCGCAGTGGGCACAAAGGAAGATTGAAGGCAGATACAGAACATATACAAAGTTTGGAGAGACGCAGAACCTCACAGAAAATAAAAAACCAGCAACACATTAAAAATAGAACAAATACAAACTTGGTGAAAGCAGAGTCTGATTCCAGCCCATGCATTTAGACTCGACCTAACCCCAACCAGAAAACACAACCACAAGAGTTTAGAAGAATTACTAGCAAAGATTATTTGGAGTCTAGAATTAGGAGAAGGGAAATATTACACATACACATAATTTCTGTAGAAGGCCTTGCTCTTAATTAACTTCCAAAGATAAGACCTGGTTTCTGATAATGATGAGCATCTACCTATAAACACCACCTAAAGCTTTCACGAAGTCATTAAGTGGATTTTTGTGATGTGCACATGCCCAGCTCTGTGTGAAAGACCAACATTTTCTGCCCACAAGGAACATTTAATCCAGTTGAGATGAAATCAGATGCTGTCATCTTGACCAGAAATAAAATCTTTGCTGATGATTTCTTTAGTTTGATATATTTTATGCTAACGTTATTTAGTATTATAGAAATTAAATATGGCCATTTCCTGGTACTCATTCTTTTCTAGAGGTTTGGAAATTGATTTTTAAATCATTTATCTGAGCAGTTTCCTTGGTAGAGTTAACAGGTCTATCATTTATAGTATTTACCTTTCTGGAGTCGTCAGATTTTATTTGGTAATATTGTCAGGCTGGAATCTCTGGGCCTCAGAAATGGAACTAAGTTCAAGTATGTGACTAATATATTTTCCAGTAGACTCAAAAACAGGAATGGCCCCGAAATGGATGGCTCACCCAGATGTAATGACTATTTGACACTCTTATATTTTCTTTCTCTTTATAGAATATTCTGAAAGTCCTGTCCTGGTCTTTAAATATCACCCTAAATTCTCAAATGTGGTAGGTTGTGTCCCTACAAAGATTTCATTCAGTTTCTTAAGAACTAGGATTTGTTAATCTTTAAACATATCTTACTTTAAAAACATATATACTTTCACCTAAAAGCTCATTTTGACAATGGTTTTTGGTGAGACAGTATGAGGAAATAAGTCTAGATGACTTACAAATAAGTAAAATAAATAAATAAACTTATTTTCAGTTTTCCTGAAAATATGCCTTAAAAATAGGTAATAATAGCAGAACATGTAAAGCAAATAACATTATATTAAAAACTATAAAATTGTTTTATTGTAAACATCAAAATCAATTTTTGAAAAAGGTTATTGTCATCCTATTTGCCAGTCTTCCAAGCATAACTGATCTTTAAAAGGACAGTGGCTTCCAAAATGTTGAGATGATTTCCCCAAAGCCTGAAATAATGTGAGTCATTTATTTTCCTAAAACCCCTCATAGAAATTTAAAATGAAACACTATATGGTTTGAGACATAAATATCTCTACCTTTGATCAAATCATATGCATTCGTGGCACAGAGCATGCTTTTAAAAGTGAGGATTATGTATTTCTAAGTTACCGATTTTGAGAAATACATGGAAGTTTCAATATTGTATGATAAAGTTAACTTCACAAATTAGAGTATTTCTTATTCTGTGTTGACATTCAGCGACTGCAGCCTATCAAAAGAAGCCTACTTATAAATTTTATTCATATTGTGGTAATGTCAATCACAAGATTAAAACTGCATTTCCCATGGCTAATATTCTTATGTCTTGACTTAAACGCACACAAAAATTTATATGTGGAATACAGAAGGGCGTCAGAAGATAGCACCTTACTCACTCAGAGATTCCACTGCATGTTGCTCTGAATTTGTCATTCATTTAATTGGCAAACATTTTTTATCATGTTTGTTATGTGCACAGCTAGGGGCAGTTGCACCTCGAAGAATTTTTGTGATAGATTTTATAGAATAACGTGCTCTGGAAGCTGGAGAGCACCATACAATGGACGTTATTAGTATTGTAGAATGGAACATTAGAAAAATTCTGATACATATTGTGGAAAAAAGCATGTGACTTGGTATCACACAACATGATTAAAGAAAGCCCTAGTTATTTTGTTTTTTGATGTGTAATTGCTTTAAAAACTAGGTTTTTTTTTAAAAAAAAATACAATGTCTACTTCATAGAGACAGAGTTAGATTTAAATGGGTAAAGTCTGTGAAGATGTTTTGTGAACTCTGAGGTAGTTTACAAATATGTTCATTATCATGAGAAACCATAGTTCTTGCCTTAAAGAAGTGGAATATCTACCGAAAGAGAAAAAAGCCTATTAAACTCTCCTGTACCATCTTTATTTCTCTTTAAAGTATTTCATTACATCTATGTAGTGTATTTTATAGAATAAGAAATGCACATAGAAAATTTATGTATGAAATATATAACAAAAATGTATGTTAAGTAACATTATATTTTCTATTGTATAAAAGGGCAGATCTGGATGTGGATTTCTCTTCGAGGGCAAGATCAGTATCTTTGATCTTGAGATGTATTTTGTGATATAAATAGAGAAAAGATTAAAAAAAACACTCTGGTGATAGCTCTCATAGAGATATAGGGAAAACGAAGCACCTTACAAAGAGAATCTCGACAGCAAGCATCCAAAAATATTTTAATTATATTCTGATTCAATAATATTTTTATTATATGAACTTAAACTAGGTATCAAAATCCCAGCAACCATGAGGTCAAGGGTTCTTATCTTGTCCGGAAATGACAATGGCTGTTTTTTTCAGGCTACATGTTAGTAGGTGAATGTGAGAGTGCTGTGCTTTTCTTTCTTTCTTTCTTTCTCTCCTTTTCATTATCTTTTATCTTTATGTACCATAACCCAGAACACTGGTTACTATTCCCAGGAAATTTTTGTGATTGGATTTCTAAGTATCAAGTGTGAAAAAAAAAGAAAAAAAAGGAAACTGCTTAGAAAAGTTTTAATAAGATTCTCACTTTAAAAGGAATATCCAATTGAGTGATGTAATAATGACATTAATAGTGTCTCATTTCATGGCATGGCATGGATATTAAGCAGAGACACTTTGAAGTTTTATCCATCAGCCCATTGCATCTGGGGGGCATTTCTCCTGGGGTGCCCACACAGAAGTCCAATTAAAGTCAGTGGGAGTCAGGTACCCAGAGGAAAAGAGAGGCAGGCACTTCCAAAAAATGTCCATTATCAACGTGATTGACACAAGGTCATGGATTATTTTGTTCTCTAAAAGCATGCCGGTGGGGGGAAAGCTTGGCTGGAAATCTTCTGGCCTGCCTGTCCCCAGGGACTCTGGAGGGCACAGGGCCTTTGCGAGTAGCCATTCCAGAAAGAGGTCTCGTTTGTTTTTCCCCATGTGTTCTTCTTAGGTTCAGCCTTACAGGATTAGCTGCCAAAACGACAGCCCCTGAATGAGCTGATGCCAGGTCTACCCAGAGTCTAGGTAATTGGAACTGCTGGGTTAACTAAGCAGCTGGCCTAACCGAAGCCCTGAGGACTTCAATCAGATTCCATTTTAATTCTCTGGATAATTAGACAGCCCACCCGGGCTGTAGAAATAGCATTCCTCAGCTATCTCTCTTTCCCCTGTCTTCCTTCCACAATCCTCCTATGAGAAATGTATCTCATGTAGGAAAAAATGCAAATCATGGCACCAACCTGGCCCTCACCTAGATCTCTCCTATGGCTGAACAGTATCTTACAGAATGAGAAACCAAATGAAGGATTTACGCCATGAGCTATTCGTAATAACCAAATTCACAAAACAACTAACATAAAAATTTTCCTCTTATAAGACATTTTTGAAGAATTTGCGTTATAACTTTAGGCTGTTCTCAAAGGAAATATACATTTATACAAATATAAATCATTTAAATATATGGAGCCATATAATGTTGATAAACAAGATTTACAATGCCTCTTACGTTTATGATGTATTTTTATGCAACACAACCATTTAATGAAAGGGTTCAAAAAGCCTATTGACATTTACTTTTCTTCTTACCATATATTTATTAGGCCCGAATATAACATTCACATTAACATCAAACACACGTAAAATATGAAATTGCTGGAGAGGAATGATGACATATTTTAGTACTTTGATGGTGGTGCCAACATTTCATTTAGGATATTTATATGTGTCATCTAAAAAGGACAATAAATTTCACTGAAGGCTCAATATATTACAAGACTTTTCATCAACACACGCCACAGGGTAGGCCTAAACCACAGAGGGAAAGAAGAAATACTGCTGAATAATCAATCTTTGAAAGCATTCAATGTTATTAAAAAAAGCTACATTTAAACTATCCATAAGTCTAAAAAATGAATGTGTCGGAAGTACCGCGATGCATATGCGTGGATACGAGGGTCGGATGAAACACCTGCCTTCCTATTTTTCAGTATTAAGATTATTAGGGACAAATGTTTTTTATTTTGTGATGCTAAGGCTTTGACATAAACCCCACCCCCGGGGTAGAAAAATCTCCTTGTGTGACGTGTCTATGAGTTTCCCACCACCTGCACTGGCGAGCTGGCGCAGATCTCTTCCCCGGCCCACCCGACAGGGACAGGACAGGACAAGGCAGACCAAGTCCTCAGTTTTAAGAACAGAAGACGTGGATCAGATCCGTTCATTACTTGTATCTGCTGCTTACATCTCCTGCAGCCTGAGTCTGCACTGACTTAGGGTCTAATACCTCAGCGTGATAGACAAGGACTGACACGAATCTATAAAAATCCACGATGCCCATCAACTGTGGTTGATGACCCACAGCAACGGGAAGAATGGGAGAAATACAGCTTCTCTCCCCGGGTGGAGTCCCACTGCTCCCGGCTGGAGCTGCGAGCACTACATCCTCAAGCAGAGGGGCAGAGGCCTACGGCTGCAGCCCTCGGATCTTTCCGAAGGTACCATTTTACCCACAATAAAAAGACCAGCTTTACCATTTCTTAAGTTTTGTTCTCTTCACTTAAAATATAGCCTATTGAAAAGAGAAGTTCCCTAAAATCCTACAGTGAAAGGAGACCTCCTGATTCTGTTCCCTTCTAGAGTTTTATTCTGTTTCACTCACATGCGCTCTGTGAATAAAGTCAGAAAAATTGATAGAATTTTCTGTCTTCTGATGCCAAGAAGATCTCTTCCCCATGATCTCTCCAACGCTATCAAAGTTGCTGCAGTAGCGCCTTCTCCAGCCTTTATTCAGTAACACCAAAGTGCGTGTGTGTGCTAGCATTTGACGTGCTCTCAAGTATACAGGAAGCACCAAAGGAAAACCATTCTAAAATTCATCCTTGAAAAATGGGCTGAAAACCACTCTTCACACAATATCTCTAAAGAAGAACCTGGCAAAGTGACAATCTGTATATTTTTGTTTTTCACTTTTAAAGGCCTCTCTCTGTCTCTACACACACACACACACACACACACACACACACACACCACAAGCCCTGTCTCCCAATGATTTTAAAATAATTGGTACTATCTTTAACACTTGTAATGGTCTCTTTTATTTCTATACAAGCCCAAAGCATGTATGAAGCACCTGCTGGGTGCAAACACACTTTTGATTTCCAGAGAGAACTTCCCATTTTGAAGTAGAGGGAGGTATGTAAGCCTTCCCAGTAGGAAGGCACTATTTACAAATAGGACCTTTTATTCTCAAAATCTTAAAGAGAAAATTACTTGTCATCAAACTGAGAACCATACATACATCATCTCTACAATTCTCCTATGGGGTAATATCATATTCTGTTCACAGGACTCTCTTAGGATCCGCATGAAAATTAACCCTCAAGAGAATAAACTTAAATATCTCGTTTTAAATGAGGGAGGGTTTCCAAATGCCTCCCCACATGCTAGGGAAAACCCTAACCCCTTTTGCAGCTTAGTGTTCTGCAACATCTCTTACGGTCCTGGCCGTCCCTAGAGGTGCACTCATGGGTCCTCTTAAAGGTAGGATACCGAATACGTGTGTCCCTCTGTCAGTTTGTGGTTCAGTGTGGCTCACAGATGCCGAGTCTCTTGAAGAGTGCTGGCCGTGGAAAGCCTGCCCTGCAGCTGTGTTACAACTGTCCAGTACTTTGGGCTTAAGCAATAATGGGAAGGATAAGAACAGCTCATGAGTATGCAGGAAATAGCTTCGTTAGCAGCACACATCTAAGAAATTCTGAAGACCTTAATCCCAAACATACCTGCCAAACTTTTACTCTGACCTTGACTCGACAGCAGCCACTTTATTTCTCCTCTACCATGCAAGCCAATGTAATCCTTTACTTATTTTTTTTTGGGGGGGGGGAGGGTATCTTTACTGTTTCCCTTATGAGCTGTGTTTGCATTTTTGAAGAATGGTTATCTTCCAGTGTCTACTTCCTTTATTTTAGCTTCAAGGCAACATTCTACTGGGTCTTCATTTTCAAACTCTCAGCAAAAGCTATCCAGGAGCTAATCTCTTCAAACTAGGTCCGAGAACTCTGTGATGGCTCTCATACTCCTCAGACTGTTGATAGGGATAAAGACACTTCAAGCCAAGCCAATCATCTTCAGAAACTTGAAAAATATATTTCCCAATTCTGACTTGGTAAAAATTCACCATGGATGGATTTCTTCTTCACCTAAACAGTGATAAAATCAACTTAAACTACTTCTCCATGTACAAAATACGCACTGGAATGGTGAGAGAAATTGTGGCCTTAGGCTAATGCTTATATCACAAATGGACAGAAATGGGATCTTTTCTATGTTTCGATAGTATTGTTGATGCTCAATAAAACCAGTACACTACAATTGTTTTTATTCTTCATGTGGACAATTGCTTTGAAATAGGTAAGAAATGTAAAAATTTTAAAGAAAAAAAGAATAATTTCCCAACCCATCATCTATTTTGAGTCTGGTTACAATCCTATGCCTTGGCAGGACAGGTATTGTTAAAATCCACATATTTTGGACTCAAAAAAGTTTTGGATTTATCTGGCAAGTATGAAACAGAGGATGAACTTGGTCTTCAGACTTAATGCCTGCACTCTTTTTACTATGTTTGCCAATTTATTTCATTCTACTCTTCTTTAGAAGTCTATGGGGGAAAAAAGCTAGATTCCAGTTATAGAGATTCAATTTGAGGACTCCTGAGACATAAAATTTAGCAAACATTTAGTGGCACTTATTACGTGTCTTGAAATGTGATGTGACTATGAATCAAAGTCAGTTACTCACTTAGTCTAGACTGCATGTTCCTCAAGGGCAGACACCACATCTTACTCATCTTTGGCTCAGAGAGTGAAGTGCTGGCATGAAATGATACACAGTGATTGCTGGTGAATGCAATTACATAGTGGACCTTGAGTCTGGATGAATTACCTTCTCTCTCTGCTTAATTTACATAATGGAGCCACAAAGGTGGAATTTATAAGCCCCAGTTTTCCTGCTTAGGGTTCTGCAAGTCCCTAACTGTAGGGTATCCGGTGGCTGATCTGTGAGTGGGTACACAGGCTTAGTGTAGAGGAGCTGAGCTCGGATATACTCGGTGGGTTGGAGAGGAAGAAGCTGCCAATTTAGGGAGCTTGGAAAAATGCTTATTACTCTACACGTTTTTTTAGACCTAAGTGGCATTCTTAATAGTTTACCTCACAGATCTTCACAGCCAGTTCCTCTGTGCATGCTTTCATGCCACCAAGACATTTTGTTAAGACTTCTCTCGTCTTAACAGTATTATTATGTGGGCAAAACTTCAGATATGAAGGGAACTCTATTTCTTCACAGTGAAAAAAAAATACAGCTTCATTTAGCAAGAAGGAGAATATTAGCAAACACAGAAAAAATCCTAGTTAATCACAAATTTTAACCACTATCTAGTTGACATGTGCCTGCTGTGCTAATTGCTTCATTACTTAATTATGCAAAAAATAATAACATCCACAGCAAACATAGTCCATGAAGCATTATTAAAATACAAAGAAACATGCTCTAGACGCTTTAGTGCAAACATAAATATTTTATAATAAGGAAGAGTGCTTATTATCTAACAGTAATACGAAATTTGCAGCTAACGTAAGTTCTTCCTTTCAATAAGCTTGAAATACTCTTATGCATTATGACTTCTGCTATCTGTGGTTATGATTTTGGATCTTTCTCTGACTCCAATTCACAAAATAAGATTTTTTTTTAAAAGATGTTGTTATATATCATTTCTCCAGCACCTAATTTTCTGGTCCCTATGTATTTGTTAAGTAAAAGAATAAATGAATACACCAGTATATCAATCAGTGAAGAAATAAACCAATCAATCAAGAGAATAGCCCTGAAATTAGAGTGGAAGCCCAGGAAACAGTTACTCAGACACAGGATAGTAGCTTCTAGAGCAGGAAGGCCACAGCTGTGTTTTAGAGTTTAGCAATATCATCCCTGGTCCAGGGATTGATTTAAAAACAAAACAAAACAAAACAAAACAACAAAAATAAAACACAAACCTACCCCTAAACAAGCAAATTAATACTATCATGTGAAGTCTTCCTATTTCATTATTTTAAATGTTTTTGAAGTTCTTTAAGAATTTTTCCTGGAGAGTTTAAAACTCATCCAAGAAATTTGGTTCCATTATTTTCCTACTTTCCCCCCTCAAGCTCAAAAACAATATTTTGTCCCTGCAATTATCCTTAGTGTATGTAGCTCTTACATTTGGATGGTTTAAAAGATTCAAAAATACACTTGGGGATCAAATATTTGCAATTGGTGAAGGTATTCCAAGGAAAGGTTTTTATGACCCTGAATATATTTTTTTTAGAAAAAGATTATCACGTATCATGAAAGATGGAAGCATTCCTAGAATAAATATATGTGCTCCAAAAAAAATAAATAAAAAATAAATAAAATAATAAATAGAATAAATATATGTGCTCCAGGGAGTCTGTTCTGAAACAAGTAACAAATATTTCATCTGATGATCTCTGTTGTATTTTCAATCTTTCACATTCTAGCAAACAAATCTTAGTCCTTCCCTCGTCACTACTAAATATTTGTGTAGTTCTTATGATGCTCTCAGCATTTTACCGGGTCTCCAAGTAGAGAAAAGGAAGTAAGGTATTGTCCCTGCTCTCAAACTTTACATGAAACACTAATACACTTGACAAGTTCCAGTATAAACCACAGCCAATGTTTGGTCCTGCCAAGAGGTCTCAAGACGAAATAGACCGATTCCCATCCCAGTCAACTGAATGGTTAGTACCGTTAGTTTATTCATTCATTTACCTATTATATCAGGCAATTTTTGAACACTATATATGTACAGTGACCTGCTCTAGACTCTAGGGTGATGACAGCTGTGAACAAGCCTGTAAAATAAGCTTGTAAAATAAGAAACTGAAGTGTCATGACTATTTTCAGAAGGAAAGTGAGAAGTGTTAGAGTCTCCCTACCAGGGGCATCTAACTTGGTGAGAGGAACTGGGAAAGGTCTTACTTAGGAAGTGGTGTCGACAAGTAGATTTGGAGGATCAATAGGAACCATCCCAGTGAGGAAGGGGTAACAGTATTCCAGAAAAAGGGAGCAGCTAATGTGGCCGAGATGTGATATGAGGTAGTTCTGCACAACTCCAAAATTGCTCATGTCTCGTCCCGTGACGTAGGAGAAGAGCCTGAGGTGAGGATGGATTAGGCCGTAGGCAGAGCCAGGCGGGGTCTCATCATGACTTTGGACATCACCTTAAGGCCAGTGAGAAGTGACTACAGGGTGTTAGGTGAGGAGGTAACATTGTCACTTTTGGACTTTAAAATTTTTACTTTGGCCACAGCACGGAGAATACAAAGGTGGCGGGCAAGAGAAAACGTGAAGGGTTTCCTAGGAGTTACTGCCACTGCCAGGGGAGAGGGGACAGTGGCAGCAGCTGAGCTGAGAAATGGGTGACTCTGAGAGCTAGCTGGGGCACAATCAACAGACTTGCTCATGGCCAGGATGTGACAGGTGAGTTGAGGGAGGCCACGAGTATAACACCCAGGTGTCTGGGTTGAATACCAAGCATATGATGGTACCAACTCCTGTACTAGGGAACACGGTGAATGGAGGAGCTAGTGCTGGTCTTACTGAATAGGGTAAGTGTTTGAAACATGTGTAGAGAGATGACAGGAAGCAATCTGTGGAGTTGTCACGTAATACCATCCAATCCCGGGATAGAATTTTAGTGTGTTCGCCGCACGTGTTCCGACTTAACACTATAAAGAAAATTTTGATGTAAGAAGGTATTATGTTAAGTATTGTTATTCAGTAAATATTGGTTGCTTGTTAAATATCCCCATTTTATGAATAAAGCAACCAAAGCTCAGAGAATTTTGAGCTGTTTTTGTTCAAGGTTGGAATACAAGCCTAGACTCTTTGTTCAAGGTTGGAATACAAGCCTAGACTCTGTAGCCTCAGGTTTTATAGACTATCCATGAGATCAATATTACATTGTCTAAAATGAGAAGATTTTACAAACGTCAATGACCGTGGTGATATTAGAGTCCTTCGAAAGCTGACTTTATCTTTATGACCAGATCTTTCATGCATTTAACAAAATTTATTTTCCTTACACTCAGATAGCTTCAAAATACTTGCAAGATGCTCAAATTTGAAATCCTTGCTATTTTATCTGATTTAAAATGATGTATTCTCTATATGACATAGGTCAGGCTTATATGTTTACTTAACCAAAATGCAAATGTCGCTATTTTGTAAGAAACTACAAATTTTTCTCATTTTGTGCCATGTGATGAATTCAGAGAATCAAAATGGTTGAGAACATGGGCTATGAAAATGAATTCGCCGAGTTCTAATGTTGGGCCCACAGTTTGCAAGTCATTTTGATAAATCACCTAAACGTAACTCCAGTTTCCTCATCTGTAAAATAGGAAATAATAACACTCATGAGGGTTTTCTTGTTTGTTTTTAGGGAGAATTGAATGATATAATCTTGATAAGCAAGTGCTTAATTTGGCCCTCATCACAGTCTGGATGGGTCGGCATCGCCGTAGGAAACAGCACGTCCTCTTCTTCCAAACGTATTGCTCTTTCTTGACCATCCATCACATGCCAGCATTAGGCTTGTTTTCTCTCTCTCTAATTCCATTGTAGATTCAGGCTGTGCCTCACCATCATGGTCCGCATTTGAAAAGTGATTTTCTCTGCATTGATAAATAGCTACCCTGAATGGACTAATCTCTTTGGACCAACCTGCCAAGTTTGCCCTAATGGAAACTTTATAACCAGCAACATTGTCCTTTTTTAAGCAGTTCTCATGAAACCGCAACCAGTTATAAGAGCAACTGTGAACAAATAGGCAATTAATTTAAAACGAAAGACAGACACCCTTAACCCTACCTCCTCTCAATTCCTCTTTCCTCTGAGAAGGAAGAGAGACGTTTCTCTCAATAGTTGAAATGACAATAAATCAAGGTTGTATTTGGGTGATTTACAATGAATAATAAAGCCTACAACTGTGGTGTTACCAAGGGAATTATTTTTCTTGTAGTGTGACTGACAGTGTAATAAGAATTGTTGCAGATTTTACTTTATTCAAATTCAATTAGCCAAGATACGGTACATCATTTGTTTCTGATGTGGCGTTCAATAATTTATCAGTTGTGTATAACACTCGTGCTCATCACACCACGTGCCCTCCTTCCTGCCCGTCACCCAGTGACCCCCATCCCCCTGCTTCCCCTCCAGCGACCCTCAGTTTGCTCCCTAGAGTCTCTCATGGTTTGTCTCCCTCTCTGATGACTTCCCATTCAGTTTCCCCCCTTCCCCCATGATCCGCACTGTGTCTTATATTCCACCTAGGAGTGAAGCCATGATAATTGTCTTGATCTGATTGACTTATTTCTTTTTTTATTTTATTTTATTTTATTTTTATTTTTTAAATTTTTTTGTGATTGACTTATTTCGCTCAGCATAATACCCTCCAGCTCCATGCGTGGATGTGAATGGAAGTGTTCATCCTTTCTGATGGCTCAGTAATATTCCAGTGTGTGTATCTCCGTATATCTCCATCTCCATCTGTCTGTATCTAAAACATCCTCTTTATCCCTTCATCTGTCGATGGACATCTCCGCTCTTTCCCCAGTTTGGCTCCTGCGGACACTGCTGCTGCAGGTTCTAAAGCCTCTCCTTACGCCAAGACTGGGGATTCCACCCTCATCTAGACTCTAGGTGTCTCTTTGCAAATAGGCTGTGGCCAGCCAGGTGGATGTTGGCCTGTCCAACACGGAGTCCTCAGTTCCAAGACGACCTCCACAGACAGCAGAGCGAGGCGTAACCCCGGCTCTTCACTCTGCGGCCTGGGGGCACGCTGGCTCACTCCCACACCCATTTCCTCACCTGTGAAATCCTAAACAACACCTCGTGACGTTTTAAGGCTGTAGTGGGTTGATCTATGCCGCGTGTACATTATTTGGCATAAATCACAGTTATTATTTAGTAAAATCGCACGCATGAAATAAAACAAACATAGTCCAGTATATGTTTTCTTGTCTTGTAAAGAAAAGGAAGGACCTTCATATGTCGGTAGTAAAAGGCATATTCTGAGTGTTCTTCACACATTCACACATGGCAAAGAATCCCAGAGAGCGCCCTTCTCTTTTTTGTACGTTGTGTACCACACGTCTCCAAAGAGAGGACCAACCGCCATTTATAGGTTGTTGTCTCCGGCTTTAAAATTTCTTTTCTTTTGACTACTTTCAATTTCTTAGATGCAAGGTGTATACAAATGCAAGACAGAATTATTTATTTTCTGGAAGTATGCTCTTGTTTTCCAATGTTCAGCATGTGTGCATATGCACTGCTGAAATTGCGTCCTAATGATAGCAAATTGCAGAATTATGAGATATTTTGTACCACTTTTTTTCTTTTTTTAAGAAATAGAAAACTGAAAGACTTTAATAGCAGGTGCTGTATTATGAATACAATTTACTGGAATTGCTCTTCTCTAATCATACAGGAACCATGTTATATCCCCGAAAGGTTAGAAAAATATATAGAAATCCATTTATTCCCCCAAGAAAATTGGGGTCTCAGTTAGAGTAATGACACAAACCTGAAATCGAGCTGGGAGCCCTGACATCATGAATCGAGACAGTGTCCTAATGATTTCATTTTGTGAAGCCACAACATACTGAATACATGAATAAAATGAGGACAGTGCTTACCACATAAGGATACTAATCATTTTAATTTTCCTCTGTTATTCCCTAGTAAGAATTTCTCAAACTAGAGTTTGTATATTTGTATAATGAAGAGTTTAATGTTCCCATTTCTAGGCTAAATTGAGAATAATGAACTACTTGTACTTGATACTCTTAATACTGATGAAATAAATTATGCATATATATAAAGTCACTTTTCCATAGTTTCTATTTATTTTTTTTAATTTATTTTATTTGTTCATGAGAGACACAGAGAGATTGGCAGAGACACAGGCAGAGGGAGAAGCAGGCTCCCCGTGAGGTGCCTGGGACTCGATCCTGGGACCCCAGGATCACGACTGGAGACAAAGGCAGATGCTCAGCCGCTGAGCCACTGGGGCGTCCCCAAAGTTTCTATTTATGGAAATAAAAGCCAATCTATGCAATGTAGTATGTAGTAGTCCAAACAATAGTCATTCCTTTCCTATATTGTTCAACATTCTAACTCCATAAACTAGTAAAATATGCTAACTTAGAAGGCATTACATCAAGTAAAATATGCAATTTTATTTCCTGCCAGGAAAACATTCTAATGTTGATGTCTCTGCTTATCCTCCTACATATAAAAGCTTGCATTTTTAATGTTGCCTTTTACATTGTCTTTACATTGTTTAATCGTTTTACATTATCTTAAACAAAGTAGTTGAGTTTTAATAACTTTAGGCACTAGTTGTGATTTTTCAAAAATCACTGGGCCTCAAATGGAAATGCCGTGTCTATCTGATCCTGGGCTACTTCACACGGTAGGTTCATTTTTTAATTTTGAGACAAATACAGCAGCATCTCAGGAAAAAAAGTCAGATAGGTAATGACTCAGTAGATAAAGATTGCAAGACTATCATTTAAACTTGCAAAAGCAGTGTTTTATGAAACCCTATGTTTCATTTAATGCCATCGGAATGAAAAAAAGGATCAAAATATTACCCTGATAAAATTTCCCGACATTTCTCAAGATAATAGGTGTTCATTTCCTTTTCTATCAATATCTTGGGAAGCATTTGTAGAAACACATCTAATCTCTTAAACTGCGGCTCCTTAAGGCTGACGTGATCACGAAACCAAAGATCTTCTAATTTACAGATTTACTTAGCAGATGTAGTTAGCGGCCCTCCTAACAGCGGGCACACACACCTCATTTCAATTTCTTCCTTAAAATGTTGTTGTGGTCCGCCTGTGGCAGGAAGGATTCCCGCATGAGCGCGACGACGAATGAAAAGGCAAACCTTAACTCGGAAGCTTTAAAACTCGGAAAACCATACGGCAAAACGCACGTAAGACTCAACAGCTCCTAAGGGCGGTGCCGCAGCGAGGGTTTCGGGGCCTGGGAATCCCCAAGCGGCCCGAGCAGTGCGGGGGCTCTCGTCGGGGGTGTCGGGGTGGGGGTGGGGGTGGCTGACACTGTTTTCTGAAGAGTGAAAACACAGAAACACAGAAATATAGAAACGATATTCACAAGTTGCGATGAACCAAAAAGACCCGGGCCCTTGGTCGTTGCCACCGGGGTCTGCAAGGCCAGACTTGGGCCGGCAGCGGCCACTTCCAGCCCCGGGTAGTTTGGGGTCTTTCTGCTCGTGGAAGCCCCCGCGGGGCGGTCCCTCGGGCAAGGGCAAGGGCCTGCCTCCCGCTGCTGCGCTGCGGCCCTGAGGCGCCTGCAGCCCGGTGACCCGGGGTCAGGCCGCCGCCGCGCCTCCCCGCCTGCGGTTCTGCCTCAGGGTCAGGGCCAGGGCGGGGCCAGGGCGGGGTCAGGTCAGGGCCAGGGCGGTGCCAGGGCGGGGCCAGGTCAGGGCCAGGGCGGTGCCAGGGCGGGGCCAGGTCGGGGCCAGGGCGGGGCCAGGGCGGGGTCAGGGCGGGGGCGCCAGTCGCTCGCCCCTTCCCGGCCTGGGACCCCCAGAAGGGCGTTGGCGGCCCTGCCTCCCAGAAAGCGCGCGGGCTCGTGGGGCGCCAGCAGCCCGGGGCCTGGCGGGCCTTGCGCGCGGCCTCCCGCCCCGGTCCCGGCCCCGGAGGAGCAGAGGGAACAGCCCGACGGCGGTGGGAGTGTTTGGGGCCCGTTTACTTCTTGATCATCAATCATCGGCTTATCAGCGGATGATCAGCTGACTGATCATCAATCAGTCCGGTGTTTCTCCTTTCGGTATCTTCATGTATTTTGCTACCATCAGCGCTTCTTAGATCAAAAAATATATATATACATAGATATACATGTGGATGTGTGTATATGTGTGTGTGTGTCTATATTTATATACGTGTGTATATATTTTTATATATGTGTGTGTCTATATATTTATGTGTGTGTATATTTATATGTGTGTGTATATATTTATGTGTGTGTGTGTCTATATATTTGTGTGTCTCTATATATATTTATACGTGTGCGTGTGTATATATTTATGTGTGTGCATGTCTATATATTTATGTGTGTGTGTCTATATATATATTTATGTGTATATATATACGTGTATATATATTTATATATGCGTGTGTGTCTATATATTTTACGTGTGTGTCCATATATATATATTTATGTGTGTGTGTCTATATATATTTGTGTGTGTGTATATATATATATTTATACGTGTGTATATATTTATATACGTGTGCGTGTCTATATATTTATATAAGTGTGCGTGTCTATATATTTGTGTGTGCGTGTCTATATATATATTTATATATGTGTGTGTCTATATATTTATATGTGTGTGTATATATTTATATGTGTGTATATATATTTATGTGTGTGTGTCTATATATATACGTGTGTATATATTTATATACGTGTGTATATATTTATATATGTGTGTATATATTTATATATGTGTGTATATATAAAAACATATATATATTTTTTTTAACAAAAGAAAATACAGTATATTTATCTTTTTAGTTCTTCCAAAATTGAAAATATCAAGTCCTACTGCTAAGGAGAAAGAAACAAACGAACAAATAAAATCCAAGACCCCTCCCCCCTCCTCTCTTAAAGCCACAGAACACGGAAGGAACTGCAGCGGGACAGGTGGGGGCAGAGAACCAGAAAGGGAGGACGGAGAGATAAACTCCCCAAATACTTAAAAGCTGTTCAACAGGAACTGTGATAAATACAGGACAATGCAAGACAAGTAAAAATAAGAAGCAACAGTGACGAGAGGCTACACACACACACACACACACACACACACATGCTGTGGTATTTCCTCAGTGCCAAGGCTTCCTGGAACCAGCCTGTGCAATTTTCATGTCAAACTTCCTGGGTCAACTTACTTTTTTTTCCCCCTTTAATTTCTCAGGTTACTAATTATTACACATTAATTGAAGTCGTAACTTTGGGCTCTTTAAGGCCTCCCTAGCGAAGGTGATAAAAACGGCAACTTTGGTGTGTCTGCAAATAATTAGATGCTTCCCTCAGTTATTTGTAACACATTAACATGTAGTTTTTATTTTTATTTATTTATGTATTTGTTTTTTAAAGATTTTATTTATTTATTCATGAGAGATACACAGAGGGAGAGAGAGAGAGAGAGAGACAGAGACCCAGGCAGAGGAAGAAGCATGCCCCATGCAGGGAGCCCGACGTGGGACTCGATCCTGGGACTCCACGATCAGGCCTTGGGCCAAAGGCGGCATTAAACCGCTGAGCCACCTGGGCTGCCCTAAATGTCGTTTTTAATATTGTGCGTGATCTGTCATAAATGCGTCTGCACAGTGGCTACATTCAATTCCATAGGCATGAAGATCTTTGATTAGACTACATGGGTGATACCATAGTCTTCCCACTCTCGGCCGTGGAATGATTCAAAACATCACTTGAATTCAATAGAAAGACAATCCCCCTGAAAGTAGGGCACTGTGGTGTGTTCATCTGCCTTCCTCTTCAGCCACGAGAACCTCCCTTGAAGGGTAGGAGCCGTCTTCTCGGTGCTCCCAGGATAAGCACGGTGCTGGACACACTGCAGGTGCTTAATGAGAGTTTGCGGAAAATGTGAATTCGATTCCAGTTCTGCCCAGGTTCCGGCAGTGCTGAGTACTCACTTGAACTTAGACTGGAATATAAGTGTGTCGTCTGATGAAGATCGTCCTGGGCACAAATTGGAGTCAATGTTGACCAACTCTAGATAAAACATTCTCCAAACTCAAGGAGATGGAAACTTCGTCGGGGGCACATCACAGCACTGGAGGGGAACGCAGGGATCGTGAGAAAGCACGCGGGATGTTTTCTTCGGGAGTTTTTTGTAAGGACGTATTTCTTTAGTGTGCTATACTTGTCTGAGCAAATTTACTGGGAGCTTCATTTGAACTTCCAAACAACATTACACAGGACAGAAACCAAAATCTCTTCCTCTTAAAAACAGGAAGAAAATCTTACCAACAGAAGGGCGGTGATTTGCCCAAATAAACCAGCTTTCAAATCTTGAATACAGGTGCATCTTAATGTAGAGTGCAGGCTTCTTTAACATTTATTTTCAAATAAGTTCCAGTATTCCGGAAGAGATTAGGGCCATTAATTACGGACTGATTTAAGCATGTGCCAAATTTTTGGTTACTGTTGGTGGAATCAAACAGTGTTGATTGATGATGGACTTCTACTAAAGCCACCCATCCACGACTCTATGCAAAACTCGTTAACCTCGGGAATCACCTTGGTTAGTACCACCTAACTATGATTGCTTTTTAACTCACATTTCCTTAGAACTATATACACTAATATACACAATGATAATTGGCATTTACTTTTATGAATCCGTATTATGTCTCAAAATGATTTCATGATACTTGAAAGAAGAGGCCATGCCCTGTCTTTGATGTATTCTCTGCTATAATGCTTAATAACAAAATGGGTTTCCAATAAATTTTTTATTATATATCTAGAATACTAACTTACTCTTCTTAGAGTCCAGTTTTCTATGCAGAAACAAAAATGGATTAGGCAAATTTATAAACTATTTATTTATGAAGCAATAAAAAAAGAAAATGCAAGAAAAGTAAATGATTAAATATTAATGCGGACCACACATTCTTAATAGTGATATTAAACCAAAAATAAAAGCTATAAGGAGTATAAACATTGTTAGAATAATTGAAAACAGGATCCTGTTTAGACTGTAAAATGTTGCAAAATTTAGAGCAACCTTACCGACATATTTAAAATTACATTCTCCCAAAGCAACTTTATAAAAATAATTTATTTTTTAAGATTTTATTTATTTATTCATGAGAGACACGGAGAGAGAGGCAGAGACACAGGCAGAGGGAGAAGCAGGCTCCCTGTGGGGGGTCCGATGTGGGACTCGATCCCAGGACCCCGGGGTCACGCCCTGAGCCGAAGGCAGGCGCTAAACCGTTGAGCCACCCAGGGATCCCTTATAATTAAAACTTCTCCTTTTTTGGGACACCTGGGGGGCTCAGTGGTAGAGCGTCTGCCTTTGGCTCAGGTCGTGACCCTGGAGACCCGGGATCGAGTCCCACGTCAGGATCCCTGCATGGAGCCTGCTTCTCCCTCTGCCTGTGTCTCTGCCTCTCTCTGGGTCTCTCATGAATAAATAAATACAATCTTTAAGAAACAAACAATTTTTTTCAATTTGCAGAGCTAGAACAAAATATTGATGATTTTATAATCAGTGAGAGTAAACTCTAAAACCGGAATCACCAATGAATCCATAAATTTTTGCCTGAAACCATGATTCTCTCAACTTTCTCCTAAGAAAGTTATTCTCCTGAATTTTTTCAGTCATGTTTCACAGTTTGAAGAACTTACATATGCTTCTGAATATGCTTTATTACGATGATCTTTGGATTTCTTCATGATTCCTATCGAGTCTTCCACAGGTAAAATAAATTTTTCTACCTCACATACAGTTTGAATTAACGGGCCTTACCTTAGGACATTTCTTTTGGAATTAAGTAAATTACTTTATCTCAGTTTAGAAAAGGGAGGGAAAAGAAGTAATCAGCTGAAATATCGATATTGCATATGGAACACTGCAACGTAAGTATGAAACCTATAATAAAGGTCTAAACCATATTCCTATTTTACGTTTGAATTACAGTTAAAATTATGTGATAGTAGATAATATTTCTGCAGAGCCTAGAGAAAAATCCAGAGATGTGAAAATTGGAATGGAAACTACGCAATGTCTTTAATGAGATCATTACATTTTTCTGTTAATGGCAGTTGCCTTGCCTTGCTATTTTACTGTGTTTTTTATTTTTTTCTGCCAATTACTTACTCTGCTTCATTGGTTCTAAGTGATACAATACACTAAATCACTTGATCTTAGACATCACTTATGAGGGCTACTCTTCGGTTAATTTTATGGCAGCTGTAGACTATAGTTAGATGTTAATACCATACAAGATGGGATAACTCTCATTCTATTCTCCCCCCGGAAATGAATCACATAATAGGCAAAATTGCAATTAGATGCTTTCAGATATACATTAGTGAGTGATTTTCTCAGCTGTGAACTTCATAAATTTGATCAAAACTTGTGTTGATTCTTTTACAATATAATCAAAATTGCTTTCTAAAAACATGACTGTTGACTCCTTCTATCATTAAATATATTATTAGACAATGTCATACTCTTTTTATATTTTAATCTTTTTGGAGAAATATCTGGCCTATTTCTCGCCTCATGGGTTATTAATACTTTCATGCATTAACTGTTTAATAGCAATATTATAAATAGGAGGAAATAATGACAAATGTGCTAGATGTGAGTCTCCCAGTAGAATGCAGGAAGTTATTCTTGAATTGTTTTTTTTTTTTTTTTCCTGGTGGTAAAGTTGTTGGGGATCTTAAAAGTCTGGAGATGCTCAAATTCAGAAAAGCTGCACCATAATTAATGTGTTCTATTGGTAGAAGAATCCGTGAAACAAATTTATCTTGAGACCAAAATATCCCCCTGTCTAATTGCTTTCAGGCTTAGTTAGGATATGACTTGACATAGCAACGGGAATGATATGTAAGTTTGCTTTATATTTGATGTCAAATTAAAATCTTGGAAGCTTAATCAAATATATGGTTAGAAGCTAAAGTTAAGAGCTTATTGAATCTCCCGCGTTCTCTTCACTATCAATCATTTTACGTATCACCACCCAGAATAACTTTTCTAAAAACATAGTGATCACTTCTCAGATTGCTCAAAAATTCTCCACTTTTTCATTGCTCATTAGACAAACATATGCGTCAATCAATAGTTTCCAACTTACTTTCAACCTCACTTAAATCCTAGGCTTTGGGGACAACTCAGTTGTTCAAATCCCCCCAACATTCCTTATGCTTCGCTCCTCCCACAATGTGCCTCATGTCCTACAAGTTCAGGATTGCTTGTCGTCCACTGTGACCATTCAGGTTTTCGTAATTCTTTGGGACCCGAGTGAATTCTCATCTGCTCCATAAAGTTGTCTGTAGCCCCTTCCTCTGAACATCATTAAAAAAGATTGTTTTTTTTTGTAATTAATTTGACCATCCACATCCTGTATTTCATGTTACCTTTTAAATTCAAGAAATATTGTTGAATGTCTTCCACATGCAAGACAACGTAGACATGCTGGAGGGCCTTGGTCAGAGGAGCCAGACCTCCAAGGCAGGACAGACTCACTATGGTAACGAGATCCCTCGGCAATCCAACGTAGAGAAGCACTGCTCTGGGGGACACACACACGAGCAAATCACAATACTTGACCTCATACAGTTTACTAATAGCAGAGCATTAAATAATGAGGGCAGAGTGAAAGTAGGGGTCAGGAGAGAAGCACAGTTTCCAGGGCAGGGTGATGTGAAAGGGAGAAAAGATCACAACCAAATATAGTACTGATGCCCTGATGCCCTATTAATAATAATACTCATTTGCTGATTCTGGTGTCTGTACTTGGTCCAATGCTTGGCTTTTAACATCCCCTGCTTCTCATCTCCATAGTGACATGTTACATAGTTTTTAGCATTCTCATTTCGTAAGAGGGTTCATTTAAAAATAAGGGTTGAGGGATGCCTGGGTGGCTCAGCAGTTAAAGTGCCCGCCGTCAGCCCAGGGCGTGATCCTGGAGACCTGGGATCGAGTCCTGCATCAGGCTCCCTGCATGGAGCCTGCTTCTCCCTCTGCCTGTGTCTCTGCTCTCTCTCTCCTATGTCTATCATAAATAAATAAATAAATCTTAAAAAAAAATAAAAAAAAATAAGGGTTCAAAAGGTGTTATACAAGCCAGCTTTTGTCCTGGTCAGGATTTGGATCCGCTTCTATTTTCTCTGTTTTTTTAAAAATTTTTTTTGACATTTCCCCGTATATGCTTATTATATCATTACTCTTACATTACCTTTTCAATTGAATATGTTATTTCTCTCAAACTTGATTGCAAAGACTTTTAAATCTTTTTTATGCTTCTTCGATTCTCCAATAGAGCTGATTGAAGGTACTGGGTATTTCATTGATGTTTGAAAATTAACAATTCTCCTAAGGAGAATTTTTTTTCAATTTTGGTAATGTAGGACATATACTGGCTTGGTTTACCCCCAGATTACTAGATGTAAAGGAAGGAGGTCTAGACTGTGTGTCTGTTAAGAAGAGGTAGAGTTATTTTAAAGCCTGAAAGAATAGGGACACTTGAATGGCTCAGTGGTTGGCTGAACCTTTGCCTTTGGCTCAGGGAGTGATCCCAGAGATCAAGTCCCCTATAGGGCTCCCAGCAGGGAGCCTGCTTCTCCCTCTGCCTGTGTCTCTGCCTCTCTCTGTGTGTGTCTCTCATGAATAAATAAATAAAGTCTTTAAAAAAAAACCCGAGAGAATAAAATAATGGCATTTGGATGAGTCTCCCATGAATCTGCTATAAATCCCAGAATACGGTGGGAGGTTAGGATATGTTTTATGCATCTATTTACTTATTCACAGCAACGATGAGACTGTATATATAATAACTTTGTGTGGATTTTTTATTATTAATTATTTGAATTACTTAATAATCCTTGGTCAGTAATCTTTGGGTAAAGACTTCCATTCCCTGACTCACAGAAAACCTTACATATCTATTTTGAAGTAGCATCAGGCTCCCTCTCTTAAAAAAATTCTATAAATGCAAATATTGGTCTTCATGTATCTCTAAACTTTGACATTAATGTCTTAATTAAAACTATTCTTCTAAGAGTTCTCTTAAACTCAGACACATCAGTTCTTGGTTGTTTCAAATCCAATGTAACATGATGATAAGCCATTTGTTAAGTAGAAGATGATTTATTTTTGAATAGTGACATTTTTCTTTTGCTTATCATCTAGTACAACATATATAGTGTGTTGCAAGACTTCCAGCTGTCATTTCATTGGTTAGGTCATAATAAATTAATGAAAAAAAAAGAATGAGGGAAAAAAAGGGTCACTTCATTCCATAAGAAAAAAAAGATAGTTCTTCATTCTTAATATAGTTGAATGCTATTCTTCACAGAAGTATCAGAGGTAGCCTGACTCTTTCAGAAATGATGAATGAAAGAGGATGAAATCCCATTCACACCACTCCTTGACTTTCTGTCTTTATCAGTTAACCAGTTGTAAATAAAGATACTGAAATCTACTCCTTTAACCTTGTTTTCTTCTTGCATGAAGCCATGCAACAATTTCCATTTTCTTCTTTTCATTCAGTCTCAGAATGTGTTTTCCTATTACCACCTGTCTACATGTTTTGAAGTATTTGGTGACAGTAAAGTTTAGCAGCTTTATTTTTCATTAGGAAAAACAATTTAATATCACCATTATTTTATGAGACATAACATTTTGTAATAAAGGGCAGATCTTAAAATCACAAAACTATTTTAGTGAAAAGCTGACTTCACTGTTCATATTGTTTAATTTTGCCTCCATGATAACTAAACTAGTTATCATAGACTTCAGAGTACATTGATCTGTGTTTGGGAATCCTTGGGTTACATAATAAAACAGGTGCCCCAGAGTGACTCTTGTCCCCAGAGTCACTGCAAAAACTGGCACCTCATCCTCCAATATGTTTAACAGAAGCACAAATGAAAAGTTATGGGATAACTTGGAAATAGAGGAGAAAGACCCAAGGTGACAGGATACCTTCAGGATGAATCGGAGTTTGCCCCGGATCCAGACCTTTACGCATTAGGGTTTTTATTTGCCCAGTATCATCCAACTTTTTTGTATCCAGACCTTACGACTTGGTAAATCAATTCTCCATTTTCCTATCAGCAGAGAGAAGTAGCTTAATTCTCAGAGTTATGAAGTTTTACAAATTCCTGGATGAAATAAATTGATGAAAATTTATAATAAATAAATTGATGAAAATTTATAATAAATAAATTGATGAAAATTCACTTAGTTTTCCCAGGAAATGTAAAGCCCTGTGTAGTAGGACATTATAGGGAAGAACGCCTGGGTAGGAATCTTTGTTCCTCTGCATTAAAACCGCAAATGATTTTATCATGTTTAGTTTTCCTGAATTTAGTTTTTGTTCCTTCATTTATTCAAAATGTAGGAATAAAACATATTAATTCAGCTCTCACTGCCAGTCCTACCCCTACTAGATACTGTGCTAGAGATACAGCAGTGAATAAGATCAACATGCTTCCTACCCTCAATGTTTACTGTGGACTTCAAATTCTATTCTTTCATGGACTACATGCTATGGATGTAAATGAAGAAATGACCGAGTGCCTCTTAAGAGTAACGGAGTTTGTTTGCAGTTAGACTTTTTTCATATGAGAGGGTGAATGACAGCACTTAAATGAAAAACTCATGATACTAATTTTTAAATATTATGTAATTGAGATTATTTTTCATAATCGATAGACCTATTTCTGTGTTTATAAAATTATTCTCAAGAATTTCATCATTTGAGGCAATGTAAATAATTTTTCATGTAATTAGACGGAAAATGTTCATTTTTAAGATATTGAAGGAAGATACTCATATGACCTAAATATTAGCCTTATAAATAAAGCTACCACTTGATTATATTTATTCACAAAACAAATCTTTTTCAGCCTCCTCCTTCTCACATACAATCTCGAATAGGACAGACATGAATCTTGCTTTTGCATTTCTGTTTCACAAATTCCTAATTTGATGTGCAGCTTTCAAAAGATCAACAATAAGCCAAGAATAGTCACGACAATAAGAAAAATAAAATTAAGGCTTCCTGACTGGTGGGCTAATGCGCTTCAAGGAACCATATCATGTGACTGTAGTTTGGTTGTTTAGTTTCTGTTGCCATTGTTACAAATTCTATTTCATGCCTGTAAATTATATTTTCTAAGTTTGCATGCACAAAATACTATTTATTACACCAGTGGTTGGTTTTCTGATCTCTTAAATTCAGGCATGAACAGCTAGCTGTTTCATCTCAGCTATTCACATTATATGTATGAAATTACACATATTGAACATTTATATTGTGAAGTCTATTAAAAATGTTTACCTTCATGAAAGATCCATATATGTTAGTCAATAGGCCGGGTAATGTTAGAGTAAAAAGTTTAGTTATGTTTTCGTTTCTTAATATGACAATTTAGTTCATCATTCAACAAATATTTAAGATAAGAGAAAGTAAATAAATAATGACTTTCAACTCTGCAATTCTTTTGACAAATCTTCCTAAAATCTCTAATCTAATGTGAGAACTGAAGACATCATAAAGAGGTAATTTGTTTATATGTTTTCCTTTAAGTGATACATCTAGCCATACGCCCATATGTCTAAGTATATTAATTGCTCATAAACTTCTATAATAAAGAAGATATTTATAATTAAAGACCATAAAGTTAATGCAGCTGTAATTCAGTTTAGGGACCTAGTGAGAAACTCTCCTTTTGGGATATCTGGGTGGCTGGCTCAGCAGTGGAGTGTCTGCCTTTGACCCAGGGCGTGACCCCGGGGTCCTGGAATTGAGTCCTGCATCGGGCTCCCCACAGGGAGCCTGCTTCTCCCTCTGCCTGTGTCTCTGCCTCTCTCTTTCTGTGTCTCTCATGAATAAATAAATAAAATCTTAAAAAAAAAAAGAAACTTTCCTTTTAAAAGAGACACTGAGGAAGAAGACAATTAAATCACCGGTCACTAAGCAGACAATTTAGATGATTGTCTACATCATCTACAGACTTTTTAGACTTTTGTGAATATCATCCTTAGTGCCTAAGATTCAAATAGAAAATATTTTAAATGCAGTTATGAAATCATCTTTTATATAAGAGTCACTTGACTCATACAAGACCTATATTTTGATTCTGGTTTCAAATTAAGAAAGTGGATAAATTGGCCGAAAGCAGTTTCATTATGAAAATCCAAAATACACACATTCTTTATAGTTTCACTATAAAGCATCTGCTGTAGTACAAAGTCTGGCATAGAATTGATACTTTGGATATTATCCAGAAGACTGTAATTACTAGAAGCACTTGTTTCACGTATGACCTGTTCCCAGGTCATAGCCAAAGGTCAGTATGATGATGAAACTCTGGAATATAAGTCATCTACATGGCACATCTGGAATTCAGATGCATATGTCTTATCTTCTGAACATGACATTTATGTTGCAGGTGCGGTTAATATGCAATGATTAATGTGATCATCAGAGTCCGTTAATCCGTTTTTTAAATGATTAACCCTGTGGTTTGTTGCATGTGCAAACATGGCTATGATGCTCAGATGTTTGGGAAACCAAGCAGACCAAGGAACTGAAACCAGAAAGGGCTGAGAATAAAATATACTGTGTAGAACTAAAAATGGGAAGGGCTGAGAAGGTATTAGGGTCTGAAGGATGCTCAAGTGTGACCCATCTTGAAAAAGGTTGTAACTTTACAGTGTAAACACACACACACACACATACAGTTATGAAATAAAGTTTCACAAAACATCTACCTTTACTTACCCTAATTAAACGAGATACAAGATATGTTCTATTTTCCAGTTTGTTCTATCCTTTTTTTTTTTTTTTTTTTATTTATGTATGATAGTCACAGAGAGAGAGAGAGGCAGAGACACAGGCAGAGGGAGAAGCAGGCTCCATGCACCGGGAGCCTGATGTGGGATTCGATCCTGGGTCTCCAGGATCGCGCCCTGGGCCAAAGGCAGGCGCCAAACCACTGCGCCACCCAGGGATCCCTGTTCTATCCTTTTTCATTAAACAATATGACTGATTCCTACAAAAAAAGTAGATTTCACTTCACCAACGAGTTGTGATGTGTAGCTGGAGGGAAAAGTGACTAATTTTAGTGAATGGTTCTCAGTATGCTCTCTACACGGGTAGGTTTGAAGAACTTATTAAAGATATACAATTATTTGAGGGGAGAGTCCATTTCCATCAGATTCTCAAATGGATTCATGATATACCCTCAAGATAATAAAAGCTAAAACAGGATATTTCCAGGTCAAATAGTACATAATACACAAATATTATACTAACACCTCTATATGTGTTATTTAGTTCTTGTAACAGCCTTTTTACATTGGTACAAATTATATCCAAATTTCCTAGTTGAAGAAAT
This sequence comes from Canis lupus baileyi, assembly GCF_048164855.1. Classification (NCBI taxonomy): domain Eukaryota; kingdom Metazoa; phylum Chordata; class Mammalia; order Carnivora; family Canidae; genus Canis; species Canis lupus. The sequence continues at coordinate 2,200,304 of NC_132855.1, forward strand.
TAATGCTGATGGGAGAGAATAATTTTTCCTTACATCATTTGTAAATGTCAAAGAGGACTTTGATATCAGAAATTTGACTCCAGACCATATTTTTAAGCCTGTGAAATCCAGTAAACTTAACTTCATCCCTCCAATCCACCCTTTCTTCCTCCTCTCCTCCCTCCTTCCCTCCCTCTCTTCCTTCCTTCCTTCTGCCAACAAAACGATTTATTTAGGACTGGCTCTGTTCCATACACTGAGAACATAAAAGCAATTGACTGCCCTGATACCCCTTAGAGTCTAGTGAAAGATAAACAGAAGTCAAGGCTGAGGGGCATTTTGAAACCACAATAAGAGACAGCAAAGCAGAAATAGACACAAGTTGACCATGAGACTAAGTCAACTTTTTCTTTAGATGAGAAAGTTTTTTTATAAATGTCATAATAAGAGCAGGAAACAATGCTAGATTCAGCAGGTTCCAAATATGTAATCTAAGAATATGCCACATTTTGCTTATTTTGAAATTTTGGGTATTAGACTAATCCTTGGTTGGGACTAAGGTTCATTCCCTTGAGCAGTCACAAGTTAATTCTAGAGTTACTGTTGGCAGGAGTTGCAGCTCATGCTGAAGCCTGCACAGTCACTGGTATTATCTTGGTTGTGGAAAAGGGCTCAGGTGGTGCAGCGCTGCAATTCTTTATCGTGGAACTAGTTTTAGCAAAGGTCAAATTCTCCAGGTCTGGATGTAACTCATGAAATTCACAATGTGCCTGCCAATTTCTCTGACAATATGCTTAATATAGATTCAGAATTATGGCAAAACAGAGAACTCTACACATGATCATTCAAGGTTAAATTACTTATTATGATGGACAACAGAACTCAACCTATTAGCTAAGGGCTTACCTTCCTTTATCCATTTCACATAAATTTAAATAGATACCTTTTTGAAATAGATGGTGGCTATCATTGGTTATAACTGTTAGGAACATGTGGCATGTAGGTGAAGAATCTCCCATTAACTGATTCAAGTTTAGTGTTATCTGTTAAAATATTTGGTGTGATTTTAAAGCATTCAGGCTGTAAGAAAATATCAAGTGTAGAAAATATCTATTATGTAGAAATCAGGAGTCAAATGGGAAGCTACAACTAATTTCAATTATTCTGGAATTCTTCTTTAGGGATTATCTTTTAGCTAGTGGTGAGCTATCTGGGAAAATATGTCTACTCGATTTGTAGTCCCTCCTGTAACCTTCATCTAATTTTTATTCTCAAAGTATACATCATACTTTGCTTATGGAAAATTCGGTTGTTTATGAAAATTAATCTTTAGAGAAGAAAACATATCATCATTTGAAAATATCCTATAAATTCTGATGGTAATTCCAAAGGAAGTTTCCAGAAACACTGTCAATAAAACTAGCGTTTCTGGAGAAAATGTGCAGCCTCCTAAGGGGATTGTCTTGAAGGGGAAAAGCACTGGTTTGGATATGTAAGTTCTGATAATGTTGATAAAATTTCTGCTATGACAACATGACATTGTAAAACACTTAACAATAACCAAAGGGAAGGAAAAAACCTTCACACTTCTTGGGATATATTCCTAATGCTGCTGTAGCGTTCATTTTATATGATTTAATATGACACTTAAAATAGTCTCTCAACATCCAGCAGGTCCCCAGGCGAACACTCCCGTCACACCAAACAGAAGAGCAGAGAGAATTGTTTAGGTGTAGGTGTGGATGGCTGTCAACCGACTCGGAGACTGGGATGGGATCGCTCAGCCCCTTGGCCTTCACATGAGTGATGATGCTTCTGGTTCTGTGGACGTTTTCAGACATCTCAGATTTAACATGGGCAAGGCATAACCTTAAACCCGTCCTTCCCATTCTTTTACTTTTCCGTAAATACACTTTTTTGCTGAAGCCAGAAATCTGGGATTGCTCCCTTTTTCTAACCATAGACCTCCGAATCATCAGCAATTTCTCTACAAAATATAATCTCAAATCCAGCAATTCCATTTCGTGTCTATTTTTATAAGCCTACTTCAGATCATGCATCAGTCACCTCCTAGCCTACTTCTCCTTTCCAATCACCTTTCCACAAACCATTCTTTCCATAGCAAAGGGATCCTCTTAACAAACACATCTAAGCACAGGGGTTCCCTCACGATAATCCTTTCTGTTGCAATTTATTTCCCTCAGAACAAAATCTAGTCTTTGCCATGCCCTTATACAGCCGTGAGTGATTCACCCCCACCCCCTCCCCACCACCACCTTGTTTTTCTCTCCACATCTTTGAGCCTCAACTACGCGGGTCCCTCTGAGTTCTTTGAACAAGCAAAGCTTCTTCTTAACCCTCTGAACGTGATCTTCCCGTAGGTGGTGTTGAGATTCCCACTCTTCACATTAGCTGAAATACCAGCTTCTTAGAGAGACCATTCTTCACCAATCTATTTATATTCTCCTAGGTTGCCCTCTATTCTGCTTGTTTATTTTCTTTCCAGCATTAGTTTGGTTTTCTTTTTCTTTTAATCTACCCCACAACAGTAGAAAGTAAACTCCGTACAAGAGTCATGTCAGCCTATTCTATCAAGCTCCAGCCCAAACAGAGACTCTGGAACCTAACGGGTACTAAATCATGTGTTGAATGAGGATCACTGCTTCTTAGCTGTATCACTGTAAAGGCTAAATGTCCACCTCTTCCGTGCCATTGTGATCTCCACACTCTTTTCCTGTCACAGCTTCATCTTCATGACGCCAACTAGAAAGTATTATAATTTTGTTTTCCCCAAAAGATTTATGTTTTCCCTAACCCATAGAATACAGACAGAGGTACTTAGATGAGAGCGGCACTCAAGACTCTCCAAAATTCCCCAGGGTTGTCTCCATTGTATTGCACCTCCTCAACAATCATGTACCTCGTTTTCATCCCTAGTGACCTACTGAACTCATTGTTATCCAATACAGCAATATCCCAGATATTTCTCACCAATAACCCCGAATGTGTGTTTACTTCAACTCAGTGAAAAACACAATCTACCTGACCGATGTAGAACCAAATTCCAAGAAATAAGAACTCCCCGAATTTTTCAAGTCAATGGAATGCCAGTCATTATAACATGTTATCCCCAAACATCAAGTAGCTTCAAGGAAAAGCATTCGGTCTTGAGAGCAGGAAATGTTCTTTCAGAAAAGGAGTCCGTATAGTTTGATGCAGTTCCAGATCATTCCACGAAACTATAATATGAGGAAACCTAAGCCCTGGAGGAGCAATTATTTGCTACATTATACTCTCTCCTATTTCGTAGTACAAATAGCACAGCAGTTAAAAAGTGATTTATAAAGAACTGAATTCTGGTAACCACAGGCAGGATAGGATTTAGAGGAGAAATGCTGAAGGAAACAGCAATAAACGACATGGAGGAGATTGTGGCCATGGGGAAGAAACAGCAGCACTTTAGCATCTTGTCACTCGGAGATAGGGCTGCCCCCCATCAGGTTAGAGCACACCCAGGAAAGCTACAAGGGTCAGCCTCCAGGGACACAATGGGTGTGTTGCCCTGGAAGGGAGCATGTCTCTTGTTATTTATTTTCCCTTTAAAAGAATAACACATTGGGCTGCTCCACTAATATTACCTTCCTGGGCTAGGCTAGCAAACATCTCCACATAAGAATATCTTATGATTAGACCATTTGGCCTTCAGAAACTGAGCCCCTCTCAGAGGGGTTTGCAACCTTTCTGCCAACCCAAATTCTGTTTGTAAATGATCTTGGAGCCCAGGGAGCCTGGGCTGCAAAGCTGGTTGAGCGTCTGACTCTTGATTTCAGCTCAGGTCTTGATCTCAAGGTCATGAGATTCAGCAACAACACCCCCTCCCTCCCCAAAAGACACACATGATGGGCTGCTCCTTTCAGTGAGGATTCCGCTTCTCTCCTTCACCCTCTCAGTCTGCCCTCTCCCTGCTCACGCACATGCCCACTCTAAATAAATAAATAAATAAATAATGCTTTTTTTACAAAAATAAAAATAATCTTGGAGCCAGGTTCCAGAGGAAGACTATTAGTGGCAATGCCACTTTCTTTCATTGTTGATTCTGGTGACTCCTCCTGTTTACAGATTCCTGAAGCAAAAACAAAGGACCGTGAACATGTCCATGAGGCATTACGGTACAGTTGGAAGAAAATAAATAGAGTCGTGGTTGTAGATGCTCACACAGTTATTACTACAACTATCCAGCTGTGTGAATTTGGGTTGGTCTTTTTTTTTTTTTTAATCACTTAAGTTTTGAGGGCCTCTCCAATTCATCTGCACATGAAGTCTTATTTACATATCTTACATTCTCTTTCTTACACTGAATTTTATGAGTGTATGATAAATGCATTTAAATTGTCAGTGTGTGAGTTGTTTGAAAAGAAAAAGCCAGGGTGTGACACAGTAAGTCTAACACTTATTAAACTTCTCCACTATGTTTTCCCCTAGGTAGAGAATGGTAAACATCTCCCTCTGGAAATTTCTTTGAAGGCTCTTGTCTTATCCCAAAAATTATGCAAATGTTGTATTTTACTCCATAGCTTATCCTTGTTCATTTTAATATAAAGTGATAAATATAAGTAGACAAAAGAATCGATACAAAAACATTTGCACCATCCCTCTCCTATGACGTTGACTATCTCCTGGCACACATCAGGTTAGTAAATGAAGTTTCAATCCAATGTTCATCGCATTTTAATTGAGTTTAGGTGGGGAACATATAAATGTAAGTAGGAAAGGAATATGTGTGCATGGGGAGAGGGTGTTGGGAGGAGGAATCCAGAAGATTGGTGGCAAAGGAATTGAATGAAGCACCAGAGTTGTACAACTGCAAATGAAACTGGATGAGGTGAATTTTTAGTTCTATAGACTTTATTATAGATGAAGGGGCCCAGAGGTTCAAATGAAGCAAACCTCAAAATGATTCTCCATTGGAGCACTTTGTGCCAAGTGTTTAAAGCACTGGGCTTTGAGTATAATCTTTTCAAATTACTCCAACAAAGGTTAAAATGCTTTATTAGAGATTTGTTTATGGTTAGGATGCTTTATTAGATATTTGTTTATCTAAAGACATTTTATATACAAATAATTTTTAGACTCCAACAACAAAAATAGCATACATCTTATAGTTTAAATGTACTAGGAGGTGAAATATGGAATTCAATTTTGGTTAGTTTCTTTATAGGGATGTAGGAGCTGCCTTTCAGGGATTTTAACAATCAAGAAAATATAGAGAGGATTGTAATTCGAGTCCTGAAAATGACAAAGGACCTTGTAAGGAAAATGAAGGACCTGCCTCTTCAGCCAGAATTTCCCCTCTACATCACGGATAAATTACACCATGGTATAATTTAAGGAACAATTCAAAGTATAGGAACTTGTTCTTTGTGGAGGAGAAATAGAAAACAAATGCTGAATCATAACTGTCTTTAATTATGTAAATGGTTGCAATCTTTTTTCTTGAGGTTTTATTTGTCCCGCTGTCCATAGGCACAGAGTTAGAGCAACTGACCTTTTGAGTTTCTGGAGTATGCCATTTTCCTGAATCACTGTCTAATAGCTGGTACACGTCTTCTAAATCCAGATGATCCCAGAAAACAAGGAATTGAAATTAAGCTAAATATTCAGTTTTCTATGATACAAAGTGATGAATACCTCTCTCCATTTCCATGGCTGTCTGTGTGCCTTTCCTAGATTCATAAGCTTACTCTTCTGCAATGAAATTTATTTGATTTTTTTTTATTTTACAGTGCGATTTTATAAAATGATTTATGATATGAAAGGAAGGCCTGAGAACAACATGCCATCCGTTTTCAATTCATCAATGGAAATTTGGTTAATAACTTTCTTCAAATGCCTAAAAAAGTAACTGAATGAGACCCAGGTAATTATAAGTACTTACGAGTTTATCAAGCTTCTTATACATAAGAAAGGATGGGCTAGGTACCAGAATAATTAAGTATGCAATAAGAAGCACCTCATTCTTTTTAGGAATTAATCTCTAGGATTGAAATGCATGTTTCTTAAGCTTTGTAGTTCGCCAGTGACCTACGGATGACTGTAATCTCAGTGCGTGCATACAGTAAATATTCTGAGTATTCAGTGTCATGTTGTAAAAGGGGCCAAACTTAATGATTTGAAGGATAACATGAAAAAGTGTAAGAGAAATATACACGTCTCACATGAAATGCACTAAAGCAGACATGGCTGTCTTACGTTTCCACATAGTCCTCCATAATTTATTTAGTACCTTAGGAGCACACCTCAGGTGTTGTTTCCTCCACTGCTGAATGATCCTTAATTACTTTATTTAATGGGAAATACTACTTTACACAAAATAAGTGTTGTGAGGGGACGTAGCTTGGAACCAGAGTGCAACATTAGCGCTTTATTTCGTGAACTATAAGTTTAAGTGTTTGGGCAGAAGGGATTTGAAAGACAAGTTATGGGGTTTTTTTCCAGATACAGTTGCCTGTTCAAATTCAGCCTGAGTTGTTTATCAATGCTTTATATACAAATACAGGGACAAATTAGCAACCGCGCAACAGCTCTCTGTCTGCTCATTAGTAGTAAGGAATTCACAAAAGACATATCTTGGAAAGAGAGTGAGCTACCGGCTAACGGTTCTGAAGAGTGGATTGGGAAAGCCGTAAGAACCAAGTTTCTGCATTCATTGTCAATATGGCACATTTCAGAGTTTAGAGAATCCAGATTGGCGGGCAGAAACATACCTTCGCCGGTAAGAGAACATTCAACAGAGCTATTACTGCAGAGCCTACCCGTGGAGTCTAGATGCCGTGGGCCACTCACTTCTTCCTACGAAACATCCTCTTCTCTTCTAGTCTCTTTTGATGGTCTTTCCCAAGGAAGCACAGGCAAGAGCCCTGTGAGGAGCCCAGGGTTTCATAACCTTGATGATACTCTAAGTATCATTGAAAGGATGTCCTGAAAGGTCACTTTATCAGGAGACTAGTCTTGGAACAGAGTCTGTTTTTCACCTTTTTTGTGGAGAATGGAAAATGAAATCTTTTTATATCGGTATGTCTCAGGTGTTAGTCTCCATATCCCTGTGCATCTGTTCCTTTCTAATCTCACCAACTCAACCACGGTTGTTTGGACAGACTAGAGTTTTAAGGACAATTCTCTCCACTGCTCCTTTTACATCCTTTACCCCAACTCTAACTAAATTAATATTATAAAACCCACTCCGTCACATCCTTTCACCAAAATTTCACTTCTGTGCTAACCTACACCCCCTGAGAGGGGGCACCAAAGAGCAAATGTTCCGTAGCTGGGCCAGGGGAAGTCCTTCTGCAAGTTACTGGGAAAGGTCATGTTCGCTTCCTTTAACTTCCTTTAGGATTCTATTTCTTAATACAAACAAAACTGCTTGCAGCTTCCCATTTCAGAAAAGCCCAAAAAGATATGATGACAAATGATGTGTGTAATCATCAGGCGCTATCCGCCAACCGTGTGGAGTTTGCTCCGTAACGCAGCAAAGAGGAACCAGGTATTAGTCATCAGGGCGGTCTTGTCTCTTCCCCCCTTGCATTTAATGGCTGGTTCGTACTTCTAGAGGGCTGCTGTAGGCTGCAGGCTGTCGTATTTAGTAAGCAATTATCTTCTCTTAATGATAGAAGTAAGACTCGGATCATGTGTGGTTTCTTTGGGATAGCAAGATGGGCGTTTTCAAAACTGATGTGAGGAATGACTTTTGATAGATGTGAAGGTGGAGTTGTTCTAAGAACAACAGCTGTGTGGGTGACGAGACCAAAAGGGCAGGCTGGTTCATAATCTTGAAAATCTACACTTGCCTACGTAACCGAGTGATAAAACAGGTGAGCAGATGAGCAGCATGCTGTTAATGTTCCCCTTCAGTAGGAAGATACGCATTTTTTAAAAAGGGAGAATGCACCTTCTTTAAAAATGATATAAAACACAGAATGACTATGGAATGCTCTGGAAGTCATTAGTTTCTTCATGAATAGTGATTACACAGTATATCTAAGCTGCGTTTATTTCAGGGCAGGTGATTGATGTTTCCTAGAGGGCCTCGCCTCTCAAGCATGGTCTGCAGACCCACAGTGCAGATGTCTCTTGAAACCTGGTTTGGAAACTCAGAATCTCTGGTCCTCCCCCACAGAATCTGGGATCAGATTCTGCAGTTTACCAAGGTCCTCAGTGATTCATGTGCATATTAGGGCAGGATAACACTAGTTCAGGAGATTCTTTATTTCTTCTTCCCTTGGGGCTGGTGGTGGTGAAACCCAGCTGCCCCACCTAGAACACGTGGCTCCAGTGCTATGAGCTTTTCAGTTCTTGAACAGAGATCCGGCTTCTTGTTTTTAAAATGTTTCAAAGATAATTCTGTAATCCTCAGGGAGCCCAAGAAAGCACAGCTGGTTCACCTAAGAGGTGCCACTGAGGCCTGCCTCACCTCCTTTCAATATCCTTTCTGTACCGTCAAGGGCAATATAGTCAGACATCTGTAGGATAGTCACACATGCCATTGAGTATTTGGGGTTTTATAAGGAACAAATATGATAACATAGCTGAAAGCACTCAGCACCTCATAGGCACTTGAATAGATACGTGTTATTTGTGGGGCAATTACTGTACCCTCCCCAAAGTACTGCAAATAGCATTGCATAGTTAAGTACTCAGTCATTCTGCTTATAGGAGCAGGATGTGAACTTCATAAGTCCAAGGAGGATGACGTCCATACCACTGTTCTTCATTTATGGTTAGAGGGTGCCCGGAAAAAGAGCAGCTCTATGGGCGTGTGACCTGTGCACCTGTCCAGAGCCCTGTGCCTAGAAAAGCCCCAGTTGGTTTAAAGCTCAAGCGTGGCTCTCTTGAGATTTTCAAATAATTCTTGTAAAACGGGACCTACACTTTCATTGTGAAAAGTATGTGGCTGGACTTGTGTGGAAGTGGTAGTCAGAGCCAGCTTCTTAAATTCAAACCAGAGAGTCTGTTCTTATGTCCTCTCACTGCAAACACTTTAGATAGGAGCATTCTTCAAAACTGGCTTTTGTTCTGCAAAATCTGCATGTTTCAAAAGTTCACAAACTCAAACATGCAAGGTTTTTTGTTTTTTGTTTCATTCTACATGGCAATTATAGGAGAAGAGTGGGCAAAGAGCCAAAATATCCACACTACTGTTGACCCTTGAACAACACGGGTTTAAATTGTGTGGCTCCACATACACAGATTCTTTTTTCCAATAAACACAGTACTGTAAATGTATTTTCTCTTATGATTTTCTTTTCTCTAAGCTTACTTATTTGTAAGAACATAGTACATAATACAGGTACAAAATATGTGTTAATTGATTGATGTTGTTGGTAAGGCTTCTAGTCAACAGCAGGCTCTTAGTAGTTAAGATTTGGGGAGTCAAAAGTTAAACTCCAAAAGTGGAGTTTTCACTGCATGGGTGGGTTGGCGCCCCAACCTCCACGTTGTTCAAGGGTCACCTGTACATGCATTCCTTTCCAATTTGCCATATATTGCTGTAGTCACACCAATGGTCAGTTTCTGGCAAAGTCTCAGTAACTCTGCTAAGAAATATTTCGTAAGTTCCCAAGGCTACTCCAAAATAGTGTGAACAGTTATGTCAGAGTTGACAGAGTGCTACGCAACCCTCTCCCTCTCATTAGTGATGTGAAAAATGTTGGTTAGCAATTTTAGTCAATCTATGCTCTAAGATATCACGGGGGAAATGGAAGCTTTTTTAATTATACGATCTTAGTCTCCCTCAACTTAATAGGCTACGGACACTATCAAAGTTCTCAAGACAGTGATTTAGTAGCTGCTGTAGTATTGCATTCTTAACCGTGCAAGAAAAAAAACAAACCCAGAATATTATGAACTGCTTTGCACGACCAGCGCAGTGCTGTGAACGGTGATTCACCTACTGAAAACCAAGGTCATATCCCAGCCTAAGGAGGAAAACAATCCCACAAAGAGCCAGATTTTCTTTGTGTAACAGACAACCAAGCCATGTAAGTTTGACTCAGAAGGCACACAACCTAACTGGTCAGGTACTTTTTTTTTTTTTTCTTTCTTTTTCAAAAGGAGGCAATTTAATCATGAAAGCCAACCTGGCCTTTGGAAGTCTGGCAGATTGACTGTGCTATGTCAGCCACTAGTTCCAACTGTGAAGGAATTTTTCAACTTCAAGTGTTTTGAGGAGTTGGTGGCCATATTTAACTTTAACCGTTAAAGATTACTCATCTTCCTGATGCTGTGTTAGAGTGAATAAGGTGCTGGAAATCATGTCATTCGGGAGGGCTGGGACTAAAGAACAGATGATTGTGGGAAGCCCAAACAGGTGCCATGAGATGGTGGAGGAAAACAAGGGAAAAGGACTTTGAAAACTATAGTGAAACTCAGCCTTGAACTTCTGGAAACAAAAGATGAGAGAAAAAACTTAATCTACTGTGCTGGGATCAGAGGCACACCAGAAATTAGGCTTGAAAACGAGAAGATGCCACAACAAAGGAATCTGTGAATAAAAAACAGGGCAATGCCCTTAACCCTTCTAGGAGCACCTGGGGGGCCCAGTTGGTGTAGCAACCAACTCTTGGTTTGGCTCAGTTCATGATCTCACTGAGCTCTGTATCAAGCTCCCCACTCAGCATGGGGTCCGCTTCAGCTCACACTCATTCACTCAAATAAATAACACATTAAAAAAAATCCCTTCTATATACTTGCTAATGGAAGACATGCCTGGATAATCTCTGTTGTGGTGTCCTATTGTCCGGGACTTTCACTTGTCCCTGTTCATGCAATAATAATATAAGATTATTGGTTCTAAGAACCTCTGGAAAGCAAATAAATCTAAAACAAACAAACAAACAAAAAAAAACACTTAAAAAAAAGTCTTATAATACTCAGGAGGCTCATGCCTCCATCCTTTCTTCATCCTGCATTCCATGTCATTTTGGATTTCAATTTATAATTTTCTTTTTTTATCCTGCTGTCTTTTACTGTAATGCTGGGTTACATCCATTTACACTATATCCTCCCATTAAATTTCTCAAATAGTTACATGAAAATTTATTTTTCTGGAGAATAGGTCTGATCATGCAATCTTCAACAGTCCCATGCCTCCTATAGAGAAAACGTACCCACACCCACACTCCTTAGATTGACATTAAATGTACTCTTTTGCCGAGGCTTAGTCTTTCTGTAACCATATTTGTCACTATTCTTCAGTGAGAGTTACAGCAGAGTAGACCTCCTTCCTCTTTCCTGGCTAGAACTAGTGTTTTCTTAACATCTATGCCATTGTTCCTACTGTTTTCTTTGTCTGACATTCTCTTCCTCCATCTTGCATATTCCAATCCTACTCATGCTTTGTCTGAATGGCATGGTCTCTGTGTAGCCTCTTGCACTTATTCTCTGACAAGAGAGCAATATTCCTTTACTCTCTTTTTGGAAAACTCATTAGCTGTGTCTTTTTTTCTTGTATTTACCATGTTTAACATGTATTTTGGTTATGCACATCTTACTTATCACACTGGGGATAATTTGTACTTATTAATTTTGTATCCATTAAAACATTTATCACAGTGCCTTAAGCATAGAAAACACTGAATAAACATTTAAAAGAATGAATATAATGAATGAATATTTAGCTAGGATAAAGGGATAAACAGAGATAAATAGTAATATGAAGGTAGACAGAACTAGAAAAAAAGGTGAGAGTCTGTAGGTTTCTTACCCTACACGTGTTTTAAATTGAATATTTAGGAATATTCAGCATCATCCTTAAGATTGCTTTAATGGAGTAATATCAGTGGAAATGGCAAAGTAGGGCCTCTGAAAATCAATGATAACCAATGATAACACTGATGAAAAATGGTCAAAATATATTTTTCAGAATTCTGGAAGTCAACCAAGGGCTTGCAGCAACTTATGAAGCATTTAGTCCAAAAAAAAAAAAAAAAAAAAAAAAAAAAGGCTGAATCTCCCTAAAAAAAAGTGAGCTTTGTCATATTTTAACTTGCCCTATTCTCATTTCCTTCTCTCTGGCTCCACAGGACTCTAATAGCTCTATAACCACAGTGGTGAAAGCTAACAGCCTGACAGGAATGTAAGGTCAGTTTAACATATGAATATCAATCACTGTAACACACAATATCAATAAATAAGGGATAAAAACACAAGATCATCTCAATATACGTAGAAAAAAATCTGACAAAAATCCAACACTATTTCATGGTAAAAACACTAATGAAACCAGGACTAACAGAAGGGAATTTGCTCAACTTAATAAAGGAAATTTACGAAAAACCCACAGCTAACATCATCCTTAACAGTGAAATATTGAAACCTTCTTCATAAGGTCAGGGAGAAGACATTTTACTGGAGTTTCTAGCCAAGGAAATTAGACAAGAAAAAGGAATAAAAGACATCTGAGGTTGGAAAGGAGGAAACAAATCTATCTCTATTTACAGATGATTCTGTACATAGAATACCCTAAGGAACACACACACACATACACACACACATACACAATTAGAGCCAATAAGTTCAGTATGATCACAGGAAACAAAATCAATAGACAAAAATCAATTATATTCCTATACAGGCAACAAACAATCCAAAAACAAAATTAGGAAGATAATCGCATTTACAATAGCTTCAAAAAGAATAAAATGCTTAGGAATAAATTTAACAAAAGAAGTGCAATCTTGTACACTGAAAACTACAAAACATCAGAGGAAGAAATTAAATACTTATGTGAATGGAAAAATATCCTGTGTTTGAATTGTTAAGATGGCAATACTTCCAAAATTAATCTACAGATTCAACAAAATCTCTATCAAAATCCCAGTTGGCTTCTTTGAAGAGACTGACAAGCTATCCTAAAATTCATAAGGAAGTTCAAGAGAACTGGAATAGTCAAAACAGTCTTGAAAATGAAAAACAAAATTGTAGTACTCAGACTTTCTGACCTCAAAACTTACAACAAATCTACACTAACCAAGACAGTTTGGTGTTGGCATAGAGATAAACATATGGAGATCAATGGAATAGAATTAAGAGTTCAGAAATAAACCCCCACATTTACAGTCAATTGATTATCTATAAGAATGCCACATGGCAATTCAATTGGGAAATAAGTCATTTTAATGAGTAGTACTACTTTTCATGTAAGACAGCTATGTATCTCATGTAAGGATGGACCATTCTGCATATTACATACAAAAATTAACTCAATGTGCATAATATCTAAATGTAAGAATTAAAACTACAGAACTGGGCAGCCTGGGTGGCTCAGCAGTTAAGCGCCTGCCTTCGGCCCAGGGCGTGATCCTGGAGTCCCAGGATCGAGTCCCGCGTCAGGCTCCCGGCGTGGAGCCTGCTTCTCCCTCTGCCTGTGTCTCTAACTCACTCTCTCTCTCATTAATAAATAAATAAAATCTAAAAAATAAAAATAAACTACAGAACTCACAGAAAAAAATATAGGTATAAGTCTTCATGATTTTAGATCAAGCAGTGTTTTTTGTTTTGTTTTGCTTTTGTTTTTTTTTTTAGACACAACACCAAAAGCACAGGTAACAACAACAAAAAATAGATAACTTAGACTTATCAAAGTTGAAATTTGTGTGCCCCACCACCAAGAAAGTGAAGAGACAGCCATGTGGTGGGAGAAAATATTTGCAAGTCATATCAGAAAAGGAATGTGAAAATATCTGGAATATATAAAGAACTCTTACAATGCAACAATATAAAGACAATTAAAAATGGGCAAAGGATCTGAATAGACATTTCTCCAAGAAAGATATACGAATGGCCAGTAAGTATGTGAAAAGATGCTCAACATCATTAACCATAGGAAAATTAAAACCAAAACCACAATACTGCACCACATCTAGTAGGAGGGCTATAATAAAAAAGACAAATAAGTATTGGCAAGGATTTGTGGAACTGGAACTCTTACACATTGCTAGTAAAAATGTAAAATAATTGTAGTCAGTTTGAAAAAATAATTTGGCAGTCCCTCAACAATTTGAACATTAAGTTACCACATGACACGTCAATTCTACTCCTAGCTATGTGCCCAAGAGAACTGAAAAGATATGTTCACGCAAAACCTTATCTATGAACGTTATTTAATAGCAGAATTAATCATAAAAGCCAAAATGTGGAAAACAGCCAAATGTCTATCAATTGATGAATGTATAAACAAAATGTAGTCTATCCACATAATGAATGTTATTCAGCCACAAACCCAAATGATGCATTAATATATGCTAAAATATGGATAAATCTTGAAAACATTATGCTAGTTGAAAGATGCTAGATACAAAAGGCCACATATGGTATGACTCCATTAATAGGAAATGTCCAGGACAGGAGAATTCATAGAGACAGAAAGTGGAATATTAGTTGCCAGGAGCTTGGGGAAGAGGAGAGTGGGGAGTGACTGCTAATGTGTATGGGATTTCTTTTTGTGGTGATGAAGATGTTCTGGAATTCGATAGTGTCATGGCTGTGCAACTGTTTAAGACACTGCCAAATACAGCATGGGAGTCAAATTTGCCCTAATGAGAACCACTGGTCAGACCTATATGTACTGATGTGAAAAGGTGTTAGAGATGTATTCTTAAATAATTATAAATAATAATAATAAATGTAGAAGAACAAAAAATCAAGTTAATGTTCATTTCAAAGTTTGCTTGCACTTCAGGAAAGAAGGAAATTTCAAATCAAAACGGTAAGAATAATTTTCTTATGTGAATAATAAGTAGACGTTCTGCCCACTTCAAAAGTACGCTATAATGATTAAGAGGTCACACTGATGAATGTTTTTCTTTTTTATAATTGTTAGACGAAGGATCCACCATAAAAAAGATATTTTTCCTGTTACATCCTGTGCTCCACATAGTACTGCAAAATATTCAGGCTGTTTTCCACAATGATTAAAGCATAATTATATAAAGAAAAATAAATCAAAATTTTGCATATTTGAGACAAGAGAATGCAAGGAGCACCTGTTTTCAACTTTGATTGCCAGAGAGAACATTGAATCTAAATTGGATTCCCTAAAAGAAGAGACATCCCCTTAGCTGAAAAATACCGAGGTAAAAAGAAAAAGCAGAGCTTCTTTATCAAAGAAGTATTAAGAAGACTTAGTGAGTATAACAGCAGAGACTATAGTGATGACTAACACAGAATCGTACACAGTAATAGTAACCATCTTCATTTTAGAATTCATTAGAGGGGTCAGAGCTTGCGCTCCTATTTTAAATCACCTTTAATTTCATGATACCATGAAGTATGACTCAAAGGATCACTCCCATTTTACAAGCCAAGGAAACCGAGATTTAATAAGATTCAGGACATAGAGGCAACAAGGGGCAGGACTGGGTCCTGAATTTCAAAGTCCACGTATTTTACCAACCTCCCACTAAATTTTTTAGAAGTTTTTAAATCTTAAGAAGAATTGTTGAAGGGGATTAAGAGTATACTTATCATTATGAGCACTGTCTATATATAGAATTACTGAGTCACTATATATTGTATCCCCGAAACTAATATAACACTGCATGTTAATTATACTGGAATTAAAATTGAAAAATAAAAAGAAGAATCGGTGTAGGATGAGGGGTATGACTTACATTGCTTTCTTATTACATACAGCTGAATTTTCCTGCCATCTTTGTCAGCAGAGATAAAAATCACTATGGTGAGCATCCTGCAAATATGTTTTCATAAAACAGGGACAAGAGACATTTCAACACAGGACTTTGTGATGGGCCTAGAGAAGGCCAGGATACCACAGATGGCTCTACCGAAAAAGCCAAGGCAGGAAGTCAGAGCCAGAGACGCTTAGTAAGTGTGGGGCCAAGACTGAAGCAATGCCTTTCTCACTACTGACCTCTTGCTCTTTCTATAGCACCATGTTGCCTTCCATTATCCTGCAAAGCAGATAATATATATCAAGCACAGGGCCCAGAACCAAGGCCAGATCCCAACTGTGTGCATAGGGAACTCAGAACCGTATTTGCCCACTGCTCAAAAAGCTGAAAGCCTCAATCTAGGAAATGATCTGATCTGGGGCTCTGATACACGTGCAACCCACTTGGGACACTTGAGAGGTGATTCTCTAGAAGGAGGAATCATAGATTCCTTTGAGGGGAAGGAGCTGTAAATGATGTGTCCATAGTCATTATTATAGTTGAGCTTCATAGTAACCCATGAAACAGTAATCAAAAATCTATTATATTTTATATATGAAGGGATGGAGAGTCATAGATTTCAATAACTTCTAGGAGATCACAGGTCAATGAGTGACAAAAACATGGGTCTTTCAGTTCCATAGGTGGTGTTCTTTCTCTTATACTAGGCTCCTTATGTAGCTCTCAGAAGTTTTTCCTAGGAGATGTTTTGCTCGATTAAAGTTTATTGGTCTAGGCTAATAATAAGTGAATCCTTCACACAATTTGTGTTGGGTTCCTTCTCATCTTTCTCTTAGGAGTAGAAGGGAACATTTCAATAGATTTCTAAAAGCAATATTTACTCTCACAAACTGCTTCTGAATTGGAGTCTTTATTTCTGTCTGCTTTACTCTATTTCAAGAATTCCTTTAAAATGTTTCCATAGAAACACCTGGAGAAGAAAATGATGAGCTATATAACATTCTCAGTGAATGTCTTTCTGAATTTGGACATTCATTCCTCAAGAGAGTTGAGATGGTTGTTTTTGAGGCAAAATCCATTTCTAAAAGGACTTCCCTTCACGTGTCTCCTGACCATTTTAGGTCATAAACTCATACTCTGTAATTTTAATGAAATATTCCAGAGGCTGAGGAACATTGAAGTTTTATTAGTGTAGCTTAAGGGGGTGCCCTCAACCAATGTCACCTGCATTAATGCCTCTCTCTGCTTAGCGTCTCCACAACTTGCTAATGCTGAGGCTGGGTCATGGAATACTGGAAAGCTCATAGCTCTGCCCAGGCATGTTGGACAGATGACTGCAGACAGCCTATGCAGCTGGAGTGGGAAGCCAGAGGCGAAAACAAACAAGAAAAATGTGCACTAGAGCTCAGTGATGTACTTGTAGAAGAAAAGAAGAAACAGATTAATCTCAATACTGGGAATTTTGCCACACTTACATAATCATTGAAACCCAGCATTTTTCCTCAATAACACATTTAACACCCATGAATTCTCTAAAATGAGGAAATCTGATAAATGTAGGGGATTTGAAATTTTTGCTTATTGCTGTTTACATGACTTTATTATTTATATCTGTACCACAAAAGGCTCGAAGTGGAGGTCGTAACTCTGCCAGTAGGTATGGAACTCTGCAGCTTTTGTTCAGTGTATAGGGAAGAGCAATAACTAATGCTGTCTGCGGCTGCAGGTCCTAAATTATGTGCTCTTATCTTCACTGGACAGTTTTATATTTGAAGATTTCCCTTATCCCCCTCTCGAGCTGATCAAATTGCAAAAATCACTGAATGGAATTCTATGTTGGCTTCTCACATGAGTAGGTGGACCGATAAATTAGCTAAGTGAGAAGGTGTTACGTATTCCGAGGGACACTGTAGTTCATTGTTGGTGAGAGGCTTTAATGCTTTTGGTAGTGGACGATCATAGGGACTTTTTGTGAGGAAAGGTAAAAAAGGATTGAATGGGGTGGTTTGCAGTACCAAAGAATAGTTGTACGACTCTTGAATCCCATGTTACTAGCTTAACGTGTTGCACGCTGTACAATCAAATGCAGAGTTAGATTTCTCTAGCCATCACACGCATATCCTGCAGAGAAGTGGATCCTAAGCAAGAGAGCTAAATCTCTATTCCCTGTCCTCAGATTACCTCTTATTAACAGTAGCCAGTTTCTGAGACCATTGTACTACATGGTGGAGGTCAAGCTGTGTCTTGGAAACCCCACTTTATTTAGCACCAGAGCACCTTTGCTTATGCTGTTCTACTTTTGAACCCCCTTTCTTCCTCCATTCCCCTCCCCTTTCCCTTCCTATTTCCCTCCCCTCCTTTTTTTTTTTCTTTCTTTCTAGGGGACTCAGTTCAAATGTCATCTCCTCTAAACAGACTTCTCTAGGAAGAAATTATTCTCTAGGAAGAATTGGTCAATGGATCGATCCTCCGTGTCCCTTCCACATTTTCTTAGAATTCTACTGTTGCAGCATCAGGCATGCAAGTACTGCTATGTGGCAAACATTGGTTTACCACAAATATGAGTAAATACAATGTATTCCCACTCTGAAGGGATTCATAATATTATACCTACTATTTATGCATCTGATTCATCTAGTAGAATAAAGAGCATATAAACTTCAGAAGACACTGTGTTTCGTTGATTTTTGCATCCTCAGCACTTGCACAAGGATTTGCACAGGGAAAAAAAAGCCTGTTTAAAGTGCTTATTGATTGAATATATAGCACTTAAAACATATATCTTAGTTACCAGATAAAATGAAAATTTTAATAGAAATATACATTCTACTGTATGTACAATAGAATGTATATACAGTAGAATATACAAAACCAAATAAAATTGGATGGACCCCAATTAGGGCATCATACATGATAGAATATTGATATCTTTTCAGTGAAAAATCATACACAGCTCATTCATTGGTCCATTCATTCATTTAGTTGTTCAATTAACATTCATTGAGATAATATACAAACTACAGTATTTTCCCATATTACATTGAATTTTAAAAATCACGTAACTGAGAATTAGGAAAAAATAATCAATTTTCTGAAATCTCTAATAAATAATGGCAAATTATGTCTTAATATAAGCAATGGTGCTCATCTGGTTATTAGACACATTATTATTGTTAGTCCTTTCTATTTAAAAAAATCTGTTAAAAATTTACTTTCATAGTCTTTTGGGTCTTTTTTGATTGAGCACTGGGTAGATTATATAAAATTAAAAGCTGATGAAATTTGAGGTCCACTGGGAAATGTTGGCATTCTTAAGGATCTAATACTCTGTCCACAGAAGAACTCAGTAGAACTCATTCTAATAAGATACACCTGAATATTTTACACCTCATATAACTCTAGGAGTTGATAGGACTATATTTTAGTATTCTAAATTTTGAACTTTAAAGAGTAGAACTAAATTATTAAAAAAAATAATATTTGGATGATTTCCTTAGGATTTACTGAGATTAAAAAGGCTTTTCAGTATCTGCTCAGCATATACAGAAGAGTAGAGTGGCCTTAGATTTTTGAAGTCTGATTTCATCCTATAAATATGCAGTGTGTAAACTTCGGAAAAGGGTTTCTACCCTCTGACTTGAAGCTTTCATCCTGTGATTATCCAATATAGACTTTTACAAAATTCTTTAAGTGAAGAAATGCAGCCTAAATCGACAAAAGAAGAAAAATAAAGACCATCTGAGAATCTCAATATATATGTAAGTTGACAGAATTCACATTTTCCCATGATAAAAACTCTCAGAATGAGGAATAGAAGTAGGAATAAGGAACAATTTCCTCAACCTAGGTAAAAGGCAATTGTTGAAAACCTAGATGTAACTAGATGTACTTAGTTGTTAAACATTGGATGTTTTTCTCCTATAAAGAAAAACAAGGCAAGGATGTCTGCTCCTATCACTCCTATTCATCATTTGACTGGAAGCCAGTGCAATAAGTCAAGAAAAATAAAGGCATACGGATCAGAAACAAAGACATAAAATTACATCTATTTGGAAAGAAATGAATTCTTTCCAATGTTAGAAAATGTTAGCTAATCTACATAAAAGCTACTAAAACGAACACATGGCTTTAGCAAGGTGGCAAGACGCAAAGTCAACACACAAAAATTAATCCTATTCCTATATATTAGTAATTGGAAATTTTTTAAATTACCATTTAAAATAGCACCCAAGACATGAAATATGTAAGTGTAAGTCTAGCAAAATGTGCAAGATTTATATGCTGATAGCCATTAAACATTGATGAAAGAATCAAAAACTTAAATAAATGGAGAACTACACTGAGAAAGACTCAATATTGTTAAAGTGCCAATTCTCCTCAAAACACGTCTAGAGATTCTGAGGAAAAATTTCAGCAAGATTTTTTGGCAGAAATAAATTTATTCCAAAATTTATTTTGATATGCAAGGAATCCAGAACAACCAATATAATTTTGAAGAAGAAGAGCAAAGTTAGAGGACTCATTTTCTGATTATAAGATCTACTGTGTAGCTACAGAAATCAAGACAGCATGGTATTGGCAAAAAGACAGATAAATATACCAGTGGAAGTAAATAGTGAGTTTAGAAATAGACATATATGATCAATTGATTTTCTTTGAAGATGCAAAGGCAATATAACAAAAATGATACTCTTTTGAATACTGGACATCCACAATTCAAAAAAAAATGATGTTCAATCCATACCTCACACCATATATAAAAATTAACTCAAATGGATCAGAAGCCTAAATGTAAAGTGTAAAACAACAAAACTTGCAAAATATAGAAAAATTATCTTCATAACCTGGGATCTTGAAAGATTCCATAATCATGACACCAAAATCATGATCGTTAATGGAATAAAAAGTTACCTAAATTGGTGTTAATAAAAATTAAAAAGTCCTGCTTTTTAAAAGACACTGTTAAGAAAATGAGAAGTTCAGCAATGGCCTGGGAGAGAATATTTGCAGGAAAATGTACTATATAGGAATTCTATCTAGATAGAATACACCAAGAACTTGCAGTTCTCAAAATAAGAAAACATACAATCCAATTTCTTAAAGGGAGCAAAAGTCCTAAACAATCATTTGGTTAAAGTGAGGAAAAATTAAATTGAAAACAAATGCTCTTCAAACTTGACAACACCAAGCGCTGACAAGGAAGTGAAACAACTAGAATACTCATCCATGGCCTGTAGGTGTGCAAGATATATACCCCTTCTGGAACACAGTTTGTCGGCTTCTTAACTTAAATATACTGCTCCCAAATATAGAGACCCTATATAAAGAACTACATAAACTATTCTTCTTTTCTGTATGAAACGATAATTTACCAATGTCGTACAAATATGGGGCTGCCAGGTAAACACACACTGAACCTACTGAGTAGTAAGGTATTTCCATTATTCATTAGTAAAAGGAACTACCTTTCAGGGTTAGGGCTATTATTTCTACTAATGTGCCTGATTTCTCAGGTGAAAAAATAATAATAATATGAAACTTTAAGTTATAAAGGACAGACCAATCTTTTCTCAATGGAACAACTTAATTAAATAGCTACTAAAGGAATAAACACATAAATAAAGACTTTCACTTGCAAAACTGAAGTGCCAACGGCTTGGGATTGATGCATCCCCTCCAGAGGAAAATCCACACGTTATTGGGGCAGGCAGGTGGGGGGTGGGGAGAGTGTGCTAAATACTTTTGTGAAGGCAGTTTTTGGCATCTGAAAACAAGTCTTGCACACCAAATTCTGATGGTCCCCAGGACTTAGAGAAGAGTCCCCTTAGAGACAGAGGCTAATGCTTCCTGACCTAAATCACAGCTTCTGGCAATTTCGCACAGTCTGTCTTCTAGGAGAACAAGGCGACTCAGGTACCAAGACTGACCAGGTACTGACTGACTCTGAGGAAGTTTAAAAGTAGTTGCATTTCCCAAATAGCCTTCTTCTTCAGCATGAAAATTTAAAAGAAAAAGAATGCTTAGCCTTGGGGATACTCCCCCAGGACCTTTAGGACAGAAATTATTTAAGTTGTCTCATTTTCCCAAAAGATGGTCCCCAGGTCCTCGTCAGTCACGATGTGATGAAAATTCCCGAGGTCTCCAAAGGTCCAGGGTGTGCTGCACCCCTGAGGGTGTAAGACCCCAGTAAGGAATGCCCTGGCATTTGTGTTGCCCAGTTTGCCCAGTTTCATCAAGGGACACTAAACAACTTGCCTGTGTCTTTTCATACGTGATAAATGGCATTTGCATCAGCTGACTTTCCTGCCATGCATGTCCTATCAGTTATTTTTATCCCTGAGTGTTAACTAAGCAGAAACCTGTTGCACGTATGAAGTCTCTTATGTCAACGCAGCAAGTCTAAAGTTAAGCCCGTTTCTCCTCCTCACAAATCTCTCGATTCTACCTTTTCTACTTTTGTTAAAGACGCACCGTTCCTCTGTTCCTCCGGGCCAGGGCCCTGGATCTCGGGCTCGTCCCCGGCTCCCCCTCCCCCGTGGGGCATCAAGGGCTCCCCCTCGTCCCGCTTCCCCTGCTGCCGCGGCCCTCAGCTCCTCCCCGGCTGTCTGACCCGCCGCAGTCCCCTCACTGAGCTCAGTCCGGTCTCTCCTGCACTTTTTAATCTGGGGGAAAATATGGAATAGTAAGTGAGGGCAGGAGTGCCAGAAAGGGACCGCCCGAGCTTGAACTGCAGGCCTGGATGAGCTACCTTGTGTCTCCAAGCCTCCGTTTCCCGGGTTTCCTGGGAGGTGAGCATATTAGGGACACAGAATTGCTAGACGCAGGTCAACCGTGACCACTGACCTCCCCTCGGACCTTAACCCAAGGTGGGAAATCACATGTGCACTGTTTCATCCTTCCATGCAGGCCATGAACTTCTTTAGGGCAGATACCAGACCTCACTCCGTTTTCATTAAGCAACAACTGTATACGATCTAACGTACAGTAAACGTAGTAGGGTGGATTTTATTGATCAGGCACATGCAAATCCTGGTCCAGATCCTAACGGCAGTTGCCTGAAAACAACATAAGCACTGACGTCAAAGACACTGCGCTCAAAATCTGACTTGACATACAAACTGGGGGGACTCCTTAAAGATTCAGAACGCTTCTATGCCTCCTTTTTTTTATGAGGAAAACTTGCATGATGGTCTCTGCAACATAGCTTTTTGTCATTTTTACTAAAGTCAAATGCTATTTTTTTTCCCTTAACATGTAAATGCATACTACAAATATGCATACAGATCTCTCATATTTTGGGAACTGATGCATTTCTGCTTTATTACTCTCTAAGTATATATTGGCTGGTTTCACCATTTTCATACACGAGTAACAATTTGGCAATAGTGTGGCTAATACTTAGGATTATCCTATAATCCAAGTAAATAAAAAGCAGACAATGTTATACCTATCAAAAAAGAGACTATCTGGAAAAATTCACTTAACATCATAATAATGGAGAGGGTGAGAAATTTCACCTTCTGGTTTCATAAAGATTAGTAAAGGCAAATATATCTCTGTTGACAGAAGCGATTCATTCACTCCTTCACTCAGAAATTATTCCTTCTGTCTCTCAGTCCTTTGACCTCCCCGTCTCTCCTCTCCTCTCCTCTCCTCTCCTCTCCTCTCCTCTCCTCTCCTCTCCTCTCCTCCCCTCCTCTCCCCTCCGCTCCTCCCCTCTCCTCTCCTCTCCCCCCCTTCCCTCCCCTCCCCTCCCTTCCCCTCCCCTCCTCTCCTCTCCTCTCCTCTTCTTCTCCTCTTTTCTCTTTTTTCTTTTCTTTCTTCCAGGTCATACGATTGGAGTGCCTTTTAGGTGTTGCATGCAGTAAATACAAAGCTTTACCTTTTGGCAAATTCATAATGTAATTTTAAGGGAAATTCTCTGGATCATTTTAAGTCATCTCTCCACCCAACATGGGGCTTCAACTCACGACCCCAAGACCAAGAGTCACGTGCTCTACTGGCTGAGCCAGCCAGGCACCTCTACACTTGATCATTTGAAAGTTCAGTTCTTTTTATACTGTGGCCTCTCAAAATGGGATTAAGGGGTGTCACTGATACTGTTTTCACTTAGCTATTTCTAAGACCACATATATTCTTTGAGATATTGGCAATGACAGGACAATTTCTTTGAGAGGGATTCTTGGAGCACTGATTTCCATTGTGGGTTCCATTAGGGGACTGAAGAGAGACAGTTAACACTTGGAATGCAGGAGACTCAGGCAACACCTCTCCTAAGAGGTGCCCTGTGTACTTCTGACACACCGACCTCCTGTCTGTTATTTTTCTTTTTAAGATTTTATTTATTTATTCATGACAGACTCACAGAGAGAGAGAGAGAGAGAGAGAGAGGCAGAGACACAGGCAGAAGGAGAAGCAGGCTCCATGCTGGGAGCCTGACGTGGGACTCGATCCTGGATCTCCAGGATCACGCCCTGGGCTGAAGGCGGTGCTAAACCGCTGGGCCACCGGGGCTGCCCTCCAGTCTGTTATTGACTGTTGAAGGAACTCTTTGCCTCTGTATGTTTAGGGCAAAGAAGTAGGCATTCTATCATAGAAGAAAAGGGTCATGCTGTAAAACTGTGGTTTCTAAATGCTAATCTATTGGGGGTGTAGAGCTGAGGTCTGCTCCTTAAATTTCACATTAGGTTGGTCAGAGATGAGATCCCCAGACCTACTTTTAAAAGGGTTTACCAGATGGTCCTGGTGCTCCATGAGGTTTGGGGCCCCCTGGGAGCATACTGTTATGTACTAGAGTGGCCCAGTGTGGGCAGCTGGTTCAGACCCAACAGGCAATAGCGGTCAGCGGAGTATTCAAGTAAAGGGTCTGCACTGCTCTTTTTTTTTTTTTTAATTTTTATTTATTTATGACAGTCACAGAGAGAGAGACAGAGAGAGAGAGAGGCAGAGACACAGGCAGAGGGAGAAGCAGGCTCCATGCACCGGGAGCCCGACGTGGGATTCGATCCCGGGTCTCCAGGATCGCGCCCTGGGCCAAAGGCAGGCGCCAAACCGCTGCGCCACCCAGGGATCCCCGGGTCTGCACTGCTCTAATGGGAGGTGATAAAACGTTCCCGTCTCCCCCCTTGAGGAACATTTGAGTTGAGGGGCAAGACTTCAGGCAAGGCTTGGTTTCCTTCAAGTGGGCAAGGGCTCAGAGACCAAACTTTAATTTCTGTTGGTGTCACGTTTGTCCTCTGGGGGTGGCTAATGGTCTGGTGACACCCTGGCTTATATCTGTCTGGTCATTTGTGCATATTTCCGCATCCTTCCATCTTGCCACTCAAAAACTCTATAGAGTGCCATCAGTAAGGCCCATGGTGGGAAGATCTCTTGCTGCGAAAATTTTCTCGAAGACTTTTCTGGAGCTGTTTGTTGGTGCAGATATTTGTGGCTAGGAAGTGGCTTTCCTATCACAATCAACTGCTTGGTCTGGTTGTAATAACAGTGGGAAGTGGCAGGGAGTTTATATTTGTAAGGATTCTGTGACATTCTCCTCCAATATAGAAAAGTACAATGCTGGGATCCCTGGGTGGAGCAGCGGTTTGGCGCCTGCCTTTGGCCCAGGGCGCGATCCTGGAGACCCGGGATCGAATCCCACGTCGGGCTCCCGGTGCATGGAGCCTGCTTCTCCCTCTGTCTGTGTCTCTGCCTCTCTCTCTCTCTCTCTCTCTCTCTCTCTCTCTCTGTGACTATCATAAATAAATAAAAATTTAAAAAAAATTAAAAAAAAAAGAAAAGTACAATGCCTATGGACCTCATCTTACAGAGAAATTAACTCAGCTCCTTGCCTGTGCATTTTAAGTTAATTCTGTTTGGAGAATCAATCAGGAGGGTTTTTGTTGTTGTTGTCGGGTTTTTTGTTTGTTTTATTTAAATCTCAAGTCAAGTTTTCCTTAGGAACACTGAAGAGATAAAGTAGTATGTGATTGGATCAGCTGTCACGTACTACATCGTATTTGGGTTCCAATGCCTGCTCAGGGATGGAATATTTGAGAGGTAGGAGCTTTCCTTTCATTTCATCCTAATACATAGCTAAACTACACAAGGTTTTCACAGGATCTTTTTGAAACAATTTATGTTTGTTCTTATATAAACTGTTTTTGCTGGTATTTGTGATGGCCAATTTCTGTGAACATTTGGACAAAAACTGTTTGCTTGTAATATTTGATATTTCTCAGTGCATACTGGCAACAAACCACTCTCTACTGTCCCAGAAAATAGTATCGAGAGTGTTTATCAGGATCATGTTGTAATCCCACCAGACATTTCCTTCTTTTAAAATTCATAAATATCCCCACGGCGTGCATTGATAGGAAACGGACTCTACTGAAGAAATTGTGAGTAGCACTTCAAGGACTCTGATGACTGTGCATCTTAATTTTCTTCTTACTGATAGTAGACGTAGACACACTCACATGTTCTAGTCTTTACAATTTGTATAATTGTTTCCAACTAGATTTCATGTGTAATAAAGGGACCGTGAACAAAGGCTGTGGCACGCAAGCTGAATCCTGAGGTTACCAACACGTCTTTGTGATTTCACAAGAAACTGTCCATTTTGCCTAAAATTGTGTATGCAATTAGAACCATGATAAACCATTCTATTCCATTGGCTTTGGCATGTGAGAAGGGCACTCTGGCTCTGTTGCTGCAGGACTGTGTTTTGTCAGAGTTTTGTACTATGTGCTTTGGTGACTGAATACACCTGACAGCACAATCACCCTAGCAGCTGCCTCATTAAGGTCCCTCCACTGCACTGACTGCCCTTAAACTAAAATTGGGTGACTAGGATACTCTGAACAGCAATTGTTAAATTAAAACTTTTTTTATTACATTTTAATCAGTACCTAAAATCTCATTAACTATTGCTTATAAAATCTCCTCAGTCACCAGTTGCTACTATATGGAACCATTTACACATATATATTTTGGCTTCATGAAATGGGCTTTCATTTTGCAATGCCTATTAACTTTAAGGACAAAGCAAAGGAATTATAGGTTAGCAACAACGCTTACGATTTCTTGAAATTCACACGCAGTGGCGAATACGGCACTAAGGGTTTTTGCTGGTATGATCTCAATTATTCCTCCCAACAACCCGCGAGAAGACTGAGGGACAGGCAGGCTCCAAAGATCATATAACGAGTAAGTGGTGAAAGCAGAATAAATAATAGACTATATAGATCTGTGACTTGAGAGCCTATTAACCACAGGTTCAAAGCACAAGGTTGAGTATGGTTCTGACTCTTCATTAAGCAGGGGAGTTGGGGAAATCCACTTTTTCAGATTATGGGTTGTGTCAATACTTAGTATTTCTATATCACTTTCCACTGTATTATTTATCCCAGTACAATCTTTTCAAGTATATAGGTGTAGCAGTATTGTCTTCTACTCCTGGAGAGGATGAACTTCGGCCAGAAGCTGCAGAGCCAGGACTAGAATCGACCTCCTAACTGTGAGTGGGGCACTTTCCTTTATTTTTTATTTTTTATTTTTTATTTTTTTTAGTGGGGCACTTTGCATTGAACCATACTGTCTCCTGCTATAAGGCCAATCCATTTTTTTTTTTTGCTAACTGTAATAATTCAAGATAAAGCAAACTATAAAAGAGTACATGTTAATATTGTTACAGTTTTTAACCCCAAATCTCCACGTATCTCAGTCCATTGAGCATCTGACTCTTGATTTTGTCTCAGGTCATGATCTCAGGATTGTGAGATGGAGCCCCATGTTGGACTCCATACCGGGCATGGAATCTGCTTAAGATTCTCTGTCCCTCTCTCTCTCTGCCCCTTCTCCCTCCTAAAAAAAAAAGTGTGGCTGTGGAGCCATCTATCCTATTGAGAATCAGATGACAGCTATGATTGGAACTTCTCTTCCCAAAAATATGGACACAAAATTACAGTAGCAAAATGTTCAGTGAAAATATTCCTATGTAGAACTGAAGCTCAAGTAGCATTGTTTATTCCCGGAAGCCCATTCCTCACATCTGGAATCCCTCCAATAAATAAATGGAGAGTTTTAATGTCCCATTAATATTTGCCACAACCAGGCTTTTGATAAGAATTAACAAGGATTTGAAGGCTGAAATCTTTGACAAAAATCTGTATTTTTTGGTGGTTTATCAAAGGGAGATAAAATCCACTGTGAAAAGGATGGAGCTAAGAGCCTTTATGAAAATTAAGGAACACAACCAACATATGAACTTTAGAGGACTCTCTCAGACTAGAAGTGCATAAAATGGCAGTGCTAACAATAACACCATTATCAAACACTTACATGCTCTCAATTCAGGTTTCCACTCAACTTCATACTGTTAGTACTATCAGTATACTCATTTTACATAGGAATAAACTGAAGAACAGTGAGGGCAAGTAATTTGCATAAGGTGTGACTCCAGAAAGGATACATGAATTAACAAAATCCATTTGGAAGGATTTCAGTTCTACACTAAAAAAATAAATAAATAAATAAATAAATAAATAAATAAATAAATAAATAAATAAATAAAAATGTGGCATTTATTTTTCCTAGAGAATCAATTATACTAAAATAAATTGAACTCATAAAAGGCAAACTTTTGTATTAGAATGGATGTCAAAATAAAAAAGTAACAATCATAAAATCTATTTTACTGCCTGCTGCCTTGTCCTAATATTCAAGGATTTTAGGCTCAGTGAGCTGGAAAGTACTTCAATAGTGACTCTGTCTCCTTGCAAATGCTTTGACTTGTAGTAAATGATTGTCAAATGTTCTTGGTCCTATAGCTTTAGAAACTCTACAGCTTTACCTCGCAAAAGAGTCTACCAAATTTTTCAATATATATTAAATGCATATTTTGGTGACAGTGGGAATTAAAATATAAAGTCCAAATTTCTACTTATTCCTGCTATGCATACTCATCATATGCATATCAGATATTTATTTCATGCCATGAATTTGTCATATCCTAGGCATATTTATTCTAGTATGTACCTATAATTCCATTATCCATTATTCATGTTAACGTAAATTCTAATCTCAGAAAGAAGATTCTCTATTGTATGAGTGAGTTTAGCTTTGTCAAAATAAGCATTGCCTGCACATGCGAGCTAGCCCCTAATGCTTGGGTTAAATAATATTTGCCAGATTTGGCCTGTGTTCTCAGAAAAATGCTTGTGGGTGGGCTTATGAGAAGGTGGTTGGTTTTTTGTTTTTTGATGAATATTTGATTGCCTTGCTTTCTGATAGCATGCATTTTGTTTTGCTTTAAGACAACACACATTTTAATTTTGGTTTTTCAAACTTAGCACACGAGAAACCCCAAGACATCGCTATCTGAAACGTTATTGAATAAAATACTGCCAGACAGGCAGGTGGATAATTATGTCCCAAACCTAAAGAAATTAAATAAGGAAAATGTTAAAAAATACATTAGGCAATAGTATAAAATTAATTCAGCCCTCTTCCTGTTCCTATTTTGCCGTTCCTTCCCTCCACCCCCTGATAAAGTTTTCGTTGTGATTGGTGAGTGACTGTAGTGTTCTTCACAAACTTGTGTTCTGTAGCCCATGTTGACAGGAGGAGGTGGGAGTGAATGCAGCTGGGAACCAGAACCAAGTGCCATCTCCCCCGATAAATAGTGGGGTGGAGAGTGCTCTGCTTTCTATAAGCAGCTTCCTGTTAGATTCAGTTTTAAGATAATGGGCCCAAACTAAGTTTTGATCCTGGATTCTAGCCTGAGGGACCCACTAAAGTGAAAAATGTTCCTTGTTGTTCTGACAAGGGCCCTGGACTAGCTCCTGAGGGCCTTTGTTCCTAGACGTAGAGTCCACTCTCTTGCCATACTGGGCTCCATCTGGGCCACTTTGGTTTTGATATACTTGATACAGATCTGGAATCACACACACACACACACACACACACACACACACACGAGAGAGAGAGAGAGAGAGAGAGAGAGAGAGAGAGCACCGTTCTCAACAATCCTGCCTGCATCCCCTCCTACTGGTCCCCAACCTGCCAAGGAAAACCACTTCTAATCTCAAACATTCAAGCCTGCCGTTTAAAAAGAAAGAGTTCCTGACATTCATAAATCAAGGAATCTGCATGTCTGCCATCTTTCGAGAAATCAGATAGGGCAGCCCTGGGCCTGAGCTCTCCGGGGGCAGCAGCTGCTCTGGGAGTGCGTGCCCTCTCCCGGTGCGCCTGGCTCACACCCTTATTTTGTCACGGGCCTGGCCTGCTGCTGTGACAGCTGGCAGCGCTTGCCTTTTTTTTTCCATCTCTTGATCCCAATTGCAATGTCTTTGGAGGTTTACCACTCTGAGCCTTTTGTGCAATAAAGTGGGATTAGACATATAAATAAGTAAATCAAAGAGGAGGAAAATATAACACACATACACGCGCCCTGGCATAGCCACTTCCCTCTATCGTTATTCCTCGCTGCAATAAAATTCAACTATCGCTGTCTATGCCCTTCAGAGGGACGTAATGCATTCATAACATTTAAATTCTGGTATTAGGATTACAGAATGTGAGTTATAATGAGGCAGGCTCTTTTAAATTACCTTCCAACCACCTGTTAGAATATAATGAAATAATAGGAAAAGCACTTAAAGTCAGAAATGCCACTAATTCCTCACTTTACTTGGGTAAAAGTCTCATTAATTTTCATGTGAATTTTTATTACACGAGGACAATGGAATCGTGTAAATTATAACTGTATAAACATGAGGAGAGGGGAGCACTGTTGAAATAAAAACAGATAGTTTTGTGATTTACTGGGCCAAGAGGCTGTCCTCTCTCTGACATTTCTGTACTCATGAATGAACATATGTTGTAAAAGTTTATGTCAACTTCTGAACTCAGGTCTCAGACTTAGAGTATCACAGAGTCTCTAGGAGGTGTCTACAGATTAGCATGTGTGAATACGACCAATTAATTTCCCTATTATTTGGAACCCTCCAAAATTAAAGTGACAAGAATAAAATGGGAGCTGTAGTACGGATCACACGCAGCATTATAAAGGCAATGTAACGCGTCGTGAAGGTGGGGCACTGTGAAGGTGAGAAGCTTTATGAAACGGAGAGCGCTTGTTTTGCATCATTACATGGAGAGATGAGTGACTGATGTTACAAAAGAAATGTCAAATGAAAAAGGTTATCTTATCTCTGATTCACTTAATTTGCTTTTTCTTTCCTTTTTCTTTCTGTGTGTGTGTGGGGGAAGCCCAAAACGTAGATACATCTGTTAGGAAATCTATTCACCTGGGGAAAAAAAAATCCTTTTAGTCATTAGGTTCTGCATTCCCTTGTCACTTAGAACCACATGAGTAAACGATTCTTATTGGTCATGAAACAGATCAAGAAGAATGGTCTAGGGATCCCTGGGTGGCGCAGCGGTTTAGCGCCTGCCTTTGGCCCAGGGCGCGATCCTGGAGACCCGGGATCGAATCCCACGTCGGGCTCCCGGTGCATGGAGCCTGCTTCTCCCTCTGCCTGTGTCTCTGCCTCTCTCTCTCTCTCTCTGTGACTATCATAAATAAATAAAAATTAAAAAAAAATTAAAAAAAAAAGAAGAATGGTCTATACCTGTCTTCAGGCTAAAATTCTGAAAACTTATGACACCTTTGAAAAAAATTAGTATTCTTGGTGTCTACTTGGCTAGGTTAGAAATGGAATCTGGCAAAGATCTCTATTTCCGGTTTTTCCTTTCTGAATCTCTGACGCAATGTATTTCTCAGCTACATTTGGTACATATTAAAGAAATATGTCTGTGGCCTGAATTAGAGGCCTTGGAAACTTTAAAAAAAAAAAATACCATACTCATCACTAGTCTTTTAGAAAATGTTTGACTGAAATCGTAAAAATAGATCCCAGCTTCCTGTTTGCCTTTGTAGAAAATGTTTACTGCAGCCAGGCATCAAACGTGTTGAATTTTTAGAGCTAAAATAGTGGATGTATTAAATATATACATTCAGAGAGTGTCTCCTTATCTCCTTAAATAAAACTATTAATAATCCACGTGTGCATTTCAAGAAGAAATTTAACGATGGGGTATAATATCGGATCTATTCCAAAAGCAAAGAAATCATCTATATTTAGTTACTTTGGGGGCTTTTTAGGAAGTTGTACTTGATTCTCTAATGAAAACAAAGTGTTATTTCACCATGATAAAGATCTTGAAGAAACTTGAAAAGTAGGGGTAGTCCGAGTCTAAATGAAACCATTCAAGCAGGGCTATGAATGTGCCTTTGGCAGAGATTTATAACATCTACTTAAAATGCTACCCTGGTAGGAAATGGGAAGAAAAAGAAGAAAAAAAAATCCTTTGAAAGTCAGGAAACCATTGAGAAAGCACTGAAAATCTTAACAATAAAATACTGCAAATCACTAATAATTTATCTTCAGCTATCTGACAGCTGGTGCAGAGAATGCCCAACAATGGCACAGACTCTTACGGTGTAAGGGGAGAACTGCTTAAAAGCAGCAGAATAATTTTTTATGACTGACAAGTTCTGATACAGGTTCGCTTTATAGTAATTTTGATAATAACACTCTATCTTACAAGTTTAATTACAGACAAAGATTTCCACGAATGTTACATGTAACAAAATCTCTTCCGTCCTTTGACAAAAACAAAGACAAAAAAAAATAACGGTGAGAATTTCAGTATTTGAATGGAGAAAATGAGAACTGAAGGGCCTTTGGTAAAAAATAAATGAGGGACCAAATTCACTAGTTTAACTTTAGAATAAATAGGTGTGATTTTCTTTTTCTCTTTTTAAAGAATTTTTATTCATTTATTTTATTTAAAATTTTTTAAATTTGTTTTTGATTTTCTTCTAAAAAATAGTCAAAACATTTTATGGGAGTGGACACTCAGATACTACGTTAGTTTCAGGTGTAGAGCGTAGGGATTCAGTATCTCGATCCGTTAAGCCGTGCTCGCGAGTGTAGTTACCTACACAGGTGTGATTTTCATAGGAAATAGGTACAGTGTCTTGATTTCGTAATCACCTGGCTTTTATGCATGTGCACACATACGTCTGTAGGTGTTCGTGGCCGCTGTATGTTTTATATTATACGAGATGTAAAATAGTTAGGAATTTGGTCACTTGATACCTATCATAGGAAAAAACACCAAGTCCAACCGTCCCGTAGACATTGCAGGGAGTAGCCCTGGCATTTTTCTCAACAAAGGCTTACTAGAGGGAATTCAGAATTTGTACGCTCAGCTGGACCGAGCCACACGATTATTAAAAGATCAGTCTTAAAAAGCTACCAGTTTAACCCGGTGAAGCCTGAGGAGCGTTGTCACCCGTGTGGGCGCACCGGCAGCCGGCGATGGGCCCAGCCCCAGGGAAGGTCTAGTTTCCCGGGGCTGCACCTGCCGGGGAGGAAGCCAGCGTGGGTCCCTGGGGCCAAGCGCAGCGTCAGCAGGTCCCGTGGGGCTGGGCCCGGCCACCGGGGCTCCGTCCCCACCTGCGCCCACCTGCACCTGCCCCTGCCCCCGAGGCCCCAGGCCCTGATCTCCTCCCTCCTAGTGTGTGTGCAAGCAAATGCTCGCCCGCCCGGAGGTCTCACCCGCACGCACGGGAGCGTGTGTTCATAGGGCCCTGGGGCGCCCGGGCTCCGTCGGTGAGGCGTCTGCCCTCGGCCGCGTCCTGGCCCGGGGCCCCGGGTCGAGCCCCCCGTCGGGCCCTGCTCAGCGGGGAGGCTGCTGCTCCCTCTGCGCGCCCCTTCCCTGGCTCACCCTCGCCCTCTCTCAGGTAAGTACATAAGATCTTAAAAAGAAATCCCGTCTCCCTAATAATTTCGTCCTCTTGCTTCCACGGGATTTTCTCCACTTCTGCGCTGAAATGAGGACGAGCGGGGCACACCTTTTTCTTACCGGGCCCAACACAAGTGTCCGTTTTCAGCTTGTCTGTCTGGTTATCCGGGCTAATGTTTCGTCGTTCGCCCAGGGTGTGCGTGTGCCCGCGTGCGTGTGCCCCAGGGCCGGGGATGGCGAGCCCGGGGGCCGCGTGTGGCTCCCGTGAGAGGCGGGGGCAGGCGACGGTGTCTGCGAGCGCGCGCGCACACACACACACACACACACACACACACACACACACACGAGTGATGATGCACCGATTCCTGCTCCCTCCCAGTCTTTCAAACGTGCCTACTGGGGACAGGGTCTTTAAAGAGGGAATGAGAAGAAGAGATCTGGCCACGGGGAGGCACGGAAGGAGGAGCATTTGAAAACACAGAAGAGGAGGACCGTCGTCTACGAGCCAAGGGCAGAGACATGGGAAAAATCCAACAGGGCCAAGCCCCTGATCCTGAATTGCTGGTGGGGGGCCGTTCAGTCCGTAGTATTTTGCTGTGGCCACGACTTAGCAAAATGATACAACGGGTAACACACACACACACACACACACGCACACACACACACGTACCTCTGTGCGTGTATTTGCTCCAAAGCAACAAGCTGTGTAGTTCAGTTCCAAGACTTAAATAACATCATATCAATATTATATCATGTCGTAAGAAAAAATAGTATTTTTGGTTCCATATGTGGGAAATCCGTGAACACAGTCATCCAGAAGAGAAAACGGTGGTGGACACGGCGGGGGGCGGTGCAGTAGGGAGCGAACTGGTCTGAGCAGGGGTCTGAGGTCATGCAGGAAAGGGGACCCCATACTCCCTCATCCGTGCTCCCAACAGCGGCCCAGGTCAGCCCAATCATCGTCGTGACTACAAGTGTCTATTCCCTAGTGACCGCGAGGGAGTCCCTCCGCCAGGGGCTGGGTCATACTGACACATTCCGCGTGTCTGGGCCTCACGGGAGTGTGGGGCGGAGCCGGGAGGAGGAGAGGCCCCCGTGCAACACCCGAGGCCACGGAGAGCGAAGCGGGTAGGAGACAGGCGGGGGTGAAAGCGAAGGAAACGTCGGGAAGCGTCTGAAAGGTCCTGGCTCACAGAGCAGCTGCAAGGGAGCCTGGAAGGAAGGAAGAGAATGAAGAAGACGGAGAACAAAGCACCTGCTGGGCCAGGACTGAGCCGAGGATAGGACCAACGTCGACCCGAAGACGAAGAGATGTTTTCAGGGGAAAAGCATCTATTTACTTTCATGTATTTCTGTTACTCTCTAAGGATTTGCTGGCACATTGACCTCCTCCTTGGGGTCGGGAGTGGACAGGATCTCCGGGGACGAAGGGGAAGGGGAAACAGTGTGGACAACCGTACGTATCTGGAGGGAAAGGGGAACTCGTGGAACGGGCGGGTCGAGAGACAGGAGGCGTGGGGGGGCTGCAAGAGGTCCTAGGGCTTGGGCGCTACGACACCTGCGGCCTGCGAGCAGCCGCCGGCCGGGGACGCCACATGTGGCCGAAAGGCGGAGGGAAGCGCAGGCCACCCGAAGGGGCAGGTGATCATGCGTGACTGTAAAAGAAGCTCAGTACGGGCCGGGGCAGAAACGTGACCGCAGGAGGTTAGGAGGTGGGGGTCCGGGCAATGGTGTCAACGGAGACAAGAGTCCAGGTTTGCCACAAGTAACAAATGCAAGAGGGGCTATCAGGTGAAGGGCCACACGACCTCTTTTATTTTTTATTTTTTATTCTGTTAATCACAGTGGAGAGGGGTTGGGATCTCTGAGGGGCAGCAAGGGGAGAAGGATGACCGTCGCTGGAGCACCAGGGGAGGGGGTGAAGCATCCAGGGAGAAGAGCTCGGCAGCGATTAACTACACGGCCCCTTCCCGATGAAGGCAGATCTAGGTTATCCTTCAGGATCGAGAGGACCGACGTTCTTCCCTTTCCCTTCCCTGATCCATTTTGCTAAGTTGCTCACATCTACCGATTTTGGATTCCAGGCAAATAGCACAGGGCGGGCGTTCATGTTGCACACTGTCTCTCTGAGCAGCATCCAGAAACCACCAGAGCCTTCTTCTTCCGTGGGGAAAACTGCAGGCGGAGGATCGCTTCTCCCCACACGGAGAGGAGCTGAACTGCTGCTATTTTGGGTCCTGATTGTATTTTATTCGTCTTTCACAATCTAATTAGATCTCCACCGGGGTATATATTTTACTCCTCAGTGAGAAATAAGACGCTTTAAGGTAGGACTGGAGGACTTTCTGCTCCGGCTCTCCAATGCAATCCATACGCTTCCTTCTTTTCCTTTTAAGATTTTATTTGAATTGTAGTTAGTTAACACGTAGCGTAGTATTGGTTTCACAATCTATACACTGGGTGTAGCACCTACTGGGTGCAAGGCCCTGTCCATGTTCAGGGCGGACTATGGGACAAACTTTACAAGAGGGGCACCTGGGGGGTTCAGGGTGTGACCCCGGGGTCCTGGGATCGAGTCCCACACATCAGGGTCCCCGCGGGGAGCCTGCTTCTCTCTCTGCCCGTGTCTCTCATGAATACATAAATAATTAAAAAAAAAAAAAGAAACTTTACAAGAGTCAGAAATTCAATATCTTCTATGGGGTTCTATAGGCAAGCAAGAAACAAACCATAAACTTGCTTTTCGAAAAAGGAACATTAAACTGGCTCTAAAACCTACAATCTGTTGACACTGCCTCACTTAGCAAATCTGTCCAGAGGAGTATGAATAAGCTGAGAACACTCAGCCCAGTGGGTATCCCTTGCTATGACGTTTTCTAATTAGGCATCATGTTAGGAATCACTTAATCTTGAGTTCTCGGAAGTTTTAGCGCCACGCTCCACGTTAGCAGACCCACCGTATGAATTTCACAGTATATCATCTCAAATAATTTTGGAAACAGGTGTCATATATGAATTCTTAGTGCTGAAATACAATGTAGAAATTATTTCATCCTGTCTTCTACTGAATTTAGGAATCCACGCCCAATTATCCTTACATGAAGGTCACTTGGCCTTTTTTTTTTGAATGCTGTTAGACCTAGAAAGCTCACTACCTTTTCAGATGGATCATATTATGTCAGAACAACAACAACAACAAAAACAAAAAAAAAACAAAAACAAAAAAACAAGCCCATGTGCTAAAGTGATGCAAGCTGTTTTTTCAGATTCTGGCTGCATGTTACAAAGCAGAGAGCATAAGATATTAAAGTCATTTGTTGTACATAAAAAAAAATGGCTTCTTATAATGTGACCATGTCTTAGTAGAAGTAAACAACCTGTAAGAAGAAGTGAATTTTGGGGCAGCCTCGGTGGCACAGCGGTTTAGCGCTGCCTGCAGCCCAGGGTGTGATCTGGATCTAGTCCCACATCGGGCTCCCTGCATGGAGCCTGCTTCTCCCTCTGCCTGTGTCTCTGCCTCCCTCTCTGCATCTCTAAGAATAAATAAATAAAATCTTAAAAAAAAAAAAGAAAAAGTGAATTTTGCAAATGTGTTTAAAAGTGAAAAGAGAACATTAGACATCGGAAAAGGGGTTGGTGCTTGGAAACAACACGGGATGGCCTGCAGAATTATGACTCAGGGGGTGAGGATGCAGTGCCCTATTTCTGATCCGTGGGTTCTGCTGGGCCCTAAGTTGTGGGTCTGCTTTGCTGCCTGTTTGGGGACCGAAGGGGATGGGGTATAGGGAGGGGTACCAAGGGGAATGAGAAGGAGGGATAGTTCACCTGTGTTATGTATCATCTCGCCGTATCTTCTTCCTTTTCTCTTTAGGTTTGCCTTGCCCTACCGAGGAGGGTTAGGATCTACTGAAAGATGAACCCCGATGGGAGACAGCGTGACTGGTTAAGATCTGTGAGAAGAGGGACTTTCATGTGGAATCTTATCTATTGGTATGAGAATAATCAAGGGAACCCTGGCATATCTAAGACTCAGGCTTCAACCACCCACTTCTCAGCATCCAGGACGGGGGCAGGGTGTCCGGCCTTAGTTCCCCTTGCTGGCGGATCCCATAGGCAGGTCCTCCCCACCATGTGCACTGTGTTTAACTTGTCTCCGGCTTTAGCATACTTAGCCCCAGCGAAACTTGCCCAGTGTTATACTGTACTCTTTCGATAGTTTATTTCCGGCTATATTATGGTTAAAATAAATGCTTTTTACTTAACTTGAAGTAAAATTAGAAATATATGAACTCTGTACATCTTTGGAAAAACATTTTTATTAAAGTGCTCATTTAGGAGTGGATCTCTAGGGGTAGTTTTACATTTTATAAGAAGAATAAATGTAGATTTTATAAACTTTATTTCTTGAGTGGTATATCTTATTACTCACCTTGTTGAGGATGGAAAATAATTATGAAGCAATTATTGGCTAACGGTAGGCCTGTGGGGCAACCATAAGTGATAAGATTTAATGTGCTAGATTAGCATTTTTTTTATGGCAATATAAAATGAGTTGAATTTTAAGTTGGTGCTTCATTGCCTTGCAAGAGGATATTTTCCAAAAGAATAAAAATTTAACTGAAATTTTTTTTCTTAAAAATACTGATTTTTTTTAAAAGTCCAGGAAGGCATAGTTACCTTAGTGTTGCTTAACACAGGCTCTACTGGCAGGCAAGTAGGTCTCCATTCTTATCCCTGCAGCCATGAGAAAGTCACTTAACGGAATTGTAGAATTGATGTATGTTCCAGGAAAGACATATTTCACAATTGGCACATTCATAATAAGTTATGAACAGAAAACTTGTATAAATCAAAAGGGAAAAGTCCGATGACCTTCCAGCTTTACTGTTACTGTTCTATCTTCTCAGATTTATTATTTAGTTTTTCTTAAAATACGAAATTGACCATTTAGTATCTCCCAATGTTAAAATTTTTTTAAAGACTTTTTTTTTTTTTGTCTATTCTTCATGAGGATATTGGGACCAAAATCCTTTAAAAAATAGCAAGACATTCTTCAATGAGCACATTAGTCTTTGTCAGACTGTAATCACCCGTGGTTCTCAGTTTCTATGACTGGCCTGACTGGAGTAGACTATTTCTCAAGAGAATGAAGAAAACAGGTTTAGAAGTAAATCTTGCATCATGTATACAACTGAACAAAAAAGATCTATCATTTTAGTGAGAGGATGGTATCTAGTGCTGTTTCACATGCTGCTAAAGGTACAGTTTAAATTTGTAAAATAAAAATAAAAATAAAAAAGCAGGGGTGGGGCGGCACCTGGTTGAATCCGTTGGTTAAGCGACTGACTCTTGATCTCAGCTCAGGTCTCGACCTCAAGGTCTGAGTTCAAGCCCCACACTGGGCTCCACATTGAGCATGGAGCCTACTTTAAAAAAAAAATAAGTAAAAAAAAAAAAAGACAAAGTGAAAACTAGTTTAGTAATATGCATGAAGAACTTTAAAGCAAAAAAAAAAAAAAAAAAAGGAACTCTAAAGCATTCATATTCTTTGAACTTGCAAACCCAAAATCTAGCCAAAGGAAATAATTAGAGGTAATCCAACAAGGCACAAAGTTATTCCTCAGAACATTATTTATGACTACAAAGACATTGAAAGCAACTGAAATGTTTAAGAGTAGGGTAAGAACTAAACAAATTTGTAAGAGGGAGCATTTTGCATTATTTTAAAATTGTATGATCCTGGAAAATATTTTCGTTATGACGTTAAAGAAGAAAATCTCAAAATATCTGATTGTCAGTGGTAGGATTATTTGTGATATTAATCGATTCATTCAATTCTTTTCTGTTTATCCAACTCTATATCATGAACACACAGACGGAAATTCGGACAATTCAAAGAAAATGACTACAGAAAACCATCATATAGTTCCCCCACAGACCAAACTACTGTTGTTTTTGTTGAGGTTTTGCAAAAAGCTGTTAGAGAGAGGGAGAGAGACAGAGAGACAGAGAGAAGAACAATCTAGAACAATGGTTTTTAACCCTGGCTGCACATTAGAATCACCTGGGAAGCTATAAAAATCCCAACGCCCAGGCTGCACACCCCAGTCCGATAAGAACAATCTCTGAGAGTAGCCCTCAGGCATTGGTATTTGTTATTTTTTTAATGCTCCCCAGGTGATTTTAAATTTCAGCCAAGTTTGAGAACCACCAGTCTAGTAGTTTCTGATAATTTCTTTTAATTCTTTGATTCTTTGTCTTCTGCTGCAAATATCCCCTGTTCAGGTTCACTCTTTCTTTTAAATGTTGGGGTCCTTTGTCAGAAAGTGTAACCCAGGGCACCTTTACTGCTATTTTTGCTTCCATTTGTTTCTTCTCAAGTAACGTTGTTGCTGTTTTTAATCATTTTTCATTTTCATTTTCACATATGATATGTGGAACTTGACTGTTGGCAAGTATTTCTGTTCATGTGCCTGGTCACAAGACGCCTGATGGTGATTGAGTTCAAGCTACCTTGGTTGATTTACACCCAAAACCAACTGCTTCTGGAGGCAATTAAAAGGATGTTCATCAGCTGTTGAAAATGAATATATGTGACCTCGTTATAACCAACTGTCCACAGTCTCATTTCTGTTCACATTCTGGATTAAATTCTGTGATGGAAAAATACAAATACTATCTTCTTTCTCGTGAGAGAACAAAGAAAAGGCAGGGATCTTCAACCTAAATGTTTCCTGGGATTCACCTAAATTAGTTCTATTACTTTTTCACTCTAAAAGGATCTTTAACTTAGTCGCTCTTGAAGTGCCAACACTAGCACAAGGATAAAAGTGCAGATATTTAAGTGTTAAACAACACGCACGTATCTATAATGCCCAAATTTAAGTTAAAGATGAGAAGAGCACACAGAAAAGTGAAGATAGGGATTCTAAATGTCAACTGATAATGCATTTTCCATTCCCTTGATTTCTTTCTTTCTCTGTTTCTTAGGAAAAAGTGTTTTTAGGTGCCCTGGATTACGAGGAGAAGCAGTTCACATTTGGTGAGGAGATAGTAATTGTCGGATAAACTTAAAGGGGGAAAACTGTAAGTTGCTGAACGATTGTTTCAGGAAAAAAAAAACAAAACAACGACCTCATGTTGGCTTGCGGGGCTACGGGAACTTCAGGTGGGCTAAATCTGGAGATGTGTTAGTTTCTGCATCTCTTGGAGAGACGTTCAACACTTCAGGCAAACCTCGAGGACAATAATGGCGGCTGCCTTCACGGGTGCCCTTAACAAGTGCATCTGAAGCCTGATTGACAACGTGGAACAACGAACCAAAAAAAAAAAAAAAAATGGGGGAAGAGTGAAGCATCACAACATGAGTAACAGTTATTTTTCTCATATGTGCAAGTGTAAGTGTTGTGGGAGATTACTCAGGTTTTGCTGCTGTAGTAGAGTCTTTAAAGATAGAACTAAAAGAGCTGTAACTGAGAAGAAAATACCATAATATTTCAGATAGAATATTTTGAGGGATGCATAATGTAAAAAGAATTCCTCCAGTCTAACAAATCATTTCTCATCAAAACCTGGAAGTATTTCATGTTAAATATGTAAATGTTTTCTACATCAACAGGATAATAGTATTTTTTAAAAAGAAAAGCTCCTGTGTGTCTGGTGTGTGTGTGTGTGTGTGTGTGTGTGTGTGTGTGTGTCATTCTTAATCTACGTCTCCTTAGTTCTCATTTGAAGCTCTTTTGTTAGACTGGCTACACAGATTATGTTCACACTTTCCCAAACTGCTAAATTGTCACAATATGTCACACCCAGGAAGGAAATGTATTGCCTGACACATGCATAAAGCATTTGTGTGAGTAATACACCATATAGAAACCATATATGTAGAATGAATCCATGCCCTGCAGCCTTGTTTTTGCAAATAGCAGGGGTACGGAACGAATTACCTTGGAAATCTGTTCTCTGGCCCAGTACCGTAGCCTATACACCTAGACACCTACCATTTTCCTATTAACATAGGAAAAAATATATATTTTTTGAACAGATGGACTTTGTACATTGTTTAAGCAATCAATGAACTGTATTTTAATTTACTTTTTTGGGGAAAAAAAGCAGACATTGTTCTGATGAGAGAAAGCAAGCAATGGCTTCAAATGGAGCTTCACCTTAAACCTATGTGGTATGAATTGGGGAAATTAATCTTTACATTTAAGCAGCCGAGAGACGGATGGGTGAGGGCTGAGCAGAGAGACATGGCCCGTGAGGGGCGGGTCACAAAAATCAGGCTGGAGAAGCCCCGTGAGGAAGCCCAGGCACTTCTGTGCCCCCTTGTTCCTCTTTCTGGCACCGTTTCCTGGTTCTATCACTTTAATCAGGTTTCTGAGGTGAGAGAGGAAGAGGAAGGGATGTCCCAGAAAAGCAGAGGGGAGAACATTCCATGTAAACAAGCAGGCCACACACGCCACGAGGGCAGTGGGAGCGTGGGCCTCCACCTCCGAGGGAGGCCAGGCAAGCCCCCCACAGTGCTGGCAAATCCCAGGTTACCTTTAATAGTAATAGTATAACTGGTTTTATTTAGCCGGATGTTCAGGTGATAGACATGGTACAGGTGGGTCGCGGGGGAAGAGTCCTATGGCTTTTAAAGGGAAGACAGATGTTGACCAGGTGGGGCCCGAAGGACTGACTCCCGGTGTGCTGCTGGATGAGGTGCAGGGAACCTAAGTCTGTTCTCGCCTGTTCCTGGAGGACAGAGGGATACAGGTGCAGAGACCCAGCCTGCCTCAGGGGGAGACGGGCTCCAGGAAGAGCGGGGCCATGCCCCTCACCTGCCGCCTGCTGTCCCCCTTCCCGCTCGCATCCTGCGACCCGGTAACGGTTCTGCGCCCAGGTGGGGCCACGATGCTCGCTCTGACTACTCTTCCTGATTTCGGTGTTAAGTCACTTATGAAGCCTAACGACGTTTTCCTCCTAAATCCTTTCCTGTCTTTTATTCATATTTTCTGCTTCTCTCTAATTGGAAACTATCAGGCTGGAGGGATTCATGCATCACAAAGGCCAAGCGTAGAAAGTGTGGAGCCAGGAGGCGTGGGCTGGGGATACAGGGTCCCCAAATCAGTGATCTCACAGAGGCCCAAGGGGGTGCCCTGGAGAGGAACCCCGAAGCCCGACTTGGTGCAGCTGGGGTGGCCGTGAGGCCCGAGGGCTGGGGGCTCGTAGGCCAGGAGAGGAAGGAGCAGAGGTCGGTGTGGCCGCCGTCCTCAGAGGTGGCGAGGCCTGGGACCTCCTGGCACGGCCACTCTTCACACCTTCTAATCATGACCGATGGAGGGCACGGGTTAGAGATAGCACCTGCTCACGTCGCTTTGGGCATCAGCCGGGAGAGCCGAAGTTCGCCCGCTCCAAGGAGCAGGCCTGGTGTTAGCATCCTTGTAAGACCAACATTGCTTCCTGATCAGAATCTTAAGAAGCATAACGATGAAGGTGACACTGGAAGAAAATCATCATAGAAGTGAAACCACAACAAATAAGGGACACCTGGGTGGCCCCGTCGGTCCGCCACCTGCCCCCGGCTCGTCAGGGCCCCAGGGTCCCGGGATGGGGCTGACACGGGGCTCCCCCACCCCGCTCTCTCTGCCCCTCCTGCACGCGCCCTCTCGCCAATAAACAAATACAGAAATTAA
The DNA here is from genome assembly GCF_048164855.1 of Canis lupus baileyi. Classification (NCBI taxonomy): domain Eukaryota; kingdom Metazoa; phylum Chordata; class Mammalia; order Carnivora; family Canidae; genus Canis; species Canis lupus. The sequence continues at coordinate 2,243,448 of NC_132855.1, forward strand.
AAAAAAAATAACCCAATAGATCAAGGAATGGTAAAGTGCTTCGTGAGAAGCCTCGCTCGTGAGAAGGACAGTGTTTACACGTGGCTACGGAAGAGGACGGCGGCGCGAGGTTTAGCAAGAGTCCATTGTGTCTGAGGGAACAAAAGAGGGATATGCCAGGATTAAAGAGGATCTGCAACAAGACGTCAGCAGAAAGGGAGTCTCAGACATCACTCTCGTGCCGCAGCATCGAATTTGCTTGCGTTGCACGGGGGTTTCTGAGATCACGTTCTAGCCGCAAACGGCTGGCAGTCGGCGGGGAGGGCGGGAATGTCGGCTGCCGGGGGCAGCATTCACGCCAGGTGCGGGCTGGCCCTCTTCCAAACACCCCCAATGTGCTACCAGACAGGCACGGGCCTGGGGCATCTCAGTTCCTTTTTTCCGACCATCATTAGCATTTGTCAAATAAAAATCAGTCCCCATCTGAAAGGTGCCCTGTCTGCACTACGGCTCAACCAACCTGTCACTCTTGTGGCCCCGTGCAGGCTGCCCCCCGATAACAAGTCCACCCCCACTGCCCTCCATCCCAGAGTCTCGATGTATAAACGAGACTTCACCAAACCATCTTGGGAGAGTATCCTGCTAAGTTTTGCTAGAAAGATAATTTAAGCTAAAAAAATTTTTTTTTCCTAGTCTTGGAACTAGGTTTTCTTTAAGTAACACCTGCCGGGCGTAGAGGTGGTGAACATGAGGACATTTTCCCTTATGACCATATTTTATAGTTATTGATGCAAAATCAGTTTTTTTTAAAAAAAATATCAATTGTATTTCTTGGTGATGCTGGTGCACGGCGGGGGTAGGGGGGTGGCCGGGAGGGTGGCAGCGTGGCCTGTAAACAAGCAGAGGACTAACAGCGACTTTAGTCCAGGCTGAGCTCTTCATTTTTTTTCTTCTTATTGAAGAGTAGTCGACGTACCATAATGTATTAGTTTCAGGTGTACAACACGGTGACTTAGCATTAATATAAATAGTAAAATGTTCACAGAAAGTCCAGCTACCACCTGCCACCAGGTTATCACAATATCATCGACTGTATTCTCTGTGCCCTGTGTCACGTCCCCATGACTAGAGATTGGTAACATCTTAATTCCTTTCACCTATCTGGCCAACCCCTATCCTCCTCTGGCCTCTACTTGCTTGTTCCTTGTATTTATTGGTCTTTCCCTTTTGTCTGTTCATTTTTGTTTTGAAGATCCCACACGTAAGTGAAATCCAAGAAGGCTGGTCTTTCTCCGTCTGACGTATCTTCCTCATAACCTCTGGGGCCGTCCACACTGTCACAAACCGCTAGGGCTCGTGCGTTTTCCATAGCTGGTTAGTGTCCCACGGTACACACGGTTCCCGCATCTTTATCCATCCATCCACCGTGCACACCCGGCGGCCCCCCAGCTTGGCTACCCTAAACAGTGCAGCGAATGTAAGGGTGCGCGTGTCTTCTCGAAGTCGTGTCTTGGCTTTCTTCAGACGCGCATCCAGAAGTGGGATTACTGGAGAGCGTGGTAGTTCTATTTCTAATTCTTTGAGGACCCCGTACTGCCCCCCACAGGGACTGCACCCGTTTACGTTCCCACCGACCCTGCACGAGAATTCCCTTTCCTCTACATCCTCGCCAACCCTTGTTATTTCTTGTATTTTCCAGGTCAGTCATTCTCACAAGTGTGAGATGACGTCTCACGGTGGTGTTGATTCCTAGTTCCCTAATGATTGGTTTTAAGCATCCTTTCATGTGTCCGCTGGCCACCTGTATGTCTTCTTTGGAAAAATGTCTGCTTAGGTTTCAGGTTTTTAATTGTTTTTTTTTTTTTTTTTTTTTTTTTCTGTTGTTACTGTTGAGTTGTAAGAGTTTTTAAATATGTTTTGCATGTTAACCCCTTATTAGGTGTGTCATTTGCAAATATCTCCTCCCATTCAGTAGGTTGCCTTTTCACTTTCTTGATGGTTTCCTTAGCTGTGCAAAAGCTTTTTGGTTGGGCAGCCCGGGTGGCTCAGGGGTTTAGTGCCGCCTTCGGCCCAGGGCGTGATCCTGGAGTCCCGGGATCGAGTCCCATGTTGGGCTCCCAGCATGGAGCCTGCTTCTCCCTCTGCCTGTGTCTCTGCCTCTCTCTCTGTGTCTCTCATGAATAAATAAATAAAATCTTCTAAAAAATTATATTAAAAAAAGCTTTTTGGTCTGATACAGTCCCAATTGTTAATTTTTGCTTTTGTTGCCTTTACTGAGGAGACAGATCCAAAAAAAATTATCACTAAGACCAATGTCCAAAAGTTTACTGCTTATGTGTTTCCTTTAGGAGTTTTATGGTTTCAGGTCTTATATTTAGGTCTTTAATTTATTTTGAGGTTATCTTCATTTTTGATATTAAAAAAAGTAGTCTATTTTCATTCTTTCTGCATGCTTTCCCAATTTTTCCAAAAGCACTTATTGGAAATACTGTCTTTCCCCCATTGTATATTTTTGTCTCCTTTGCTGTAGCTTAACTGACCATAAAAAGTGTGGGTTTATTTCCGGCCTCTCTGTTCCATTAATCTATGTGTCTATTTTTGTGAGTTCTTAATTTTGATTTGTAATAATAATAACATCCCCCAAAGTGAAATAAATACTTTGGGATATTAAGTTGTATTTATAAATAAGGGGTTGCAATCAGGAAATAATTAGATAAGTAATTCTCAGAGGCAACAATTAATGATTAAAAATCGTATTATTAGGAATACAGCACTGGCGGGTATTTTGCTTCTCTTATCATTAGTCGAGGAATAAGATTAATCAAGGAATCAAGTCTGGAATTAGCACATCCACTTATTTGCAAAGATTCCTTAGGAATGCTGTGGTTAAAAAGGTTAACGAGGGGATCCCTGGGTGGTGCAGCGGTTTAGCGCCTGCCTTTGGCCCAGGGTGCGATCCTGGAGACCCGGGATCGAATCCCACGTCGGGCTCCCGGTGCATGGAGCCTGCTTCTCCCTCTGCCTATGTCTCTGCCTTTCTCTCTCTCTCTCTGTGTGACTATCATAAATAAATAAAAATTAAAAAAAAATAAAAAGGCTAACGAGAACGTACCATGTGGTCACCTAAGAAACATCTTTATACAAAAAGGATGAGTAAGTCGAAAAATAAATGTACCCATTAGTGCAATCTTCCTCCTGGATCAACTTGAAATCAGGACTATGCCCCAAAGGTAACATTTTATTTCTTATTCTATTCCTACGTGCTTACCCTTTCCATCCCTGGTGGTGCTCGTGAGAAATAGGGTGACTATTTATTATATTCAGCCAAAGTTACTGAGCATTTATTTGGAAAATGCCAGGGAAAACGACAATTTTAAAAATCAGAGAAGCCCCACCCACGGAATAGATGAAGGTTCAATTCCAAGATATCAAATACGTAATGATCCTTATCATCTTTATCATAGCAAACACACATGGACTAACGTCTGACTTAGCTCAATTTGTCCTCATAAACATCCTAAGACGTAGATCCTCTTACCATCTTCATCGTACTGATAAAGGGATTGAAGACACAGAGAGGTCTAGTAACTTGCTGAAGGTGTAAGGGATCAAAGAAATGGTAGAGACCAAGTAGCCTGGCCCAGAATCCAAGTGCTATTTCTCTCTCAACACTAATTGTCATCCTGGTTGTTCTAATCCTGGCTGTTAATTGTACTTCATATTTCCATGATTGGAACATTTGCCACATAATCTTAACTCTTTTGAAAATCCTGGAGTTTCATTTTAATAACATCTTTGCCCTGGAATAAGGCACAAATGTGTTTTGAAAGAAGCGCGTTCCCTTAATTTTTCATTCATTTACAGTCATTTGAATTATTTGAAGTTCAAGAAGACTTTTCCTTTGATTAGTCTTTTATCCCAATACTGGGAATCTATATCTTGCCAAGGATAAATAGGAATCTGGTCAGTCTCATTAGAAACTCACTAGAGCCCTAGAGTCAAATGGTTTTTAATCCATCACAAAATATTTACGGAGCTTTAGCCCTAAGATTTTTAGCTTAATATATGGCAGTCTTCATGCAACCCCATTGAATTTTCTACATTAATCTTCAGGGTTAGAAAAGGGTTTATTTGCTGCCTGCCTCAAAGTCATTAAACTTAGTTCCTCCACTTATGTTGAGAAAAGACTTATGTAAATGTTCCTGGCTATTTTTTGCAATGCTTTAAATTGAAAACTGATTTGTGTCAACCGTTTCTCTTGCAGGTTTATTACCAAAAATATATATAAGAAAGTGCTACATTAATACTTTATGCATATATTGATTAAATTCAAAAGTGCTACATGCATCCAAGATGCAACATGTATGTAGCTGCAAAGGTAAGAAAAAAAAATAAGTGCTTACCTGGTTGAGTGCTACAGATTGTGATCTTTTCTAAAAATATTTAATTTTATTCCCTACGCATTAGTTTTCTTTGGTGGCATGGTGGCATGCATGATGTCGGAGTGTGAAATATAAATCTTAATGAAAATGTTATACTACGTAATTATCATGTCAGGAAGCAATTATAAGCAATGCTTTATACTGGAAGGAGAAAGGCATTTGTTCATTTTAGGATCTGTGTTTCTCTGAAAATATTTGCATATAAAGACAGGCGATTGCAGAAGTTTAGGAGATGTTCTCACCTGGGGAGCTGAAATTCTGAAAGTGCTCTTACCATATTGCTCTTTGAAATAGAGAAGTGTAGCTGCAGCTTTTTAGGTATACCTGAAGGAAAATTACCTTCTGAGCTCTAAAGTGTGGCAAATTTATTTTCTCCTCAGATCCTAGGCTATTTTCAGATGACAGATACACGGATTTCAAAACAAGGAATAGACCGAGGCAGCGATTTGTATCAAGTGGAGGGAATAATACAACAAATATACACTGAATAACATCTGTATTGCGATTTTGGATTACCAGAGAATTATATTAAGTACGTACAATTATATATGGCTGTTCACAGATGGAGTAGCAAGAGCAGACTACGGTTGTATTCATTATAGAGATTTTGTAAAAGAGAACATTCACAGTCTATGTGAAAGCATGCCAATCACTGCAATTGCTGAAGAGATAAGAAAAGGGTTGACTCCAATGGGGTTTGTGAACATAGTTAAGTGTAACAGAGGCAAGAACACGGGGATTCTTTTACAAGATTTTTTTTCCTCCCTCACAGAAATAAGTCTGAAATAGATGCTCTGATGAAAGATAATTTCCTATTTCTAAAAATGCAAAACAGGTTTATATACAAACAAAACGGTGTTTTTCAGTGCGCTCATTAGTAAGCATAATCCTCAACTCCATAAATGAGGCAGCAACTTAGCCTATTGCTTAAGATTTAGATATGAATGTAAATATATTTAAATTTATTTGTATAAAGTTCTCTATGAAAACCATGCGTGAAGAAAGAGGAATAACTTAAGCACTAAGAAGTAATGTTTTAACAATGAAAACAAAAAAAATATGGGAATGAGATTTGGAAACCATAATTATATATATATATATATACACACACACACATATATATATATAATCAGCATATTCTGCTGTTACACTTTTAGGACTTTTCTGAGCCCCAGTGAGTCTTATAAAATAGTAAATGGCAACTCTTGCTGAGAAGGTGACGAATATTTTTACAGAAGCATTAATGTCTAGACTATTTTATCTCAAGTGATTTTTCCAATTAATTCTCCTTCCCTTCACCCGAGCCCATGCGCTGCTCTGCTACTTCAGAGTGCAAGGATGCAAATGCCAAAGTGGCACTTTGAACATGAATGTCAGGAAGAAAAAAGATCTCGGGTTCCTGAGCGAGTGCATGTTTTACTGGCACCAGGGGTTCTCGGGGCCCGTCTACCCCGCCAGGGCAGCCGTCCGCTGGGCAGCAGCAGGGTCTGCGTGCCCTCGGGTCCCTGGAGTTTGCTTTGATGAGTGGGACGGTCTGCACACGCGGGAATTAGAGAAGAATCGTGTGATCCTTGTGTTAGATCACTGGAAAAATGACTACCCCTTCTCACCTTGCCAGAACTTCCGAAAGTTAAAATATTTGTCGACGAACTCTGACGTCCTAAGGGACAGAAGCAGAGGCCGGCGGGTTTCGTCTGGGGCAGCCGCGAGGGGACACGGCTGCATCTTCGTCCCTCCAAGGAGGAACACGTGGGAGGAGAACCCCAGGCCTCCTCTTCCTGACTTAACAGACGTGCACTGCATTTTTTAAAAAATCACGGAACCTCAGGAGCCCTCATCCCTGCCCACAGACCGCTCTAACTCCACCTCCGTGCAGAACGGTTCTCCCAAGCAACGGCCGTAGGACTTACGGAAAGAAACAGAGATTTTACAGAAAAGCTGTCAACGCAACGACATCACGGCCTGAGACTTTTACCCACTGGCTTGACAGATATCCGCTGGGCCTGGCCACCATGCCTTTCCCGAGACACCGAGAGGCGGTTACAGCCCTGGAAGGACCGTCTTCTCTAAGCCTCAGTCCCTCTCTTCTGTGATGGAGAGACTGTGAGTGATACGCGAGACACGGGACGCGGGGGTCCTTCTGAGAATGCGCTGTATTTCCTTGAGATTCCGACTGGCAATCATTCTTAGACATAAAAGAATTTGCTTGTGTAAATTAGAACGACTTAACATGTGAGAGAATGTCATAGTCTTCAATCTGGAAGGCATTTTACGGAGCATTTAGTACAAGCTGCATGGGCTGATGTGGACCTCAACGTCTGCAACTCTTAGGTGTCTTGTCCAAGTCGCAGAGGCGGTGGCAGGGCAGACCGCAGGCCCAGTGCGGTCCCTCCACTCCATTTTCCAATATAATGCCATTAATAAGAAAATAATCACATGAAAACAATATTCTCTTTGCCTGTTCTGCTGGTACCTATTCATAATAGATAGAGTCCTACTTCCAATGAAGAGAAATATATTACTTATATTATTTATATCATTGTAATTTGAGCATGTGTGACGGCAAGGCTTGAAAATGAGAACCTCACCCCCATTACAAGCGTCTAGAAATGTTACTTTACGTGAACAGACATGTTCAGCAATCTATTAAATATGATTTAAAAATACGGTGTCTTTTGTAAGAAAATAAGAACTAAGATTGGGCACATTTTGTAGAGGATTCTAAAGAGTGAACTGATTAAAACCTGTATCAGAATCATTTGAGGTTCTCATTAAAATGCAAAGTCCTCAGCCCTGAACTAGAGTACTGAATCAGAATATCTATCTAGCAGTGGGAACATTAATTATATATTTTATTATAAGTCTTAGGTAATAATTAGGCTCAGAAAAATTGAGAATCAGATGTTTAAGTCTTATACAACTACACAGGGATTATTAGGCACAATTCTTGACATTTCTCATGCTTCATGGAAAACAAACAAACAAAAAAATTGTTCCCTTGATAAAAAAAAAAAAAAAAAAAGAAAAAAAATTGTTCCCTTGATTTTTATGTATTTTCCTAGAATGCGTGTAAAGCCTTCTAAGTTAAAACTTCCAACCCACAGTAATTCTATGGAGAAAATCCCAAAGAGTTAATTAATTCCGGTGGTTTTGAGGTTAAGTCTGATTTTATTACATTCTATTAAGAAATGTATTGCAGAAGTATATGCATTTATATTCTTGTTGAAAAACATCTTTATTAATCAAACAGCTCTAATTTATTGAAGCAAACACTTAGTAACCAGTCATCAATCCACGAGCTACTATTGTGGTTTTCTCCAGGGAATCCTGTGACTGATGGGCTGCCAAAGTGTGGATGAGAGAGCCCAGATCTGCAGAATGGAGTTCTGGGCAAGAAAAACACAGGGCGCGGAGGCGGGCTGCTCATGAAGGCAGCAGTATCCATGGCATGATGTCATAAGGAATCATGAACGAGAACAAAAATCACAACAGAGTATATGTTATGTGTTTGCCTTACTATTATTAATGGACTCTAGCTTGCTATCCCTTTTGACCTTTTCAGTAATCCTGTGCTTTTATGGAGGATAAAACAGAGGATTACAGAGAAAAAGTCATTTATCCAAAAATTTTGTATATTATATATACATATAAGGTTTTCCCCCATTCATTTGCTCATTTATTTATTTTTCTGCTAGGTCACACCTAAAAGCAAAGACGCACTCTTTATCCTTATATCCTATATCCTTTATCCTTATATCCTTTATATCCTTCTATCCTATATCCTTTAACCTATATCCTTTATCCTTATATCCTTATATCCTATATCCTTCTATCCTATATCCTTTATCCTTATATCCTTATAGCCTATATCCTTCTATCCTATATCCTTTATCCTTATATCCTTATATCCTATATCCTTCTATCCTATATCCTTTGTCTTTATCAAATAGAAAGAGATAGAAATTGGCATTGTCAATGTAGTCAATGTAGTTCTATAAAAGTTCACGTGTGGTATGTACAGGTTGCCAGGGGTGCCTGGGAGAGAGAGCCAACTCAGCTTCGGGCACTGCGGGGGGATTCCTGAAGGGGAAGACACCCATGTGGACACATTAAAGAGTAGCAATTAGTCTCGGGGGGAAGAGTGGGAAAGATGGGAGTTAGGGCATTCCAAGCGGAGGGCACAGTGCAGACCATTCACTGTGGCCTGGCTCTAGAGGTGGCGGAAACCAGGAGGCAGACCATCAAGGCTTCTGTACGTAGGGTCGAAGGACTTGGACCGCAATCTTGGTGAGCACAAGGCATTGAAGGTACTACATTTACATTTTAGAACGATCCCTGTGAGTAGGGGGAGGCAGAACCGACAGCAACGGGACCAGGTTGAAGGCTTAAAAAGTAACTCCTGTCCGGGTAGGGACAGTGGGGCTGGGCTACAGATGACAGGCGGGTTTCACATACGGAGAACGAGTAGGATTGGAAGAGCTTAGTGATGGATGTGGGCGACGGCGGAAATGAGGAGGATGGAAGGGCGTCTCCTCTGCTGGGTGCTGGAGTGAAGAGCTTTGCCATCTGAGATAGGAAATGCAAGAGGAAAGGCCCTCATCGTAAGAAAAAAGAAGCCCTTCACTACGTCAATCTTTTTCTTCTAAATTATTCTTGAATTATTCTTGCTGTTGTGCATCTTCTTCCCGCCGGTGGAAAAGGAGGAACGTTTAAGTCTTATTTCAAAGGGTGGTTTGGCTGTAACACGTTACAGCTCTTGATTGAACTCATGGAACTAGACAGACAGTCCTTTTATTTCTTTCTTTCTTTCTTTCTTTTTTTTTTTACACCACCTGTATCCTCACGGAATGTTTGACTTTTAAGAGACAGCATATTCTTACAAAGGAGAATGGTGTAACGTTCTCTGGTTCCTAGGGACAATAATTATGTTTGAGCCTTCCCCTGAAAGATACGCCAGGATTCTATTTTAGAAGAAACACTAATTAGAACCTTTATTCATGGCAAACAATAAATGGCTTGATCGGGGTCTAAGATAAACCAAGAATATAAAAATTTCATATTGTTTGTTTCATTCCAAATTCAAATTCGTTTGTACGGCAGAGGCCGAAGGCTTTTCCTGAACATGATTATAGCCTTCAAGTACCTTTTCACAAAGATACTTTATCTCACAGAATTTATTAATGGCCTAGAGTGTCTTTCATTGTCTCCTAGTAATTTGACACATTTTTGTTCACCAAATCATTTCTGATTGTGTCCATCTTTGCTCATTACTGATCTGTAGAGTGAAGTGGTATTAAGTACATTTACTAAAATACATCTGAGTTTTATTTTATGGAGTTATCTTACAGGTTGTAACACTTTTTTTTTTTTTTTTGTCTCAAATGATGGCAAAAAATTGTCTTCTAAGAGTCTGTTTCATCTTGGGAAAGTAGTTCAGTCTTTCTGGGTCTCAGATTGCTCATCTGTCAAATAAAGATGGGACTTAAAAATATAAAAAAATAAAGATGGGACTTCTTATACTTTATAGTGTTGGTTTGAGGATAAGTTTTTTTTTTTTTTAAGATTTTTATTTATTCATGAGAGACACAGAGAGAGACAGAGACTGAGAGAGAGAGAGAGAGAGAGGCAGAGACACAGGCAGAGGAAGAAGCAGGCTCCCTTCAGGGAGCCCGATGTGGGACTCGATCCTGGGACTCAAGGATTACGACCTGGGCCAAAGGCGGTGCTAAACCACTGAGCCACCCAGGGATCCCGAGGGCAAGTTGTTTTTATTTTTTTATTTATTTTTTATTTTTTATTTTTTTATAAATGCTTAGAACAGTGCCCAGTACAGGCATATATAAGCAATGAAGATGAATATCTCTATCCTCTCCACCCTCTTACACGCCTTAAATCTAATCTTCCGATTTTATTCATTGTGTTTCCTATTCATCCCTCCTTTTGTCCATCTTTACTTCTACTGCTGTCCTTGACAACAAAGACATAGTGGCTTTCACCTCTTTACTTGCAGTGCCCTATACATAGTAGGTTTTCAGTCCCTATAAAGTAACAACAAAATTAATATATACATTTTGTAAAATCCGACTCTACAAAGGGAACTCCAAAACTCTTTTCGACACTCACCAGAATGTTTGTATATCAAACTGTTTAGAAAGATTGAGCATATTGGTTTATTTGTTAATCAGTCCAGTGGTTGTAAAACTGCTGTGATGTCGCAGCACTTGTGGCCAGTTGCCCGGCTCATCAACATTTACTGTAACAATTGAACATTTTGCTATTTTTTGTGGCATGGGACAAGTCACATACAACTTCTTTTGAGTTCCATCTTCTTTTCCTCTAAAATTAGTAAGTTGGACTAGAATTACCTTAATGATCCTTTAACATTTATGATTTCAGTAGATTTGAGCAATTATTCCACATTTGAAATATGAGACACCGAGAAAAACACATCATGTAGAAAATTTCAGGCAGGGGAATATTAAACTAATGACCTTGATTCCTCAGCCTGTTGCTTAGTTCAATGAGAGGCTGGTAGACAGGATTTTCCAAAAGACAGCTTTTTAAATTTAATTCTGCAAGATTTCCTCTGTCTTAGCGTTCATTTGCATCTCTTTCAAACACCAAACCCTTCTCTCCAAAAAGTGGAAAAGATTTTAGCTTAAGCTGGTTACCACATTAAAGTTTTGACCTTGAGCCCAGAGAGGGCTCTATAGAAACTGAATCCCTATCATTTAAGATTATATTGCCTCTTAAAAATGACTAGCTCCAATATTTTATTGTCACTTTTCTCCCTGATTATTTGATTGGAGGTTTTTCAAAAGGCAAAATATTTTAAATCAAATTTTATTCATCATTCCACTTCAAGCAGCAAGTCTTTTAAATGTAGCCTTTTAAAACTACTGAATACCTAAAATTTCTTCTGCTGATTAATCTATGGCAAGCGTTTTGTGTAATAAAAATGGACTGCAAAAGTGATTTCTGGGACCTGGGAAAAAGATTTTCCTGGGGACACCAGCAGTGTTTATATCAATGTTGAATTATTTATGAGTCAGTCATATTAATGCTAAATTTTAACTGAGAACAAGCCAACAATTTTGGCCCACATGCACTGTTTGCTTAAAATTATTATTTTATGAAAGGCAGTCACATTATGATTTCAGTAGAGAAATAGGAAAGTCATTCCGGTTCTATCATGGTCCATAGAACGTTGTTTTGAATGCAACATTAAATCATTTATTTTACGTTAGTGCTGTCCTTCATCTGAGAACTGGATGGATCCTGGCGCCAAAGGACTGGTGGATATTTCACAATGCGTCCGTACGAGATCAGAGTTACTATTGATTAGGGCCTTGATTGATCATCTGATGGCTATCATTAGGAAATTAATTCATGAACTTATATTTTGATGTGAAAGATTAACTCGTTGGGTTTCAAAGACTGCAATTAACCAAAGCCAAACGCTAATGTACGGTAGCTCAGCTGTACCATAGACTGGACTTCATGGCATGCTCTAAAACACAAGCTGTATCACAGCAGTAATTGTCCAACAGTCTCAGGTTCAAACATACTGCCCCACTTTCTCCTGCCTATACCCTTTTTCCTGGAAGACAACCTGCCTACATATTATCATTTAGAAAATACTGCCTTCACGAGACACATAATAATCAAATGGTAACTCTCTAGAGTAAATCTTGAAGGGTGGTGGCTAATATTTAGCCCTGAGTCCCTGGTCTTCCCCTTTCTGCCTAGATGATCTTGAGACTATTCTCTAGTCTGCCTAAGCCTTCATAGTCTCATCTGTAAAATGGGAAGGCTTGACTACTCTTTAGTAGTGCTTACCACCTGGGATTCTTTGTCAGATCAAGTGTGAGAGGGGTGTGCACAATGCCTGGCAAATAAAAAGTTATCCAGCTAACTCTAGCTATTCTCATTACTAGTAGTATAGTTATCGTCAGGAAATTGAATTAAAAAATATTAGGAAATACGTAATTTTGCTAATGGTAGCATTACGGCTATCACTTAATCAAGGACTAAAGTTCCGCAATTAAGGCCAATCATGTTCTCATGAAAGGTGACTCGATTTCTGAGGAATATATTAACATTTACATTTTTAAATCAGTATTTATGTGTACATGTCAGTAATGCAAAAAAAAAAAAGTGTATTTACTCTGTGAGCTCTGGCTATCTCACTTATCAATCATTCATCTATTCAGATAATTTATAAACCAAAGAGTCTTGGCATGATGTTTTGGACTACCTATCTCCTTCTATCCTATCGAGTCCTGTTGGATATAATGATTTTCTAGATATTTGCATTTGCTTCTTACCAGATTAGGCTGAGTCTACATAGACAAAAGGAGTAGATATTTTGAGGGAACAGACAATTATTAAAAAAAAAAAAAAGAGGAATTTAAGATCCAAATTATCCTGCAAATAAAGGACAAATTCATCAGCTCATCACTTGAAAAGCTCAGGGAACAGCTGACTCAATCTGTTTCACCATAGGACATAGACCATTATTTTCAATGAAAGAATCATTCAAGTGAAGATATTATAAGAAACAGAGTGGCTAATTAGTTGTTCACATATATCCTACAGATCCCATTTAGTTCTTCCCAGAATCCCAAGTTATGCACAGATAGATAAAATTAATTTAATTCTGGGCTGAAAATAAGGTGTTAACATCCCCTTTCTATGTCTGAGGGTGAACAGTTAGGGGGAGGGTGTGTCTGTGCGTAGGAGGAACAGGTTTTCAGAGCTGGTAATGTCACCAAGTATGCTATAATTTAAGGGTGTGATGGTTGTCCTTCTCCGAGTGTCTTATCCCAATACCTATGATTGCAACGCCTCTCCTTTTGTGATTCATCAGGGCCATTTATATTCTCTCCCTTGAACAGCTTTCTAGTTACTTGTATCATTTAAGCCTGGAATAAAATCTTACACCTTATGAGAATCAGATCATACTTTTTTGAAGGTGTACCCTTTTGTTGAGTTCTAACCAAACCGAAAACATAATTAAACATGCTAGAAAAATCTATGTGATAGTTTTCTAAAGGCCTCTGAATATCTGGTAGAGCTACAAAAAGAAAATTAATAACAAAGGCATCAGGGGGGAAACATTAGTAAAAATTTGAGAGGCCTATATTGTTCATTTTCTCAGCCAGTTCACAGGAAGTTAGCCAATTAAGGCAATTGTGAATATTCAAGTCTTCGCTTTCTTCAGTAGTTTGGTACTCGAAAACCACAATACAAGAATGATTCTTTCTTAATTGATCATTATTTCTTAGGTGCTTCTACGACTGCCACATAAACTAGGATTAGTGTGGGTGTTGGCATGAAATTTAACGCGAAGGATTTTTACTGAGCACTTACTAAGTGTTAATGTTAGGGGAAATTCAGGAACAAGAGAAAATAAAATCCTGAACCTCTCAGGGAGCATAGGCTACGGGTGGAAAGATACGCAAATCAACTGAAAATACCGACGAGCTTTCACAGGACACATGTTATTGATATACTAAATAGGTTATCAGTCATAAAAACAAGGGGTTAGAGAACACTCCTTGGAAAAGATGGGCACTGCACTAAAGAGGGAAATACAGGGATATTTCAAGTGGGGCCAACAGCATGATTAAAGGCAAGTAAGGGGGACGCCTGGGTGGCTCAGTGGTTGAGCGTCTGCCTTTGGCCCGGGGCGTGATCCTGGAGACCCGGGATCGAATCCCACGTCGGGCTCCCAACATGGAGCCTGCTTCTCTGCCTGTGTCTCTGCCGCTCTATCTCTCATGAATAAATAAATAAAATCTTTAAAAAAAAATAAAGGCAAGTAAGGAAGAGAATCTGAGATATTACTTTACACAGATTGTTTTCTACCACCATTTAGTATATGGCTTTACAGATATGTGTATACAATTTTTTTAAAAAGTGTCACAAAATACTCCAGAAAGTATTTCTCATTGGTAGAAGCAGGTGGGATGTTGTGGTTCGTAGGAACAATGAAAACACCAGCAGCCAGACGGCAAGATTCGGAAATAAAAGTCGGGGTTAGCAAGGTCAAGAGCTGGGACCTTCCCTAGATGAACACACTCGCTGTTTTAGCAACACGCCCGGTGAATGACACCGCAAATTCTCCAACGGGGATGAAGGTAATGGAGAGATCTCTACCCGAGATAACTCTGCTTTAGACAATGTTAATACGTCACAAATTCCTCAGAGTGATTTATATTGCATGTCTATTATGCAGGTAAATCTGTTTTATTAATACTGTAAGTCTAGATCGTTTGCCAGCACATATTTTTTCAGGTGATACTGTTTCTCTGTGCACGCATGCGATAAATCTTCTCTTCTTCCAAATCTGTGCTTGACTAGCAAGTCCTCATTCTGCATCCCAATAAAATGAAATGTCATAGTGAATAAAGCACTATAGCTACATTTCTGATGAGATCCTAAAAGGACCTGCCAGAAAAAGACTTTGAAATAGTGAATAAAAAAAAAAAAAAAGAAGCAAATTCCCAGCTAGTGATCTGTCTGTGCTAAGGGGAGAGCCCTAAATGTTGAAGGCGTTGACCCAAGGGGACCGCTCTGCTCTCCTTGAGGGGACTTCTGTGCTCCGGGAGGAGAGGATCCTCGTTGGGTTCTGTTCCCTTCTTATAATAATACCTACGGAATAGCTGGTCCCCTTAACCTGGTTGAAATCGGGGAGGCTCTCGTGTGCGCACCCTGGGGCCATCAGGCTAGCACCTCAGTTAACGATTATTCACGGTGAAGGAGAGTCCTCCTCAATGGCTCTCCAGAAGAATTTATTCATTTTAGTGTCCTTTGTATCCTTTAGTTGTAAGGCATTGAGGGAAAGGAAGACAAAAATTAGTGTTGGAGGGTTGCTAGTTTTGCTTTCTTTTTTTTTTTTTGTCGCTGCTTTTCAGTCAATATCAGTCTCTTTGGAGTCAGATACAAGGTGATGGCATAAAGGAGTTTATGTAAGTAATCAGCTCTCTACTCATCCCATGTGTGTCGATTCAAGGTTGCCTTCAATTCACAAGTTGCTGGAGAGCCAGTAATTTCTAGTGCTGTTCTCGATTTTAAACTCCCCCATATTTAAACATCAAAAATTATGATCCTTTAGTACAAACAATATAGTATATTGAACACATTTTAAGCTATTTCCTTTGAATCGTTTTGGCCCATAAAGAAAAAAACATCTCTGAATTCTGTTTATGGGTATACTGATTTAGCAACTACGTACTGTACCAAAGCCAGCAAATTATCTGGTGGATCTGCTCATATTCGGGGATATTGAGCAACTCAATTGGAAACTTAATCTGACTTAAATGTTCCCTGAAATAACTGTCATTATCTTCACATTTGATTTACACTGTATACCTATTTAAATATGCCTTTAAATTACATTTCTCGGAACCACAGAAAGCCTCCTTTACGCCCAGGTTTTAATCTCCACAGTTATATGACACTAAATTCCGGGCAAACAGCTGGATTTTGTAGGGAGCTGTCTGTCTGGAATTTGTAAGAAGTTGGCGCGACAGATCTGATTTTCATGAGTAGAAGACTTTGCCGGTCATTGTTCCTTGTTACCAAGAAAGTTCAAAACAGGAAAAACAACAACAACAACAACAACTGTATGTCCATGTTTTCTCCCCAGGTTGAAAATGATGGCCAATATGATGAATTATCCGTTCTTACCATCACTTCGACCCCTAAGCCTCCCCTAGTTTACAGTTTGTAAAAAAATCGATCAAGGAGCAAGGGGCTGGCATCACAAGCCACTAGGGGTCAGCAGACACCGGGAATGTGTCATTGTCCCTGCGGGGGAATCCGAAGATAAACACCTGCAGATCTCTGGGTGGGTGCACAGCCATGTGGGCCCTGGCGCACGCTTCGATTTTAATTCAGACCGTAGTGAAAGGAGAGCCACGCATCTTAACGTGGGATCTATCAGGACTTTATAGAGTCTCCATAGTCCACCCTTAGATTCACTGCCTTTGAATATGTAAACGAAGAGATGGAGGAAGATTAGAAGACATTGAGAAAGCCAGCAACAGCCAAAAAAGAGATGGAACCTGCTACGTCAGAAGCACAGCTAGCTAGCTTGCATTGTGTGGCCAACTCCAAAGATCTAGGAGATCTTCTTTCCCGTAATCCAGGGGTTCCCAACGTGTGGTCCCAGGACTGGGAGCATCAGTATCTCCTGTGAATGTGAGAAATGTAAATTGTTGGCATCACCCCAAAACTACTAAGTCAGGGACTCTGGGGCTAACTGCCAGCCATCTGTGATTAATGAGACCTCCGGGTGATTTAGACGCCTGTTAATGTTCGAGAATCACGGCTCTACCTTACAAGTTAAGATGATGTGAAACTGGCCAGACGTAGCAGGAAGGACACACGGTATTCACTTTAAAGGATCTAATTGAGTTGATTCCTTTACCTACTAAGTGAACGACTGCCTCTTGGGTCCTAAGCTACTCTTTACTAGTTGATACGTGCTCGTGGCCAAGACGGATCTTTGAATTGCTTCCAGCTCTGCTGGAAAGTGGGCCAACACTGTTGGGAGTAATAACAAAACACTAGTAATTCCCACGTAAGGCACATTAAATGTAGAGGCCCACGACGATGTGAGCTTCTTTTTTTTTTAATTTTTTAAAAATTTATTTATTTATGATAGTCACAGAGAGAGAGAGAGAGGCAGAGACACAGGCAGAGGGAGAAGCAGGCTCCATGCACCAGGAGCCCGACGTGGGATTTGATCCCGGGTCTCCAGGATCGCGCCCTGGGCCAAAGGCAGGCGCCAAACTGCTGCGCCACCCAGGGATCCCCGATGTGAGCTTCTTATCAAGGTCAACAGGTCACAGGATCAGATGATCCCAGAGGACCTCCCGTTCTTGCCGAAGCAATCTGCTCGATCAACTTTTTCTTGAGGGAAGAGCAAGAAAATTAGAAATGCCCAGAAGGGGAGCCCCAACCCACACCTGTCTCCGAACCATGTGAGGTTTTACACCTCGGGTTATAAAAGGCTGCCAGACTCTCCTTTTATCCTGTATTTAATTCCAGCCCATTTCTTTAAAAAAAAAAAAAATCTCACTTCGGCCAATAAATACTATGAGAATCATTTTCCTTTGCTGGGCGATCTAATCTGTGCCCACACGTTGGCCTAAAATCATCCCCCTAGGATGCAGGCCATTTCTCTATTTAGAGATAGATCAAGATGACAATTTCTCAACCTCGACGTCAGCAGCTGTAGCAGCAAACCCAGCACACTGAACACCCAGTTTGGGGAATATTGAATATAGGTGAGGGAGCCACGCAGTCAGGGGACCTACTATCTAACTGTAAAAACAAAGTACCAGTTGAAAAAAAAAATTGCAGACAACAGTGTAAGGTGTTCCAAGGAAAGGTAAACGCCAGACATGGGTAGTATGACCTCGTAAAAAATGTGGATATTAGTGACTTTCTACCACTGTCAGTTACTCCTTCACAACCAGCACATAAACTGCCCATTCCCCGTCATCCAACGGAAAGT
The DNA here is from genome assembly GCF_048164855.1 of Canis lupus baileyi. Classification (NCBI taxonomy): domain Eukaryota; kingdom Metazoa; phylum Chordata; class Mammalia; order Carnivora; family Canidae; genus Canis; species Canis lupus. Next base: position 2,261,397 of record NC_132855.1, read on the forward strand.
CACTTCTGTGAATTCTTTTTGGTCCAGTATCACTGGAATTTTAACCCACTAGGATCTCACTATAATTTTCATACGTGATATTAAAAGAAAACATCCCGTTCTAGGATTTGCATAGGCCTAGAGGAAACGCCGATTTCCCTTGAGGGTTAGACAGTTACTGCAGAGTCCGCAGCCTCAGAGTCTATTTCCCATTTGGTGTCTTGGATCCTGTGTCTTGACCCCTGGAGAAGGGCGGAGAGCAATGCATTATTAACCAGTACTAGGGTCTGTTTCACGTTGGTTAACTGAGATCTTCCAGGAAGTGTGATCGCTCCAGAGGCTACTGGAGGGCAAGGCTTTCCTCTCGTTCATCTCCATTTCTTTCAGCGCCTGATCAGTGAGCGTCTGGCTCATAATAAACATTCCATGAATATTAGGCGAATGAATGACCGCATACACCGATCAGACACAAAGGCCAGCACACACTTGCCATCCTGCCCCGGGTAGACACAGGGTGAGAGGAGGAAAAGTATGAATGCCTTTAACAATCTGGAGCTCTTACGGGCCAAGCTAATGATGCGGCTTTTACAAGAATATTCTGTGGCAAATTTTAAAATGTGGAAGCAAGCTAACTTTCAAAAAACCCCAACTGTGATAGCACGTCCTTCCGTGCACTGAGAAAATCTGATGAATTCTATTGAGTCAGGGACAAAGAGGGCCAGGTAGGGGGCCACGGAAGCAGGCTCACGAAAGACCCCAAAATGCTGAGATGTAAGGAGACCGGAGAGAAGGGAACAGCCAGACCAGCTGCCCTGGGTGTGGGCGGAGAGGGTGTCTTTTTAGGACAGTCCTCTGGGACCAACAGAGAATAACCAGACCCCAAAGAAGGATAAGCCACTAAGATGTTCTCACCAGTCCTTGCTCAACGGTGATGTCAATGGAGATGTGAGAAGGATTTGGGTTCCCTGGCTGGCTTCCAGTAGGAGACCAACCCTACAAGCCCTCGGTGGCAGCCCTGGGGGGACCCGACTCACTCCTGAGAGCTTCATCTGCATCTCTGCTTAGTAAACTTCTACCCCTTGGCTCACTCTCCAGGGTGAGTGTCCGCGGGATTCGTTCTTCGACTCTGGGAGACAAGCACCACGCTCCCCCGTATCCAGTGAAAAACGCTGGCTCCCAGGTACAATGTTGTCACCAGGCAGAAATGAAATTTCACGTTTTCTCCACACGCCCTGCAAGGATTCGACTTTCTGTCACCACGACCGAGCCCAGGCCCTGGCACAGGCAGGTGCACAAGAACTACTGAACGGTGAACGAGGCCACACACGTGAACAAACAGAGGAAAGGCAGGCGCTGTGTGCTCGTGTGCGGAGTGTTTTCACCACGAGGGGCTCTCAGGGACCTGCTTTTAACAGACAAGAGTGATTTATAATTGCACGGCAATTTATTGTAGCGCAAAGTTTTGATATGCTTACCGACAGCGGGAATCATTTTTTTTTTCTTACATTGTTCAAATATTTCCAGGTAACGGTTCTGCTCTCTCTTTCCTAGAGTCTATCTTTTGAAAATAGCAAGAAGAAGAACTTCATTAGATTCCCGCAGGTTTACTAAAAATGCTGAACGACTAGAGGAGGAACCTACGAGCTTCCATTGTACTGAAGCGTTGATTGGCGTGTTTCAATCTTCGGTTCTCTACAATAAACACTCGAGGCTTCTCTTAATTCTTTGCTCCGCTTTCCTGGTGGGCTTCCTGGTGGGCTTCGTGGTGGGCTTCGTGGTGGGCTTCCTGGTGGGCTTCCGACTCAACACAACCCTCTCCTCAGGGCTGGCCCCGGCTGGGGATAACACCCCAATTTGATCTTTTAAAAGGAGGCGTTTGCATTTGAGGCCTGCAAGGCGAGGGCTGCTTCCCCAGCTCCATTCATGCGTTTATCTGGTGGGAAAGCCCGGGTGGGTGAAGGCTATTCCTTTGCCTCTTCCCTCACAATCCGTTCTCCTTCACACCCATGGGAAGATTCCACAACCATCAAGGCAAGCTGCTCTTACCCGGGACCGGGGTTGAGGCAGGGTTTATCCTCAGGGCTCCGGGGCCTGGAGAGCGAGTGTGAATCCAAGGGGCGCCGGCGTCCGGGTCAGCTCCAAAGTGCTTGGCTGCAAGGCCACTTCCCGGTTCTGGACCCCAAGGCGGGATCCGGCGCAGTCAAGCACCCTTGGGAAGCTCTGCGGGTACCGGGTGTGCAGGGAGAGGTGGCCGCCAGACGGGATCGGGGCTGCGTCTTGAGTTCGGCCACGTGTCACGGGTGTCCCCGTTTTGAGTCAAATACAAGGCACACGGATGGGGCAGTTGTAGCCACTGCCCCCGGACCGGAGGGCCACGGGCGACCACCACCCCTGGTCCGCGGCCAGCGAACCTCCTGTTGCCTCATTCTCTCCCCCATTCGTAACGTGGGAATAATACTGATCCCACTGGCTGAAGGTCTCGCTGAGTCGGCTGGTGATACACGTGGCTCTTAAGAGGCATTTAAATTTTTAAAAAGAGAGAAAATTAACTCCATGGTTCATACCTCCCCACCGAAAGGCGACGGAAGGAGCAGAGCTGGGGAGCAGGCCGTGGGGGGGCAGCCGGGCCCCTCTGCAGAGGCGGCTGGTAGGGGGCGGCCCCGCGCCCCGCCCGACTCCCCCTCGTGCCTTTGCGCCCTTCGCACCAGCCCGCGAGGCGCCCCAGGCCGCCGATGCACAGGACAAGCAGAGAAGGGCAAGAGCCAGAACGCAAACCTGACGCCACAACAGATGATGCGACACTTTCGATACCCGAGGTCAAGAAAAGGATGCTGTCGGCAAAGATGTTGTCAGCAAAGGATGCTGTCGGCAAGGAAGCGTCTCAGGAAGCATCTCAGGAAGCATCTCCGCAGGAGGCCGCCTGGGAAGCCGCTGAGCTCGCCCCCTGGGGCAGCTCCGGTCCCGCCTCCAGACAACGATGGGAGCCAAGGGGACAGGGAGCGCCTGCAACCCCCCCCCCCCACTAAACCCGGGCGCCTGCCGGCTGGAGGAGGCTCTTGCGGAGCCAAGGGGAAGCCTGCTGTGTGGTCCCCCCCCCTCCAGGTCAGGACGAAGTGGGGGCTTCAGATGTCACTTGCATCTGTGACCTACACAGGCTCGCTGCAGCTGGCGGGCACCTGTCCCCTAGGTCACACGGGGAATCTGCTCGCACCCCAGGGTGCAGAGGCTGGGGCTTCCCCCGAGTGTGTGTGTGTGTGCGGGGGTGTATGGGGGGGAGTGTGCCCAGGTGGAGTGTGCGGGGAGGGGGGGTGGGGGGGGAAGTGTGCCAGGGGGGAGTGTGTGTGTGTGGGGGCGGAGTGTGCCCTGGGGGAGTGTGTAGGGAGGGGAGTGTGCCCTGGGGGAGTGTGCAGGGGGGACTGTGTCCCAGGGGAAGTGTGTGAGGAGGGGAGTGTGGGCGGGGAGTGTGCCCAGGGCGAGTGTGCCCTGGGGGAGTATGAGGGGAGGAGGGAGTGTGCCCCGGGGGAGTGTGCAGGGGTGGGGTGGGGGGAGTGTATGGGGGCTGTGCCCAGGATGCAGGGGGGGTGTGTGCTGTTCCACCTGCAGCGAACACGTCTTCTCTCCCTCTCGGCTCCCCAACCTCTTCCCCACTGAGCTCGTCCCCACGTTCGCGCGTGTCCCCAGTGGAATTCGGCTCCTCCCTGCACCCCGGAGCCGTCTGGGGAAGGGACGGTTTGCGGACCCGCGGCGGGCAGAGCCCCGGGGCGCCCGCTCCTCCCCTGCGCCGCTCACCCAGCTCACCCACGGGAGGTGCCCCCCCCCGCGCTGTCAGGGCCGCAGCCCACGCGCCGCTTCTGCTTTCACGTGGAAGGGAGCGGCCTGTTCCTCTGGCTTCTGGCCTCTTAATGGACGTGGGGTCAGTCTTTCCTGAGCCACGGACCTGGTTAAATTGAATGCCTCCCGCCGGGGCTCCTTTGAACCTAAATCTAGTACAAGGATGACAGGAAAATGCCACAATCAAGCAGCGACGCCGGGAACAAAGTGGCCACAGGGTTGGGAGCTCAAGTCCTCGGGGCGCCCGGGTCACCCGCCGGCCCGCGCCCCCCGCCCGTGTCCGGTGCCGTCCCGCCCGCCAGCCGGAGGCCAGGGCCCTGCCCGATGCGTCCGGCGTGTCCTGTGCCCTGTGCCCTGTGCCCTGGCTCCTTCTCCAGGCCCTGCCCTTCCGGGGGCCAAGCTGCAGGAGCCCCGACTCTTTCTCTGTTTTCCATTCACTGGACAGTATTTAAGGGACACACACCGCTGGGCTACGGTGGTGCAACCTCCTTTCTCCCCCAGAACCTGACGGAGGCAGGACCTCCCTTGCTTGAGAAGAAAAATAACGGCTCAGTCTCTCTGAGGCACGTGGGCTGGACCAGAGGAGAAAGGCGGCTGGAAGGAGAGCACGTTCGGGGACCCGGGGCTTCTGGAGTCTCCTAACTGAACCCGCACAGAAACGGAGGACACGGTTTTAAACTAAGGAAGGATCCTGCTCACGGTCCTGGGAGAGCAAAGCGAAGAGGACGGCCTCGGCGGGGCCCTTCGGTAGCTCATCCAGTCATTGATATGCCCCTCCCGTCCCCCCCCTCGTCCTCTCCCCAACACCGTCATCTGGGTCCGCTTCCTTCCCACATGACATAAGGCCGAGCCGAAGAAGTCACAGACGAGGCCGACTTCGACAAGTGACAGCTTGGCTGCTCCGCATGAGTCTCCAGACTCCTGCCCCGGCTCCGGAGGTGGGCCTCGATGACCCTCCGGGTCTGGAGGTGGGCCTCGATGACCCTCCAGCCCCGCAGGTGGGCCTCAATGACCCTCCAGCCCCAGAGGTGGGCCTCGATGACCCTCCGGCCCCGCAGGTGGGCCTCAATGACCCTCCGGCTCTGGAGGTGGGCCTTGATGACCCTCCGGCTCCGGAGGTAGGCCTCGATGACCCTCCGGCCCCAGAGGTGGGCCTCGATGACCCTCCGGCCCCAGAGGTGGGCCTCGATGACCCTCCAGCCCCGCAGGTGGGCCTCAATGACCCTCCGGCTCTGGAGGTGGGCCTCGATGACCCTCCGGCTCTGGAGGTGGGCCTCAATGACCCTCCGGCTCTGGAGGTGGGCCTCGATGACCCTCCGGCTCTGGAGGTGGGCCTCGATGACCTTCCAGCCCCGGAGGTGGGCCTCAATGACCCTCCAGCCCCGGAGGTGGGCCTCGATGACCCTCCAGCCCCGCAGGTGGGCCTCGACGACCCTCCAGCCCTGGAGGTGGGCCTCGATGACCCTCCAGCCCCACAGGTGGGCCTCAATGACCCTCTAGCCCCGCAGGTGGGCCTCGATGACCCTCTGGCCCCAGAGGTGGGCCTCGATGACCCTCCGGCTCTGGAGGTGGGCCTCAATTACCCAGGTAAATGCATGCCCTGTGGGAAATCCTACCCATCACTTCTTTCGGGCAACCGTCCGGAGCACCCAGTTGCTAGCTAGAGAAACGTTTTCCTCGTTATGGAACTGAGGAGACTCCCAAACGCCTTAAGGTCCTAGAGTTGGAACAACTGCTTCCATGTACTAATGTGGAAACTGAGTCCCCAAAGAGTTCAGATCTCTTAGTCCCCGTCCCACAACGTGTTTGTGACAGAGTCTGAGGCTGAAGCTCTGTCTGAAATACTGTTTCTTCTCCCCAACCTGGACAAAAGGGCTGTATCCAAGAATCCCCAGGACACCAAAGGTGAGCAAAGCTGACGGCCCCACCTCCTTAAGAGATTACTCAGGTCTCAAGTCACTATTACCGGAGCATCAACCATGTGGCGACGTTCTACGCCACTGACAACACAAAGAGCATTCAGGAAGCACCTGTTAGTCTTTTTTGCACTTAAACAGAGAAGAACAGCACAGTTCTTAGTTGCCTAGAGCTATTTTAAGTAAAGCACTTTTTTTTTTAAAGATGAGTGAATAATTTATCCACATCCTCAGTCCGATTGTGAAATCCATGTCACCCCTGGCTGGACTGGACCCCTGAACGGCAACAGCAGACGGAAAGACAGAGGAAGTCGAAGAGCTTCCCCAGGACCGCAACGGGCACCTCCCGGAGTCCCTGCTTGCCATTTTGCCAGAGCAATAGGGGAAGAAAAAAATTCTTTTGCAGTAGGAACTGAAAAGGAAACGGAGGCTCAGCACCATGACCCACAAAAATCCACGTTCCTAGAAAGGGAACTCAGAGGCAAGAACTTCTTCAGATAGCATCAGAGTAGAATGGAGGATGATCTCAGTCCCTGAGTCCTTATTGAGGTTCGTGACGCAAGCCCGAGGGATTTTGGCCAAGTAACTCCAAGGCTGGCTAAATTTGATTCATTCACAATTTGCTTCTCTATCTTTGACATTTTAAGGCTCATCTTAATTTAACAGAATGAAGACTTAAATATAAGGAACTACTAGGCGCTCAGAGGAATTCCTCACAACTCCATATATACTATGTGCTTTTAGTTTCCATTAATTGTTTTGATGCTTGTAGCTCATGATTGCTGAGGAACATGGATTATAAGAAAACTGTAATCATTGCGGATTTGGATAACAAAATATAGATATTTCATGGGAAGAATGAGGATGTAAGTGGGAAAAATACAAGTATGATTTCATATTGACTGAGAATCCATAACTGAAAGTACAGTTTTAAAAACATGATATTTGTATTTAAGAGGCAGCACAAAATGCATATTACACTAGATACTAATGTACAGAATGGATAGATTTAAGTAGTAAATATAACTTAATATCTGACTTGCGTTCGTATCCGCATTCACGATTACTTTTTGAGCACGCAATGAATTATTTATTGCCCAAGAGTTTGTCAACTCAACTCTCCAACTCAAGATTTGGATGAATTTGTGGGAGGAGATGTTTTCCAGGAAGCAGAAACATTTAAAAGAGAAGGCCATCAACTTACAGTCGGAAATTCTGGTGGAATCTAGCTTTGTATCTCTGACTCAATAGTCATTGATGTGGAACAAAAAATCACCTAAATATTTTGAGTTTTGGAATTCTAATTTCAAGAATAGAAATAGGTTGACCTTCTTTCTCTTAAAACACATGGTTAGGAAGAGGCTCATGTCAAATAATGGGCATGAATCACTTTGAAAATTGCATGTAACACGATTTCTCTCAAATGGCTTCTATAGAGCCCTTCTCCAAAATTCACACAGGGAGGAGCATTATCGTTGTTGCCCCTACCTTACCTATCTTCTCCTTTTCAACCTGTCGCATCGACAGTGCCAGAACTGTGTTCAATCAACAAGCATTGAGACCCACTAGTACATTTTGATTTCAAAGTAGAAAAGATCATCACTTTCCCGAATTATTGGGCATCATTGGGAGGAAGAGGCAGGTCAGATGATCACCGTTTGATATCTATCTGGACAAAATATTGGGAGGAAAACCAAACATTTACATTTATTGCGAATAAGCTATTATATATTTTTAGCTTTGCGTGTTTTCATTTAAATTTCTTGAGCAATCTCTCCTGGAAAAACTATGATTTTTCTCCTTTGTCTAAGTATATTTCTCAGGATATGGTCAACTCAGAGTCAAGAAACTAACCCTAGATTCTGAATTCCACGATCTTTGAGCTCTAACAGCTTGCTAAGATTTCTTTCAAACTTGATTTTTTTCTTCTGTAAGAACAATTGCCGAATGAGAGGTTAGAACATGTTCTTCATTTATTTTCAGGATGATATTTTTCTGTTACTCTGAGTATTTTTTTTTAAACCACTTTAGCACCAATCATTTCTATCTTGTTTTCAAAGTCATGCTTGCTAAACCCTACATTTCATTTTATAGTGTATCTATCCTAGGCTGGCTGTTGATCTATTATTTGCAAACTACAGGTACAAAGAGACTCTACACAGATTACACCTGAAATTTCAATCAGGTCAATGACAAAAGTTAAAAACTGAAAAAGAGGGACGCCTGGGTGGCCCAGCGGTTGAGCATCTGCCTTCATCTCAGGGTCTGGGGATCGAGTCCCACGTCGGGCTCCCTGCACGGAGCCTGCTTCTCCCTCTGCCTGTGTCTCTACCTCTGTCTCTGTGTTTCTCATAAATAAATCAATAAAATCCTTAAAAAAAACAACAACAACAGAAAAAGATATAGATATTTCTGTCTGAAAGGCTAATTCATCACAGGAATTGCTCTGATTCTTTCCCTTAACAACTTTCACTGCTGACTTGGTAAATAGTTTATTTTTATTTTATTATTTTATTTTTTTAATAATAAATTTATTTTTTATTGGTGTTCAATTTGCCAAAATACAGAACAACACCCAGTGCTCATCCCGTCAAGTGCCCCCCTCAGTGCCCGCCACCCAGTCACCCCCACCCCCTGCCCTCCTCCCCTTCCACCACCCCTAGTTCGTTTCCCAGAGTTAGGAGTCTTCCATGGTAAATAGTTTATATTAAAGAGTAAAGCTTTATGGAATCAGGAAAAGATGTTTTACTCATGTAATTTGCATAATTAAAATCTTCCTACAGGTGTTTACTCCCCATTTTGTTATTTAGGTAACCCCTATAAAACAGAGTTGAATAGTCAAATGTGCAAATAGTCTTCTATTGGTTGAGGTTTTCCACTTTCTTCTGTGAGATCTGGCTTGACTTCCGTGAAGGTGGGTTAGGAAGCCAGCACCCGCCTTGTTATTTGATGCTACTCACGCTCACTGCCTGACTCCTGCAGAGGCACAAAGACGTGCAGAGACTGAGGGGTGGGGAGTAGCGGTGAATTCTGCGTAGAACGCCAGCTTGAACTGAGTTACTTTTGCAAGACATTTTTCCTTGCAAAGATGTGTCCAGGATTAGAATCTAAATATTTAGTTTACATCTATGGCAATGTTTGGTTGGACATATATATAGGAGGAAAAGACAGACTGTTTATACGAGTACGAAGAGATCTCTAAAATAAGTTGCAAAGCCATGAAAAGACTACTTGTATTGAATATGTTAGGAGGCCTTCTCTCAGTAGGAGTTATCTCAATTATTTTTTTGTTATTAAGGTTAGTTCTTACTTCCAAGGTAAGTTACGGAATTCCCAGCAGACTTAAATCCAGTTGCTCTTATTATCTCTTATCACTAGACTCCCCAAGACAACCGGGTGATTTTGAACTTCTACTTTGCTTAATGGATTAGCTTTTTTCAGTCACTAAGGAATTAAGAAATGGGCAAAGGCCATTGAGAATGGCTTTTTTGTGGGCACTCGTGTAATTCTTTTCAAGGACAGAAATGGAGAAGAGCAAAATCTGTCCTGAGAATCTAATTCTGATATTGTTGAAATGACGTTTGCAGGTGGAGCAAACAGATTTATTATAAATAATAAATATGTTTTTTTTAATAAGCATAGATTTATTTTTTTAAGGCTCAACCAATTGCAAAGCTAAGGTCAAGAGACCACTGCTAACTCTAGGTTGATTTTAATCCTTCATAAAATTGTCTCCAGAATCTTGTGAATGGTAACAGATTTTAAAATGTTTCCTTTAGGGGCACCTGTGTGGCTCAGTGGTTGAGCGTCTGCCTTAGGCTCAGGTTGTGATCCCGGGTCTGGGTATCAAGTCTCAAGTCAGGCTTCCCGCAGGGAGCCTGCTTCTCCCTCTGCCTGTGTCTCTGCATCTCTCTGTGTCTCCAATAAATAAGCAAATAAATAAAAATCTTTAAATTAAATAAAATTACATGTTTCCTTAGATAAAGTTCACTTTGGGATAAAACAAATAACACATTTTAATGATAATCCTACTTTTTTATAATTCCATCATAAAGAAAAAATATCAAAGAACACATCTAAATTAAATTACATCTTCGCTCCCAATTGTGCATGAGATAAAGCTGTACCTATATTATACAATGGAATCCAAGCATGAACCATTCCTTAGAATTCCTGCTAATCCTCCCAGCTATAGTTTTCTTACTTTCTTGTTTCCTACTGCTCATAACTAGTATAATTTGCCTTAGCATAGAACATTATCCCTGTTACAAAATTTATTATCCACAATGTACTCCTGCTTCAATTAGAATTCATCTTTTTTTTGGGGTGTGCCTGGCTGGCTCAGTCGGCAGAGCATGCAACTCTTGTTCTTGGGGTTGTGAGTTTGAGCCCCATGTGGGGTGTAGAGATTATTTAAAAATGAAATCTTAGGGATCCCTGGGTGGCGCAGCGGTTTGGCGCCTGCCTTTGGCCCAGGGCGCGATCCTGGAGACCCGGGATCGAATCCCACATCGGGCTCCCGGTGCATGGAGCCTGCTTCTCCCTCTGCCTGTGTCTCTGCCTCTCTCTCTGTGACTATCATAAATAAATAAAAATTAAAAAAAAAAAGAAAAAAAAATGAAATCTTAAAAAAAAAAAAAAAACCTTGTCTTTTTGGGAAGTTCAGAGAGGAATAAACATTTCCATATGAATTCTAATCTTTTTACTTGTCAAACTTATAATTCAAATTTGTCATGGAATAAATAGGAATATTTGCTTTCTCAAGAGTCATGTGATTATGACCTCCTTGTCCATTTTCTGTCAGTTTCTCAGATTAACTGGTTAGTGTGGTGGTCTATTCCAACTACACACGTAACCAGGAAGGTCCTACAAGGTGACATCTTTTTTAGAAGATTATAATTGCCTAAAATGCAGGCATTCATCAGAAATGGATAAGAGTTGGCTGTGTTCAATAATATCTACCATTCAGAGGGCAGATTTGCTGAAAAAAAAATTTCCAGGCCTCTTTGCAAATTAGATGTTTAGATGGGCAGTGCAGCAATGGCTTAAAAAGAAAGATAAAATAAAAGGGACAGGTTTTTGAGAATCAATAGGATTTTCATATAAAAAGATACATCCTATATGTAAGACAGCTATATTTGTCTTTTAAAGCTCACCTATTTAGACATAATTTCTACCACAATAAGAAGGTGTTACATAGTGGGGGAAAATTGTAATTAAAAAAAGTCTAACTACCTGATTTAAATTCTTATTAAAATACTACTAAATATTAATACTAAAATACTTAGTAGTATTTTAACTACCTAAGCAGCTGAACAAGCTACCCCACTTATCAGAATCTCATTTCTTAAATATTTTAGTCATTTATTTGAGAGAGAGCAAGCTCTCGTGGGGTGGGGGGGTGCAGAGGGAGAAACAGACTCCCCACTGAGCAGGGAGCCTGACGGCTGCTTCATCCCAGGACCTGGGATCATAACCTGAGCCCGACGCAGATGCTTAACCCACTGATCTGCCCAGGTGCCCCAGAACCTCATTTTTAACTTCATTTTTCTTATCTGGACATGATTTTAGCATAGAATTTTAGATTAGAAGAATTTTAGCATAGAAGAATTTGCATCCTCTCCATCTTCCCCTGTCTTCCAAACCAGAAAGTTGCTAGTCCTTTGCTGAACTGGAAACAGATATGTAAGAAGAAATCAGCTGGAGAAGACAAGGAAAAACGTGCTCTCCTTGAGAAAACTGAGGAAATGCGAGAGGGTATGAAAGTGGACTGAGGAGGAGACAGTCAAAGCAGGCAGAGAGCGAAGTGGATGGAACAGAGCAAAGCCAGAGGGACTGGCTGGAAAAATACAGATGCTGGAACTTTTGGAGAGAACACTGCTTTTAATGATTCTTTTAAAGATGGATTTCTGTGACACATGCATTGGAAACCATCTATATTCTACATAAAAACTTTAATTAAATCTACAATATTTTTCAATACCTTTAGAGACCCGCATGAGTATTATCTGTGTGTGGGGGGGTGCTGGAGGGGGTGAGGGTGGGTGCGTGTTTGTGTGCGTTATCTTTTTCTGGATGCAAAATAGTCAAAATTGACTTTGTGAAGAGCAAATAGGATCAAATGGCCCAGTTAACAGGGATAACCCTTGCCTTGCAGGACTGTTAAAACAGCTAGAATTATTTATTACAATGCCTGATGCATAGCAAGTGAGCAATAAATAGCAGCTATTTGCTGCATCCTAATGCAAAGAGTTGTTACAACACACAGCATTTCAATATTAGCCATGCTTTCCAGGCCACCATGCTCGGGCTTCCAAATTGTATCAGATGCTATCAATAGATTATAGATTATTTAGGAATAAATTCCACTGGGTCTTGGAGGGCTTGGTCACTTACAGAACACATTTCACTTAAAAAAAAAAAAAGAAACATGCTAAAGTGAACTGAATAGAACACAGACACATGGTTTGGGCATTTCAATTAGAACAATGTTAGCATTAGATCTGATTCACTAAATACTGTTGTGCTGGAAGTTGGGACACTAATCAGGGTAATTTATTATTTTTCTCACAGTTATGCAGAATCAATACATTAGAAATCCTGTGCTATTTGGGAAGGAATAACGATCCATTTCTTTTAAAACTGCTTTATCCTAATAACACAACATGGTAATTAGCCAAGTGAATAGTGCCAAGTGTTATGATTATTTCTCTTAAAACCAGTTATAAAACTGATTTTAGAACACTTAAGGAGTGTTGACACTCAAAAAAGGAAATAAAATTACCCAACTTATGGTAAGTGCTTACTGCAATGAATTTGAATCTAATCTAATATATTGATATTGTTGTTTGACAATCGAGACTGACACGGTCTTTGATTTATTTATTGCCTTTCAAAGTGGAGAGCTGAGTCCTGAGGATTTGAAATCTCGGATCTATTTCTAGCTCCATTAATTCACCCATGATGTAGTAAGCAAATAATGGACTCATGTTCCTGATACTAAAGCATTAAAAGGTATTTAATACAATAGGTCACAGAATCATCACATTGAACAAAGAAATGATTGTGAAGTGGTATGTGTTTAAGACAAACACTATAATGATGTATTCCTTCATCATAAAGAAAGATACTGAAAAAAAGACCCAGTATGACATTGGTTATTAAATGCTTTCTAATGAATTGCTCTGGATGCATGTGAATTTATTATCAAATATACATGTGTACGTACAATTCTGATGATTAATGATACAATATGAACCATTCTGATGATTAATGATATAATATGGTCCATTCTGATGATTAATGACATAATATGGTCCGTTTCTCTTTCTTCCTGACCAGAAGAATTATGACACCGTGTTTACACAAACCACTGAGGCCCAGATCCTCCTCCCGCTCCCAGATCACCTGGTGCTTCCAGGCTCGTGGCCAAAGACAGCTGGGAAGTAAGTGGATGATGACCTGTCTTGGTTGCAGCCAACTGAAAGGACTGACATGCTTAGAGGATGCAAATCTCATTCATGAGTCCAGAAAATCCTTTTCCAGACTGAGGATTCTGGAATTTGAACTTGCAAGCTCCGTAGTCTTTCTGTCTTTCTTTCTGCGAGGTACTGTCTCAGCCACTTCTACTGTGGGTAGATGATGCACTCCTCACCCTAGTCTACAAAGGAAACTACTCCCATCTCCTCCATCTTCTGAATACATTTACTCAATCAGAACACCTCTCTCAGCTTCGCCAGGAGGGATTCTGCGGAGAGCCAGATTTGGAAACTATGGGTCTATTGTACAGCAGTGGAATGCAAAAGAATGAGGGTTCTCTCCTTCCCTCCCATTCAGGTTGAGAGAAGGACAGAAATGAAGAGTAGAGGTTTAAAAATTTAATAGCAATTTGATGAAGACCTTTATGAGTTTTGAATCTGATAATAGGTAGCATTCTAAATGTCTTTGCTTATTTTTCTAGTAATTTTTTTTCACTGCATTTAAAAAAGTGTTGGGGGGGGGGAATTGAAATAGAGCATAGGCCAGGGTAGACAGAAGGTAAATGAACAATTTTGTTCCAAGTTCTGCCATCCTAAATCATTTTTAACAAAAATAATAATTTTCAAAATACATTGAAGAGAGGTTACAAAGGAATAGTCAGATCAATTTGAAACTATCAAGTTAGTAAATTGGCCACTTTGCCCTTGCAAAATATTTTTTTAGTTGAGTGGACAGAGCCTAACTCATTCAGTGAAAGCTGTTATTATTCTTTCTCCAGTGAAACAGAATCAATCCCATTCAGAGAAATTGGTCAACAAAGTCAACATAGGATTTTGATGAATTTGATCATATTTTGATTGACTTTACTACAGCAGTTGAAAGTTGACTGTGTAGATAACAGCCATCCTCCGAGAAGGCAGCTTTATTGGGTACCACTTCTTTTGTAGTTGATCTACTGAAGAAGTATGTGAAACTGGAGCATTTCTCTCCATATGAATATTTATCTAGGTCTTTGGCATCATTCAAATGTCTGAGACTCTACTTAAAAAAAATTGTAATGTCACTCTTAAACTTTGACATGTTTTAAAAACACAGTCAGAAATAGTGTTATCAACAAGGTATGACAATGCTATGTATGGGTCTTCTCAAGCCAGCTGGAGAATATTTAAATAACTATATTAGGACATGAAACTAAGCTTGTATGAAAAATACATCATAAATTCATAGCTCTATCAAGGTCTGTATACTCATACACCAATTTCTACAAACATTTATACAAATAGCCTTAAAGTGACTGACAATTTTGTATCATAAGCTTAAATAGCATTTTCCTTGTTATATAACACCTACTACCTACTGCTAAAACATTCTACAAGTACATCTTATTTCATTTGATGTCCTAGCTATTTCCTTTTCTTTTTTTAAAAGATTTTATTTATTTATTCATGAAAGCAGAGAGAGAGGCAGAGACGCAGGCAGAGGGAGAAGCAGGCTCCACGCAGGGAGCCTGACGTGGGACTCGATCCCGGGTCTCCGGGATCACGCCCTGGGTTGAAGGCAGGTGCTAAACTGTTGAGCCACCAGGGATCCCACTATTTCATTTTCTAACTCTCACCTTATAGGGTTCACCATGGTAAAGCCTTGCCCTTCTTTAGAAGAAAATTTTCTTCAAGAAAGAAGTAAGGCCCCACTTTTTCTTATATTTATCTATGTAGTGCTATACATCATTGGAGTTGTGATATGAAGACTTCAGGTTAAAGGGATGTCTAGCAGCTCTAGGTATTATCTTAGGTTAAGAATTAACAGCCGAAGCCTGTTTCTGTGGGCTCCACCCATCCATTCTGGGTGATGCTTGAGTCAAGTCATATCCTCGAGAATAACATGGAAGCCGTCGCTTAGCATCCCTAAGAGCCTCAGGTTCCAACCTTCCTTCCATAGTTCTGCTGCCCTGCTGCTTAGCAAGCTCAGAGTGAGCACCCTGTTTTTCTACCAAGTGCATTGCAGACATGGGGACACCCTGTAAGGAATCAGCAAACGGATCCTAAGTCCCAAAGCTCTCTTCAGAGCTTTCTCTTCAGTGACTTGGATTTTGAGTTTGGAGGTTTTTGGCAATCAAATCCAGACAATTCCCATAAATGTCCCTGAACTCCTAAGGAAAATATGCAAAGTAACTGAAACAGACAGCGATGCTAGGATTTAAGCGTTTCTGAAGAAGAATACAGGTAAAGATATATGTATATCCATCTGTAATATCTCCCAGGTGATAATCTGTTTGACTTTTGATTAATAATCTCTCCTTTTTTGGTCTTGCCTATAAGATATGCTATATATGGATTTATCTATCCATAATATATATTTAACACATAGTATTTAGTATACTAATAAATATATTAATATATAACATAATTATAATAACATATGATTCATATATTATAAATAATTATTGTCTATTTAAAAAATAATTCAAATGGATGACTACTTTAACTAGTGGCCATATTACCTGGAGGTTTCTAGGATGAAATGAATAAAAGAAAAGAAACAGTGGACTATATTTTCTTTTTAATTATCTTTCAACTGTACCCCTCTCACACACACGTGTGGTCACACGTGTGCATACCTAAGTAATTCAGCACTGAAGACCATGCTGAAGGGTCTTCTGGGGATCGTGGACTATCCTTCAGCTGGATCCCTTTAACCTGCTGCAGACAGCACATTTATTTATTTCCTACTATCATCCACAAACTACACAGTACAATTTTAAAATGGTTGCTCCATTTGTCAAAACATGAACACCAAATATTCTGTTGGAAATGATGAGAACTAGAATTTCAAATAATTTTATTAAAATCCAAAACATGGGGAGAATAACTGTTGTAAATACTAATTTGTCAGAGGTGTGTTAGAATAGTAGGAGTCTGGTTTCTAGGACCTGCTTTGCAATTAAGTATGTACTGTTCGGTAAATGATTTAACCTTCTCTACCTCGGTTTCTTCCTTTGAAGATTAAAGATTTTTGTAGCAAGTGAACTCTACATGACCTTCCACCTCCAAAACAAGCTTTACTAGAACAAAGGACATGTCCTCATCTAAATGTTGCACAAAACACTTATTAAATAAAAGTTTATAAGATAGTCTATGATAGTTTTTTTTTTCCCCTGAGGAAACCAGAAACTGTAATGTAACAGCAGAGAGGAAAATAATATTAAACCATTTATGGCTAAAAGTGTACAAATCAGCAGAAGTAAACTTGCATTGTTGAACTATGTGTGTCAGATGAGAAAAGCACGCTGAATGTGTATATATTGTTATCTGTGAAAGAGAATAATAACAGAAGTAAGTCATACTTTAGCTACAGCAGAATGAAGACATCTAGAGGATATAGAATAGCCCATAATTCTCCATAAGATTACTATAATAGTAACATTTTATTGGGATTCATCCACTTTCCCTCTTATTTATGGAGACGTGTATTTCAACTGTATTTGTAGCAGTTACAACTCTTTAAAACCAAAGACTATACATAAAACACAATCTTGCTGGAGTGATAGAATGACTTTCCAGAATACATTCTTCTTTAACCAGCACACTTTTCATTTAAAGAGTATTACATATCAAAGATCAAAAATTATTTATTTTCCACTCTATTTGACATGGTATGTGGAGTATTTTCTATAAACAATAAATATTATTTTATGGTGGACAATATAAGAGACATTTTTAAACTTAAATAACCCCTAAACTTTGATTTAAAATAGATTTAGATTTATAGAAAAGTTGCCAAGAAAGTACAGAGAGGCCCTATATACCCCTTACCTAGATTCTAGTATTGTTAACACGCTACATTACTATGATGACATTGTCACAGTTAAGAAATCAACCTTAGTATATTGCTATTGACAAAAGTCCTCACTTTGTTCAGCTTTAATGTCTATTCTTTGTTCCAAGGCACCACCATACATTTAGTCATCATGGATCCTTGGGTCCTCTAGACAGGGGTAGGTAGTTTCTCAGATTTTCCTCGTTTGGATGACCTTGATAGTTTTGAGGAATAATAACTGAGTATTTTAGAGATTGTCCCTCAATTTGGGTTTGTGTGTTGTTCTTCTTGTAGTTAGACTGAAGTTAGGGGTTTGGGGGAATAAGACCTCAGAGGTAAAATCTCATTCTTACCTCAACATAAAATGACACGTGCTATCAATAGGACTTATATTGATGATCACATGGTGGAGGTAGTGTTTTTCAGGTTTTCTCAAATGGTAAGTTATTCCCCACTCCTGCTCCTTCCATGCTCTACTCCTTGATAATCTATCACCAAACACAGCTACACTCAAAGAGTGGGAGCTACATTTCACCTTCTTGTATGGAAAGTATCTACAAAAATTATTTGGTTATCTTCTTTATGGGCGATTCATACAAAAGACATTTCTAATATCTATTTTCCATGAAATGTTGTATAACAAAGATGTTTTTTTCAGAATCCTTGAGCTCTAGATGACATACTGCACCAGGGAATTAGAGAATTTTTCTTGGCTTTACCATTCTACTTTTATTACTGGGATGACTGTCAATGATTCTTTCACCTGGTCACTCTCATTACTTATTCTGTACCAGTAATGATTTAACCAGGGTCATACTATGTAATTGATATTCAAAGTATTAACTCCCTTTACTCACTGTGGTTAAAAGACCCCAAAGGGAGATCTGCGGAAACATTTATATGTCAAGATGGAGGGAACCATGGACAGATCTTGGCAAGATGAAGGTAGAGTGGGATATTGTAGATCCAGTTATCCAATTAATATGACCTATGCTAATTTTCCATAATCTGAGACTAAACACATATATGACTAAGTTTAATAGAAATTATTTTCAAATATTAACAATGGATTTATGTTAGTTTACCCACATGTCATCATTACTGAGAGCAATAGCAAAATTTGTTAGGGACCTTTTAGGTAGAGCTCTGAGTTAGATGTAGGGTATTTCCCTGTTTTTTAAATCCTACCTCTTATACTTAGGGAACAGTATTACTGAAATTAAAAACTATGCCAGAAATACTTTGTCAAGTGTGAGATGAACAATACAGAAAATGCTATGAGAGTCTATGGAGAGAAGAATCCAGAAGGTAGGATGATTTCAAAGACCTCCTGGAGGATAGAAAATTGAACTGGGTCTTGAAGGCTTTGGCTAAATGTAAGAACATGCATAGTCCCTAAATAACAGAAGCTAGACCTCTTTGGAATAGTTTTCACATAACATAAAGGACAGAAAAATGATTAAAAAGTTGGTAAGTGGAGTAGACTTCCAAAGTCCTGAATTCAAGGGGAAATAAGTTGTAAATGGATTGAGACTAAAGGTTTTAAAGATGAATGGTGATTTATTTAAATAATATACTGACATTAACTTTTGCTAATATTAAAATCAAGACTATTTACTGACAAAGATATAAAATACAGAGAAGTCAAGAGAAGAGACTTAAACCACTTGTCAATTTTCCACCAGAGAACTACTAAAAACATTTACTTTATATCCTCCCAGGGGAGGGTGCGTGTGTGTTGTGTATATTTACTTACGCTGACGTTCCAATAATATGACTATATAGTAGTTTATCCTATGTCTTCATTTTATATTGCCCTGTGAGCATTTTCCTATACCATGATTTTTCATAATTAGTTATTTTGTCTTAAATAGGACTCCTATAAAAGGCATCTATATTTTTTAAATTGGGCATTTTATTCCATTTGTTTATTTCATAACTGATATAGTCCATCTTACTTTCTCATGTTTTTCCTATTCTACTGCTTTTCTGTACCATTCTTCCAATAAATTTAAAATTTTTTTAGCCATCTTTTGTTTTTGTAGTGACTTGAGAGGACTGTATGATTTTTAAATTTCAGTCGGGGCTACTTTTATTTTCTGTAGTTAGTACTTAGTCTTCATTTCTTCAAATTGCATATGTCACAATTAACTCTGTGAATATCTTTTTTTAAATTAAATTACAGGATTTTAAAATTGGGATATAACAACTTAAATACTATATTATTGATTTTATTAGGATATTAATAATAATGATTCAGGGGCGCCTGGGTGGGCTCAGTTGGTTGTGTCCAACTGGTGATTCTGGCTCAGGTCATGATCTCATGGGTTGAGGGAGCCCACGCTCTGTGCTCAGCCAGGAATCTGCTTGAGTTTCTCTCCCTCTGCCCCCTCTGCCCACATACTTGTGTGTGTGCACACTCTTTCTCTTTCTCAAACAAATAAGTAAATCTTAAAAAAAAAATAATAACTTTAGCTTTGGTTTAAGTGATTTTGAGATTTATTGTCCATACTTTAAATCTTACTTAGATGTGAGTTTATTTGTTGATTTATTTCTCTGCAGCCTTGTCACATGTTCGCAGGTATTGGTATTTGATATTTTTAAAGAGCATTGATATAGTCTTAAGTTTTAACTTAAAAGAAACACTAGCAATGCATTCAAACCACAGAGAAAATTTCAGAATATAATTGGCACTGATGCAATCACTGCAGAGATTTAATAAGAATCACCATTTTCCTTGATACGTTTCTGGTTTTTAAAAATAAAATTTAAAGTTATGACTTAATCCCCACATCTCATACATCAAGAGTTCTGTTTGATATGCCTACTGGACAGCAGAGCAGAACTCAGAGGAGAATTTGAAGCTTGAGGCCTGAGCGTTTATGCAATATTTAAAGCCTGAAGACTGGATACGATCACCTAGAGAGTAAGTATAGATTAAAGAGAAATGAGGCCCGAGGTCAGATAGCTGAAGAACTCCAACGTTTCTTGGAAAGTGAAAAAAGAACCAAGAAATGAAACTAAAAGAGTAGCTATTCAAATAGGATGAAAAGTGAAGAAGTGTGGTGGCATGGAAGCCATGCATAAAAAGTCTTGTGTAGAGGAGGTGGTAATTAACTATGTCAAAAGGAATTATCAAATAGAATGGAGCCTGAGAATTAGCCACTAGAGTAAGCAGTCTGGATATTACTGGTGACCCAGAAAAGAGAGCCTCCAGGGGGAAAGTAGGCTTGCAAGCCTGATGGTAAAAAAATATCAAGGAAGAAGGTAATAGAAACACACTTTTGAGGAGTTTTTCCATAAAGGGTGACAGCTGGAGAGAGGTATGTGATCAAGAGAGGTTTTTCCTAAGGCGGGGGCATTACAGAAAGTGGATATGCTGATGGGAATGATCAATCAGTACAGAAGAAAGATGAAATTAATGACAAGAGCCAGGACTTGGAGTGCATGAGGAGGTGTGGGATGCCATTTAAATTACTGGAATTCAATAGCTTCTTCCATTGAAACAGGAGTAAAGAGAAGTATATGAGCAAAGGTGAAGGCAGGTTGGTAGATTTGGTGGTGAAAGAATTAGAAATTTATCATCTGGATGCCTTTTTTAAGAGGATATAGAAATCAAGGTAGTCAGCTGAGAGAGGTGGGATGGCAGAGACACTTGGGGTTTGAGAAGAAAAGGTATCAAATAGTTATTTCAGAGGATGGGAGCATGAATTGACTACAGAAATACAGTAGGATTTCTGGGCAACGCAGAGTCAAAAATCTGTGGCCGTAAGTCAGTATCACTGTTTGTTTTCTCCAACTATGTGCAGGGTCAGATGTAGGCTGGTAGTAGGAGGAGAGCTGGATTTTAACCAGAGCTGGGGTCTGACCAGTGAGGTTGATAAGGGGCCAAGAACATGAAGAAGTATGCAAAGGTGTAATAATTATGATGATGAATCATGTAATCGGGAGTTATGTAAAAGGACAGTGACTAAAGTTACACGGAGTGAGGGACAGTAAGAAAATTGGTAGCATCAATGAATTGCAGGTACCCGTGGAATCAAATAATGTTTGGAGTTGGGCTAGGAGAAGCAGGGTAGAGGGGTAAATGGGTGGTGAACAGACAATGGGATATTTGGAATTGAGATTTTTAGAGATGCTGCATCTGATGACTGGTATTGCCCAGGTCTGGGGAGCGCTGGGAGCAGGTACAGAGGGTAGGATGGAAGAGAAGCTAGTTAGGAGGGATGACTACGTATCTGAGTGCTAGACGGAGGACCTTCGTGGACTCAGCACGCATGGTGAAAGAGTAGAACAGGTATTAACTTTGCAGTGAGCGGTCTTTGGAAGGGAAGACGACGTTCCGTTACCTAGCTACCAGGAAGCAGGGGGTGGGCGGATGTAATCATCAGCAACCATGTGCTTGGAATAATCTGCTGCCAAAGAAGGAATGAAGCTCTTACAGAAGCCGAAGTAATCAAGGACGTGTGACACGGTGGATTCAGGACTGATCACTTCTTAGCGGAAAACGGAGAGCGTCCTATTTGGAGGCTGGTCTCCAGCAGTTCACAGCGGTGAATACGGGAGTGCTGGTCCTACTGCAAGCATGTGCAGTGTGCTCCTCAAGGGCTGCTGTGGACTGTTCTGTCCAAAGAGACAGGCAGGTCACTTAAACTGTGTTTCAACTCAAGTTAGACAACTGACCGCCTCTGCACAAGCAAATGACTGCATTCATTAAAACTGACTATGAAATGATCCTGGTGGTGGGGTGTCTCTTCTCATATTGTGGGGTTAGCAGTCTATTTGTTTAGGAAAGGCACTTTTGCTACTAGCTTGATTTGCTCTTTGGGATTTTACTGACATAGTTGAAATTTAGCCAAGGTAATAGAGCATTTCAAATTCAACTGGAAGAAAAGCAGCTGGAGGGCTGCCATGAAAAGCTTTCTAGAAGAGAAGAGGGTGAAGGTGAAATGGCCCAAGTATATCTGAAATCCTGGCATCTTTTACATTCTAATAATTCAGATACTTAGTTTCATGGCCGAAAAAAGCCACTAAGAGAGTATCTTTCTCACTTAAATTCAAACTTAGACACCGTCTAATGTCAAACCTTAATACACCAGCACTATGGGAACCTAAAAGGGAAGAAAGGAGATAGGAAAGAGGCCCTGGACTTAGTTTCAAAATGGGCCCGTGTGCTCCCAGATAAGCATTCACCACACACAGTTGCTGTGTTCTAACGTCACTGGCCTTCCTTAGTAGTGGAAGCTACCAACAACCAAGGAGGAAAAACATAAAGCGGAAAATGTTTCCAAATATCGTTTTAAGGAGGCATCAACTCATAACATATACCTTTTCTGTATTGGATCCTATATTAGTTGCTAGTGGGAAAAAAAAATTGTAGGAAGTAATTAGTTACAGAGGTTTGTTAATCTGGAGGTCCCCCGAATGCTATAGCTTTACCCTCCTGTGTGCCCCACAGGTCAGTGCACAGGTTAAGAGTCAGTGAAGCTGAGAACAGTGGTCAAATTGGAACAAGGGTTATCACTATGCATGACTTGGAAAGAGCTAACCTCAGTACCAAGTTGAAGGATTTTGTGATATCGTAGCCATGGCTGCAAAGAGTGTAGTCATTGCAGGGAAGTTTGTGTCACCTTTGTGTCATCTCTGTAAGTTACTCAATTTCTGTCCCAGGTTCTGGGAGGTACTGGCCAGTCTGAGTATATTAAGGTGGAGAGAGTCCAAAAATATAGAAAATATTTACTCTGGTCTTAATTTAGTCTTACTTTAGTTTACTTTTAAATGGCATAGAATACCTTACATGTCTATGAGTTCACGTTTTGTCCAAATTGAATAATTAATTAGATTGATTTGAGAACCCCAAACTAGAGTAGCTCATTGCTAAGTGA
Organism: Canis lupus baileyi; assembly: GCF_048164855.1. Taxonomy (NCBI): domain Eukaryota; kingdom Metazoa; phylum Chordata; class Mammalia; order Carnivora; family Canidae; genus Canis; species Canis lupus. The sequence continues at coordinate 2,284,303 of NC_132855.1, forward strand.
CCTTCTAATATGTCACCAATTTTGTTGTTGTTTTTTATAATTTATCACTTTCAAAACCACCTCTACGCATGTAATAAATTCTCCTTTGCAATCTCACCTCTAAATCATTCCCCACAGCTAGGAGAAGCTGAAAATTTAATTTTATATTGCAAGTGAGAGTCTAAATTCTGTGACTGCTGTCATTTTTAAAGAAGCTTTCCTGATCCAATTTAAAAAGCAGTGTTTGTATAAACTACTGTGAAAATCATTCTTCCTTCCCTGAGGGTCTGAGAGTATGGGAACAATGTTTGTCTTTGTAGCAGAAAAGTAATAAAATCACAGAGAAAAAGTAAATATATCTGAATCCTTGTAATACATTATTGCGTAGCACGACAACAAAAAATCATAGCTACATTTTAAAAATGTGTTTATTTCATTACTTCCCACAATTAGGTCACAGCAACTCTTTGGGATCAAATCAGATGGATACACATCCCTGCTCTACAACCTGTCTGCTCCTTAGTGCACAGTACTCACTCCATCTCACAGATCCACATACATTCATCGGTTTATTCACCTAATACCTCCTTATCTTTCCTGTGAGCATATGCTTCCGTACAAAGATGGATTAGTCATTGCCCTGATCTTTAATTAACCAAGAGTCCAGTGTGGAAAAGAGACACACATGTACGACTGTCTACAACGCAGAGTGCAAGATACACTGTGATAGAATAGTAACAAAGAGCTATGGGAACAAAGAAAGACATTCATTTGACCAGGGGGAAGATTAAATAAAAGGGGGGGGGTGGCTGTAGGGTCTGGTAGTTCCCTAACCTGGGTCTTCAAAGAGGCCTAGAACCATTTAATTTTTTTTAAATTTTATTTATTTATTCATGAGAGACACACAGAGAGGGAGGCAGAGACACAGGCAGAGGGAGAAGCAGGCCCCATGCTGGGAGCCCGACGCGGGACTCGATCCCGGGTCTCCAGGATCACGCCCTGGGCAGAAGCTGGTGCTAAACCGCTGAGCCACCCGGGCTGCCCTAAAATTTTTGTAGCCTGTATCAATGATAAAGGCCATCCAAGGTTGGTTCAAGATGGCTGATTGAACATCTTTCCTTTCTAAATCTCTGAAGTGGCAGGAGAAATAAGAGTAAGTCCTCAGAAGAACTGTTATGGTTAATCTCTGTCCTGTTGGCCAATTTCTTCCTACTTTCTCTTAGGGTGAGGAAGATGTCCCTTCAACATGGGAGTCTGTGAGGAGTCTCCGGAAGACCTCATACCAGTGGGAACAAACTGGCTACCAAGTGCATCAGAGTTAAGAGACCTGCAGATCTACACAGAGGAACATCAAGACTCACAACATTGTAAGTGACCTTGAAGAAACGTTAATATGGAAGTTCAGGGACCCCTGGGCGGCTCAGCCAATTAAGCATCAGCCCTTGGCTCAGGTCATGATCTCAGGGTCCACTGAGCCTGGGAGTCAAGCTCCCTGTCTCTCTCTCTCCCTCTGCTGCTCCCCTACTCATGCTCTCTCTCTCTCTCTCAAATAAATAAATAAAATCTTAAAAAAAAAAAATTGAAGTTCATAGCCTGGAGGATGGGGTTGGGGGCAGTTGGCAGGAAAAAAAAAAAAGTGAAAGGACCAAGGTTTTTTGTTTGTTTGTTTTTCCAAATTATTAGTTAAATGTGTTGAAATACTGAAGTAGGCTAATGCCTAAGACAATCTCATTACACACACACAGTCTGACTGTTAAGAAATGTAAATTTAAAAAAGTAATATATAAATACACTAAGGAATTATAGATAAATTGTGTATAATCTTGGGATTAGAAAAAAACAACCAAACCATTCACCAAAAGCAGTGCTTAAATACATTACAGTATATTCATTCTATGCAATAAAATGGAACTTTTCTAAGAATGTGGTATATATATATTATTAAATAAAAAAACTCCATCAGAATAATAAGTATAACATAATCCCACATACAGAGAACACATACGCAGTGGCATAGAATATACATACATTCTCTCTCCACATAAGTCAACAGACATATTTCTAGAAGATGAAGACATAATACACTGTAAACAGCAATTACCTGAGAGAGTAAAACTGAACAAGGAGGATGGGGCAGGGTGGGGGCAGTGAAGACATTATATTTGTATTTTTTGCTTTGTTTAAAATGTGCACGCATTTATTTATTTTGTAATGGCAATTAAAAACATACAGCTATTTTAGAAAAGTTGAAAAAATACATAAATGTATAAAGAGGCAGCAGAAACCATCCAAAGTCCCACAATCAGAATGAAGAGCAGGAACTGGATGAAAACCATTTCTAGTCAAGGGAACCTTAAGTATGTAGGGAAAACAAAAAGCTTCCTGAGGCTGACCTTTCTGCATGCATTTCCTGCCAATGATTTGTTAAATTCACACATCACTTGCTGTGAAGCTTTCTCAGGCCCAATTTAATATTTAGGGCTAATGCAACCCCGGCAACCTCATTAGAGATGCGGCACCCCTAAAGTCAGGAGTCTTGGGGTGTGTGGCAGTTGTAGGGATGCCCTTGAGTTGAGTCCAACTAACAGGCAAGAAGTTATAAAAAATATGACCCTTCAAGTGTTTTATTGATTTCCAGGAATGAGGTCCCTAATCGCCACTATACTTCGCTTGCAACATGTTTTATAGATGTTTTTATTAAAGTTGATTTAATTTCCCTCATTTCACGTGTTCTTGCTAATTGAATCATTTCCCTCAGTTCCCAGAAGACCATAAAATAGAGAATTTATTATATACTGTGCAACAATATACATTAGGGTAAATATATCGATGTGACTCCTCAGCCAGCACAGGGTGCAGATCTGATGAAGTGCCCCCATAATTACTCAGTGAATCTGATGTACTTCATTATATTATCACGAGCTCTATTGGTTACAAAAGTTAGGATGATCCATTGTTGTTATTATTGAATTAAAGTCAAATATTTCATGTGCTCTCAGGTATAAGAAAGACTTATGGCCTTTATCTCAAAATTGATTCGGGATGCTTATTTGGAGGGGGGGGTGGTTTGGCTTATTGTCCTTCTGATAATGAATGAATGAAATATCAATAGAAATTGAAAGATTGACAAACATCACAGTACTCTATATTGAAAACGTGTCCAGCGCGAATATCTTGACATTTAAAAAATAAGTATTAAAACAATTGCAAATTTAGATAAATGGTTTATATAATGGGGAGTTATTAAAACTTGATATTTAAGGATTAAATCAATTCCTCCCATTAAGTTTCATTTCTCAGTTATTTTGTTGGCTTACTGGACACTTGATACTTTAAAAAAAAAGAACAAATCAATAAAATACCCGGTTCTAGTCGTCAAGTTTCTGAAGCTAATTCAATCCGTTTTCTTTGGGGGTACATGGGGTGCTGAGCACTATATTTGAAATTTTCTGTTGGGTACAACAGAAACAAAAGGAGGTAATAAGAAACTTCCTTAAGAAGTTTATTGTAGGTAAAGCTTACATCCTCACATTTTTACCTTCAAGTATAATCTTCCTTCTCTATGTGAGGAGACAACCTCAGGAGAGTTTAATGGAATTATGTCCCCCCGACAAAGCCACATAAATTTCATAGTTGGGATTCATCCCAAACCTTCTGATTTAAGATCCATTTCTCCTTCTTCTACACTCTGCCATTTTTCTGAAATGTGCACTCAATATCGATTAGTTAAATCCTGAATTGAATCAGAATCAAAAAGTAATGTCTGGTGAAGTGTACATAAAAATTCATAAAAGAGAACGTATATATAGAACACCCTCATTTGTCAGCATGGTGAGGCGAGGCGTGTGACCTGGTGAGAAGGCTTTGCGTCAAGATAAGAGGCAGTGGCTTCCATGCTCCGGTGGGGAAGATTTTAGAAACTGAGGGAAATCCCAGGATTATGGAGGGAGATTATCTTTTGTCAAAGGAGAAGAAAAATGTGCTTTGGCCAGACTGTGAGTATTAGAAATACACGGTAAACAATTAGGATACAATCAAGTTATTAATATGGGAAAATTGGATATATTTCTAAAGGAGAGTTCGGACAAGATGGAGTACTTAGAAACAAATGGAAGAAGTCTCAGCTTGCCTTTGCTGAGGTCATACGGGTCAACGGGGCATTTATGATAGGTTTTCTTTTTTCACTCATTAGTTTTGCAAGTGATTAGTGCATGAGTCAATGGCATTGCAGAGGTGGACGGTGTTTGCTTGTATTCGTAAGGAGAAGACTGTAGGATGTTCATGTTGGAGAGTCATAGGAAGGGTGTAGAAAGATTTGGGAGTCCTTTCAACCCTTGCAAAGGCAGGAATTCACCAAGTATGTGGCCACCTGGGGAAAGACTGGGATTTCCTGCTAGATACTTTAATTGTGCCCTCAGAATAGTAAACAGGAAGTCTGAATTTATTTCACTTATTCCTGCTTCTATTATGCTGATTTAAGACCACACAGTCATAGCATTCAGAATACAAGTTGGTGCCCCAGAATAAAATAAAAACGTTCCTAGAAAGTGGTAGTGTAAGTACTCAGAAACTAAAATTCTAGAGACTCAGGGTGGGGGTAGAGCTCGTGCCTCTGTACATTTTATGACTCAGGCTCAGAACCTAAAAACCTCAAGCTTCGTTCTGGAGCTCTAACCTTTAAAACTTCTTCCCCAAGTCACAGCTTGTAGATAAAATTTTAAAGTTTTTTTTTTTTTTTTTTTTTTAAACTCAAGTGGTTGATACCTTGAATTTTTACAGAAGAGCAAACAAACATTTGGGGAAAGAATCACAGATTGGGAATCTATCCTATCTAAAACTAAGTTATAATAACGGTAACTAATGTAAGATAGAAGACATTTAGCTTAAAATATAGTTCAAGATAAATTATAATAATACTCCATTAATTCAGGATGACTAAAGAAGGGAATCAGGAATGAATGAAGATTGTTAAATATTTTAAAAGAAATACAAGTTCCAAATCACATTATACAGGTATAGCAAACAACCGTTTTTGCTATCCTAAATGTTGAGTACACTCCCAAGAAAGTAAACCTTATTTATTAATTATCCCTTAGGATAATTTGGTATTCTAAACTAGCTAACCCAAGCAATTTGTTGGCCAAAAAAAAAAAAAAGCATCTCTTGTGAGTATTTTAAGTTTCACAGAATATGCATTAGAATATTGACTAGTCCCAGCATTATCAGAATAATTAAGAGCTAAACTAAAATTGTCAAAATAAATGAATAAAGTACATCCTGAGATAAAATATCCGTGACTTTTATTGTATTTGTTCACATACTTAGTAATTTGCAAAATTCAGCAATTGTCTCCCTGTCATTAGCGTGAATTAACAAAGCCCTACCGTAATAGCAGTTAGGATGGTAATTATGGAAAATGAAATTACATTTCTAAACAAATGAAGGTTATGTTCATATCTAGTACTGCCTGAGGACTAAGAGCCAAAGGAAAAATACTTTAGGTTATATTTTAGAAGCTAGCATGAAATTGAAGCAAAAACTTTAAAAAGCAATATAATAGTTGCACATTTTATTTTTCTATCACGCTCTACTCCTATTTATCGACCTCTACTACCTTATTATTCTTAGTACATTTCATTACTTCTCTCTGACTTTGGCCTTTTAAGGATTAGCTCACTCTCAGTTTTATAACTCAAGAGGCATTGATCTGCAAGAATTTTCTCATGAAACATCTACACTTCTCATATTTCACTTCTCTTGATCCAACAATTCTTTCCTGGCTTGCCAAGAACAGCAATATTTCTACTTCTCACTGAGATGCTTCAAAATGTTGAACCATGTATGCTCTGGCTTATGATTGTTTTTGTGTAAAAATACATGCCTCTTTAAAAAAGAAATCCATAAAAAAAAAAAAAAAAAGAAAAAAGAAATCCATGTAAACCCTAAGTGGCCTGTCCATTGAAAGATACATAAATGTATCCAGATTACTACACATTCAAATAAAATTGTAAGTATTGCAAATATTTATTTACTCTGTACAATGATAAGACTAATTTGTTCTGGGATCCCTGGGTGGCTCAGCGGTTTAGCACCTGCCTTCGGCTCAGGTCATGATCCTGGGATCCAGAATCGAGTCCCACATGGGGATCCCTGCATGGAGCCTGCTCCTCCCTCGGCCTGTGTCTCTGCCTCTCTCTCTGTGTCTCTCATGAATAATCAAAAAAAAAAAAAAGACTAATTTGTTCTGAAATGTCTTGAAATTTGTTTCACTATTTAAGGCACATGTAGAATTTTGTCTCCATGGATTTTTGCACAGTATGTTTTCATGACAGGAAGCACAGTTGGAGTAGGGTGGTCATGTTCAAGAACATAACTTCCCGTAACCGAAGGCAGTAGGGAAAGGTGGACGGTGGAAAACAGTTTACCACACCTGAAATGTGACCGACTCGTGTCTACGACAGGTGGCGACCTTCTCCAGGTACTTCACTGTGCATCCTTTATTTATTTTATCTGGTTTTAGATTTTATTTTTAAGCCATCTCTCTGCCCAACATGGGGCTTCAATCCACAGCCGTGAGATGGAGAGTCACAGATTCCATTAGCTGAGTCAGCCGGGCGGCCCACATTGCTTATCTTTGAATAAGTTATTAAACATTATTGGTGATTCAGGGAAGAAAAGTCATGAACGGGTCACTTTCAAGGTAGGAAATTTGAAGCCAAATTTGATGCCATGTAATTTTTTAAAAAAGATTTATTTATTTATCTTAGAGAGAGCATGGGGGAGAGGGGCAGAGAGAAACCCAAGCAGACTCGGTGCTAAGCGTGATGCCCCACTCGGGGCTGGATCCCTGGACCCTGAGATCATGACCTGAGTTGCAATCAAGGGTCAGGTGCCCTGATGCTTATAATTTCATGTTCTAGTTCTATGTTAGGTCAGAACGTAATGTTTGGGTCCAGAATGGAATTTAAGTTAATTTTCTAAAATAATTCTTTTACTGAGCATCATAACTGGTTATGCACATACGGCAAGTCAAAAACGTTTTTTTGGGGGGAAAAAAAAAAAGATGACCAGAACCTGCACACAGTGCAGCAGGGCCGATGTTTTCTTTGAGAGTTGAGGAGAGGCTTGCGGAGGCTGCAGGCCCGGCTGAGTCTTCCGCAGAGGTCTGGGCACAGAGGAGTGTGCACCCCGTGGGCACTTCCAACTGGGGAGCGTGCTTCGCTGAGCTGCGCGTGGGTGTGAACGCCTGATGGACAAGGTGACCCATCAGGCCAAGTCTGTGTCAGCACAATAAGCAGCCGTACAGCCCCGTCTGCCCAGGACACTAGCGGGTTACGCTCACTGGCACAGAAGTGACTGGTGACACCAAAAGGTGAGATGCACAGCACGGCCACTCTGCTTAGAAGGCCAGTGAAGACCCGGCTGTCACCCCATATTCGGTAGGAAGCACCTGGCTTCTGAGTCGGGGATGAATGGATCATAGCACTGACCCTGCAGAACCTCGCAGACCAGCAGAAGAGCCTGGACCGTGCACAGCAACTGGGAGAGGAAACGGGGGGTTTGTGGTTTCGGGGGAGGACCAGGGCGGTGCCAGGCAAGCCTTCCCTTCCCCCAGGTGACTCAGGGGTGTCTTTACTCAAGATCAGGGATTTAAGGGGATTTTGAATGAGTCCCAGGGTTTGGGCCTACGTTGCCCTTGCACCCAGGGGTCCAGACAGCTCAAATCCACATGGAGGGATAGCTCGCCAATCCGCGTGGTCACTTAGCAAACACGTAAATACAGCATGAAATCGGAAGGCATACAATAAGTTAGTGTCTTTCAAGATTTAAGGGCTGAAAATAAAGGTTCAGAAAGACTTGAAAGCTACAGTTTGCACCGGTGTCCTTGATTAAGACGGAGCTGTGAACCCCATACGTACTCAAATCACTTTCTGCGTCAAGACTTAGAGAAGCGCAGCTGTGCAGGCGGGAGAAATACATTAGCATAAATGATTAGGTTTATGATCCCATCAACGTAGCCCAGGAAGAGGGGAGGAGCAGACAGGAGCAGGCCTTCTCAACTGTATCTGCTGCAAGATTTGCAAGCGTTCTCGACACCCCCAGGGGAATGAGGGCTCGTTCTCCACCCTTTGAATTGTCCCGGCCAATAAATTATTTTTTTCCTAGTCACACAGTCTGATACAGTCTGTGAAAAAATTCCAGGTTTCACTGATGGTTTGCAGCACCAGGAGGGACACCTTGGCTTCCTTCAGCTTCGCACGTGGCTCTATGCTCGCAGTCCATCTCTGCACACAGCCTGCATTTAAGAGGGATTTCCTGATACTACAGGATCCGATGGACTGAACGCTGTTCCCCTCCTCATCTGTATCATACGCGGGCTCTGGGGCCACAATTTAGGAACAATCTAGTGAAAAATACTGTAACCAGAATAAAAAAAGACAGGTATGTCTACGTAACGGGTGCGAGCAGGATGGTGGAAAATGGGTAGAATGAATACAAGGATTCCCTTCGTTATTTAGTATTTCCATAAAATAAGCACTTTACAGTGATTTGCTTCATTATTCATGAAACCGGCACTAAATTCACCAGATTTTAGAGACACAGAACCTGAGACTTGTCACACCGTGACTTGCCCAACATTAACAAAGAGCCCTATCAAACTGGGGATTTAAAACATAAAGAATGTGACTATTCATGACTTTAGTTTACCCTATCTGGTCTATCAGGGAGGATTCCTAGGATTGTTATTATAACACGCCAAAAATAGGGAAAATCCCTTCTCCAGGATTTGTTAGCAGTACTGGAAAGTGAAACGACGTACATGGAAATCACAACAAAGCCCATTGGAAAGGCTCTCGTCTAGAAGCAAGGAAAGGATGGGATGCGAGGAAGCCCTGTTTACCCCCCTGCTTCCTTCCAAAGACCACTTTGCATATATTATCCCGTTGATCTTTCACTATGTCTACACTGGAGGGAGAAACTAATGTAATTCCCTTAGCTGAAGCCTGATGAGATCAAGCGATTCACTCAGGGCCACGCCGTGAGTCCTGGGCTGGGAAGCCAGTCTTGGCAAATCCTGCTCTAACGCGGTAGCCTCTGTCCAACCGGGCAGATTGACGTAGACTTCTGGGTAGTGCTTACCCAAGGCCTTTTCTAGAAGGCCCAGATGAAAGCTAACAGAGGGAACCACAGCACGGAATAATTTCACTTGCGCACGAGAGGCTGAGGGGGTAAGAAAGGAAAATGCAGGGACAAGGGACTAGGCTGGCAGGGAACGCCATAAACGGTGGTGCGGAGCCAAAGCGGGGCAAGGGGAAGCTGAGGCTACAAAAGGGGAGCTGCAATTTTGCGTGTGAAGTGCAACTGCACGTCCCTTGGGCTGTACTGTTGCACAGAATACTGGAGGCTGGAGGCATCCTGAGAGATCACTGGGTACGACACTTGCCTTTAGGCAATTAAACACTTGATGATACGGAACAGAGGCATGTTGAGACTCTCATTAAGAGATAAATAAATTAAAAAATTGGCTTTTCTTCCAATTTACCTAATAGATTCTTCAAGTATGTTCCATGACAATACTACGTGTTATTTAGGTTTGCTGCGCACATACGTGTGTATACGTATACACGCCACACACACACGGAATGATGACAGTTAGATATTGTGTTTATAAAGCATTTTTAAAGTAAAGTCTAAAGAAAAAAAGTCTATGCCCACTGTGGGGCTTGAGGTCATGACCCTGAGGTCAAGAGTGACTTGCACTCCTGACTAAGCTAGCCAAGTGGCCCCGAAGCATTTCTGATGTCCTAACAACTTTCACATCTTTTTGTTCATTTGAATCTTACAACAATGACCCTGGATATAAATAAGCATATATTATTATGCTCAGTTTAGGGGCCAGGAAGGAAATGTCCCCGAGTGTTAACTGAATACACTTAAAAATTCAATTTTATCTATTCCTTTGCTAAGTGTAACTCAGTGTCCAGATTTCAATATTTAATCAAAAACAACGCATTAAAGTTTCTCAGAGTCTTAAGGAGGATAGAAATGTTCTATGAATTTAAGATTATTTGAGGATGCTTATAAAATAAGGTACAGATAAAAGATGCTGACTTGATTGACTTAGAAATGACTCCTTTGGTTTGTAATTCAGAGTTACAAGTCAAAATTAAAAGAAACATTTGTCTTTTAACCCCAGAAGTGATGTTTTGAAATTGGCCATCTTATATTGAACCCTAAGGGCAGACCTGTTAAGGCTCATGCTTCGTAGAAACTGAAAATTATACCTTTTAGGATGAAGTTATTTTAAACTAGGATATATTTTCCTCTCACTGCATATTTAGGGTTCTCGTGTTAATGTGCTAAGACTGTAGGTCTTGCTTTCATGCGAATCAATGATTTTCACAGGGCTTCACTGGTCGTAAACTGCCCTATAATGACCCTCTTCCTATAGTGTCATCTATTAGCTGCATTTCCCAGTCGGGCTACCTTGGAACCCAGCTCGGCCCTATGACTAGTTCCTACCAATGGAATATGTAACAGATAATTGATGAAGCGGGTGTGCCTTCTCCATTCTCTTTCTCCTTAGCTGCAGAGATGCAGAGAGGCTAGCCGAGCCAAAAGACGGATGAAACAGGGGTTCTCGAATCACTACAGGGAAGGAAGACACCCATCCTGACACACGAAGGCTAACTAAACTTCTATGACACTCATCCACTAAAAATTTGGAGACTATAATAATGCCTAGGGTTACCTTTACTAATATACACATCCAAACTCTCTGTCTCTAAGATGCTCTGAATTCCATATTTTATTTTATTTACTTTTTGAATTCCATACTTTAATCTTTTCCTTCATTTACTACCAACTTATTGTCAATAAAAAATTAAACGTGTCATTGGTTTAGCTGATCATTCGACTAATACAATAAAATATCTTTGCTTCCTATTTGCCCCATGATCTAGTTATCACATTTCTTCATCAAGTTGACTCAGGTGTCTCTATTTTTTCTCTGGAGTATCCCTGAACACAAACACTGTTGATGGGTTTTTTTTTTCCCCCCACTGTTTTTTTTTTTCTTTTATTTCACTGATTCATGTTTTACTTTTCTGTAACCTTCTCAAGGTCAAGAACGTTTTTCGTCCCTCGATCTCATTCGGGAGATGTTTGTTAAATGAAGATTTCTGTTCTCCTACACATACAGAGTTCTTTTTCTCTGATCTTGTGGAGAAGTCAACAATAGCAGCATCTCACATTAAAGGGTGCATTATAAAGGACTATACATTGGAAACGACCATCCTTAATACAGAGTAATAAGGTAACTTGTTCAGTAAATTTTTCACAGGTCATAGTTATAGCGAAATCCAGAAATCCCCAAACTTAATTTTGTCACTATTTTGAAAGGACACCACCTCTTAAGGCTATACTGACAGTAACTAACATGTAAAACTTTATGTAAAGTCAGAATGCTCACAGTAGCCTACGTGATGAACTGCAAAACCAACAATTGAGCCAGCATGTTCACAGTTTTATAAGCCATTTTATTTTCTTCCTGTAAACCTAAGCACTTCAGGAGCTAACTTGAATCAAAAGGTTTATGGAAAGAACATGAAATAACAATTTGTTGATTCAAATATTAAATGGATTAGATGAAGGTAACCCGATGGGCCCATTATGCAATAACACTAACTCTACCAATGAAACGATTAATGCTTGTCCCTTGGCACCTTCATTTGCCATATTATACTACCAGTTTGATTTTTATTTAAAAGAGCTTTTGTGTTTATGAGTGAGCTAACTTACAGTATAACTTTCCTTCCCTCATTCACTCTTTGAAAAACATTTACAAGGGGCGCCTCGGTGGCTCAGTCAGGTGGGCGTCTGACTCTCGGTTAAGGCTTAGGTCATGGGATGGAGCCCCACGTCAGCCTCAGAGCTCAGCACAGAGTCTGCTCGAGACTCTCTCCCTCCGCCTCTGCCCCTCTCCTCACTCACACTGTTTCTCTCTCTCTTGAAAATAAATAACGTCTTAAAAATATTTATATTTATTAAACACCTATCATATGTCACTGTGGCAAGAACAAACAAAGGTAACAAGGACAGACCTGTCCTCCCAGGGTTTGCAATATGTTAATTATTAAGTGAATAAGATAATCATAAACATGAAAGTCTAAGCATAGGCCAATATGAACAAGTGCTCCAAAGGAATGAGCATTATGTAAGCGAATATTCAACACAAATAGATCCTGAGCTATAATGAAGGTGTTGGAGCTGCTATCGGAAGGGTAAGTGGGCACTAACATCACGGACGGGGAAGTGGTGCGGAAGGAACAGCAAGAGCAACAGCATGCCGTATTTGGGATGCTGACCGAAGGACCACGGAGCTGAAGGAGAGAGAGTGACAATGTGAGGACCCTGAAAACAGCTGGAGAGGCTGGTGGGGGATGTAGGTCGTGCTCAGCCTTGTTAGCCAAGTTACGAATTTTATCCCTTAACCTCAGAGCTCAGTCGGGCTATTAGATGTAAGCAAGGTGACACAGGCAGTTCTACTGAAATCCATCATTCTGACCACAGTGGGATGTGAGACGAGGATTGGAGGAAGGGGAGGTGACTGTGGCTGCCGTCCAGAAGAGAACCAAAGCTGCTTGGACGGGGATGGGTACAGATGAACTGCAGAGAATGGGTCCCTTAGTGCTTCCTATGAGGAAAATCTCAAGGGTCAGTGGTTTCTTCCTCATTGTCAAGTGTTTTTTTTTTTTTTTTAATTTTTAAATTTTACTGTAAGAATAACACAACACCTATTCCTCTCCAAGTTTAGACCCCATCAAGCTACTGAATTATGTGAGAAGCAAGACTATCATTGGATTTGAAGGGTTTAAGAAATAGGGATGATGATTCAGCTACTTATTTTTAATACATCTCAATAAAATCATACAAGTCATAAAACCATAAATTGTTTGAAAACACAAACAAAAGAGCTATCGCCATAATTCCATTATTCAAAAGAACTATTAATATTTATATGTATTCCCTTTCTTTTTAAATATTAAAATTTTTAAATAATTATAATCTTAATAATCTGGATTTTTATATATTTTCACTAAAATAAAATCGTATGTGCTCACAGCTATTGCCTATATAGGTACATTATATTTTGGTGAGTCTGTATCCCAGAAATTGTGTAAACATTTTCCTATTGTCTAGTTCACTTCAATATTTTTGTTATCTTAAATGACACTCTACCAAATATCCTTATGCATAACTCCTTCATATTTAGAAGTGTTTCATTAAAATAGGTTTTCAGAATTGGGATTACTGAAATAATAATATTTGTTAAGTACCATTTCCTCTGCTAAATCATATTATGCATAAATAACAGATAAAACTATTTAAACAAGGACTCTTCTACCCGTATATTAATTATTTTTACTCTTATATGGTTATTATTATTTATTCATTGCAAAGAACTATTATTAATATATTCATTGTGAAAGTGTACTCACTAAATTAATGAGAACAACCATTACTTTTGAAGAAATATTTTCACCATGCAAATATTATGATCTTAAATAATTATGATAATTTGTAATTTATATTCATGGCTTACCTGATAAAATCATTATATGTCTTAACATTAACTTTGATTGCATAAATATTACATTAACTTCAATCACATAAGAATTTTAGAAACTATTTTAAATAAATATGAAGGTAATGAGTCAGGCTTGAGTGTAAAAACCCCCGCTATATACGAGTAGATTTTATTATTTAAGTTTTATTTTGCCTGATGGTTCTGTTAATGAAGTAACACTTCCAGATGAAAGAGAATTGAGGAAAGATATATACTAGTTTTCTATTGATTCCATCATAAATTACCACAAATTAAGTGGCTTAAAACGACAAGAGTTTATTATCTCAGTATTCTGGGGCAGAAGTCCAGGTGGAAGGTGCTGGTTTCTCTGCTCAGGATCCCACAAAACTGAAATCAGGGTGTCAGTTGATCGAGGCTCTTATGTGGAATCACGGGGTATGTATAATTCTTGAGAAGAAACCATTTCTAACATCATCCAGGTTATTGGCCTAATTTCCTTGCTGGTTATCAGCCAAGAGCCATGCTTAGCAACTCAAGGTCACCTGTATTCTTTGTCACCTTGTCCCTATTTTCCAAGCATGTCCAGTCCTTGTCGGGCTTCAAATCTCTCAGACTTTCTCTTCTGTGGCGTCTCTTCTTCCAGCCAGAGAAAGGTCTCTGCTCTTAAAAGATCATGTGATTAAATTGGAACTACCTGGAAAATTCATGATATTTAATATCTGCAATCTTAATGACATCTGCAAAGTCCCTTTTGCCAGGTAAGGAAAGATATTCCCAAGTTTCAGGGGTTAGAGCACAGGCATCTTTGGGAGCCATTATTCATTCTACGGCAAAGCGCTATCATATTGAAACAAGTTGTTGCTTGAGTTCTTCATTTCTCATCTAGCTACTAATTTAGCTCAGAACCCATATTTCTTGCCTACATAACAAATATAATGAAGTTTAGATTCATCCTAACAATATTTTCCACATCATATCCATATGTTTACGGAATGAATGACTATAATCTGTATACGTATCTTCATTGTTGAACTTTATTTTAGCGGATGGTTTAACGTATGGACGAGTTTTAGGGAAAATCTACTGAATTCAAAGGAAGTTAAGAATTGTGATGATTTTCCAGATGATTCAAGGGGAAAAAATCATAAGAGTTTGTTGGTTTAACATCTTATCTTTTGTTCAATACCTAAGCTATTTGCTTCATTTTGTTCTTTAGGTTATTTCATTAATTTTTTAAAATTCTATCATCTATCTATCTATCTATCTATCTATCTATCTATCTATCTATCTATCTATTCATCCATCCATCCATCCATCCATCCATGTATTAGAGAGAGAGAGAGAGCACACAAGCAGGGGGACAGGCAGAGGGAGAGGAAGAAGGAGACGCCCCACTGAGCAGCTTGCCCAACACTGGGCTTGATGCTTGATCCCAGGACCCAGGGATCATGATCTGAGCTGAAGACAGACTAATCAACTGAGCCACCCAGGCGCTCTTAGGTTAGTTTATTTTTAAGTAGTGAACCTTTGTCTCAATGTCTCAACTGCATTTTTTAAGAATCTTTTTATGATGAAAATTATTGTGAGTCAACACTACATAGCCAATTTTTTCTTGCCAGAAATGACTCCTCGGATGGATGGGATAGTTCAGATAGTTTAGATACATAGCCTTAGAGAAACGTTACAGCAGAATCTTTCTGATCCTGAGATGACACACATAAAGGGCCAGGTATCCTGTTACACGGGTGCAATTTCCCATCCATTTTTAAAAATTTCCCGACCTGATGCTTATCTTTGACAGAGACAAAACCACAGACCCCTATTTAACAAACTCTTCGGGCATACACGACTGTATACTCTCCCGCCGTGAAGTGCCTCCAGCATGTGCTACTCATAAGTGGCTGAAATTAGTATGCCCCCGAGAACTGTAGAGGGGACCAAATGCATTCTGGAGTCTTCTAAGAAGGCCTGTAGCACATTCTAGTGTAAAATCTTTAAAATGTATTATTTAACTAGCACAAGAGGCTTTAGATTAACAGTAGTAGTAGATTGAAAACTGGTTATGAAATGCAAGGGGATTTGTATTTAAATGCACTCCGGAAATGAATATCCTTATAAGTTACTCGTGTTACATATGTATTGAAGACAGATAAAAATGGCTAAACTTGACACCGGTCGTGTATTCATAATAGCTACCCTTCATTGAAGCCATGTGCTAAGCATCTGACCCCCAAATTTTTTAATCCACATAACAAATGTAAGAGATGGATAGAAGTCTCCTTATGTTGTATGTTGCGAGGTTCAGATAAGTTACATAATTTGCCTGAAGTCATGTAGCTAGTACGTTAAGGAGATTGCAATTTTAACCCAGATCCTGTGCTTTTTGACTCTTTTGCTGCACTACTTCTTTTAGAAACCAGACACTAAATAGTGATGTTGCAGACACTCGACAGCTTACCGATATTAATTATAACTTGAACTTCCAGCTTCGGATAGTACGAGTGAACAACAGTCACTGAGAGACAGAAGATGCGATTCTGACTCAACAACCATACTGGGAATAACGTTTTCGTTATTTTCTTCAAAAAGGATATTGAATACATCATTAGCAAAGTCTACCTCTCATCAGTTTTAACCGTGATTGTGCCTCATGCAATACAGATCAATCCACCAAAAAAAAAAAAAAAAAAAAAATCATTCCCTGTAAAACTGTGTGCAAATCCAATTTTGATAAACGGAACTGCTTCTTAAATATGCAGTGGGATTACTTTAATGCAGTGGGATTACTTTAATAAAAGTAATCGTGTTGTCAATAATTTGTAAGATGGATAATCAATTCCTGGTTTACCTCTGTTTTCCTCGATTAGAACCCAACATGCTATACATAAAATCATCCCACTGGAACAAGTGGTTTCCTTTGGAGCAAGTGGAAGCTTGGCAGTGAGGTAGAATATGATTTCATACTTCTCACATCGACCGCCAGAGCTTTATGCAGAATTCTCTGCAACACTTTCTAGGGTGCGTCCGAATGAGTTGCTATAGAAAGGCCGCAGAGTGAGACCTTTCCGTCCTGTAGCTCTGACGTGGAACAGTACAGCCCGGCACGTTGAGTCCGTACGTGTGTATTTTGTATGTGTGGATAAGTACGTGTGGGTCCCAGCTCGGACAAGTTTATATATAATTTTATTAATGAAGTTCCGCTGATTTCACCCCCGTGACCTCAACTTACGGCCCTTGAGAGAGTCCGCTCACTTTCCCTTAGTGGAGAAAAGCGTGCGTAAGGCTAGACCAAGACCAAGAAACAATAAACCTTTTGAAAAACCAAAGCAAAATCTGCGTAATTATAGGGACTACTAAAAGATGGATTTTCAAGAAGAACACTCTCTTGTGTGTGTTTGTTTGGATACATGTGTTATGATGAGCGTACTCAATAAAATCCTGGAGAAACTACTTGAAGTGTCAAGTAAAAGAGAAACTAATTTTCTAACGATCTTCTTTTATAATAAAACATTCAGTACTTATGATTGAAAAGGAAAGGCCTTTGATTTGGGGGAATTTATATATTCATTTATTCAGCGGTATTCATTGAAATTTGGATCATAGGAATCTTATGCAGATATTATTCTCAAGGACCTCAGAGGCTGATGGGGGATGAGACAAGACGGGGCACACGTTGGAAGGAAGAGCGTCCTGAGCATCTGGAAGAGGTTTAATTAAAAGGCTGAGGTGCTGGCTCTGAAGTGAGGATGTCTCAGCGGCGACCCTGGTGTCGCTGGGGCCAGCTGGCTCCCGTGCGCTTTCCCCAGGCAGGGACGTGGCCCTCCACTGGGTGCGACCTGCTGCTCTCCTCCCCGTGGTCGCAGGTCCCACCCCGAGGCAGGGCCCAGCGCGGGGTCTCGCTGGCTCCCAGGCCCAAGGCGCGGCCCGCCAGCTCCTGCCCACCAGCAGGGCCACCGGCCGCCGGGGGTGGGGGTGTCCCAGGCCCTGGGAAGGGTGGCCCTTTCTCCCAGCTGCTGCTGGCACCACCCCAGCCTCTCCCCTCTGTTCCCCGGGCCCGGGGCAGTAGCTGCTTCCAGGGTTACCGGCGCCTCAGAGCCCAGGGCCCTCCTGTGCTTTCGCCCTGGTCCGCCCGGTCACCCCGAGAGCAGAACCTCTCAGGTTAAACAAGGGGTCGGGATTCTGACGGGACCCCCAGCCACCCGCCCAGAGCTCGGAGGACGGCGCCTCAGGCCCCGGGCTGCTGGCGTCTGGGCCCAGGCCGGCGGGGAGCAACACGGCGGCCCAGGGACACAGGGACGGCTGAGGACTCTTTCTTTGTTTTGCTTTGGTTTTTTATTTTTTTTAAATTATTTTTTAATAATCCAGAATAACACCCAGTGCTCATCCCGTCAAGTGCCCCCCTCAGTGCCCGTCACCCAGTCACCCCCACCCCCCGCCCTCCTCCCCTTCCACCACCCCTAGTTCGTTTCCCAGAGTTAGGAGTCTCTCATGTGCTGTCTCCCTCTCTGATATTTCCCACACATTTCTTCTCCCTTCCCTTATATTCCCTTTCACTATTTTTTATATTCCCCAAATGAATGAGACCATATAATATTTGTCCTTCTCTGACTAACTTACTTCACTCAGCATCATGCCTTCCAGTTCCATCCACGTCGAAGCAAATGGTGGGTATTTGTCATTTCTAATGGCTGAGGAATATCCCATTGTATACAGAGACCACAGCTTCTTTATCCATCATCTTTCGATGGACACCGAGGCTCCCTCCACAGTGTGGCTACTGTGGACATTGCTGCTATAGACATCGGGGTGCAGGTGTCCCGGCGTTTCACTGCATCTGTATCTTTGGGGTAAATCCCCAACAGGGCAATTGCTGGGTCGTAGGGCAGGTCCATTTTTACCTCTTTGAGGACTCTTGTCTTAAGAAAGGACACAAGAGAACAATGGGCTTGGAAAATGGGACAAGACAGGAATAGGAGCAGCGGAAGTAGGGGTGACCCTCCCGGCTTCACAATCCATCTGGAAGCTCACATTCACTGATTTGTTGCAGTAACAATAAACTCCTTTATAAATAAGCAAAAACAAAGAAACAAACGAAGCAAAAACAAAACAATACAAAAACGATGCCCTCGCAACTTCACGTGCATGGGTCCTGGAAAGTTCTGTTCAAATGTCCTTCCTAATTGAGTAAATATGATGCTTAATTTAACCTGCAAGAACTCGGGATCAGCCGCGCTGGGCACCGTGTGACATATATTTGTGGGGCGCCTATGACATGGGCGTTTGCGATTTATATGCTCGTCTTTGAGAAAACTGAACCATGACTTCTGCTTCACAACTGATTTCCTGTTCCTTTGACAGTATTTTTTCACATTTTTGACAGTTACAAAGCATTCTTTGCCTTCTGGGTTTTTGGTGAGGACAGGTAAGAACAGGAGAAGGTCGTGGGTCGCGAGCAAAACCTTCAATCATACCAGTTTTTTACTGGGAGAGTCAGATCTAGCTTATATTGCTCATATTTGCAACATCTTCTCCAGGAAACTGTAAGCCTGAGACACTCCAGATTAGACTCCTAACTCTGGGAAACGAACTAGGGGTGGTGGAAGGGGAGGTGGGAGGGGGGTGGGGGTGACTGGGTGACGGGCACTGAGGGGGCACTTGACGGGATGAGCACTGGGTGCTATTCTGTATGTTGGCAAATTAAACACCAATAAAAAGTAAACTTATAAAAAAAATAAAATAAACAGAAAAAAAAAATAAAATAAACTATGGTACCATTGCCTAGGCCTTCCAGCACACGTCCCTTGGAGCTCAACGGAAGTAACACAGAAACTTCCACGGCCAGCGTTTGGGCCATCAGTGTTAACGAATTCACATTTAAATGCTCATTAGTAGGTTTAAATTGTTATTAATAACGCATTGTGAGTTTTGCTAGAGTAGTAACGTGGTCTCAAACTGCCTTCAACACAACTCTTGAAGTATACAGTATTATTAAGGCCTTTGGTTGGATATTTTAAATCCCTTTATAAGTTTTTTAAAATAAGTTTTTTTTTCACAGTAAATGTAGATTTTTACCTTAAGGATATATTTTTCCATACATATGTATGCAAACAAATCAAGAACGATCGGCAATTAGAAAAAAATAGCATCAAGTGTTACACCTATTTAAAATAGAACAAGGTTTTTCTGTATCTTTATACTCATCCACTTACTATGTATCTGTCTAGACCAAAGCAACTCATTAATTCCATTAACTTAGTGTAATGGGAAGATCACTTTAGTGAAAAAAAAGAAAAAAAAATCAGTCCCATAATTTGTTTTTTAAAATGGAGTGCCTGAGTCTATGAAAATGTTAAATTCTTTTTTAAGATTTTATTTATTTATTTGAGAGAGAGAGAGGAAGAAAAAAAAAAAAAGAGATGGGGGTAGGGGCAGAGGGAGAAAGGGACTCCTTGCTGAGCAGCAAGCCTCACACTGCCAGACCCCAGGACCCTGAGATCATGACCTGAGCCAAAGTCAATGCTTAACCAAACCACCCAGGCATCCAGAAAATGTTCAATTCTTTTTATTTTTTTGAAAATGTTAAATTCTTTAACCTTACACAGACACAACCTAAACCTGTATCATAAGTGGCAAAGAGAATTTAAGAGCTAAATGAATGAGGTAATTTAAAAAACAATTCTTTTTTTTGTTTGTGGGAGAAGAAAAGTAATGATGCAATGTGCCTATTGATTGCCTCTATTGGTTGGCTTCAAAGTCTCGAGAGGTTAAAACCTTCCGAATGTGCATTTCTCAAAACATGCTTCAGTCTGTGTGTGCACAGTCATTAGAATTTTGTGAGCTGCTCAGGTTAATAGATTACCATTGCATTTCAGTAGAAAATCGCTCCAGTTATCCATTTTAAAGAAACTTCAAAGGCATCTCAGAACGGTAATTCTTTGTTGTTTTGAAAGTCTTTATCCCTCCTGCCTTTATAAAAAAGGAGGAAAAAAAAAAACAAAACCTCTCGCTAATTTGTTATAATTGATCCTAACATGCATGTATCATCTACAAATAACCTCATCAACATTCAGAAAGGATTACCTAAATGAACCTGTCTACATATTGCTCCTTATAATGAGCCCCCACAAGACTAATGACTTATTAGTGCCATGGGCAATGAATGATTAATTAGTTGATGCTAAAGCAAATTGTTAAGAGTATAATCGCTACCTTTTCTTAATTTCTGAAGGTTAGAAGAAGTTAATGCGATGCTAATATAGCCCAACAGATTCAATGCGGTTTTTTATTAGCAAATTTAAAAAAGTGTTAAAAAACTGACCATAGTATATACTAAGAATTTTAATATTCATATTTAAGTAATGGTCGATATCTAGTATTTACAATAAAATAAAGTATATATTCAAAATATTTCTTGACTTTTCTATCAGTTGTTGATTTTAATCTATTTTCTCATTAATATCATGACCAATTCTCAGTGTAGAGAAAATTTTTGTGCTTCCGTTGTGTTTTTTCAAAATGGATTCATTCCTCTATTCTTTTGAAGGTTGGTGAATTCTGTGCTTTGAAAAGCGAAGTGAACCATGGGATTGTTGATCGTCCCAAACACAATCAACTCTCAATTATTCAATGTCAACGAAGGGAGGCATTGGCATGAATAAATAATACAGGTCGGTAATTCACAAAATTTGGGTTAAGGCAGAGGCAGTTCATCTCAGGTTGC
This sequence comes from Canis lupus baileyi, assembly GCF_048164855.1. Taxonomy (NCBI): domain Eukaryota; kingdom Metazoa; phylum Chordata; class Mammalia; order Carnivora; family Canidae; genus Canis; species Canis lupus. The sequence continues at coordinate 2,305,593 of NC_132855.1, forward strand.
TCTAATCATCTGAATGAAAAGGAAGCATAACTGGAGAAACTCCATTTGTTGCCAGGTTTGGGAAGTGATGGAGAGGAAAAAGTGATGGAGGGCTGTTACGATAGAACACAAATGGACTGGCCTGGGATCCTATTCTGTTAGGGGCAAAAACACTTTCAATGATCAACAGTTGTATATTCGCCTGACAGTTCCTACAGCTTTAGTATTTTCGAGGTATTCCTCCTCACAGAAATCTGCAAGATAGGTGTTATCATCCCCGCGTGACAGTTGAGAACACAATCTTGAAAAATTAAAAAAAAAAAAAAACCCAAAACTCTCACACATAGTCCCACTGATAAAAAAAAAAAAATGACACTATCAGAATTTATAACCAAATGCCTCTGCTGTGCAGGAAATGAGATAGTAACAACTTACTGGATTCAACTAATGTAGAAGCCATTCTGGGGATGTATAAATTACCAAGGAAGAAAAGAAATATTATTGATGAGTGTATCCCAGTACGCAGTGAGTGCATCCCACTACACGTTTCAGAAGTCATGCAACACTGTTTAGATTCGTTTATTCATTCAACAAAAATCTATTGAACGCCTATAGTGGACCAAGTGCTGGAGATTCCCAGCAAACCAAACTAGTCCCTGCCCTCGAGAAGACCACCTACTTGGGGAACAGGGCAAATAAAAATTAGAGTATTGAGTGTACAATAATTTAAAATGGCGGTAAATTTCTTTGGGGGAAAACACAGCATGGTAACAGGGCTTTGTGTGCACAGGGTGAGGGAAGATCTGTGGAGGTCTCCTTGATGAGGTGACTGTTTTTTGAGAAGAGGTGTGGAAAAAAAATGAGAATGAACCATGGAGCTCTGCAGGGGAAAGCTCTAGAGAGAAAAACTGTAATGCCTTCAGTTGGAGAGCGTTCTTGACATATTCAAGAAACAGTGGGAGACTAAGGTAGTTGGGAATGAGTTTGCAAGGGAGAAAATTAGGAAAGAATTTAGGGTTCACTAGGTAGAGAATTTTCAAAATTTATGTTGGATTGTTGGAAGATACATGTCAAGGAGCTCCCTTCCCCTAAAGAATCTTCGGGAGACTGGAATCTAGTAAAATTGTACGCATGTATCAATTCATAAATCGAGATGAAGTGCTTTTAGCTAAAGTTGGGCTGGAATTTGGAAAAAGCTCCCAAAACTATGCTTCCTCAGATATTTTCACACACTGACAAGTTTCTGAGAGGCAGCGGGTGATGAGAATTTGTATCTACACTACGTGGGTTCAAAACCTGGCTGCAACACTTGATACTTGGTTATCTCGGGCAAGTGAATTAAAGTTTCTGGCCTCGGTTTCCTCTTCTCCACAATGACGTTAATCATAGTGCTAAGCTCAGAGGGTTTGTTAAACATGAATTTTAATACCTGCGAAGTACTTAGAACTTCACGTGGCTGCTCTGACAGCTCCAACACGCTGCCTTTCCTGCGCTACCATCACCGTATTTTGCAGACGATGGGGGGGAGGGTATCTCTGAGGTTCGCCTCCACGTCAGTACTAGTGATGCCTAGGGGCGAGGAAGCTTTGTCACGTAGGAAGGCATACACATTACTTCTGATGCGAAGGCTCAAACATGATGGGGGGGAAGGGACTGGCCTTCTGTAGGGTATCATGCCCAGAGGGTCCAACGCGGGAGAGACCGCCGTCACAGAGCTCCTGCTATTTGGCAAGTGTTTGACGACAAGAAAGAAGTAAAACTTACACTGGACACAGTCAGAACGTTGAGTCCTAAGTGTTTTATGCCGTACTGATGGAATTATGGGAACTGTGTTCTTAACTAGAGGTAAAATCCATTTTAAGTTTATGACCATAAGGTGGCAAACATTTTTGCAATTAGATTGTTTTATGTTGCACTGAAATAAAGAATAGAATTAAGGTCATTGTAGCAACTTGTGAATATGTCAGGGTTTGCACTTGCCATTCCATGAACAGATACAATAAACATGAAAAATTAAGATGCCATTTGACTGCTAACATGCCCAAGTGCGGTGCCAAAAGAAGTAAAAAGTTTGATCTTTGTGAAGCTTGTAAAGGGAAGTGACAATTCCAACCCTGGATGAGAGATTATTTTTGAATACTTATGTCTGGATAACATATTTTAATGTATTTTTTAAAATGTACTTTTCATTTTGGAACTGTTTTAGGTCTAGAGAAAAACTGCGAAGAGTACAGAGTTCCCATATACCTCATGCGCCATTTCCTCTATTATTAATATCTTACACTAGTGTGGCACATTTGTTATAATTAATGAAGCAATATTGATACATTATTAACTACAGCCCATCATTTATTCAGATTTCCTTAGTTTTTACTTAATGTCCCTTTTCTGTTCCAGGATCCCATTTAGGCTACCACATTATATTTAGTAGTCATTTTTTTTTTTTTTCTTAGACTCCTCTCGGCTGTGACAGTTACCATAATATTTTTACATTAAAAATATAATTACAAGTTAAATAAAAATCTTAATTGATACATTCCTTATGCCAATTTGAAAACTTCTTGGCAGGAATCTCTCTTCCATGTTTGCCAGTTTATGTCACATGCATATTCGCAAATATGTTTTGTTTCTAATATTTTATCAGTATGTAGTATTTCACGTAGTATCTAGTATTTTATTTAATATTTAATCTGTGCCAGTCTCTGGCACCAGTGGGGCTAGGGGCAGAGCCAGGGGAACTGTTGAAGGAAAAGATAAATTATAAAAGGTAACTTCTAAGCTAAGAATGTGTATTTGGAGGAGGGTGAAAGCGGGTTCATCTATTGCACTTTGGTGATAGATCACATGAGTGGATGCCTCAGAGTTGGCAGAGAAGATATGTAATTGCTGTGACACAACAGGTTTTCAACCATTCAGAACAATGACTTTATGTATTGTTGGGGCCATTTTTTAAGGTAATTAATAGAATCAAGGGAATAGTTAACATATGCATTTTTGAAACTTAAGGCGTTTGTGGGCCTCAGTCCCATGACCTGATACCATGACCCGAGATCATGATCATGACCTGAGCAGAATCCAAGAGTCTGACACTTAACCAACCGAGCCACCCAGGCACTCCAAGGCACTTGTGTTTTTTCATGTTGATTTAACTTTGGCTTCCTTTTACACCATTAGTGAAAGACCATTAGAAAAAGGATTGCTAGAGCAGTCATATGGGGAGACATAATTTATTTTTTTCTACTGTGTTTTTTTAAAGATATAATTTAGTTTTTTAAAACACCGCTTGCTTTCTTTTCACCTGACTATGGATAAGTAGTGTGTTGCAGCCAGTGGGCAGAATGAGCGCCTGAATCGTAGCCACAGCTACCTTTCTTGAAAGCATCTTTCTAGCAACCTCCTTGGAGTATGGCATTTTCAGAATCTATCGGTTCATTTTAGATGTTATAAAAACAACAGAGTTCTTATTTAAAGTTTCAGATAGTGTTGAGTACTCTTTTCTAATGGGAAATCACAGATTCTCAGATAATAGAAATATACACATGATTTTTTTTAATCCAATTTTCTAATTTTATATAAAATTATATTAGCAGAAGACATGATATTCATAATAGATAAAGTGAATTTTTAAAATAATAAGTAACAGTTTTTGATTTGTTCTAAAACTATTAAGAAATAAAATTTAAACATTTATTTTTATTTATGCATTTATTTTTTTCAGAGAGAGCGAGAGGGCACGCATGCACGAGAGCTGGGGGTGGGGGAGCAGGGGGAAAGGGAGAATCTTAAGTAGGCATCACACCTAGTGTGGAGCCAAATGAAGGACTTGATCTCACAACCTGAGCAGAAAACCAAGAGTAGCACGTTTACCTGACTGAGCCACCCAGATGCCCCAAGAAATAAATTTTAAACAAGGAGGGAAAAAAACCTCAACCAATTCTTTCTGCTGATAATTTTTGTTTTTTAATAAAAGACTAATTTTTTTTGGAAATGTGCTCCAGTTTGCATGGTGGCTAACAATGAAAAAAATTCTGAATTTCATTAAAGTCATCAAACTGGCAGCATAGACTCCTAATACCTCTTAACTCTCAAGAGAATAGGTTCATCATTAAATTAAGGACAATATACTTTCAAAATAAACTTCCAAATATGTTATTTACCATCAATGATGGTAAATCATGTTTATGAAATACTAATATGAAAATCAACCTAAGCATACGTAACCCTACTGCCACATCATTTCAAAAATGCTTTTCTATATATTTTTTAAGTATAATTTGGAATGCACATTAAAAAAATCTTAAAAAAAAACCAGTGTCTTATATAAGATAAGAACATATTTCTCTTTCCCCAGAAAGTCTATAATTAAGAGAGGTCGGGCTGATAGGAGCCCCATGATATAAGGAATCCAGACACATTCTATCTTGATATCCATGACATCGGCTCCCCTTCTCAAGGTCACTTCATGTACCAGGATAACTCTCGACGTATTAGTCATCAGATATGCAGTCCAACCAATAGGAGAGAGGAAAGGGAATGAATAAATAAGATGATGATTATTATGATTCCAGCACCAATTAAAGAGTCATGCAAATAACACAGATAGTAATTAAATAGGAAACTTAAATAGGACTTAACTGATAATTCTATCGCGGAAAATGCTGTCCACTGATAGTTCAGCTACAACTCAGAAATCTCTCTGTTCTGTGAATTGCTATCTTTGTCTATTCGTATCCTTTATTCTCAATCCAAATTCTCTATTTAGGGCATGATTTCTAATAAATGAATCAGGGATTTATTGCATTTCCTTACTCTATTAAAATCATTTGACAGTTTTAAATATTTTCCACATTACGGAGTTAATCGGTAATTTTGTTTTCGATGTATTTTATAGGCTCAAATACAAATAAACTTTTTGTATGCTTGAGCAGTCTTAGGATGAAATACAGTCTCAAAAACCTTTTCTATTATCTTTCACCGAGTTTCTGTACTCTATATATCTTTGCTGGATGCTCGTTCAAATTCCTTTTGGCAAGAGATAGAGTACAAATGCACAAACCCATGAAAGTATCTAATCTGTATGCAATCTATGGCTATAGAACAAAGACGAACTAATTGGTCCATAAGTGGAATCTATGATCTTGGCATCATTTAGTATGCTGCTCTAATCCAATTAACCAGCCACTGCCCTTGTCTATATGCTGCTCAAGGGTATGAATCATATTGTTTTTGTGTACCCAGCACCTAGCACATTTCTTGGCATAAGAACCTAACTCAGTATTTATTAAACAAAACTATAATTCCATATTATTCACTTTAAGATATATCTGCTTTCTTCATGTATTTCTTCTGACTTGCACATTTTAGTTGCGTGTGGGGGGGTGGTTGAAAATTTTAAAAACAGAAAGAGAAGGTAAGACTTCCATTCTTCTTATTGAGGGCTTCACATCAACAATTAGTTGACATTATCGAACACAAAGACGATGTAGAAACGACTTTTAAAATCCCTTTATTGGGGATCCCTGGGTGGCGCAGCGGTTTGGCGCCTGCCTTTGGCCCAGGGCGCGATCCTGGAGACCCGGGATCGAGTCCCATGTCGGGCTCCCGGTGCATGGAGCCTGCTTCTCCCTCCTCCTGTGTCTCTGCCTCTCTCTCTTTCTGTGTGTGACTATGATAAATTAATAAAAATAATAAATAAATAAATAAATAAATAAATAAATAAATAAATAAAATCCCTTTATTAATATCAAAGAATAAAAACAGTAGGACATTTTTATTTATTTTCTTCTCTTGATAAGAAGATAGATTGTAATGTCAAATGTGCTTTTATTTATTACAAGATCAAATGAGGAGTGATAGGTGATAAGGGCATGTAGCACCCAAATACTGGGCTGGGTAAATTTAGGGCTAAGCAGGTCTAGTCCTCATGATCCTGCTGCTCTCCATCAGTTCTTTTTTCTTCTTTATCTTTTTTATTGCCTCTGAGTGGAGAATTACTCCCACTTTTACTAGCTCTTCACGTATCATTCTAGTATCTCTCTGGGTTTAGGTAAGCCCAGAAGGAACTGTCAAAGCTGGAGAGTGCGTAAACTGATATAGGTCCAGGGGCAAAAGTTAAGATTTTTGATTGACATGACTTAATTTGATTTTAGGAAAAAGGAGAATATTGAGGTGTTTTTTTTTTTTTTTTTTTGGTCATTTTCTTACAAACGTGCAGTTTCTCTATATTTTTCTAATTTTTACTCTACAAGAATATTGCCTTGCCATAACACTAAAATAAAAACAACTGAGTTTTTCAGAGTTGTATTTGCAGCCGACTGCTTTACTTCTGCAAATACGAGTTCTGTTTCTGTCTTGTTTTGTTTCTTTCACTCTGCCCTGAGATTTGTTTTTGAAGATTCCTAAGATAGATGTCAAGGGGAAGAGGGAGAGAGGAGACAGGTCTTTTATTTCAAAAGGGTGCATAGTTTTTTTTTTTTTTTTTAATCTTTAGCCAGCTCATGCCAGTCTTTGCTTGACATATTTTTACTGAGTTTCAAAAATAAAAGAATAAAAATAAGATAATGTTTAATGATGTTAGTCAGTGGTAGCTAGCAGAGCAGTTGTGTCGTATTTAATGAGAATGAATTTATGACTTTAAATACCGCCCAAGCATTTTTATTATTTTTTAAATTGGGTAAAATGTAATCTTTAACTGAAGAAAATATTAACCAGATTTTGAGCTCTTTATTTCAAAAGCTAAAGCGCTCTATATTTTGTAACTGTACAATATCTCTTGGTGTCTTATCCAATATTCAGATGCTAACAATATTTACCCACCTACTCAACCTGCTAAAAAAGAGTATATCAATATTCATGAGTGATCTAGAATCCTACCAGCAGAAGGAGCATTCATCAAAGTCTTACCACAGGTACAAGAAGTGTATCTGGGTATTGTACTGATATTTAGAAATTGGGCCTTTGGCTGAACTCAAACTTCAGTAATACTTTGCAGAGCTTTCCATAATTTATACAACCACCCCCTAATCCTTAATTCAAACGTGTATACCAATATTTTTCTAATTTTAATGACAATTGTACCACATGGTCTTTTCGTATGGCAGGCTGCCTAGAAACTGTTTCAGTAAATTACACACCAAGATGATCTACTCTTTGGATTGTCTCCAGAACAAAGACTATGATGTATAATTAAAACCAACTAACAATTAACTGTCATCAAATATAACATGAGGGACAAGCATTGTAAATTTAGTTATTTACAATAAGAAGCAACATAAAGGCTTCTTTCAATGAATGATAAAAGCAGGCCCACAGTCCTGAGGTTATAATTTTAAGGTTTATATAAAATAATAATGAAAAAATAGAACGCTAACGTTCCACGTTTCATTGTGTTGAAGTAATTTTGTTAGCATAATAAGGAACTGTCTAAGAACTCAAAAATTATTCTATTTATTGCATCTTTTGAACTAAGGCATTATTTTAAGAGACATAGTAATATTAGTTTGGCATCATTATTAGTTATATAAGTGCGAGGGTGGTGAATGAGCCAAAATTCTGTTTTTGTACACTATAATATATTTGTGCATACCAAAAAGAGTTACTTAATTACTGTGATGTAGCTTTTATATTTAACACCCACTTAAGAATCAGATCTTGAAGATCTGAACTAACAAGTTTCTTTCATTATTTATTCTTATATAACCTAGGGGAAAGACATGGGGAAGCAGCTATCTAATTATGACTGTTTTAGAAAGATAGAAGAGAGGAGTAAAAAATTTTTCAAGGCTTTTTATATATGGATGCAGAGGCGGATCTGCTGTGAAGCTAATGAAGTTTCAGGGCCCCTCTCTTGCAAGGGTCCCTTCCAAGGTCCTAACCTTAATTTTAGATTCATCATTTTGCTATTTTTGAAAACATCTATTTCTATTGCTTTCACGTCTCTTGCTTCCCCATAGCATACCCTCCATATTGTATAAGGCCGCAGGCTTCACCACCAGTGGACCCACCAGCGTGTATGCGTGAACATCTGGACATCTCTTTGCAGTTCTGAATAGTTGGGGACCTCAGGATTGAGAAGGGACTAAATATAGACACACTGAAGGATTATGAGCAGAATTCTGGACAAGTTTTCATCATTGCCAGAAGGAAATAAAGAAGAGGAACAAAGGAAACGATGCAGAAAGTTGAAGGAGACAGGATGAATGGCAGAGGAAGGGAAGGGAGTAAGAGGCAGGGGGCAGGAAGAGTAGACAGTTGGGCGAGCCTACCTGCGTCTCAGGGAGTGACTCAGGATACCCAGGCTCACATGCGTTCCTGGTCACAGCTCTCGACTCTCTCTCACCGAGACATGAATTTGCAATCTCTGACTTTGAACCACAGACTTTGCCATATTCACGTGGATTATTGTTTTATCCCGAACACGCCATTTGATTTCATTTCGGAAATAACACACGGGTTGGCGAGAAATCACACGATATGCATTCAACATACGACCCTTGTCTTCCTCTTCCCTCTTTTTCTCTTGGAATTTGATCCATCCTGGGATGTTTGCAAGACACCTAGGTAGTTACAGAGGTGAGTACTTGTACTTCTAACAAGGTGTTAGAATAGATTTCAGCCTTGGCTAGAGACGGCCCGCAATGAGGGCATTCTCGAGGGGCAGGATGGACACAAATAAAGATGCTTGCTGAGGGACATCTGTCCAGGTCACTGGGGGCCCGGCTCCCGTGTCCTAGCTTCAGGGCTGCTCTTCGTGACCCTGCTCCCGGGACTTCCCTGGTGGGCCATCTCTGACGCCCGTGTCCCAAACCCTTGACTGTCAACACATTCTACTTCTTGCCACCCAAAAGCAAATATTTAATGGAACAGCAGAAAGCGAATATTTTGAAAAATGTGAAACACCCCAGGGGGACAGAGAAAGCCACGGAAGAAATTTATGGTCTCAGGAACGGAGAGCTGGAATTCTCTAAGCAAAGCACAACTGTCAGCACGGGCTGAACTGCTTATGTTCGTGTGTCTGCAATTCTGGGGCTGCAAATACCTCAGAGAATATGTTAAGTTTAAAAGCTAAATAATTCAAATAGATTTTGATTTCAAATATATTCTTTATCTTTTCAAAGAATTCTTTTTTTTAAAAAAAGCATATATATATAGATATTTTTTTGCAAAGGCAATGCTCTGGAAGGGCAGAGGGCATTCACTCAAGTGCCACTTGTTTCTACTACGTTGGCAAATGTTCAGTTTTGAGGCTGGGCATGGAAGAAATATGATAATGAAGTGCGTTGCTCAAGAACCTGAATCACAACGCGTTTTTCTGTGTGCAGTTATTCTCTTCTACAATGTACAAAACCTTAAGGGACCTGTCATATAAATATTTCTAAAGATCAGTCAATACCTGCAGCATTGTCATCCATCATCGCTGAACGAGTTCTGTTTTACACAGTAATCACATAAATCGAGTTATAAGAGATTATAATTCTTTAAGACACACCTCTTGGTCCTTGGCAAGGTCATTACTATGCTGGGAGTCTGTTCCCCAAGATGACATATGTCAAAGTATAAAGAATGGTGCAACTAAGAAACAAAGACCATGGATTAACAGATTCTGGAGTAAGTAATCTCACTTAAAAAAAAAAACCCTAAATACCTCAAAATATCACTTGAGGGTTTAAGCTAACATCTGGTGAGTTCTTAGGAAACCTAGTGAATTCAGCATTGCATTTTTTCACACAAAAAGAACAAATTTTAGCCAGAAGTCAAAGACAAGATCTAACCATCATTTGTGGTACAACACAATGGGACTTCAATCCAGAGTCATATTATTTATTCACAGGCTTTGACATTATAGGTAGGATATTGTCAGTGATGATACTTAAACCCATATTAATCATGACTCCTAGAGGCATATGTGTTTTAGAAAAGCAAAGTTTAGGGGTCCCAGGCTGGTTTAGTTGAAAGAGCAAGAGACTCTTATTCTGCGTGTTGTAAAGTTGAGCCCCATGTTGGGTGTAGAGATTACTTTAAAAAATTGTTTAAAAAAATCTAAAAAATAAAATAGAAAAGCAAAGTCTATTTGCTATTGAAATGAGACAAAATACCAAGGTATGTCAACTTAAGATGAGATTTTTGTGTCCCTTCGGAAAGTTGCAGAACAAAAACAGTTTCCGTTTTATTTTGCACTTACTATTTGTTGGATTGGTCCGTTCGTTGGGTGTGCTTTGTTTTATTTTGTTTAGGATGGAATTACTCCTAGATATTGCACTTTTTAAAGATCTGGTTCTGAAAGTGTTTATTTGGAAGAATTTCAAAAATATAAGAGCTGGGAACTTCCAACACTGGAGATTATGAAGATGCTCACAAATTTTGCAAGATTGTCTCAATATTGAGGGCTTACCACCAAGTTAGATGTCTTAGAATACACAATGTACTTTTATTTTTTATTTATTTATTTATTTATTTATTTATATTTATTTATTTATTTATTTATTTATTTATTTATTTTATTTACTTATGATAGTCACAGAGAGAGAGAGAGGCAGAGACACAGGCAGAGGGAGAAGCAGGCTCCATGCACCAGGAGCCCGATGTGGGATTCGATCCCGGGTCTCCAGGATCGCGCCCTGGGCCAAAGGCAGGCGCCAAACCGCTGCGCCACCCAGGGATCCCCACAATGTACTTTTATTATCAGATAAAAGAGAAAATAGTAAACACTATTAAAATAGTTATGGAAATCTAAGGTGCTTAGGGAACAAGAATCATTCACTATGTTTAAGATGACTGGTGAAGAAGATGGGGTCTTGAATGGAAACTCTCTCTCTGGGCCTTTCCTGAACCACAGAGCCATCAGCCACTTCCCATCCCTGGATTGTGCTGTTAGTCCAAATAACACCTTGTTAGCTCACGCTAAAAACTGCCAAAAATGCAAGTTAGAGACCTTTCCTGATCTCTGAGAGCAGTCTCTAATTTAGTAAAATGATTATAAGTGAACACTCAGAGCAAATCAGCTCTTTGGAGCTAAAGAAGCCTACATACAAAACATAATTTTATGAATATGCCAACATAATCCAGTGTCGCTTTCTTTTGTATCCACGGCTACTGCATTTTTTGAGGATTCACTATGTGCTGGGTATCCTGGGCTACATGGGGGCCCTGGTGATACCAAAATTAAGCAGACAGGGGTTTGATGCTCAATGAATAAGGCATCTAGTAGGGGAGCTAGAATGCAGACAGGGAACTGTAACTCAACAGTCTGTGCTGTATGGTATCAGATAAGTACACGTGGAGCATCAAAGAGGCAGCCTTGGCTTCCGGAGGGAGACAGCACCAAACATTGCTGGGACAGCATGTACGCTGGGTCTTTGCTCTAAGAGAAGAGTGTGTCATGGGGACAGGGCATGGGCAGAGAGGACTGGGGCAAATGGAAGGAGGACATTCGAGATAAAGAGAACAATATGATTAAAAGCTCCACGCTGTTTAAAAGAATTTTTGTGATGAAAATTATTACTTGAAAATGGTTTTGAGTTCTTGGAAAATGCAGCTGCACCTCTTTTAATGTGCTTTTTTACAGATTCCAAATATAGCCTACAAAAATCAAAAATAAAATGTCTTTTGGCTACCAATGATGGAAAATAAGGAAAATATATATAGTTTTCTCCTTTATCTTGGAACTTTAAAAATAAAATAAATGGGCTAATAAAAATTATTTATTGTTTTTAATTCAGTTATAATTTATTTACCATAAAATACACAAATATATTTTGAGCACTCATTAATTTCCATAAGCCTGTAGGAGCTGGCTTTGTAAAATTTCCCTTATCAGAGAATCCATTTAAATACAGCTCAGTATATAATGAGGTTTTTTTTTTTTTCCCTTTACTTCAGCTGAATATTTAGCAGTATAGAAGCTTGACAGGTTAGGCAATTAGAATATAATTTATGATACGAGGCTCATGCGGATGAACTGCTTCCTGCCTATAATTTTGAATGCAAGGCAAATCACAGATTTCTTACGTTAGTCTTAAAGAAAAATTTTCCTATGAACTGAATTGTAGAATATAGTAATAGTTTTACTTATAACTTCAAGTGACCATGCTGGAAAATAGTACCTAGTGCAATTCATTTGGCTTCTTTAAAAGACATTTTGAAAAAAAAAACAAAAAAACAGCAGATTAAAAATGTACACTAAGCCTCAGCCTAAGCCTCATGGACATTTATTTCCTTTGGGTAGAGCTAACATGCGTAGCTTTCCATGGTGCTTAATATATTGTTCTCACTTGGTTTATTAAATGCTCTTCTTTTTTTTTTAAAGAGATATTTATTTATTTGAGAGGTAGAGAGAGAGAGAGAGAGAGAGAGAGAGGGGAGGGACAGAAGGAGAGAGGGAGAGAAAATCCTAAGCAGACTTTATGCTGAGCACAGAGCCCGATGCAGAGCTCGATCCCACGACCTGGCGATCATGACCTGAGCCAAAAACAAGAGTTGGCCACTCAACCGACTGAGCCATACGCAGGCACCCTATTAAAGGCTCTTCTAACAGCCCCTGTTACTGTACCTTATAATATGCCTATCTCAACGAGAGTGATGCCTAATATTCGGAACATGTTGGTAAATGGGTATCTTTCTGAAGGTACATTAAATAAGAGCCAGTCTGGCAAATTGCAACAATAATTAAGACCTGTCCCTTCCTCTAGTCTTGTTTCATTAATTTATTTCTCTAAATACTTCCTTTGTAACCTGTACTATCTTGGTGGCAGAGACTCACAGGTGTCCTCTAATACCCATGATCCTCTTTTTCTACTGTAGTAAAAAATACGGGCTTTGCGTGAGCACACATATCCATCTGAAGTAAAACTACTTTCCCAGGGTCTTTTGTTTAACTAAGTTAGACTATGTGATTAATTCAGGGTAATAAAATCCAATGCTCTACTCTTTGCCACTTTCTTCCATTGTCCGTGGACCTTGAGAGTAATTAGCTGGAGCTCCATTTGCCAGATTGGATCATGAGAACATGGGCTACATCCGTGGGTGACTAGAAGGGGCCTAGGTCTCTAAGGACTTTGTGAAGCAGAGTCCCACTTACCTCTGACACAAAGGGAATATAAATCTCTACCTTTTTAAAACCTGATGAAACATAATCCTAACTTAAATGACATGTGAATCTAATCTTATGAAACACAACTTCTCCCATCTACATTCTGACAACTCGCCTCTTTCAGCAAGTCTTCCAAGATTGAGCAATATCACATACCTGCCCTTGTGAATATTTCACTTTTCAATTGTGGCCATACTGACCCTCTAAAGGGTCCTTAAGGACAAGGTGATCTCTTGAAATAGATATCACATGAAAGGGACCTGGAGATCTTTCTGGCAATCGATAATAATGCAATTAAAGAGCTCTTGATAGAATTGGATGTTCTAGCATGCTTATTATTTTTATCTCTAAATGTTAGCAGTATCCTTTATTTTTCAGTCTAGTTAACAAAGAGAATGATTAATCAGTGTTTTTACATGCTACACATAACACTTAGCAGAGAAAGGGTATTATTATAGTCTCGGATATATGACAGTTCTTGTAAATTATCTTTATCTTAAAAAGAACCTAGACAAATTCAAATGCCATCATCATCATCATTAAGCCAGATTAATATCTTTTCATGGGGTTGGGTTATGAAATTTGTTCAGCTCAACAAGGGATTGGACTAGGGAGTACATGGTGTGTATACAAATTACCGGTAAATCCAAGTCTTAGGAAGGTTAGCATCTTATAGGGAAGAAGACAAAAATAATTATTATACAAAGCAGAGCATACCTGCTGCAAAGTACAATGGAGATTTGGAAAAGAGAAAGGTCACAGCCAGTGAGCAGGGATTAGAAAAAGTGTCAAGAAGCAGGTGGCAGTGACACGTTGTGCATGTCAATTTACAATATGTGGCCTTCTCATCTCACACTAACTGTGGCCCCGAGTAAAAACCAACAGGGGCACAAACAAGATACCGATCTACCAAGTGAGTCAGGCTTGGAGATCTTAGTTCTCCAGCCTCAGAGTCCATCGGGTCAGCTTCTTCGGGTAGACTGAGGTAGGTTTACTGCACAGCTTTTGCCCAGAGAGATCTCTGAGCGAGAGAAGATCCCTTTTCCTCTTCTCATTAAACTTTTGCTTCAAACAGCCACTGGTCTTGTCCTCTTAATTTCCATAACCTTTAATAATTAATTTTGAAACTGTCTATATTGGCCTGTTATTTACTTGATCTTGCCTGTTTCTCGTGTTAATTCAACCCCCAGTATTTCTTTGGCTACATCACATGCTTGCCGCCTGCCACTGGTATGCTGCCTGTTACCAATGGGTGAATGGATAGTTTACTTTTCCGAAGCCTAAGAAATACTTATCCTTGCTATTTAAAGACAGGCTTATGTTCTAAGACCTTGCTTTTGCCTGAACTCAGACATTAGCCCTAAAGTTGGCGGAACAGAGCATAGGTAGACTTTGTTATCTTCACCTTTCTTTCTAGTAATTCACCTCTCAATCTTGATCTCACGAATAAGTGAATGTAGCTTCTATAAATGACTCTAAGTCTATGAAATTTGGGGAAAAAAAGCTCGATGGAAGATCTACCATGAAAAATCTAAAATTGTAATTTTCTACATTTTCTTTCCTTTTTGGGTATGGGGCAAAGATAATGGCATTGAAACACATTCAGTTGATCAGCCATTATGCTAATGAACAATCTGCATAGTTCTGGGTCAGCAACACTACAGCCCCAACTTTCCTGATTGAAAGGGACACAGTGACCTGGGCAAGTTGGTTTGACAGGCTTGTTTTTTATCACACAATGATAAAGTAGGTCTCATCAAAAAGCTGAATCACACTGAATTGGGTTAAAAAAAAAAAAAAAAGTTGTCCTATCCTGCTTTAAAATATCCAAGAGTGGGCTGCTAATATTTTTTTTTTTTAATGGAATGTTTGATCTCATTACTTTTCAAAACAACACTGTGCTTAAAAACAACCCACATTATCTACTGCTCACAGAACAGTTTTAAATGTTAGTTTTTATAAAGCATAAACATGAAGGGTTTCCAGGTGAGAATGCTAGTGAGAAAAAAATAAATAAAACTAACATGTTTCAAAGATTCGATTATATTTCCAAAGCATCTATTCATTTCAGCACCTTTATTATTGCTAATGCACATGATTTCAGGGGAGTAGAAAGAAGCTGAATTTAAATAACTACTTGTGGCAACACAGCACCAATTATACACTCCATGGCTATTTATGTCCTCTGGTGATCAACTAGCAGTAGGAAGTAAAACTGACAACACACTGGTACAATCACAATTATGGGTCAAACTTCAACAAGCCTGTTTAAATGGTTCCATTAGGTCCTCCTTGAAATACTGATTTACATATATTTTGACTATTTTCAGACATGCTATCCACTTCAACATGCAGTGATATAATCATTTCCTACAAGGATGCATTAGTCTAGAGCACTGAAAAATAAAATAGCATGCCACGCACACAAATTTCTGTAGAATTTAAATTGCATTAGAATACATCCCCAATCCTATTTTAGATTAAAATATCATTTGGATTCCACAGCAGGTCTATTTAATAGGGGATTTGGATATTTTTAGAATCGTTTAAATGGGCTTTTGCTTGGAGTATTAATGTATTTCTAAGGTAAACAAAAACCAAACATGAGATAGGAAGTGTCTTCTTACAGAGACCCATGACTTACCTAATTTTTATTATCTCTTCTATTGGTCTGATCTAAATATGGCTCTTCCAGGTGATTTCTCTTTCCACTATAACTGCAAGTCCTCTGCAATGTTTTCTAAATACTGCTCTTTTAGAGACATGTTTTAATGTGACACAAGTATCTTGTTTAAACGGTTTCCTTTTACACATAACCTCATAATATATAGAGAAGAACATACGTAATGCATACAAAACTATATGGAAAATGATAAAATGTATACATGAAAACTCATCCATTAATCTTTAGATCTTACTGGTACTTGAAGCTATTTGATCGCTCCTCTGGATGTCTTCCATCTTTCCCCCAAAAGAAACATGCTAAGTTCTTTCTTACAATTTTATTGATTTAAAATAGAGCTTGTACACCACATGTATGTTTCTCTAAACATTATATTGTTTAGTTCAATGATTTTAAAATTTTCTAAAAATCAAATTGTCCTATAGGTGACCAAATGGCACCTTTTATTTATTTACAACTTTACTACTTTATGATTCATTCACTTTGAATGTAATTACTTGTAGGTCAGTACTTTTTACTGCTTACTTAATATTCCATTGTAGTAATACATCATAATTTACTTACCAATTGGATATTTGAGATGTTTCCAAACATAAATGTTTGGAATAGATATTTAATCCATTCTGGATTGCACTCCTGGAGCATATCTCCTAACACAAACATGCAAGAATGTTAAAAGTGGTGGTATCAATTTCTATTCACACAAGCAGTATACGAATCCACATTATTTCACATCTTCGCCAATCCATGGACTTGTTAAAATCTTAATTTTTGCAAATGTAGTGGGTGTGAAATGTTATCCTGTTATGTACGGTTTTAATTTATACTCTCTTATTACTGACAATATTAAGAATCTTTTTATTGGTTTCCAGGGTCTTTTTTTGTTTGTTTGTTTGCTTTGCTATGAAAAGGAAATGTCTATTTATATCCTTAATCAATTTTCTATGTGGCCATTTGCTTTTTTCTTTTGTATTTGCAAACATTTTTCATGAAATCGTACAATGTTTCTTCAGATGTCTGTCTCCATCCAATAAACTTAAATTCCTTGAGAGGAAGGGCTGTACCTTCTTTATTGTTATCTCTCCAGCAATCAGCATTATGATTCAATTAGATAGTCCTCTCTTTTGCAGATAGTAATATGTTCTTTTTGCTAAAATTTCTTCTTAAATCGTTAAGGAGAGTATTAATCATTGGTCTACAAGAAGCTTATGAGATGACATAATCAGACCGGGTGGTAGGAAGGGAACAGAAGCTTCTTGGTATATATATATACACACACACACATACACACAATGATTCAGTGGAAGGATGGTATCAAATTTTAGTGTGGTACACAAGCTTCTCTACAAAGTGATTTCAAGAAATCCACCTACCTTAAGACTTGCTTTATAAATCACACATTATGTTATGATTTCAAGTTACTACAGGGAATACATAATTTTTTTGAGCGTGTATGTCTTTTACTTCTTACTAGATTCTCATTCCACAAGAATGAGTAGAGATGGGAATTGAAGTGTTCCAATAGCTAGAGAAACAAATTACTTCTTATTTGATTGACGGCCATGAAATAGTGTGGTCAGCAAAATATTAATGTCTGGAATAAATTTATGTGAGGCATAAAGAAGACTTTTTTTTTCATTTGAAAACATGAGATTGTAACTGCTATTTTACACGGCATTATTAATAAAAAGTTTGATTAGACATGATTTCAATGGCCAAAGATTTAAATTAAAATTTCTACCATTACATGAAATCTTTCAGCATTACAGATATTTTATTAAAAGATAACAAATTGTAATTGCCAGGTTGTAATTATTTACATTAATTGCATAATTGCGCTAATCACTTAAGTGGGTAGTAGCACTTTCAAACATCCCTTAATTGCTTCTAAAAATTCCAAATGCATGGAAGGAGAATTAAAAGTAAAATGAAAATGAGGCGATGGCAGAAATCTGAGAAATAATTTTTTTTAAATAACATGTTTTTAGTACTTAAAATACATCCACACGTGTTTCGCTAAGATGGATATTATTCCTATGTCATTAACACTTAAAAACATGCCTATTTCCTGTGAATCTCTGCACGTAATCTGCTCTGTTATAGCCTAGGAATCTACACGATTGTTTCCACCTGTCTTAGGTTCAGTCTTTTTACCACAGTTTCAAGAAACTTGAAAAATAGTTCCCTTTAACCGTGACCAATGGGATACCAAGTATAATAGGTTATTTTTTTCAAAAGGAAGGAAAGCCTTTCTATAACACTAGAAAACTCTTCTTTATGATTCTAGGATGTCTGCAATCACCCATCTGTTCTGTTGCTGTAGGAACGACACAGCCCATCACCCAGAGTGGGCACCCAGTAACTACCTGTCTCAGAATTAATTGATGCATATATATTTCGGAGAACATGGTCTCATCCAATCAGAACACTTTCTTTCTCCTCTGCCGTATCTTCAACCCAGGGAACTCAACACTTTGTAGATGTTCACGTCTCTTAAACATGATTCAGAGTTTAATTGGGATAAAGCTATGTTCATAAAAAAATTTTTCTGCTTACTTTGGAGTGTTTGGAGGTACTTGACCACTCCTGTATTAGAAGCATGAATAGCTAGTTTTCTGTCCTATGACTCAATGGTGTTAAAGCCCAGAAGAGTTTCTATAGTCGCCTGGTCTTTAGCATTCATTAAACATCCACTAAGTCCTTCATTTTGGCTTATGAGTGGCCTATTGGGCAAGTACTTTGTCCAATCATCCTCTAAGTTTTGGTAGAACTTCAGCAATGAGAGGACAGATTTACTTGCTTAAGCAGAAATTTTACACCAGATGGTGATGACTAATGCTGAATGTGGAAAGAAATATTATTTCCTGAGCTATCCATATTTTTTGGGTAAATAATTCTTTTATCCAATCACTCTAAATCCCTGTGTGACGATTTAGCACTTTTGCAATCTCCCAGGGAGTGCTTCAAGTATACACAAGAGCCACACAGGCATGGCATAAGCATCCCTCTACACCCCAGCCTTGTGATATGAGGCTGCTGCTTAACCTGTGGTCTGCATTCTGAGCATCTGCCAATTTATGTCCCATGAGCTCCTTTGGTATTTTGGTGAAATATATGGATTCCTTTTCTGCACAGATTTCTAAAATGCATAAAATAAAATGTATAAGATCAAAATAAAGTCCATTAATACTCAGGTTCAGTTACACATTTTTTAAAATCTCCAATCATGATATGCTTGCTTTTTTATCAACAAATCATATAAAGTAGTACCGAGACTGGGTCTAATAACTACTTAAAGCAAAAAGTTATGATGAGTTGAAGTCTCTATGAGAGCGACTACAATACAATGACAGTACAGTGACACTGATGTGTCTCTTATATTCTATGTAGAAGAATATATATCTTAGATATATTGATTAACAGAGAAAAGCTAAATAATTATCAGTGAGATTTGAGGTAAAATTAAGCTGTAATTTTGTTTCCTCCCAAGTACACAGACACTAGAGAATTACTGAAACCTCTGAGTCTTGTGAGTGATACACTTCAAGCTAGACTGCCCTGCGCCCAGGTAAGCTGTGGAGACACAGTCCTGGTATCCACCTCCAGGGTGTAGGCTTCCAAGTCATAGTGGCAAAGCCTAAATTTGAAGACTAGTTTCATAAAAGTGTGTCTTTGTTTAGAGTGACAGGATGACTCTCCTGGTTCTCTCTCTTCTCTTTACTCATCTGGTTGACCCACCGAAAGGGGTGGGTTTTAGACTGAGTTATTACCACCTGAAGTGTTTTCAGGTAGCCTCCATATTTCTCCCAAAATTATTACAGAGCACCCATAATAGAAATTTAGGTAATCTTTCTTAAATTTACAAGATTTCTTAAATTTACAAGATCCACAATATTGACTCCTTCAGATCTCAGATAGTCCTTCTATGTCCCTGTGGGACGGTGCATGAAGCCTAGTGCTTTCTTTAACTACACAAAGTACCACTTCAAGATTAACGCTGCTTATGATAAGGGTGTGATTACATGAATAATTACAACCGGAATGCAAGCATTTTCATCTCTTTTGGAATCACTGTAACTGACAAAATATGCTTCTGTCAGCAAACTGGATGATCCATTAGGGAGAGAGGGAGAGGCTCTCCGTAACGGGTGTGGAATTTCTACGAAAATTATTTATTTAGAGAATATTACTCTCTTTTATTTCAGTTGGGGGTTTGTTGAACAAGTTGCAAAACTGCATCAATTGAATGAATCTTTGAAAAAGGGAAGAAAAAGAAATTCACTAATCAAATAATAGAACAAATCTTCTATTAAAGCTATTAATCTTTAATTTGTACACTATGTATGTATAATATGTACATATGTATGAAGTTTATACCCATATGTGACTCATACATATCAACTGAACGGAGCTAACTTACACAAGAGTTATAACAATGACCGAATGATCTATAGATACAGAAGTCATTTGTATTATGTGTGAATTCCTATTTATGCTAAGTGTTTTAGACTTAATGAATTAGTTGCACAAATATAAACTATTCTAGATGGAAAATAGGATTATTTTGGCCTCTATTTAATACACAGAATCTGAATATATACGCAGAAAGATTGAATTTATTTCTAGCAGAGTGGTAATTTTAATCAGGATACTTGTTAACATTTAGCTGTAACTGTCAATGTATCTGAGTGATCTAATATTCTATACTTTCAAACTGTAGGGGAAAATTGAACAGATTACTTAGAGTAGCTTATTGAATCTGTGCTTATTTTTTTAAGTCTGGAAAATACACTTTGGGTTTAATTAGCATGTGAGATACTCAAAATAAGTCACAGTTGATTATGTTGGTTTTCCCATGTATATTACTCATGTTTAAAGGTCAGTAAGGTTTTTTAAAATTTGTTCTTTTTTTTTTTTTTTGCAAATGCACACGGAAGAGACCAAGATGACAATTCGTAAAAGGTGATGGAAACTTCACGAATAAATATGCAGTACATTAAATAAAAAGAATGAGAGTAATTTTTTTCCAAATAAAACATTATCTTACATTAACAAATGTTATCTTAATTTTTAAGCAATATAAGCTTTTACAAACATTTAAGCAATAAAACATACTCTTAATACTTATTAGACAATAAAGCCACTGGTACTACTAGAAAGAAAGGTACTACTTCCCCGACACCATCACCCCTGCTTTTTAATTGCGTATCTTTGGCGTAGGTGTTGCTGGAATCAATTAATTTCCAACCCGTTTTTTACTTCTTGTGTAAAATCTCCCCAGGTTCTTTCCCTCTTATTTGAAATAGTCCTACGTCAGGTGAATCTAGGCACTTGAGGTGAGGAGCGGGTCCCGTATTTCATTACTGTGCCCTTCCCAGACGTGACCGAGATGCTGTCCACATACAGACCTCGCCCAGGACCCCAAGGAAGGGGAGGGTTTGGGGAGGCCACACACGGCATTGCAATTGGACCTCTCGGCTAGGTTTTGTGAAGTGCAGTGACACAGGGGGGAGTTGATGACACTCCTTTTTCTATTTTTTTTCTTTTTTAAAATTTATTTGTTCATGAGAGACCCAGAGAGAGGCAGAGACACAGGCAGAGGGAGAAGCAGGCTCCATGCAGGGAGCTGGACGCAGGACTCGATCCCGGCCTGGGCCGAAGGCAGATGCTCCACCGCTGAGCCACCCAGGAGTCCCATCTCTCTCTTTTCTGTGTTCTGCCTCAACCCTTCCACTTCCTTCATTTTTTTCCCCCGATATGTTAAATGTGTCCATTTTCCTCTACCTTGGACTTTGGTGCCTCATTGTACCCAGAAGGGTGGTTTAGCTGTTTCTGACATCAAAAGCTAAACTGTCGCTTGCTCTTGTATGAAGGGCATCTTCCTCCTCCCCACCCCTTCACTTAAAGAACATGCCTTTTTTTTCTAGTAGAAGCTGCAAGCCCATTTGGTGAAAAAGCCAAACCTGTTGAAATTTAATTTATAGAATCGTGATGCCAGGCGTTGGTGGGAGCCAGCCTGGATCGCTGGAGTGCTCCTGTACAGCGCTTTCCACATTGGCTTCCAGTAGCTTAGCATATTGATTTTACAATTTATGGCTCTCAAAGCCATTTGCAGCCTTGATCCTTCTTATAGTTCCAATTTGCTTATGTCAGTCAGAACACTGAAATTGTTCCGTGGCAGCATGTTTCCTTTGTAGCTCTGATTTTTTAATAGTTCAATTCATTTAAATTGGGATTGAAAGTTAACATTGATTTTCTTCTTTAATGCCTAGCATTCCTCAAGTTCTTGTCCCATATATTTTGGGCTTATTATATATATGCTTAAAAGGACAGCATTGGTAGGTAAGCGGTATTTCAGAAATTCCCCTTGCATTGTCTCAGTTACTATAACCGGCTCAGATATTGGTGAGCTACCTATACCAGGATAAGGACACAGAAAGAAGCCTGGAATTGCTCACCACTCAGTATGGAATTTTTTTTTTTTTCAGCATGGAAATTTTCACTGAATCTTTTTAGTTGAATTTTGATGCATTACCTGCACCAGAATCTATGAATCAACATATAAGTTTTCTACTTTTTTTTTTAAATAGGCTCCACACCCAACGTGGGGCTTGAACTCGTGACCCTGAGATCAAGAGTCACATGCTCTACCTACCAACCGTGCCAGTCAGGTATCCCTACATACTGGTTTTCTTGTTCAAAATTTGTGGAAAGCAAACTCGGGCCCTTTCCTCATCTCCTGGTTGGCTGGTTAACTGCTCCCTATCATAACTTTCTATCAATCCCCCCATCTTCCCCCTCCACTTTCAGAATTTGGCCCCTGCGATTCCCATGTTTCTAGAGTTCTACAGCATTAATTACCTTACATCCTCTTGGCTTCCACAGCCTGCAGGACTGAGTTTCAGTGTTTTCTGGTTTGCTAAGTCAATTACCACTCCTCTGTTAGCTCTTGGTTTCCAAAACTTCTATGATATTCCTCATTCCGCAGTTCTCCCATTGCTAACACTACCTTGAAAGGATATATGCACCCTTATGTTTACTGCAGCATTCTTTTTTTTTTTTTTTTTTTTTTTAGTATTTTATTTATTCATTGGAGAGAGAGAGAGCATGAGCAAGGAGGAAGGATAGGAGAAGCAGTCTCTCCGCTGAGCAGGGAGCCGACGTCGGGCTCCATCCCAGGACCCCAGGATCATGACCTGAGCCAAAGGCAGGCACTTAACCGACTGAGCCACCCGGACGCCCCCAGAATTATTTACAATAGCCAAGAAATGGAATCAACGAAGTGTCCACTGATAGATGAGTGGATAAAGATGTGTAGCACACGTATACAAGGGAATGTTACTCAGCCATAAGAAAGAGTGAGATCTTGCCATTTACAACAAGATGGATGGACTTAGAGGGTATATTATGCTAAGTGAGTTAAATCAGATAGAAAAAGACAAATACTGTGTGATTTCACATATATGTGGAATAATAAAAAAAAAAAAAAACCTAACAAGCAAACAAAAAACCAGAAACAGACTCAATACAGAGAACAAACTGGTAGCTGCCAGAGTAGAAGGGGGATGGGTGAAATATAGATGAAGGGGATGAAGTACAAATTTCTGGTTATATAAGCCACAGAGATGAAAAGTACAGCATTACTCAATATTGTATACGTAGTCAATACTGTGGTAATGTCACCTGGTGACAGGTGGTAACCATATGGTGAACACTGAGTAGTGAGTGTATTGTTGAATCACTATGTTGGGCACCTGAAACTAACGTTGTATGTCAACTATACTTTAATCTTTAAAAAGTACATTAATTCTTGAGTGAATGAGCTCTAATAGTTCAGATCTGTTCACGGATTCATTTATGCATTTAAAATTAGATACTGAACACATGTGTACATTAGGTGCTGGTAATACAGCAGTGAATACCAACAAACTCCATCTTCTCACAGAGCGTACTTTTTTAGAGAAGGGAGACAGAAAATATAAAAACAAACAAAAAGAGTAAGTGTGGTGGTAACAAATGCTAGGAAAAATAAGAGAACATTGTAAAAGGTCTGCAAGTTACTCTTGCAGAAAGAATGGTCAAGGTAGCCTCTCGGATGAGGTGGCAATTGTTAGGAATTTTCTTTTTTACATTTCCTGTTTCATACAAAAGATTCTCTAGTGTCTTCCACATTTATAGTACATGATTTTATTCATAGAGAATCCAGGAGAGGCAGGGCCTCTGTGAAGTACCCCAAGGTCAGTCTCTTGTCTTAGCAAATCAAGGACTACTGCTCTCCCCTTTTGTGCCTTGAGAAAAGCTATGGTCATGTCTCTGCCCTGTTTCCTGAGCAGGTATAGCCATTCCTACACTTTGATATTTCACGTTGCCATGGAGTCAAGTCCTTCTTGGCATTATTTGAGGGCACAATAGAAATTTTCTTACTCTAGGATAATGAATTCTAGGCATTTTAAGATTTGATATTTAGATGAGAGTTTTAGAAGTTGAAAAAATAATTCCAAAATGCCACCTCAGTCATTTCATCATTAATATAATACTAAACATATCAATTATTGTAACAAAATGTTAATGGTTGCATTACATTAAATAAAAGATCTATTCTAGTTCTTTTTTTTTTTTTTTTAAAGATTTTTATTATTCATGAGACACACAGAGAGAAAGAGAGGCAGAGACACAGGCAGAGGGAGAAGCAGGCTCCGTGCGGGGAGCCTGATGTGGGACTCGATCCCGGGACCCCAGGGTCACCCCCTGGGCTGAAGGCCATGCTAAACCGTTGAGCCACCTGGGCTGCTCCATATTCTAGTTCTTATCCAAAACTAAAAATAAACACATTAACAAATTAGATTTTACAATGTTGATTAAAATGCTAAAAAAATTTATTTTTAATTTGCTTTTGCATATATGTAAATATAAATGACATACGTTTATACAAAATTTATTTATATATAACTACAAAATATTTCCATATATAAGTATATATGTCATGTGTGCACATATGTACAGATATAACACATAGAAAACTGGATCTTAGAAATAGTGTGTGTAACTTATTTTATCACGAAGGAAAAAAAAAAAAACCCAAGAGTATAAAGCTCTCATTTTGATAGCTTTTTTTTTTTTTTGTCAGACGCTAAAACCTTGATAAGTTTTTAAAATAAAATGAGGGGTCCTGTAAATGGTACATTCCATCTCTCAACTGGAGGTTCTGCAAGAACTTTGTATTATATATTTGACATGTTACATAAAAAGCAATCAGCAAAAATAAAAGCACTCAGAGTAGAAAATTATTATTAAAGGTATGATATGGAAGTTTAAGTGGGAATGTTGAAAACAGCCTTTTTAATCTTAAAAATGTATCTGTTAAAATGTATTTCCATGTATGGTGAAACACATTCCCTATGAGAAATTTGTTGCTTTTTGGAAATGGATGTTTCTCCTGTTATCTGTGTAATGAAATAGATTCCAGGGATCCCTGGGTGGCTCAGTGGTTGAGCGCCTGCCTTCAGCCCAGGGCGTGACCCCAGGGTCCTGGGATCGAGTCCCACGTCAGGCTCCCTACATGGAGCCTGCTTCTTCCTCTGCCTGTGTCTCTGCCCTTCTCTCTCTCTCTCTCTCTCTCTCTGTGTCTCTCATGAATAAATAAATAAAATCTTAAAAAAAGAAATAGATTCCATATCTGCAAAATAGAAAGTAAATATAAAGCCTTTATATAATTATGGAATAACTCCACAATGACAGGCATCGAGAACAGAGGACAAGAGACACCTGTCCACCACCCCGGGGTCTTGGGTTAGCTAGTATTGAAAGCCCGTTTCCAAACCTAGAAGAGGAAATAAAAGATTAGGTAACGGTCACAATCACTACTCAATACGAAGCGGATACATAACAGTTACATCAGTGACTCCGTGCTCACCTGCCTCGACCTCACTTCCGGTCTCCAAGGTGGGATTTCCTCCTCATTTCTAACCCCCCTCCCCATGTTTACTGATGTGCTCTTCCCTGTGTCTCCTAGGATCTTGCTTCTCATGAATCTCTCATATGTCTTTATCCTCACATTTCTTTTTTTTTTCTTTTGCCTAGTTTTTTTCCTCTTCCACTACCACATACTCAAATTCTTCCATGCTAAATTTTATGAAGGGAAGCAAAACAATAATAACAAAAGAATCTTGTCTGCTTCTTCCCACCCAGGTACCTGCACATATCCACACTCCCCTCTCTTATCAAACTTCTAGAGACAATATTCTATGCTCAGTGTGTCTAATTCTCCATCTCATATTTACTTATCAATGTGACACAGCCAGTCTTTCATTATGTTAGTTGCCTGAAATTGCTTTCTTTGGGGTTACCAATCCCTTTCTAATTTTCAGTTTCTTGATCCTTGCCCTATTGGGTGCATCTGTAACACTTTGTACTACGGTTTCTTTCTTCAGTTTGTAACCCTTGCTCGCTTTGATAGGGCGGCTCCTGATTTTCCTCTCTCACAGCGATGAAGCCTCTCAGTTGGTGCTGCTACATTCTTTACTTCCTGCTCCCTCTAAATGAAAATACTTTCAAGAATCCTTTACCAGTCTTGTTTTTTCAGCTTCCTATTTCTCTTTTCAGATAACCTCAGATATTTCTACTATTTTACCTACCAATCCCATGCAGATTACTCACAAATCTCTATGTCTCGTTGTGACTTTTAAAAAAAGCTTGAAGGAAAAAAAAAAAAAAAAAGCTTGAAGGATCCAGATTCGTGTTCCAATTGCCTGTGGGGTATTTCCTCGTGATTGTCATTCTGGTCTCTCAAACACAGCAGCACAAATTCTAAATCATCATGTTTCCTGTTCTTGTGTTTCTGTTCTCAACACTCCCCTTGTTGAAAGCCCACATGCCTTTCAAGACCTGGTACCAATACTACATGCTTCTTAAAGTCTCTGATAAGTGTCAGTAAAAAAAGGCTAATTATGTTCTTTAAACCAATCCTTAAATAAAATATAAAGCCTTTATGTCAAAAGTCCTACAACACAGGGATTGAGAATCTAAGCTTTCAAGTTAAGAAGCCCTAGGTTTGCATCTCAGCTCTACCTCTCAGTAACTGTGAACTTTCTCAAGCCATTTAACCCTGCCAAGCCTTGTTTTTTTCCGCCTGCTAAATGACGATAACAAAAAGTCAACTAATGCTGCCAATGATTATTATTGTAAATAAAATAAAATAATAAAATAAAATAAATAAAATAAAATAAAAAATAAAATAAAATAAAATAAAATAAAATAAAATAAAATAAAATAAAATAAAATAAAATAAAATAAAATAAAATAAAATAAAATACTGGAATAATAGCATATAATCCTTAATGGCAGTTTGAGCTGGAGGCATCTGGTCTACCTTCAGAGCTACAGAAGGACACCCTCTCTCTCTTTAAAATGACTTCCTGGATGTTGCCTAACTTTTCTTTCTCAAAATAAAGCTGCAAGGGGGTCTGGGAAATGTGTTCTTTAGTTGGGTACAAGGCCATTTGAATAAAGTAAAGGAGAAAGAAGAATGGATTTTCAAGTAGGCAACTAAGCTTCACTACCTCAAGGACTAGGGTAGTTTCAAATTTAGCAAGATTAACCAATTAGACTTAATTATATTAGCTGTAGAGCTTAATTAATGCAATTAATTTATCTAGTGATTACTTCTGAGAGAAGAGCAGTTATAGATAAGTTTACAGATAAACTCAAAAAATATGATGAGAGTCTGATTTTAAGGCTCCCTAGACTCACATTTAGAATTAACTTGAATAGAGTATGGACTGCAAGTTTAGATGCTCTGTGGAATGGGAGATGTATGTGAAAGTGAAAAAAAAAATCCATTTAGCCTTTAAAAGTAAGAAGGAAAGATTTTTTGTCTTACAGATTTTCTAAGAGCTTTCAAGGCACAATTTTTTAGGTATCTAAACATGTCACAAAAAGTTTACTTTAATGACCAGAAAGAACTCAAGACATATTTTCCTCATATAATTCTGAAACTAGTAATGTTAGAATTTGCACAGAAATAAGGTAATTAAATCTGATTTCAAATATGATAAATGTTTGCATATTACCAATTTATGAATTTTAAGGCAACTTAAAATATAGCTTCTAAAAATTTTTTTTAAGATTTTATTTATTTATTCATGAGAGACACAGAGAGAGAGAGAGAGAGACAGACAGACAGACAGAGACACAGGCAGAGGGAGAAGCAGGCTCCCTGCAGGGAGCCCAATTTGAGACTCCTTCCCAGGACCCCGGGGTCACGCCCTGAGCCCAAGGCAGATCCTCAACCACTGAGCCACCCAGATGCTCAGTGGAGTATTTGAAGTATTTGAAAACAAATCCTTTTATCATTTAATTTTACAAGAAAACCTATCTTTTGAAAAACATTCAATCATTATTCTATCATTAATTGACATACACTGTGTCTCTACCGTATGTCCCTTAGAGGTTTGGCAACATATGTCAAAATTTCTCAAAGGATGCCTTTATCAAAAAGGAAGAACATTTTGCATTTACAAATGTTTTGTAATCTAAATTATGTAGCTTTTCCTGTATTGCAGGCATCCACAGATCTTACTGTTACAAATCCTGCCTTCCGTATGGTAGAAGAAGGGAATTTAGTATATGCACGGGGACAATTACAATCAGTATTCAACTTATAATCACCCCATGAAAGCCGATCTGTATGGTCAAAAAAGAGTCTAATATATCAGTTTAAAACTTAAAAGTCTTTTTTGTAAATAAAATTCTTGATAACAGCACAGAAGCTTATGTTTTAAGCAGGTATCAGCCTCTATCACTATCTCATCACTACCATGTTATTCTGAATTATATATCCCTTCTATATTTGAGTATTATGATTCGCTCTTCCTTTAGAGGAATGTTTATATATATCAGATAGAAAATACATGCTGAGAATTACCAGAATAAACATTTTAGAAATCTCTGGAAAAACACCCGAATATATTTTTAAAATATTTCTTTCTTTTTTTTTTTTTTTAATTTATTTATGATAGTCACAGAGAGAGAGAGAGAGAGAGAGAGGCAGAGACGCAGGCAGAGGGAGAAGCAGGCTCCGGGAGCCCGACGAGGGATTCGATCCCCGGTCTCCAGGATCGCGCCCTGGGCCAAAGGCAGGCGCTAAACTGCTGCGCCACCCAGGGATCCCTAAAATATTTCTTGAAATTCTTTTCCCATAAAAAGTAACTACTGTTAAAAATAATGATATATTTTGAGGCTCATTACAGGTTCATTTCAAAAACTAAAATATTACATACATTTCTTCTAGTTCTTTCCTAACTCCAAATACTTATACTCTCTTTTGTCTTTTCAGTTCACAGCCTCACTAAAAGTAAAAAGTATTTCAAAATCAAGCAAAAAACAAACAAAACAAAACAAAAAAACACCATTTTCCATGAGTTGAAAAACAGAGATCTGGATGTTTGATACCATACCTCTTTTTAAAATATTAGGTTAATTTTATTATGTGAGAGCTTATATTTTATAAACCTCAGTATAACTTTTGCCTTGACCTTGTTGTTATATAGATGTTTACGATCAAAATATTCTCCTCAAATATACATGTTGGTAAAATTTGAGTGGAGCAAACAATGACCTACTAAATCTATAATTAAGATTGAAATATGACTTTATCTTAACTCTGAATATGTTCTGTATTTGAACTGAAAACAAACAGGAATCTGTAACGTATTTTTATATTTTTTCTAATAAACAAACATCAATATAGTTTCACTTTAATAGGATGTAGTTTAAGCTTCTTAGGAAAAAAGTTATGAGGTCTTGCTTTTCTTTTGTTTCTGTTGATGAAATTGTATGCAAGAAACCTCACAACACATCTGCAACACTACAACCTTGAATTTTAAGTTGATATTGCCTGTAGTCAAGTGTGAGTCATGAATTTCAATACATTTGTTTCAATTGTTCCCTACAGCAAAGATGCAGAAAATACTTATTTCCCTGGTTAGTATCAAATTCAAATGAATTTTATCATTTGAACCAAGGAGGAGACTCTAAGGTACTATCCTTCCTACAAAAAATGCATAATGAGGGAGAAAAATATTAATGGTTTAATACATTATTAAATTAGAGAGGATCAAATTTCCTTCTATTTTACTTGGATATAATTATAAAATCTCCAGTATGGTTATTTTCCCGGCTTGTCTAAGAAAGAGATAAAAGATTCTGTCTCTTGAGTCTGATAGAAAACATTATAGCCAGAGGCCTGTACAAGAAATTGTTATTGAGTCAGAAATATGAATTGTTAGTAAAGCTTCTTTAACTCAGTTTTTTTCTGATGGCTATAATTATATTATTAAAACTTTTTAAACAAATCTTCACCCAGATTATCAGAGCTCTAAACATTTTTTAACAGTTCTTTATTTTTCATATTACATCAGGAAAACAAATCTTTTTTCCATGATTCATTACCTAAGTTAGTTGAGGATAAATTAATTTTCGCTGTTTCCATGGGCCTCTGGCATAAAGAAAAAATGAAGACTGTAGCAGAACTCGGTTCCAGGAACATCCCTATAATACAGTGAAAATGTGACTTCACTGACAAGGTTCATTTTTTTTTTTTTTTAACCTGAAAATCATCAGCACTTATTATTGATATCAACGGGGTAGCTAGCATGACCAAGTGATAATTTATGAGTGATGTAAGGTCATTTAAATGAGCGACATACTCTCTGTCTCTCATGAATAAAATCTTTAAACAAATAAAAAAATTTTAAAAAAATAAATGAGCGACATAAATGAAAATTTATGACAATGTAAAAGTGTCATATATCATAGGACAGTCCTGTATCTTTTATGTTGGTACCATGCTTTTTTCTACTTTCTTATTTTTTTAATATTTGGAGAATATTTTTTTTTTAAGTAATCTCTACACCCACCATGGGGCTTAAACTCTGAAAGCCAAGATCAAGAGTTCCACATTCTACCTACTGAGCCAGCCAGGGGCCCCTGCAGCACACTTTAAGTAATACAAATGTTTTAGGATATAGTTCTCATGTGGGCTGCATTTAGGGCTGATCCTAAGAGTTATCATAGAGATTATAACACAATTGACTTATAAGCTCTATTTCTTAGTAATTTTTGCTACATATCATTGACAAATGAACGTGATGTATGATGATTAAAAGAACATCATTATCATCATGGTTACTATTATATTGTTAGCATGTAAAAGAATCCACTGGGTAATTGAAAGGAAAAGCTAGTGAAGAGAGATAAAACGAGTTTTGTGAACAGTATTTTGATAAAGAAAGCAACTCTTATTAGTTTTGACACCAATTTGTGTGTCTTGTAATAATTAGAGTTATTCAGGCGGTTCTTACCTTACAAGTATGGAATCCAGACATCCAATAACTGTTGCTGAATTATTCGGTTGGCCCTACATGACTCTCATTTACTCAACTCCATATACACACCAGCCCAATTTGTCGGGCATGCTTAACCTCGCTGCCTTACTCAGACCACCTGCCTTGGTAGATAGTTCTGTGCAATTCTCTCTCACCTCTTAAAATTATATATTTTAGTGTTTCGCTGTTCAAAATGCCTGTCTCAGGTACTTAGCACATAGCATGACTGTTAGCAGATACTCAAGTAGGTAGCTTACAGTGAAGCAGCCATATATAATACGAGCTCTTCTAAACACATTTAGCTGTTCCGACGCTTTCCTACATCTGTCTCTTAACTTCCTATACTGGGGCTAAGCCAGAGGGAGAAATATACTGGGGTACAATCTAACTACTTCTCAAAAATGCCCCATGGCGGTGGCTACCGAATTTACCACTTTAGTCACGAGATGAGGCCAGCCCTGCTGGCTGGCATTTGGAAAGGTTAAGGGCTGTGGGAAAATTGTAGAGCCCCTCGTAGAGCTCAAAAGCAATGATTTTTTTACAGTTTAGGTATTTCTTTCTTTCCCTTTTATCGGCTGTAATTTCCTATTTCTAGTTTATTAGGTTGCATTATTTCTACCATAAGGCAGTACACATCCATGTGAAAAAAAGAGAGGGTATAATGGATTTTTTTTTGAACGGTGTGAGAATAAAATTAGTGAAGTTAGGTATTAAAGCACTATTTCCTTCCTGCCCCCTCCACCCCTTCCCACCCAGACACACATGCTCACACGCCAGGTAGCAGAAAAACAACAATTTAATATGAATAAAGGCAGGTTAAGTCTAAAGTATCAATTGACTTAGAGGGCTCATGATATCAATAGAATGGAGTGGGCTGGTTAGCTTCACGTTGTCTAGTTTGCTTATTTGGTTAAATAATAAGTACTCAATTAATTGACATGTATTTGAAAGCAGCTTTCTGGGCCAAGTACTGTTAGAGACTCGGGAATTACAGTAATGAGGAAAACAGACAAGAATCTGGTTTCAGGAGCTTACTCTCTAGTAATGGCTGGAAATTTCTTGGTTGGTACCAGACACTATTTATTTTAGTTTTATTTTAAAGATTTTATTTATTTATTTGAGAGACTTAGAGAGAGAGAGAGTGAGCAAGAGAGAGAGAGAGAAAGAGAGAGAGTGAGCATGAGTGAGGTGGTGGGGAGAAGAGGAAGAGGGAGAAGCCGACACAGACTCTGAGATCATGACCTGAGCCAAGCACAGGTGCTTAACCGACTGAGCCACCCGGGTGCCCCCGGACACTGGTCTGGTTGGCTCATGTGTTGAAGCCTCCCAACAACCCCATCAGATAGGAACGATGGAGGCAGATGAGAAAACTGAGGTACTGAAGGTTAAGTGACTTGCCTGTGGTCGTGCCAGTGGGCAATGGTACCGGGATGTGAACTGGGTTCATTCCTCCCCTGGGTCTGTGCTCTCACGGCCAGGCCTCACGGAAGCTTGAAAAGATTACCCTGCGTAAAGCAATGGTTTTTTCCAAAATGAACACCATCCTTTTCTAGTGGAACGAAGAAGCCTTTCTAGGTTGGTTGTGATGATGAGTCTTCACCTTGGAAACCTGGTCCATTTTCCATCCCATTACCGTTTTCTGGCGATTCTCAGCATACTGGGATTGGATTCAGGAGGCACTTGATCGAATTTTGTCTCTTTGTCCTTAATCTTAACCAAAGGTAACCGAATTGGCCGGATTTCTGTGAACCTCAGCAAGGCTACACTGTCAGAGCTTACACAGTCTGCGGGTGAGCACATTGAGCATTCTGTCTCTCACTGTAAAGCTAAAGGACCACATGGCCATAGGAACGCGAGGAAACCAGAGAGCGGAGCGCAGGATGACCTCTCCCCCGCGCACTCTCTCTGTCGCCCGCCATGTTCTGTTATTTGACCCTGGAGCCAGTCACTGGAGCTCTGGGAACCCCAGTTTCCACCTCTACAACAGTTGCTAACGATCTTCCTCCACAACAACAGGGCTGGTGTGAGGAGCTGATAGAGAAAATGTAAATACAAAGGCTTTGTAATTTTGAAAAAAAATTATGCAAATTTTAAGTTGCAAATAATTTGAAGGAGAGGGATAGAGCATTTAGCCTTCTGCATAGCAAGCGTTATGCAAGATCGTTATGAAGATCCTTATTTAAGGGAGGAGGAAATAAAAGGATAAAGACAGGCACTCTGCACACAGCAGTCACTCCACGAACGTTAGTTAACTTTTTCTTTTCCCCCTGATACAAACTAGAATATATTCCTATCTATTTATGGACGACTTTCAGAGCTAAATTAAAGGACAGAAATCAAATTACCTCTTGCTTCTTATGGGTATAATGTTGAAACACACTTAATCCCCTTTTTCCCCTTTGCCTAACATAAGACTTTTCTGAATAAAAATGTCTGAGGGGTATTGGCTTTCTTATAGCAACAATTTTCATGAAATGGAACGTGCACAACTCAGTTTTGGTGTCTAAAACCAGGTCCTTAATGGTCAAAAACGAAGGTCTGGAGGAGAGCAGATGGTGGAGGACCTGCGTGGTGAGGAAGCGAATGAGAATATGTAGAGAAGCCCATGACCTTGACACCCTCTACCCTGCTTTCCTGGAGAAACTAGATATAGGTGGAGATGGGAAGACGGTGGTCAGGGCTGTTGGACGGCTGTGGTGGGCAGCAAGGGCAGAGAACACGCATGCTTCTGTTCATCATTGAGGACTCAGAAACGAATGACCCCACGTGTACCTCTGAGGCCTTCCTATGAGCTTGGCGAGCAGAACGGCCAGGCAGGGAGGTACTTGAGTTCCCGTGTGGCTGGCGTCCACGGCCCCCACCTAGAAGCCATGGCTAGGGGATTTATGGGAGGTGGGCACTACAGAAAAGAGGGGGGTAGGTAGCTGCACATTGCTCAAGCTGACCAGAAGATGTGGCAAGATCAAGGGGTGC
The DNA here is from genome assembly GCF_048164855.1 of Canis lupus baileyi. Classification (NCBI taxonomy): domain Eukaryota; kingdom Metazoa; phylum Chordata; class Mammalia; order Carnivora; family Canidae; genus Canis; species Canis lupus. The sequence continues at coordinate 2,339,698 of NC_132855.1, forward strand.
CACGGTGACAAGTAGGACACAGGCAAGGGGCCTGTCATTTGGCCACATCACAAGTTCCATGACTTGTGAGGAGCAGCAGGACAAACGGCAACTGGTTGGATAAAGAGTGCTACCCTGAAGTCCCCCCAGGGGTCCTGAACCTCCCTACTCAGCACAGGGTCACAGAGCCTCCCCTTTCCCTCAATATCTCCAGGGCCTAGCTTAAAGAGGGAAGGAAGGTGAGGGGAAAACAGCTGAGAGACCAAGCATTTCATTATTCCTCCACACTGTTACAATTATTAAACTGAATTTTTAAAAAAACACTTCTGATTGGATAAAAGTTTCTGTTTTTCCCTGCTAACCAGCGCACAGAGTGCACATGAAGGAGGCCAGGGAAATTATAGATGTAATGAAGGAGTTCTATTACCTCCAGGCATGAGTTGGTGTTGGAGTGACATGTGCCGTCCTGCTACAAGAATAACAGGGTGAAAGAAAGAGGAGGTATTAGAAGGGCGATCAGAGGAGGCCTTTTTGAAGAGACGACACTTGAGCAGGATTCTCAAGCATTATTAGAAAGACTCAACCAAATGATCACAGTGGCCACTCTTCCAGTTGGAAAAAGCGCAGAGCCCCTGAGTCATGAAACCTGACCTGGATGCCTTCCTTTAATGATGCTTTTTGTTGTTGTCGCCACTTTATTCCCTGTGACAGTGGCCCTAGCATTGAGGTTAAGTCCTTTATTATTATTTTTAAAGGTTTTATTTATTTATTTGAGAGAGAAAGAGAAAGAGAGAGCATGAGTGCAGTGAGGGGCAGAGGGAGAAGCAGACTCCCCCTGAGCAGGGAGCCCGACTTGGGGCTCGATCCCAGGACCCCGAGATCATGACCTGAGCTGCAGGCAGATATTTAACTGACTGAGCCACCCAGGCATCCCTAAGTTCTTTATCTTTTAAATTTTTTATTTTTTATTTTTTGGAGAGAGAACACAGAGGGAGAGAGACCCTCTTAAGCAGGCTCCAAGCCCAGCATGGAGCCCGACTCGGGGCTCAATCTCACGATCCTGACATCATGATCTGTGCCAAAATCAAGAGTCAGTTGCCTCAGCGACTTGAGCCACCAAGGTGCCCCAAGGTGGAGTCCTTTAAATTAAGCATAACCCAGCACCCAGGTGCTTTGGATCACATCCCACGGACCACCAGCTCAATCACAAGCTCCATCCTTGGCTCTCACATGGACCTCAGGACCAGGAACTCCTCCGTCTCTGGTACTGCAGCCGAGCCTCTCCACATCTAACACGGGCTGTGTGCTGGCCCTGTGAAGGCTCCCAGGGCTGCTCAGGACTGGAAAGTTCTACATTCTAGGGGCAGTCTACAGCCATCTAGCTATCGGTGCATTCCTAACCATCATTGTCTATCACATGGGTTGGATTTCATGTTGGCTTTGTTTCTGAGTTTATTAACTGTCCACAAGTCTTTGTCATCTCTTACCAACTCCTTGCCGTGGTTTTCAGCTTCATGTGGATTCCCAGGTCTGTGGCCAGAGCTGTTCCTAAATGTCTTCCCAAATGTCACCATTCGTCTTTACATTACAAAGATTGGGATTTCCCATTGTTTCATAGCATTTGGTATCTGGGTGATTCCTATTTCAAGAGTGTAGATCACTAAGTCTAGTTATAACTGTTCCAAAGCCTGAACTTATCACAATACTTCAGGCTTCCTCTATAAAGTTAAAAAAAAAATTAAAAACAACCAAAAAAAAAAAAAACAAAAAACAAAAACCAAAACAAAACAAAACAAAACAAAAAGACAAAAAAACCCGACACCCAAACAAGGGTGCCTGGGTAGCTCAGTCAGTGAAATGTCTGTCTGATGCTTGGTTTTGGCTCGGGTCATGATCTCAGGGTCCTGAGATCAAGCCCTATGTCAGGCTCCACTCTCAGCGGGCATCCGCTTGAGGATTCTCTCTTCCTCTCCCTCGGCCCCTCCCTGACCCTAGATTGCATGCATGTGCTCGCTCTCTCCCTCTTTCTCAAAAATCAATCAATCAATCTTTTAAAAAGCAAACAAACCGTGTTTGTGTTTGTAATTCCAGCCTCACCACAATCTTATGAGAAAAAAAATTACCATTACTATTTTACACGAACTAGAGCTTAGGTAAATTGCCCATAATCACGAGTTGATGACAGGGATTTGGCAGCAACACGATGCTATTCTAAAGCCCATGCACTTTCCACCATGGTTCACTGGAGCCTTTTACTCCAGATACTCTTCTGGCATTTTCTTAGTTTGCTGTTCCCTCATTCCTGAGTTTACCCTGGCATATTTCTTTTATTAAGATTCCACCCTCCACCCCCTCCCCACTTGGTAGCAATATAACCTCAGGTAAATTGCATCACTTTCTTGAATTTGTTTTCCTTATATTTAAAATGTGGATAAAAACTGCTATAGTGAGGTAATACTAGACACATTAAAAATATCTAAGAGTCTAGTCATTGTTTTGTTATTGGGCACATGTTCTTTGAGGATTCCACCATTTATGATGCCCTGACGTCTCTAAAGGTATATAATTCCTTTCCCTATTTGCTTTACTTAATATTACCTTATTATTACAGCTTGCTCCAACACTTTGCATGATTCAATATTAATAAGCACTGCAAAGAGCAGTTGACGTTCACTCTGATATTCCATAACTGACGGTAGAGTTGAATATCCTGTTCAACAGGGTTAATTTTCAAAGAAATGATGTTGTCTGGTAATCATCAGTCTACTCATAGCACAGATCCTGAGGACAGTGATTGTGAGGTGATAGTAAATTAAAGTTTTGGAGAGATTAAATAGCTTGACTATGAATGAAGTGGATAGACAGTGACAGTAGAGAGCTCAAATTTCTAGAACCTCATTATTAGAATGTTACCCAGGCGAAAAAAAAAAAAAAAAGGTATGCCTTGCAGTATCAAATGTGAGAAATTCCAGATCTATGGTGTCAATATTTCATGCACGTATTTTCTATCTAGAGACAATGTGGAGATACTTTTAAAATAATCTTTTCCTCAATTATGCCATTTGGAGGAATGTATAATTCTAGTCAAATAATCATAAATTGCTACCATTTGTACATCTGTCACAATTAATTATCTCTGAGGATTTATAATGCGAAAAAATAAACGATGTCTTTAAGTTGCGGATAGGTAGGCCACAAAGATAATGACTTTACATTTGATTCTCAAGAGTACTACTAATAATGAAAAAATGTATTTTCCTATCATGTTAAAACATAGTAGTTCACTAAAAAAGTTCCGTCTTAATAGTTTATATAATAGTTAAGTACGGTTTGCCTATAATTTGGTGTGACGCTGATTGCATGGAATTTCCATCAGCTCTAGTATCCTCCATGTCTATTAATTGATGATTCATCATTAATTTCTAATGATTTTAATACTACATACACACATTTTTTTCTTTCTTCTTATGTAAGTTAATGGGACATATACATGGAATTATTAAGCTCTATGACCAATTCACATACTGGCTTAACTGTGGGGCCTCACCAAGAATATTAATTCAATCCATAAATGATGATTGGATGCATTTTACATATACAATATATCACATATATATAATGTCATATAATAATGCACGTATAATCATTTAAAAAATGTACTGAGTTACCATGACATCTATCTATTCCTATGCCCCCTTGTCTACTAGGATAGTTTCCATTCTATGCCTTTCTAGACTGGTTACGAATTCTCATAGAATCATAGATTCTTTAAGCTTTGACAGAGAAGTTGACTGCCACCTAATTCCTTCTCATTTCTATTCACTATTTTCTCTGAAAACAAAACCGACCAAACAACAACAGCAACAAAAGTGCTCTAGTTAACAAGCTTATGGAAACTGGATGAGGAATGGGGGGGGAAGGGGAATCTATGAAGGGAAGAATTGCCTGTGCATGGTTACCTTTGAAAAATGTTATTACGGTCTGAGATCTAAAACATAAAATATCTGGGTCTGTGTGGAAAAAAAAGAGGATCACATTAGCTCACCCGGAAAAGAGATAAATAGGCCGGGTACATGTAATGTACTTACGGTAAAGTGCTTGATGGTGGGGTGGAAAATAAAGTAGGAGTCTACAGAAATACACGTTCCAGACTTACAGATATCACTAGTTGGAAAAAAAAAAAAAAAACTTAACAGAGCACAGCTCATTTAACAAAGTAAATGTTATCCCGTTCTCTTGAATTGATATAGTTCAGGGTAGTGATGGTGGTGCACGGTGCTCTGCAAAATTCGAGCTTTCTCAATTTGTTATAGCGTGCGTGTTTCTTAGGAAGAGAGGCACTAATTTTCATACACAAGTGTGGAATAAACATAGTATCGTTTTTATTAAGAGGAAAACAATTTCAGACATCACATCACTCTAGAATTCTATGCTCCATACTAAGTAAGAATATGAAATGAAATTTTACTATATCCTCCTATTTTCAGAAGTAAATTAATAGCCAGAATCCTAAGTCTCAAAATATAACTTAAGCAGTACTCTTAATCTGTATAACGATCCAATAAGCCGAGTCTAACAGGACGTTAGAATTCAGTCTGGTTCCTTTTTTCTTTCTTTATGAACCAGAAGATCGGTGTTTTGTGTCTGACTTGGGTTAACACCGATGCTAGCCTCATGCATTTAGTTGGGTAGTTTTCAATTGAGCAGACTCATCACAGATTTATAATTATTTCAATCAGAAAAACACTCACAATTGATCTAACAGAGAAGATGGGAGAAATTTGTGCTGATCCATATTTCACCCCGGTTCATGGCCACCGTCCAGCGCTGCTAATTTGGTTTTTGACTCTCTCATATTCCACTGAACCTTTCTGGGGGAATAGCCTATGCATCTGGCAGATAAAAACAGACAGGGACAGAACTGGGACTTGAGCTCCCAGTTCTCCACTACTGAAATAGAACATTGGCTAATAATGATTTTCTAACAATATTAGTGTTGTTAGACTCTTCTGTATCCTTTTGTTGAAGTTTTCTGGCACCAGGGAGCTAAGAATGAACGCAGAGGACATATTTAATGCTGAAAAGCTACCCATCCACTGAAGATATTTAAAATTCCAAAATGAAATTATATGTAGCACTTCACTGTGAAACAGAATTTAAATATGCCACTCATGGACAAAATCATGAATTCCATTTTACTTTCAAATACACATCTTTATAAAATTACACTCGGCTAATAACTAAACCTATTCCATTACAGAGGTATGAAAAAGATGAAGTGCTGAGCTTCACAAATGAGAGGAGCCAATTCATCTATGTTTTGTGAATTACTCATGCTTGACATTTGAGGAATTTATACCAATAAAATGCATAATGGATCAAAAGTTAGTAAGTTTTCAATTTAATTTTTAAATACAGGGATGAGAGGCGATGTGTGTGCGTGTGTGTTGTATTCACAAAGATCTTTCCAGAATCTGCTATTATCATCCAGCACCATGCTTCCTTAGTAAGTTCTAATATGGAAACAAGTGGGATTTCACGGTCAGCAGTATCCCTGCTTTCAGTCAGGGATCAATGAAGAATAAGCCTGAAGCTGGGCCTATATCCTGTGCAATCTCATTATGACAGGTTTCTAGGAAATCAATCTGTCTGCTGTTTATTGCACATTTCTCGGATAGATCACATTGAAATTCAGCCCTAAAGTTCTTCAACTCTCATTCCATAGAAAACAGCAACAGTGGAACCAATTCACTGTTAAAAAATACATAAATATGTAAATAAAATCGTGGCATATAGATAGGCTTGTTGTTGCTATGGCTTTTTAAATATCCATAGAAGGATACCATTTTCTAAAAATATCCTATAGAAAATTAAGTTCCCAACTAGAAGTCACTTGAATTTTTTCCAAAAAAAGAATGTTACAAGAAGTATAAATTTGGGAGTTTTGTGCAAACTATCAATAGAAGGAATCATTACTACAATACCGTCTGGGGGATGCCACAGATCTGTACTGTGGATAACACAATGACATTAAGGAGGACCCTCCTTATGACAGTGCTCAAAGCCATCCTCCTTTCCCTATCTGCTCTAGAGGAAATCATATTATAGCAAAGGGGCTCCATTTATTATTTACTTTAAAGCTGCAAATGAATACTTATTGCCTCTTATTCATATATCTGTGAAATGAGAATGCAAGAGAGAGTTAAGTACTTAGTTAATATTTACGAGGGATTTAAATGGAAAACAATGAGAAAAGTCCTAATACATGAATGCTGTTTTCTGCACTTAAACACTTGAAAATGTGGAATTAAAAAATTTCACATCCCATTTACTAAGCAAGCTGCATCTTTCTCCCCAACACCAATTACTTTGCAGTATACTTTTTCTTTAACAGAGGCCTGAAGCTTCTAGAGCCTACCTTGATGAATGCAAGTTTGTATGTATGTGCATAATTGTCATTTATCAACACTAATGTTAACAGTGAACTTCGTAAGTGGCCATTAAAAATTCTCAGTAAGGCCTGATTTTTCATTACAGAAATACTACAGAAGTACCTTTATGGATTTATGTTCCAGATGGTAGTACCATCTGGGAGCTAACTTTCATTGTCTAATAGTTTCTTGCTACATTTACATGTATTAGGCATCAACACCCACTTCTGGTTACAATCGTTTTCTTTCCTAAGTCAGTGCTTAGGAGAATGCGTGTGTAGAGCTTATTATGAACTGATCTCAGGTGACAAAAAGAAGTAAACAGCCTGGAAATTTCACATTGCTAATAATGGGATGCACAGCAATAGAGTGACCTCCGTTGACCATTTCCAGACGTGGGAGCAGCAGCATTTGTGCCTAACACATTTGCATGAAATGTGTATCCCCAGCAGGTTGGGTCTGCCACTCTGTTCCCTTGTGAACGTAGACTTGCCAGATGGTTCCGATGGAACTTTATTTTCTTGAGAGGCTGCATTTAAAGAACACCTGATGGCCTCCAAATGCACCAAAAATCAAACTGCTAGATTTTCTAGTACATTGATAAAAATGAGAATAAAATGGAGTGAACAGCAACTACACAGCGCATTACCCTTTGCTTGGGGACACCGATCCCATCCTGGCTCAGCCTTGAGAATCAAGAAACTGATGGACAGGCCAATCTCTTTTATTACACACATCATGATGAAGGTTTGACTTATTTTCAGTCAAAATGTCTACCAGATGCAATTTTTCCTCCCCGATCCCATGTATCTAACTCCCGTAATTCTCCTCATATTGTCATAGTCCGTCGTTCACGATACTATGGTAGGTCCCCCCCCCCCCCAAAGATGTCCATATCGTAATCCTGAGAACCTCTTGGTATGTTACCTTACATGTCAAACAGGAATTTGGAAATGTGATAATCACAAAGGTCATTCTGAGACGAAGGCAAAAAAAGTCAGAGTCATAAAAAGGACACAAGATGATGGAAGTTGAGATTGGAATGATGTGCTTCAAAGATGAGCCAAGAGATGTAGGCAGACTCCAGAAGCTGGAAAAGACAAAGGCACAGATTCTCTCCCGGAGCCTCAGAAGGAACATGGTCCTGCCAGACAGCTTGATCTTAGCCACTGAAGAATCATTTTGGACTTCTGGACTCCTGAACGGTAAGGCCGTAAATTTGTGTGTCAAGCCCTAAGGTTTAGGTTCTTTGTTACAGCAGCAATAGGAAGGTAATGCACATAACCTTAGAGTCTGTGGGCTCAAGCACTGTTTTCACAGTATTATTGAATCATTTTACTATAAGAATACTCTCTAGAGAGGGACAATTTGTTACTGAGGGAGAGTAAAGGGAGCATTGCCAGAATAATAATCTTGGGAAAGTAAGAGCGGCTGGAAGCCAGGACACAAGTGGGAGGATTGTATTCAGCTAGGAACAGAGACAGTTGGCTTCATTTTTTTTATCTCTAATGATAAGAATATCATAGACTGTGATATCATTGGCTGACAACCTCTCTTAGTTTTCTTCCAAATCCTGTGAACAGTATTACTCTCCTTTTTTCCCTGGGTTTATTTTCCTCCATCTTTGAATGTTTTCTATTCCCCAGTGACCCTGTCTACAGACTGTTTCTTCCTCCTCATTAGATGTCTCAATATTCAGTCTTATCTTTGGTGGTTGTTTAATTAAAATGAACACCTTCCAGAGTGCTGGTTCTTAACTGGGGACAATTCTGTCCCCCAGAAAGCATTTGGCAATGCTTGGAGACATTCTGGTTGTCACAGCTTGCGGGGGGTGGGGGAGATGTGCTGCTGGCATCCAGTGGGTAGAGCTCAGGGAGCTCAGGGATGGCTGCTAAATATCTTTTAATGCACAGAACAGTCCCTCAAGCAAAGAATTATCAAGCCCCAAATGTCAGTCATGCCACTGCTGGCTGTTGAGAATCTGTTTTTTTTTTTTTTTTTTTAGAAGAAGATAGGGGGTGAGGGAGAAGGAGAAAGAGAATCTTAGGCTGGCTCCACACCCAGTACAGAACCTGGCTCAGGACTCAATCTCACAACCCTGAGATCATGATCTGAGCCAATGTCAAGAGCTGGATGCTTAACTGAATGGGCTGCCCAAGCACCCCGTGAGAAAAACCCTATTTTGGATGATACACCATTCTTTATGTTATAGTTCTCAGTTTCCTTGAAGCCAAGCTTCTTGAAAGAGTAGACTCCACTCATATCGTCTACTCTCTTTGCTTCCTATTGCTCCTCCACTATACCATACAGATTTCAACTTTTCTATCCTTATCTTCTCCTTTGGGAGGACTCTTTCAAATTCCCGAGTTTAAATATTACCAATATTCAAATGATGCTCACATCTTTATATTTCACCAATTTTACCCCCAAATGTGAGACAAATTGATCTCACTGACTGCTAGGCACCTCCATTTCTTTGTTTCAAACACCTCAAATTGAACATACACAAAATGATCTCATTAGTATCATGGAAATTTATTTTTCCTCCTGCATTTGCCACTTTCTTCCTCTCTAAATTTCTCAAGTCTTTGGTACTTTGTTTTTCTTTCTGTAGTCCATTCATTGCCCTACCCACTTACTTGCCAATTACGCCTACTTTTCAAAATTCTGTTCAAGTCTCTTCATGGAAACTCCTCCTGACACCTCTAAGAGCTAAGACCTACTAAGAGCTGAATCAGACCTCTCTCTCTGTTCATCCTTTATCGTCTTACAGCATGCTCCTGTGCAACGTCAATCACACAATCTGCCATACTGTATTACCAGTTAAGAACGCAGAAATAAAAATCGATGAAATTGCATAATATTTCCCTATAAGAATCCAAGCTGAGTATCTCTTGCTTGTTTTGATACAACCACATTGGACTTTCCCAACTTCCTTCACAAAATGACCTAAACTTTAATGCTCTATTGTCTCTGGCCTTTCGCTCCAAAATGCTGGGGTTCAACATTAGCTCTGTAAAAAAAAAAAGACTTCCCTTAAGTGTAGAGTGCAAAATTCCATAATGACCCCCCCCCATGACCTTTGCCCCTGGTGTTACTCCAGTGATTATGTTACCTTACATGGCAAAAGGGATTTTGCAATTGCAATTGAGATTACTAATCAATTAATTTTAAAGCAGATTATCTAAACAGCCTTAATCTAATCATGTGAACCCTTAAAAAGCAACAAATTTTCTTTGGCTGGTAGTAGAAGGAAATGTTGGAGACATTTGAAGCACAAGGGCTCCAAGTGCCATTGCTGGCTTTTACGATAGAGTGGAGAGGGGCCAAGAGAAAGGTGGGTGGGGGGTGACCTCTAAGAGAAGACGGTGGCCCTCTGCCCAGAGACACCAATGACACCAGGAACCTCTAGCCCCGAAGAACTGGGTTCTGCCAACAACCTGGATGAATGGGAAGTAGATTCTTCCCTGGAGCCTCTAGATAAGACCTGAACTTTGCTGACATCTTGATTTGAGCCTTGTAAGACCCAGTCGGACTCAGACTTCTGACCTAGAGAACTGTGAGATAACGAATGGCTGTTGCTTGAAGTTGCTAATTTTGTGGTGATTTGGTAGGCAGTGATGCAAACACTAAAAGCAAGGCCCAATTCTCCCTCCACCTCAGCAAACAAATCAATCCTTTTTCTACACTACAGTTTAAAGAGCTATTTCAATTTCAACCTGGACTTGCTTCTTTAACCTCAAGCTTTAAGTCTCCTAAAGGCAGGCATTGTGTACTATTTATATCACATCTGAAGAATAAATGAATGGACGAGATTAAAAAAAATGCATGTGACAAATAATTAGCCATACTTTGGTTTGGTTCTCTGGAAATAAATGTTTTATAACCTTGAACCAAGAACCAAATCAAACTATCTAACTAGCTTGCAAGAATGGACTCAGCCAGAGGCAGGACCCCTGACAACCTAATTTGATACACCAGTATAGTCTAATTGACAGCTAAGGGACAACCAGGCAGCTCCATCAGGTACTATGGGGTAGCTTGGTACACGCTCTTCTTGAAAGAAAGAGTCTCAACTACAAGAGAAAGAAGAGAAATGTTTGCCTTATCCAATGCATTCAGTCAGAGTATACTCCTGAAAAATATAAACCTCAATTCTAATCCTTCCAGAATGTACTGGAATTGTTTTCTATATGCTAAGATTTTGCTTGTGTGCTAAAAAGCCCAACTCATGACCAGCAGTCCTTGTCTAAAAGTAATATAACGTGCAGTGTTACCTTCAATTTTGATAAACCAGGATACAAATGGTAAAAGATATAAAGTACCAAAGATGCCTCCTTTATTTCTTTCTGCCTATAAAATACTGTGGCTACGAGTAAATTCAATCTACAATTTACAAACAACCCAACGGTAAAAAGAGAAGACTAAGAGCTGAATGATTTTAACTACACAGATGAGGCGATTCAATTAAGCGTGCGTCTTTCCCCGTAGACTAGGTCACAGCAAAATGTGAGTAAGTGACTCAAACATATAGGAGAATTCTGCTCAACACACTGTATCACATGCAATACTTTATAATACAAAGTGATGTGTAAAATGAAAATAAAAGCTTAATTTGTTTATACACTTTTGTCTGAGTTTATGGATTACAAATGTAAAAAGTCAGACTTCCTAGCATAGCTTTAAAGGAGAGCACAAGAAGAGCACCGAATGCATGAACTTAGAGAGATCTACTTATTATATTCTTCCAAATTATAACAGCAAAGTTGAAGGGGGAAACCATAATTCCTCTCTCTTGAAGGTACAATACACATGCCAAAGTTTAAGTCACGATTTAATTATCTTAGCCTGTGTGAGAGAAAGATTACATGAAAAAAAGTAGTTAACAGAACACACTAGTGAGTTATACGTGGCCTTCATCAGTTTCCCTCGGATTTCACAAGAGCATAAATTAGTTTTTGTTGCGCTAGGCTTTGATATTTGGTGATTTGTTACTAGTAGCCGCATGCCTGTCTTGGCTTGATCCGAAGATGAAAGTAAGCCTAGGTAAATAAATAAATGAAAAAGAGGATTAAAGCAGAGCAAGAAACTAGTGCTCTCAGTTGTTTGTTTTGATATTTGGTATTTGATATTTGTGTATTCCACTGAAAATATGACAACTGATATAGTGATGTGGTTTTGTTTTATGGTTCCTCTTTGAAAAGTTTATTTCTTCATCTCTGGTGCCTTTCTAGTAGTCACATTCTTGTTTTATTTCTTTTCTTAGCAAGGGGTTATACCTTCTGTGATAAAATAGGGATTATTATCACTTAATACAGGATAAAGTAACAAGCGAGATGATTATTTCAGCCAACAAGAGAAAGGGTTCATGGCAGAGAGTGTGTACATTTTCTATAATGGTATATCTTCAAAAGCATTCTAGGGGTTTATATACTTAAAAGTATTACTCTATTAAAAGAACATTATTAGAAATAGTAATACTTCTTCCTGGCCAGAGACCCTTTATAGTTATGGTCTTCACTCTTTAAAATGCTCAGTTACCTGCAAATTTAATCTCAACAAGGCAAAGCTGCATGAATCCCAGAATCTAGAATTTAAATAAAAGAGTAGAGTGGTGAGTATTTATATCGGACTTTCTTCTTTTAAAAGGATGATACTACTCTATTTGCATTAATTTTCTCAGGTTTAATAATCTTATTTATAGGATGTTACTTCAAATATCAAATATTGAGTATCTGTTGAAGGCTTTAACTCTTCAGACCACTGCATACTAACAATAACAACAAAATTCCATGATTTTCCTTGGGATGTTTTGGACAATACATTTGGAAGTGCACTAAGGAAATGACAATGAAATTACTTATGAAGAGAGCAACCGATACCAAAAATCTTACACATCCTATGGGACTGTGAAAATAATGTAAACTTAGGGTTTTATTTCCGACATTTCTTATAACTAAGTGACTTAATTCCCATTCAGATTGATGAACATGATTGTCTTTTTGGTTATTTTTAAAGACGGACTCATGTAAGGATCCAACTTTCTCGAGCGTATTTTAAAATTTCTTGAATTTACTAAGCATACCCACTGATTTGTTAGATATGCAATGGAAAACTACAAGTACAGGAGTGGGCAGATTATGATTTTAGAAAGGTGACAAAAGCAGAATTAAATGAGGGCAGAAATCTGTTTTTTTAAACAAAAATAGCATTATATGTTGCAAAAATAACACAATTTCCATTAATCTACATACATATTTATAGTCTTCTTTGAAAAAGCATCCTGCACCTCTTAGAAAATTCTGACAGTAGAAGCCTCTGTCAATTATATAATTTCAAATAGCAACTCAAATATTTAGCAGCCTAAAACCATACGCATGGTGAAGAGAATAACATGAATGAAAAGGAAACTAAAAGCAGAGCCATGTAGGTTTGAACTGGGCAGTGATGTCGGAGTCTGTGGGGTCTTCAACTGAAACGAGACGGGGGCAAAATATCTGAAATATCATTTGTACCCAGCCTCTTGGTAGTGAAGACATGGTAGTGATGGAAGGAGTGTTTTGTCAAACTGAAAAAAAAAAAAAGTAATTATAATTTTCTCTAAGAACCCTAGTGAAAACTTGCCTGCTTTTTGTAGATATTTTTCACAAAGAGGACAGAAGCAGAGCGACCTCAGTGGCAGCCTTGACAAGCCACCCAGGCTAATTAGCTGCTATCCTGTCAACAGGTACAAATCATTGCAGGAGCTGGGGGCTAGGATGGCCAGTTCCTTCAGCTGGGGTGCCTGGGGCAGAAGGTGCTAATGACACCATGACCACCACCAAGGATGCCTTTAAGCAGCACATTGTCTCCAGAGGATTTTGGCATCCAGGAACACGGAAGGTGCTGGGTGACAGCAGAATAAAAATCACACAGTAGGTTTGACAATAAAGCATTAAGTAGAAACAAGGGACACATTTTCCCTTTTGTCCAAGTTATACTTCAAGGCAGAAAAAAGAAAGAACGAAAGAAAGAAAGCACGCTCTTAACTATCTGGGAAGGTATTCATTTTTCTAATAGTCTATAAGAAAAAGAATTACTTATCTTGGTTGAATTTGTAAAGAAGAGTGTCAAGCCTCTTAAATCTTTTTGTCTTCTATGCGCTTCTTTTTGTTTAGATTGAAAGAAAATGGTCTTTCTTTGAAGAAGCAATCAGCCTAATTTGAGGCTTCGGCCTGTCCCTAGTTTCTCCCTAGCCTGTAAAATATAATCAGCATCAGTATGTAAATGTCCCTGATAACTTCCTAAAACAGGCTGTTTTTAGCTTGTTTTTACCTCCTGACACGTGTTCGAAATGGGTAATGTTTCTATGGTTTATATTCTAGACTCAAATTTCAAATGTTAAAAAATAAATAAATAAAAATGGTTTTGGCGATGAAACAAATCCTCTTAAGTTCTTTAGTCACTTGCTAAAAGCCTTAGGGGGCTGAGAATAAAACTGGAATGATGAAAGAGGAGACAGGATGCATGAAGAATTCTGTAATCAGGATATAGGGAAATGGAAAGAGAACCACTATTGGAGTCAGGCCAACATGAGTTTGGATACAAGGTCCTCTCTAGACTGCTGAGTTTGGGCACATTGCCTATTTCGGCCCAGTTTCAGTTTTCTAAACTGTAATGTAGGGTTAATAATTTAGGTCTCTAGGGATCCCTGGGTGGCGCAGCGGTTTGGCGCCTGCCTTTGGCCCAGGGCGCGATCCTGGAGACCCGGGATCGAATCCCACGTCGGGCTCCCGGTGCATGGAGCCTGCTTCTCCCTCTGCCTGTGTCTCTGCCTCTCTCTCTCTCTCTGTGACTATCATAAATAAATAAAAAATTAAAAAAAAAATAATAATAATTTAGGTCTCTAACATTGTTTTTTTGAATGAAATTACACTACAGCTTTGAAAGCTCCTAAAGAGCGCCTTATCTATAGTGCTCATTTAATAAAAACCTCTAAAGGGAGCTCCACTAAATCTACATAAAGATAATAATGTTATGCTTAGTTATGGAGGAGGTTGGTGACCTAGGTAGGACACACTTAGGAAAAGAATTCCCTTCTTCCCAAGTTTCCAAGCAAGGGAAACTTTCCCTCCTAATTGGGAGCATTTACGTTTCCACCTAGTTTAAATTCTAAGGTGAGACTCATTAGCAGAGAGAAGCAAAAGGAAGAAAGCATTGAAAAAGCAGCAAGTAGAAGATGCAGTCTCAGGTTATTAATTGTGCTATTTCCTTGTTCTTTTCTCTCCAATATTTAGAGGACAAGAAAAGTGTCTTTATGTTGGCATTTATTTGGGGGAGAAGGAAGATTCCTGGACTGTGTATTCACAAGAATGAGGACGAAAATAGGATGTTGAAGTAATAGATTCTAAAATTATATTATTAGGAAAATAAGTTGTGAGGCACAAGAAGAAAAGGTAAGGCAAATAAAAGAAAAAGAATCCTCCATGTGTTTTTATCCTTTAATGGGGTTTTTATTCAATCAATAATTTGACAAAAATTTATAGAATGTTTACCATATGCCAGGAATTTACTGTTTTTACACACTGTGGATATGGCACTAACTAGAGAGCTAAAACTCCTTGCTAAGATGGAGCTTATATTTTAGGGAAGGAGGGATATAAATGATACATAAAATAAAGATATAAAACACTAGATAGTGATAACTGCTATGGAAAAATATAAAGCAAGGAAGGGATGGAGAATGTTATGATGGATGTGGGAGCAGACATTGAAATTTTAAATAGAATGATCAGAAAAGGGTTCGCCAACAAGGTATGACTGAGTAAAGACCAGAGGAGGTGAAGGAACATGGTATATAGTTTGTGGAAGAATATTTTAGGCAGATAGAACAAGCAAATTAAGATTAAGCACCCTAGGCAGGAATACACCTCCTCTGCTGGAAGAATAGCTGGGAAGCAAGTGTGGTCAGAGTGCAGGTGATGCAGAAGGAAGTGGCCAGAGCAGTAGTGGTGGAGGGGACAGGCTGGCACTTGTAGGACTTTTTAGGACAATCTGAATACTTGGTTATGTTTTCGTTTTGTTTTGTTTTTCCTGGCAGAGATCTAGAGCCACTGGAAGGTTCTGAGACTAGTGCTCTGACTTCCATTTTAATTGGCTCCTATTGGAAACTTTGTTTTGCAGACAGTAGGAGTTAGGAGGTAGTGATAATACATGATGATGATGATGATGATGATGATGATGATGATGATGATGATACTTTTCTAGATACAAACTGAGGAAGAGTCACCTTTGGCTCAGGTGATGATCCTGGAGTCCTGGGATGGAGTCCCACATCGGGCTCCCCACAGGGAGCCTGCTTCTCCCTCTGCCTGTGTCTCTGCCTCTCTCTCTGTGTCTCTCATGAATAAATACATAAAATTAAAAAAAAAAAAAAGAAAGAAAGAAAAAAAGAAAAAGAAAATCCAAGGATTTTCTACATAGGAAGAATGTTTGTTTCAATTATCTTCACTTAAAGTTAATAAGTAGACAGTTTTCAAATAATTCTGGTATATATTTTCATCCTCTTATGTTTTATGTTACCGTACCTCCTACTACAGAATTTCAAATTTTCATTTAACATTACCCTACTTAGCCTCTGTTCCTCTTGAAAACAAAGAATGTGAATTACTCATTTTCATTTTCTTTGGAGCTGACACACACTGTGTGGTTAAGATGGACATAGAATCAACAACTCAACAACACATTTGTTCATTTTGCCCATCCAGCATATGAGTCCATTTTTAGGTTGTGGGAACTCTCTCATCTAATGAGTCTTGGTTGATACCAAAGATTGTCTGATTTACAGAAGGCAGAAATGTTAAATATTTGCTTCCACAGCTTCCCTTGGGTCTTGGTCCCAGATTCATGAGCTGGGGTCCTCCTTGCAGGGGTGTCCACAAAGAACACAGCCTGGAGAGTCAGTGCACAAATGCAGGGGACATTCTCTTCTCTCAGCTGCCCTTTCTTTATTAGATTAATTCTCAGGTACAGTTTCGGGTATAATTTTGGCTGCCTAGGCCAATGCTTGGTTCCCTCAACTTCTCAACTGTTCCATGAATCACCCAATATCCTTTTTTGAACTTCCTTCTTTTACTTAAAAAAGCCCTCTTCAGCTTTGTTACTTGGAATGAAGAATCCTCACCAATGTAATGCTCAATAATCATTTAATGAAAGCATGAATATTGTACCCTCCTTTAAGAAATGCATTACCTTACTCTGAGATAGAGTAAAGGGGCTGCAATTCCTACTTCTATCCTCCTGTTTGTCATTTGCAAAATATGGAGGGACATACTGGAAGATAAAGAGCACAAGTCAGGTGAGAATGGATAGGAAACAGATGAGAGGTAATAGAAAGTTTCTGATTTTTTGGGTCAACGACAACTTGAGAACCTGGTAAATAATATGGATTCTTTCCATATGAAATTGCACATAAGCAAAAGCTCAAACATTTTTCATGAAATTTTAATGAGATCAAATGCTTTGGCATCTTCTCTCTTTGATGCTTTATATAGTTTTTAACACATTCCAAAAGGTGGAATACTACCCTACATCTATTCTTACCGTGCTACTTTACACATGTTGCTAACATGACTATAATTTCAAATGTGTAGCTAAACAGTTTATAGTAACCATGAAACAAGAGTCAGTTTCATAGAAATGAAATTGCATTTAATTTTTGTGATATTCCTAGAGGGAAAAGTAAGCCAGGAAAACAGAAACAGTTGAATTTCTCTAGCCACTATATTGACATAAAGGTATTAATATCGTTAAAAAAAAAGATAAGCACAAAGTATAAAGTGTTAAATCAATGTTAAATAATTAATACCAACTAAAAATGGATCTTGAGAGTTGTACAGACTATTAAAGATCATCCAAACTGATGTCATTATTTAATAGAAATGGGTTTCGGAGAAGTTAGGTAGATTGACCAGTATCACCCACTTAGTCGTTACTTACAGAGGAATATCTTTCCTTTTTATTTATTTATTTTTTTTTAAGATTCATGTATTTATTTGAGAGAGAGAGAATGTGTGAGCAGAGGGAGAGGTGAAGGGACAGAGAGAGAAGCAGGGCTTGACCCCACAACCCTAAGACCACTACCTCAGGCGAAATCAAGAGTCACATGCTTAACACGGTGCCCCAGGAATATTCTTTCATTATATCAGTTATTTTAAACCAGAAAGCCCCATGTTACTCATTGTTCAAGTGAAATATTATAGCCAAATCCATGCCAATTTTCTCCATGAGGAGCATGGTTTGAAGGCCATGCACTCCAGCATCTCTGTCTTTTGTTATTAATATACAATAATAGATAAAAATAATGGTGTATATGTGCATAGGTCTAAGTACTTTCAGATACCTTATCTCATTCAATCTTTCCATCAAGCCATTGCAGTGAGTATTACTGATTAACTCCATTTTACAAATGAACAAGTCAAGGAGTAGAAGTGTTAAGTAACTTGCACAAGGAAATACAGTGACAGAGTCAGGAATTGAACCCAGAGCTATTTGACAATGAAGCTTCCGTTCTAAGTCACTACACTCAAAAACCCTTCCATTTTAAAATGTTAGTTTAATAGATTTTACGGTCTGTTCTATTTTCGCAGTTTTCTTACCTCTTGTCTATAAAATGAGCTCTTAGATAAGAAGAGAGTAATCAAATTAAAAAACCTTTTATCCATGAAACATCGTTTATTGACTTCTGTTATAGTTTGGATAATCACAGACAAAAATACTAACCAAACAGCTCACGAAACAGAAAAAAGTACTAAAGATGACTCTCTTGATTTATCAGTGGATGTGGGCTTGGTCTGTGATTTGCTATTTAGAAAACTCTTCTGAGCTACTGAGATTTCTAGAATTTTAAGTGACATATAAGCATAGCAAATCAAGAATTTAGACCCTTCTGGGATTGTGTTAGCATCAGAATGGTGAAGAGATTTCATCTCTCTGGATCAATGCGGATTGATTGGTTGTGATTGTGTTGTGCTTGATTAGCAAAGTCTGAAATGGGCATGGAAAGGGAGGTGACATCATTTGAGTCCTATGTTGAGCTATTATGTATAAACCTTCTTATGTCACTCATTTGGGCTTTACCAACCTACAGCAAGACTGCAGTCATTATTTAGTAGCAGGAATTTGTCAATCTGGAATTTGTCAATCTGGAATTTGTCAATCTGGAATTTGTCAACATGTAGTTTGAAGGTGTGTGGAATAATTGAAATAATAATTGTATATAGCACATAGCACAGTTCCTGGCCTATAATAATATATTCAATCAATGATACCTATTATTATTTACATTATTTTAATTTTTATAAGAAACATCTAAATAGGTTACAAACCTTTATTGATTTCTTACTTCTTAATTGATCTCTGACTTCTGCACTTACTTCTTTTTTCTTCTACAACAAAAATGTCTGCCATTCAAATTCCCCACTCTGTCTGCAGAGGAATTCTAAATATGTTTTTTTCTTGAGAGCTGATGCTCCCCCAGGATCTAGTAATTTATTGGACATTAAAGGAAGCCAAGCAGTTGACTGGTTTCCTCCTATAGATTCCAACCAGTTGTGAGCAGACACAGAGCACCACATAACCATCTAGATACAGTATTGGCTTTGTTATCGGTACATGCAACAATGGGAAACTCAGGCCTCCTACCTCAATCTCCAAATGGACCACTGCGATGGAAAAGTTCCATCTGAGCCACAGGCAGACAGGAAGCAAAGGGGAGGGTAATGCTTTGCTTGAGAAAGAAGCAAAGGAGAGAAGGAAAGAGAGAATGAGAGAAGAGAGGGAAGAGTGAAAATTACAGAGGACTACTTTTTACATTTAGTCAAAGGAATTTGCACCGATCCTTGGGGCACGGCCCAGCAGATATCCGCTTCCTGCATCTCCCACCCACAAGTACATCCTTCCATCTCCCCGATCAGGGAAAGCTAAGTAGGAGAGGTATTAGAAACATTCACTCTAACACTATTCTCTCCTGCGCAGTGGGTCAGAAGTTTCATCCCCTTATGGAAATATGAGAGGAAGGAAATGTGCTCTATCCCAAGCACGGCCCACAGCCTACAACTTTAGATGTTTGTCTACTTTCTCTAAGCCAAATCACATTTCCTTAGTTTCTTCTCTCAATACCTCTAACTCAAGTCATATGGCATAGACGATGGACTGCACACTGCGGCGGATAAAGAATTCCAATTTGCGTACGTGCATCACTGCTGAGTGCCCTTCCCACAAATCCCCAAAGGGCTTTTCAGCACTATGGGGACCTAATCCCCCTTCTGTTGCTGCTTTTGCCTTTGTTAGTCCATCCCCTTTCCTTACGCACCACACTCTCCCCAAGCATTCAAATCACCTTTTACCGAATCCCATGATGCACTTAGATGGAGAATGGGTACTTTTCTTTGAGTCAAACACACCTATTTAAATAATACACGCAATAGGCTCTTCAGAGGACATTATATGATGTCTCACTGTAGGAATTATTACTAATTTGGATTTTTTTTTCAAAATTTTTTATTACAGAGGCTGACTGTAGTGATTTATCTAAATCTCTTGAGTGTTGCTCAATGGTTTTATTCACAAAAGGCTGAAGCTGGCAGTTTCTCGTTACAGAATGAAATCTGAAATAGGCTCAGCAAGCTGTAGTGTTATGTACTTTGACGTCACACTTGTCAAAGCACTGCAGGTAAATTATAGAGCAAACGGCAGGCTTATCTAAAATCTTTTTGTTGTTGCTGCCTTCTCCCAAAGGAACGAGATTCTTATCTTAATGGTTGAGAAATTATGCATTTGTTTCTATTAATGTACAGAAATCTAAGTCTTTATATCCTAGCTTATCACAATGAAATTAAAACTCTTAGCTTTATACAAAGGGTATTTTTCCAATGTTAAAAGTGCTCTGTTTTATTAAAGCAAAACAAAGAATAAAACAAACTGGAAACATATTACAGTGTCTTACATTGAATCTAAAAATCTCCTTAAATGGTCGTTAATTCTTATCTTCAATCTGATGAGGAAAAAGCCAGTAGGACAATGTAGGCAAGTATATGGTGTTTGAAAACTAGATTTTTTAATTTGGAGGAATGATTTATATTTCCTCATGTATGACTGTTTAGGTGAAAGGGGGCTGGTGAAATCTACATGACAGATTTTGATATATTAATACAAGTATCAGTTCAATTCAAATATAAAAAAGGGAATAAAATGCAAATGTACTTGCATTTATCTGATTATTATATGATATTAAAAGTCAAATAATTCAAATGGATACACATTTTTAAAATTAAGATTTTCTTTGTTAAATCTGCCAATGCAATTTAGACATTTGTCAAAACTAGTAATTCATGAATCAAAGTGGTGATCTAATCTAATAATTAGTAAAAACTGAACTTGAAAAAATAGAATTTTTGTATTTATTTCATGTCTGGCCAAGAATAGTATATATAACATATAATATTATGTGAGAAAACCCAGTCTTACAATCACAGGTATAAGAAAACTTAAAGGATGCTTCTATTTAGATGGGAATACTAATTTTGCTGATTAGAAGAAGCAAAATGTCTATTTTATGACAAGATCTAAGAGTTTAATAAGTTTTAGAAATTTATATTGTTAACTACTAGGAGGTTTTGAGATCAGGTAATAATACCCAACAAAAAGTAGACTAAGCAATAAAGATTATTGTTCCCATAGTAAAAAAAAAAAAAAAAAAAAAAAAAAAAAAAAAAAAACTCCTATAAAATGAGGTATAGGGTCTTGTCTAGAACTTGAAAATATGCCTTTAAATAGTTTCTTCTGTAATTCTTTTGACTTTTTTTTCAGTAGGCTAAAATGGCTACAAAAGCTCTAAGCATCACATCCTCACATATCAATATTAGGGGGGAAATGGGCCTCTTTTAACACATCTTTCTGTTTTCCTCCCCAAAGGAGACCATTAAAGACCCAGAAAGCATTTCTGCTAATCCTGTTGGCCAGATGTAGGCTACATTGTCCATCCTTGCCTTTAAGGAAACCAGGAAAATGATGATGATGCAAACAGGCTCTCAGAAAGGAAATGGGTGTCAGAGACTCTGTTTATACAATCCCTGGGGCCACCAGCAGTGCGATGCAATAGTTATGAATGAGGCCTGTCAGGTCGAACTTCCTAGGTTTGAATCCTGGCTCATGCATTTCTATACTGTGCCATCCTCCTGGAATTTCAATTTCTTCATCTAGATAAAATGGGGATAAAATAGTGTCTCCTTCAATTAATGTGATCTGTTACTTATAAAATATTTGGTTATAATTTATATAATAAAACCTACATTATTTGACTGCACTAAAACTTTGAATCTCTTTAAGTGATTCTTTTTTTTTTTTAAAAGATTTATTTATTTATTCATGACAGACACAGAGAAAAACGCAGAGACACAGGCAGAGGGAGAAGCAGGCTCCCTGCAGGGAGCCTGATGTGGGGCTGGATCCTGGATCCCGGATCCCAGATCCCGGATCCCAGGATCACGCTCTGAGACAAAGGCAGACGCTTAATCACTGAGCCACTCAGGTGTCCCTCTTTAAGTGATTCTTTAGAGAATTAGAACTAGTGTACTAACTTTTCAGAAATGCAAAATACATTAAAATAGCAAGTGAAATTATATTCATAGACACTTAATGGTCTCTATAACTGGCTAGTAGCTGTGTTAGACTCAGCATATTCCAAGTCATTTGCTCTGTCATCCCCCAACCCCATAACCATAGAGGCCATATCTGGGGCCAACTGACTTAGTCTCCAGTTGGCATGTTGAGTATACCTATAGAAAATAAGTACTCATTCAGTGTCCCTGAGTCAGAAGCTAGAATCCTGCCCCAATCTCCCGACTTTATATGTATGTGACAGACAATATGCAACATTACAATCTTCCTTCCATTGACATTGAAATAATTACACCCCAACACTGGAACAAAAAGCAAATAATTCAAGTAGAGTGATTAATTTGGCAGGGAAGAAATCCTAGTGTGAGTGCTGGTAGTTATCAGTTAGGAATCCATTTTGAGGACCAACTGTGCGGTGTTAAAAAGACATATCAAATTCATCTCTGCCCCTAGGTTGCATATGATCCAGTTGAAGAGTCAAATTCAACGTGCAACTAAATCAATGTAGCTCTAAATTCTATTGCACTGAATCTGACTGCAGGAAGTTTGAGGAGGCAGACATTAGGGTAGACTGGAAACCCTATACAGGAGGAGATGAGGGAGCTCCAACTCCTCCTCAGGTGGAAAAGACAAAAGATCAAGGCCCTAGGGCATGGTTAAGGATGGATTCATTAGCTAGATGGAGAAATGTAAAAATTAAGTGGAATACTTATTTTGAGAAAGATTGGATTAAATTAATATTCATTGAGTACATACTATGTGCCGAGCCAGCGTTAGGTAATAAAGATGAGGAATCCGGCATGAAATGGTCCCTCCTGTCCTGACCAGCTAGATTGAACCACTCTGTTGGAATAAAGGAGGAAGTAGATAAAAAAACTTCATGTGAGTTAGTAAGTCCTATTATTGGTTATTTATTGATATTTATGAATTAAGAATCATCTAGAACAATTATTAAAACACAGGTGTTACATTATTCCTCTTCCTTAATACACAGTAAGATAGACTAATCAGAGCAAATATATTTTGAAACAGCCTAATAATAAAACCAGCATGAGAACTGGCTTGTTTCATGTTTTTTTCCAAAAGAGTATCTATCATATTAATAATATGTTAATGTCAATAATGTATCTTTATTGTATATCACCATTGTTAAGCACTCTTAAAAGTGATTTATTATTTATTTATTTATTTATTTATTTATTTATTTTTAAGATTTTATTTACTTATTCATGAGAGACATAGAGAGAGAGGCGGAGACATAGATGGAGAAGCAGGGCCTACTTAGGGAGCCCGTTGCAGGACTCGATCCCGGGTCTTCAGGATCATGCCCTGGGCTGAAGGCAGCGCTAAACCGCTGAGCCACCTGGGCTGCCCTTAAAAGTGATTTAAACTTATTATTTTAACTCCATGACAATCTTCTGAGGTAGGATTTCTATTACTCTCCATTAATCAATAAGGAAACTGAGGTCCAGCAATGTTATGTAACTCACATAAAATGATAGAGCTGGTAAATGGTAGAACCAGTGTGTGAACAGTCTGGTTCCAGACACTGTTCCCTTTTAACCATTATTCTGTTTTCAATCTTAATTAATTAACTAAGTAAGTAAATAATCTCTTCCCCCAACATGGGGCTGAAACTCATGACCCCAAGGTGAGGTGTCTCATGCTCCTCCTACCAAGCCACCCAAAGCCCCTGATCTATAAAATTTAAAATGAGCACATAATCCAAGTATTGAATCTTTTCCAATCTATAATTCATCCTGAAATTTTGGAGAATGCAAATAATACATTATTGGTTTTCAATAATGGCTTTTCTCATTTGTTTAGTAAAATTTGTTTTTAAAATTTCACATTTTTACCAAGACATTGTATGTCTGTAATTTGTGTCCAAACTCCTAATTTTCAAAGCGAGTATATAATAAAGTATATTGCAGCTTTGGCCTTTATTTGGTGGTATCAAGGATAACAGAATCAATTTTACTGTAAATACAATGTGTGAAGAGAGCTGTTCAACATCAATGCTCTAGTCATTCAGCCTGACATTTCTTTGTGAAGTGGGCAGAAAATTAAATTGCCTCAAATTAGAGAAGAAAATCACACACCATGAAAAGTAACATGTCCAATGACAGTTGAGGTCATGCTTTTGCCGAAGTATGTGTGAATTTTACCATATGAGTTTCATTGATGGTAATGGGAATTGTGCAATTGCCCTTCTTAATGTGCTCTGAATCATTACCCCTTAACATCCTCAAAATATCAAAAATTTCCTGGCATTTTATGTTGGTTTTATAGTATGACATTGTTATATATTTGTTTGAAAATCTGAAGATAATCTCATTAAATTTCCTTGGTTTTAATCTTTAAGCTATTCTCACCCAATCACCCCCATCCCCCACCAACATGCTGATATTCTAGATTTTGACTCTCTGAACTGCTCTAGGTTTTAAAATGAGCACTTAAAATTGGAATACAGTAGTCATTTTTTTCAGAATCCAAATTTTCACAGCAAATATTTTTTGAGATCTATTTGAGACCCCAGAGTACTCTGCTCAGGGTCCTCAGTGAATAAGAGGATAAAAGGGATGCCTTGACTTTAAGGAGCTCCCGGTCTTGTACCCGAGATAAGGAATGAATGACAAGTCCAGGCAATAGCTAAGTCAATATGCTGCCTTCAAGAAAATGAATAAAAGGTGCTTTGTACTTAGGATAGAAACAGGTGAATACGCAAGGTCCAATAAGACTAGAGAATTTAGATTTCACCTCTGACTTGCTCTCTGGTAGGAGGAAGAGGGAAAAAGGGGGTAGGGGGGACCTCTGTGAACTCAGTTTCAATACTACTCACTATGAACAGGGAAGCACGACGTTAACCGGAGAAAAACACATATAAAGCCAAGTGACAAGGCTGCTGGCAGGTGGCAGGTGCTCCAGATTATCAACTGCCTCGAGAATTCAGGAGGAAGGCGACATCTCTTTGAACTAGGGATGAAGATAATTTCCCGAAGGCCTCGTAAGTTGGGCTATGAAGACAGGAAGGGAAGACGCCCCAGCCCAGGAAGCAGAAGAACAAGGAATGAAGGCAGGAGGCAAGCGAAGCTCAGGAGCAGACCTTGAACAGGAACACAGCGGTGCCACCGGGGTCTGGAAACGGCTGGGGCATGTCGGGGACGCTGCGGGCCAGGAAGCTAGAGATTCTGTAGTAATCTGTGTCGCCACACGATCAACTGTCCCCCCCCAAGGATGCCAAAAGCACTCCGGTCGGAAAACCGGAGGATACGGGGCACAAAAGGAAGCAGCAGCGACCCATGAACCCGGAGGGCGCTGCAGGCTGGGGTGAGTGCCCCGCGGGCGGCAGGTGCAGGCCCTGGTGGGGGACGAGGTCGAGCCCCAGGCACCTAGAGGGAGCACCAGGCTCCAGCGAGGCGGCAGGTGCAGGCCCCAGCGGGGGACGCGGTCAGCCCCGGGCACCCAGAGGGAGCACCAGGCTCCAGCGAGGCGGCAGGTGCAGGCGCCGGCAGGGGACAAGGTTGGGCCCCTGGGTGCCCAGAGGGAGCACTAGGCTCCAGCAAGGCGGCAGGTGCAGGCCCCAGTGGGGGACGCGGTCGGGCCCCGGGCGCCCAGAGGGAGCACCGGGCTCCAGCGAGGCGGCAGGTGCAGGCCCCGACGGGGGACAGGGTCGGGCCCCCGGGCGCCCAGAGGGAGCACCAGGCTCCAGCGAGGCGGCAGGTGCAGGCCCCGATGGGGGACAGGGTCAGGCCCCCAGGCACCCAGAGGGAGCAAGCCGCCAGCACCCCGGTTTTCCACAACTAAGAGCCTGGCCCGCAAATACCTGGAAGTGATGGTGTGGCACGCACACACACACACACACACGCGCGCAACATGCATACACATGTGCACACACATGCACACACCATGCACACACGTCCCCGCCCACCGTTACACATCTGCTCTCCCCTAGAGCGAAAGAAAGGGAGGTGGCCAATTAATGATCCTGAGAACATCCCTAGATCTTACGTTTCTTCTTCTAAGTAAAAATGCAAATAGCTTGGTTGCTTTTGCCTGAGTTTGGTCTGAAGCAAGAGCTGGAAAGGCTGGGCGCACGTGGCCAACGTCACCGGCCGGCCGTGCGGAGAGCGTGCGCCGGAACCAGCCACAAAGCCATTCTGTGTCCTCGCAAGTGTCGGTCTGTAGCCTCCTAGACGGGTGTCTATAAAAATCACTTGGTGTGTGTTATGTTAAAGACACCCAGCAATATTGCTATCCAACTATGTAAATCACAATGTTCAATAGGTTAATTACATGTTGCTTCAAAAAGGATTTGCTATTTTCTCTTTTCACTCTGCTGACTTTTAGGTTCCCACTTGCTTGTGCGTGGCATGTTGTGTTTTATGAAATTCTCTGAAGTCTCTACTTATTATTTTCCTTCTCAATTAAAGGAAGGCAGTTCCACATGAAGAGCTGCAAACCCAAATCCGCAAACTTAGGGTAGCAGCAGGTTGCACAGGGGGCCTGCAGTCACGGGCCGGAGCCTGCCTAGAGGCCTTCACAGCCCACCTTCGCGATTGCCATGCTGGACACACACGACGTATGTGCCAGCTGTTCCGGGCCCACACACTGCAAGCCTATAAGCTTGGGATCCCAGACCATAATGCTTCCTTCAGGTTTCCAGTTCTTAGGGGGGCCCCACATAGCACCGTCCATAGAAGCTTCTCTTTGTGGGCTGCACGTCGTGTGCCCCAGATGCTGGAACCTCTGAACGTCTTCTGTAGATTGGTGGTGGTGACGCGGTTCTTGTTACAAGAGGAAGGAACTACACGCTAGCGTCTGTGGTACTTTTAACCAAGGAGCGGGCCTTGTTCTGAATGGGCTTCCTTGTGTGTCAGGCAACCGGGGGGAAGGATAGGCCAAGAGGTGGAGCCTCAGGACACTTCTCTTGGATACCAGCTGGCTGCCAACTTGCCGGCAGGTCACACAGACCCACAACAAGAGCCAACGTGCCAGAAAGAAATTTACAGCCCTGGGCAGAGCATGGTGACCATAAATCTCGAGCACATACACTATTTTCTGGTACGCTTACTCCCCGAAGCACGATGATAGCTCCCTTAATCAATTTTAGTTCCATATCTAGCTATTTGTTGAACTCACTCTGCAATTAGTTGTTGTCTGACTAGGTGTAGAAAAATCTTCTACAGGTTAATTATATGTTGCACAAAAAGAAAAGTTTCTGTGTCATTTTCTCTGGATGCCTGTTAGATACTCCTTTATTTTACAAGCCATTTAATATTTTATAGACTTTTGTACATCTTATACTCATTCTTTACATAAAGAAAAAGTAAACGAAGCCCACCCTGCCATTCATTCCCAGTCGTAAAATTCATCCCTGACTTTGATAAATGAGGCCCCAAACCGAAGACCTATCTCCTGAAGAACAAAATGAATAGAATGAATAGAATTGTCCTACTGTGTGATGTACTCATACATCTCTCACAAATTTCATACTGATTCTCTTAACAACTTTTAAGCATATTTTCCTCATATTGGTGAAACAAATTCTGTAACAGAGAAGTTACATAACTTCCACAATTTCACGAAACTGGCAAGAAAAGACTCAGAACTAAAACGCAGGTCCCTCTGGTTCTACAGAACATGGTTCGATTTCAAAATATCCATAGATTATCCATTACCGTATTACCTGGTTTTGTCTTTCCAAAGCCAGGCAATTGGTTTGATTTACTTTGTCTTCCATGAAATTGCTGTTTGTCATGTTACATAAGGTGCTCTTGTATTATTTTATTTTCATGTAGCCATCAGTGCGGGTAACTGGAAATGGAATCAACAGCAAAAGGGTTCTTACTGCTTCTCAACTCAACTGAAGGATTGTTGAAAACCCAGAAAAGGGTACCCTCAAAATTTGGGCCTTTTGGTTACTTGCTTATAGAAAAACAACCCGTGATATTAAAGATTTTTTTTCTTTTTTTGCACGGATAGAATAATGGAAGATATCTTCAATGAGGAACAGTCCCAGAGAGATAAAACCAAGAATACACAAAAGCTCACCAAGATCAGAGACCCTGGGATTCAGAAATTATCTATGGGCTCATTGCAGAAGGAGGCGTATATAAGCACAATTAAGGGTGTCAGAGGTTCAGGAGGGAGCTGGTTATACACCAGAGTTCTGGAAGCGCCTCTCTCAGGGAAATAAATGAAAAAGAGATATAGACATTCTAAGCACACATTTTTGGTCAACTACTCTCCTTTTAAAACAATTTGTTAGTATCTCATTACCTCCCTTCATTCCCTCAGACAATTTCTGAACAGCAAAGAGAATTCAAAAACTTAAAAAAAAAAAACAACTGAAGAAAACCTTGCTTTCTATCTATATGAATAAAATAAATTCCTGCATTCTTGAAAACTGTTCATCATCCTTCATCTGAAAACATTAGCCATCTGTTTTAATTTTGTAAACAAATTCATCTAAAAGTCAAAGATTAAATCATATTTTATTCCTGTTACTCTTCGTTTCCTGGAACATGAATATAAAATACAATATTTGTTTTCAACAATTCTTTAAGGAGAGCTGAGATCACAGAGCTAACTCAAGAATGTCTTTTTCTTTATTGGGTCTTGATTAGTACAATTCTATACTAAAAGTAAACACAATTCACGGAATCCTAGAATTCTGTTGCAATCTGGTAGGGTTTATTTGATCATATACGGAATGTGATTCATCGCTGTCTAATATCAGCATATCTATGGGAGATTGAAAAATAATGTTTCATGATGATGAAGGCATCACTACAAAACCCTCTGTGTCTTCTGAATCTTCAAAGATTGGATTATATTTAAAATAGTTTGAATTGTGAATGTTATTTATGACTTCCTAGCTTCTGGTTTGAGCAGAGTTTCTAAGAGGTAAATACAAGCACACGGACTCGCACACACGCACTCCTTGGTAAGGCAGCTGTAAGGAGAGCGTGGAAGAGGCTACTTAGGAATGAAGTACATTCAAATCTCACTACCAGTTTTGTATTCCCCTAAACGTCTGTGATCTAGAAAATGCCAAATGAACCAACGATGCAGGTAGATTTTTATGGTATAATTTCAGGAGAGAGGTTGTTTGTGAAACACAGGTGCACATGTAATTTTTGAAATGATAAACTCTGAAGAAGAGGCCCTGTCATTTCAGTCTACTCTCTTCCCAGGCCTAACCCCCGAACGACACAGAATAAGGATTCAGTTAATACTGCGTATTTAGTGGTGGTGAATAAATGATTTAACTGATTCTGGAGAATGGGAGGCAAAGTACTTCTTAGAGTTTTCGATTAATGCTTTTTACAGGGACAAGAAGCCTCTGTGCTGGAACTCAATTATTCTCTCTAACACTACTATTTTGATTAAATATTTCAAGACAAATAAAATGTTAAGAGAAGATCCTTTGACTCAAAACCAATTTAAACTCTATTCTAATTGGTAGGCTCTAGATCCTGGGGAAAAAAATCTATTTCAATTATTTCCTTAAACATGGAGCCTGCAACCTATTTTTTTGCAGCACAGTGTACCCTAATTCCCCCTACAATGCAATTCAAAGTTCGATCTCTTTCAAAATATAATGTCTCCTTTTTTCATAAAGTCAGAGCTTGATTCTCTCAGTCTGATAGCTCAGCTATGGAGCAAAGAAACATCAGGCATGACTATTCACTACTGCCCTTCTTGAACTAAGATCCAGCCACCCTGAACAAGATCAAAGTTTCTAGAACAGAGATTCTGGAATAAATAAGAAGATTGATAAATACTGTGAATTGAGGAGTGCATGAATGTTGTGGAAAAAAAGCTGTTTAAAACAATATAACATGGCTTATAATTTCAATAACTATATATGTATAAATGCATATGAATTGCAAATGAATAAAAACAAGCTATGAGTCAGGTTGAATGTATACAATAAAATCTGATTTATTTGGTGCCACAAGAATTAAAGCAGAGAGAGATATCTTGGCAGACCACTTCCCACTCTCACGATATGTTTTTTAATGCACGACCTTATGATTTTGAATCATTTTAGATTTACCTGGACTGCAGGAATTCTCGTTATGCACGTTATATGACTTTATTACTATTATGATCATGAAGTAGTCACAATAGAAACAATAAAAACAAACGGACCTTCGCGCCTATAAATGCCTTCCTGAAGGTCTAGATAACCTAAATATCTATGTCCACCCATCTCTCCGTTTCCTTCTCCATCTAACTGAATACTGCCTTAATGTTTGGAAAACATCATTTAAATTGACCTATATAATACGATTCCATTTGAGGCTGAATAAAGTAGATACATCATTATTAAATGACTTCAAGAATCTTGCCAATGAGTATAAGATGTTCCAGGAAAGCATCACAAAATTGTTCTATCACTGTGACCAACTTCTGATAACATCTGGAGATTGAATTTTTCTCAATGATCCTTTTATCTATGAGGTGAGATTCTGGATATTAAATTAAGCACTTGATCACAGGCGGCCACACATCCAAAACTGTTTCCTGGAGAAAATGAGGTTTCCTACAGACACCTTTGTTTGGAGGTGGGCTGCTCCTCTATAGAGTCTCTTCAGTTTCCTAATAACTTGCCGAGCATGGCAGCCGCTCATCTGGTTTCCAAAGCATGTACTTTACCTTCTAGGGGGAAAATGAAAGCCAAACCTTCTAGACTTTCATTATGTCACAATCCAGAATCTCTGCTCTTCAATTTCTAATTCTTCAAGTCAGAGAAGTGATTTTTAGGCAGCATCATCTAAGAGGCACGCATTCCCAAAGGCACTCAAAAATTTATTATGAGATAAAGTTGGATCACGTTTGCTTAGCCATTCAGAATCTGACTACATAGAGCTGCATTCTAATGTGATAGCTTCAGTTGGTTTCCAATGGTTGTTACAAGAAAACAAGTTTCAAATCTAGAAATATGTTTGCTGTATAATTCAGTATCTGATATGGAAATAGGTAAAATAATAATACATCACTATATTGTCCATTACCATACAGGCAAATACATAATATAGGTTTAATTAATTTTATCCGATTACTTGAAAATCATCTCTAGGAGGTGAGTACATTATTACATTAGCAATGTGACTCCTGTTTGTGGTCTTTCTTAGTCTTAGGCCTCTTCCCCTGACTCAGATGGTTAGAATGTCTCATGCTCATTGCATCAAGTAGTTACCTACATTAGAAATAAGATTTAGTATTAGATTTTCAGTTTCAAAGTCCAAAAGATTTAGAAGAATGCAGAGTGAGTAAAAGAAGTTGTTCTTCATATCTCAGCTTTCTCCTCAGCAAAATTTCCAAGGCTAGGAAGAGAAAGAAAACGAGAAGCAAAAAAGAAGGATCTCAATGTTTGTGATATCATTCGGAGAGAGTGCTTGCTTTACTGATGCCCACAGAACAAGCCCCAGTGTTGGGAGAAAACAACAAAAATTTCAGATGAATTGAGGCTCTCTAAAAACAAGATCTGACAGGCATGTGGGCTGAGAGCAGCTCACAGAGTTTTCTGTAGCCTAGAGCAGTACGGGAGAAGCAAGATTCCTCCAGTGAGAAAAGCACAGAGAGCCTGCAGGCCTCATGCGTCCTTGCAATGAGGACAAGGAGGCTGCATTGGCCACCTGCAGGGACCAGGGACCACAGACCAGACAGACAGGAGGAAGTCTCCATGGGTGCCGGCAGGGAGAGTTGATGACACCGAGGACCAGATGGCCCCCCACCTGGCATTTTGTAGACATAGTCCTGGAGGAGAGTCAGTTTGGGCTGATTGAGATTGAGTTTCTGCCACTTGATGGAACTGGGGCCCAGAATACAAATTAGATGCAGCTAGAGAAAAATACAGAAAACTCTTCCTTGCATAGCTCAACACCTGAGCCCATACACTGAGATTTCTCTTGCTACGAGTCTACAAATGACATATAGGCCAGTTCCAATTAATCAAATATTGTATTTTAACTATTATATTTATATAACATACCTGATTATTTTATTTACCTATTACTGTTTCTTAACTGCATATCATAATTATTTTATTGACAGATTACCCTTCAACCCATAATCATGGTATATGTTCAAATCTACAACAACAGTATTTGTCTACTCTCTCCTGTGTTTCCTTTCTACTTTGTCTTTTCCCTCATATTCCCCTTAAGCTTGTCAACAACGATGAAGGCCAATTTTTACCGGAAATAATGTATTCTCTTTATATATATATAGATAGATAGATATAGATAGTATATCTATATATACATAGTAACAGTAGTTAATCAATCTCAAAAGTATATTTAAGTTTTATGGCCTTCCCTTCTCTTACTGTTTGCGCGCCTCTTTTGGTTTCAGGCACTCTAATTCTCAAGTCTGTAGTCCTACTGTAATTGATTTTGTCAACATTTCACCCTTTCCACTCTACTCTTAGACCAATTTCCTAACATGTTCATCTGATTCAACCAGGTCTCATAAGGCTGCAGGTGCTAAATTCTGGACCTTACTTTTCCTTAATATAGTGCACGGTACCTTAATGGTGCAGCCAACTTTCCACGGGGAGCTGAGAAAACACATCTATTGCCCAAATACTCAACTAGACATATGCATTTTGAGAGGAAAAATGGGGAAAGAGCAGAGAAGATGGGCTGCAATGAGGCTGGTTGCGCATTCCTACAATGGCTATATATGCCAGAAGAAAATGTAGTTCAACTTAGTGGTCTGGATCCCTTTAGAAATCATATAATAATAATTATTATTGTTATGTATTATTATTAATATTCCAACTGAGTTTTGATTAGTTCTAAGTTGTACGAATATACACTTAATTTTTAAATAAGGGTTTTCATTTATTGTAATCACCACTATATTATGCTTTATACGATTTCCTATAAAAATGAGATCACTTCCTTACTTTGTATCTAAGAAACATTGGCTTTCCAAAACATACTGCAAACTAAAAGGAATGGGAGAGTTAGCTAGTCTAAAATTTATTTTTTTCTATTCTACATATAAATTTTAATATTTGCAAGATAAATTATTCATATTTCCCCTACAGATTAGATGTGAATAGTTTTCTACCATGAAAATATATCACATTCCTTTTCTTAAAAAAAAAGTCTGCCAGTCCTGTGAGTCTTGAATAGAAGACAGTGTGTCCTCTGACATCTACTAATGGACGGTGATCACAGAGGAGCGCAGGTGGGAAATGCTATTTCGGGGTAATAGCTCACACCTGGAAAGGTCTATTTTTTTCTCCAGGATCTTTTCACAGAGCAGTGAAAATAAACTAATTAGGTCAAAGCGTCACATTGGGACCCATGAGCTCTGACGGTCTCTCTTGGTTGTATCCCTACAAGAGGCCACTGTCCAAAGGCAAATAAGCAATAAACCCTAGCCAGAACAGAGCTCCCATTTCTCTTTTCAGTGTAGCTCCTACTGGGTTTCATTGCATTTTGAATTCATGCATTGTTCACAGGGGAAAAACAGGTATAGAGGGATAAAGAAGATGTGAGAAAGAAAAGAGAACCGGAAGCAATGGTGTTTTCTAGAACCATACTGTCTGCTCAGACCCAAGTACCAAGAGGCCTTGCTTAGGATTCATGGTGTTCACAACCAGAGCTCAGGAGCTCAATTCTTCAGCTGCCCCAGACATCTATGGAAACTATACTGACAACACTCTAGGAGATGGGAATTCCAGGTGTGGACACACCTTATTCCCTTAACAAAATATTTTCTGGTTATTACTTCCCTTACATATCATTTGGGCATTTAAATTTTCCATCCATTTAACAGATGGTGATTGATCATCTATGGCACACATGTGCTAGATAGAATGTAAGGAGATGCAAAGATTTAAGACACTCTATGCCTTCCACAGTGAGTAAATAGTATGACACACACTCAACCTAAACCTAACAAAAGCTTAAAAATGTATTTCTCTTCAACCTAAACTTAACAAAAGCTTAAAAATGTATTTCTCTTCAACCTAAACTTAACAAAAGCTTAAAAAGTATATTTCTCTTAAAATATTAGGTTAGAAAAATATGATTTTAAAATTAGTCATAATCTCACCACTCATTCTAACATTTCTCATATTCATGTTTCTTTACATATTTTGTCTATTTGCATAAACCATGTTCTTATATTTTCACCTTGTTATGCCATATGATTTCATATTTGCTCATGTTCTTAATACTGAACTTATTTTTGATGATTGTAAAAGGCTATCATTCTTCTGTTGTTTAGAATTAGGTTAATTGTTTTTTTACTAAACGTCATTTCATTCATTACTCATTTACAGAGCACTTACTACCTGTCAGGCAATAGTGCTGGCTGTCAGGGATACAACATAGTTTCTACACTCCAGAGGAACAGTCTAAGTAGGAGATGGACTTACAAACCAAGGATTAAATCCAGTGACATGTGTGCTCATAGATATGTGAGTACAACCAACCATATGGAGTTCCCTTAGTACTAAGAAGATCAAATAATAGCCCATTTGATTGAGATTGATATAGTTTCTGTCCATTTGATACAGTTTAAATCAATATAATGTATATCGGGATCCCTGATGATAGGAGACAGGCAGGAGGACTTCAGAGAAGAGGTAGTATTTGTGCAGAATTCTGAGGGAAGCTTTGGATTTATACAGCCTACAGGGAGGGAAAGTAGGGCTGCCCATCTCTGTTTGCTTTACTTTAACTAGGGGTCATGACACCCTCTGGCCATTAGCAACAACTTCTCACTGCAGTCGCACTCAACAAGGGGTCCCCACCTCTGGGGAGGAGATGTGAACATTTCTGAGAAGGAGAAGAAGGACACTATGGTTAGGAGAAGCTTCCAGATGATACTATTATCCCCTTCTCTCCCTCCCCAAATCTCCTTCCTGCCATCTCTGAAAAGTCCCAGGTAGAGGTGTGAGATCCACCCATTCAGTGTGGTTGAAGCCTGAAGGAGCAACTGTGGAGCAGAAGACCGGGGTGGACACACGGGCAGGATCCAGACTGGGAAAGGCCTTGGAAGTCATGTTCAGGGGTGTGGCTTTGCAGCTGATGGGGAACCATGAAGGGTTCGAAGCAGCACAGTGAAATGATTAAATTTGGACTTAAAAAAAGGTCTGAGAATAAT
The DNA here is from genome assembly GCF_048164855.1 of Canis lupus baileyi. NCBI lineage: Eukaryota > Metazoa > Chordata > Mammalia > Carnivora > Canidae > Canis > Canis lupus. The sequence continues at coordinate 2,374,905 of NC_132855.1, forward strand.
GTAGTGGGCAGACTAACAAGGGAGGGACCGTGGATGAGACATATAATTCATCAATGGAGAGACAATGATCTTGGAGCTATTGCAGAGGGGTTTTCCTTTGTTAAAAATTATCTCTACAGGGGCGCCTGGGGGCTCAGCAGTTGAGCATCTGCCTTTGGCTCAGGTCATGACCCTGGGATCCTGGGATTGAGTCCCGCATCAGGCTCCCCACAGGAAGCCTGCTTCTTCTCCCTCTGCCTCTGTCTCTGCCTCTCTCTGTGTCTCTCATTAATAAATTTTAAAAATCTTTCAAAAAATTATCTCTATAAAATTAATTATTAGGAATGATGTTACTTGGTAAAAAGTTAAAACTATTTTTATTTCTCTTAAAATATATTTTCAAGTTACTTTCTAGAAATGATGGCGCTTCATACACATGTGCGCACAAACACACACAGACACACACATATAAGAGGTATGACCTTCATTTTATGACATACCTCTCCAAAACCGAGCATTACCCATGCCATGCTGGCCAAATAAATGCACAGATATGGTTACATACATTGATAGGATGTTTCTTGAGTTATCAAGTAAAAAGTCGTGTCTATGTCAATAGTTCCAGTGTACACAGATAATTGCAAACACACCTGAAAACATAGTAGGCAATTCTGGACAGTCTTTACAGAGGCATTAATATACCAGGATACGTCTTGAGGGGAGCTTTCAGGATGGGTAGAGCACTGAAAATCTTCTCATCTGAGAACTGTTGGAAAAAACTGCTGATATATATATAGGGGACAAAATACTAAAGGAGCAAGTATTGACTGTCTTCAAATATCTGAAGTCTGTCAGAGTCAAAATATTAATGTTTCAGTTGATTCAGAAGACAGATCTAGAATGAATGAGCACACATTTATTGGAGTTAAATGTAGATTCATCCTGAGGCCATGTATTTTAGGAATTAGAACTGAGCAACAGAAATTTATGCTGCTGTATGAAGTAATAATTCTCCTAACACTGCATATATCTAAGCTCTTTGGAACAGTTGGGAACAGAAGACTGTGTGTGTGTGAGTGTGTGTGTGAGTGTGTGTGTGTGAGTGTGTGGGGGGAGGGGTGGAGAGAGGAGGGAGGGAGAGATGGTGAAAGTGAGCAGTCTTTGATGTCCATCAACAGACAATTCAAATGCAGCGCTGGATAATGTCGAAGTACAAGTCCTAGTTATTTATCGTAAATATGACACTTTCGGATTATGGACAATATGAATAATGATGATGCCGAATAACCTAGCAGCTTTCCTTCCCCCAAAGGAACACTGAACACCTCTCCTTTCCCATCTGAGATAAGGACTGGAAGAGGATCCATTCTTCAAATTCTGAAAAGGCAGAGGCTTCATGGCCTTGCCCTCATTCCTCCCCCACTGTAGTCCATGGACGACTTTGAACAAGCTCACTATAAGCAACCTCCTTGATGCTACAGGGAGTCCTTTTCTCTCCTCACCTAATTGAATTCTCTGCAGTCACTGACACTTACACTCCCCCTGTGAAACTAGTTTCCCTAGATTTTCAAAAAATGTGGTTTTTCTCCTCTTTCCCACTGGACTATAAGCTCGGTGAAGGCCTGGGTCACGTTTGTTTATCTCTGTGTAACTGGATTTCAGCATAGTATGGAACAAAAAGTAGGCCTTCCTTGTAATTCTTCTTTGCCAGCTCATCTTTCTCTATCTGATCTTTAAGTACAGGTATTCCTCGAGCTTGCTTTAAAAAATATATATATATATTTTTTAATCAGATAGTGATTCTTCTTACTTGTTCTTGGACTTTGGTGAATCATCTTCAGGATGAACACAAGTTCTAAATCTACATACACAGTATCCAAGCTAATATCCTAAAGCTTTAGATGTTAAGTTTTTTGGTCTTAATAACCATTTAGATACTTAGAAATTAATGAGGAACAAAGAGCATTTATTTTTGTGCTCTGTATTTATCGATATTTAGTGTGTTAACTGTTAAGACAGAAATTTTTTAATTCATTAAAAACAGTCAAAATGTTATTGCCTATTAAAAACCATATTTTTATGATGAATATTTTGGAAGTAGAAGTTTAGTGGAAGAGTGTTCATTTTTGTACATCGTTTTATATTTTAGCAAATGTGTGGCTCAATAGAAGATAGCTGGATCCTCGTATTTGCATTCAACTTCTTATGACATACAGTTTTGGTTGAAGTACATTAAAGAAATAGCTAGGAAAGGGATTAATATTTCCATAACCTTATTAGGTAATTATGGTTATTCTTCTTTGATATTACACTAAAATTTGGCAAGTGGTCAAAGCTTAAAAGTTGATTTCCCTGTAGATTCAGAAAACAGATTGTGACAGACTGAATTGTGTCCTGCAAAATCCATATGTTAAAGTTCTAACCCCCAGTGTGACTGCATTTGGAAATCCAGCTTTAAAGATGCAATTAAGGGGCAATTAAGCAATTAAGATCCACGCTGGGCTCTGTGCTCAGCGTAGAGTCTGCTGCCCCTTCCCCCTGTTCTCTCTTTCTCTCTCTCAAATAAATAAATAAATCATTAAAAATGAAATAAAGAGGCAATTAAGATTAAATGGTAAGGATGCACCCCTAATCTGATATGACTGGTGTCTCGGAAGAAGGGAAGACACCAGGGTCACATATGCACACAGACAAAAGGCTGGGTGAAGCCAGCGAGTGGGTGGCTAATTGGAAGCCAAGCCAAGAGGACTCCGGAGACATCATATCTGCCAGCACATTGATCTTGAACTTCCAGCCTTCAGGACTGTGAGAAGATAGATCTCTGTTGTTCAACCCCAGCCTGTGGCGTTTTTGTTGTGACAGCCCTCTGGAACTACTGCATGGATCAGTGAAATCTTAGACTCTGTAATTTTAAAACCCATTGGTCTAGTTTCCACATTGAATGGATCTCCTATCCATGCATAATTTTGAAAAATCATCCATGGGTTATTTGGAAAATACTGAGTCACTGAAATATTTTCCAAATGTTGACACATTGCATTATACTAAATCAAAAAGTCACATTTTTTTTTAAAACGTATCACTCTAATATCTATTAAAGACGTTCTTTGGTACATGTCAAGCTTACAGTAGTAGACACCAGCTTTCCAAATTTTTTATATTTACCTGAAAACCTGAATTTTATTATTGTTGACAAATACTGCCCAGGGTTTTCCTTGAAGTGAGGGACTGATTTTATTCAATTTCAACATGTCAACCAGGTAGCCAAATCAGAACAATCATAGTGTATCGAGCAGCTGTTCTTTCAGATAGAAATGGCGCACCTTAAAAAAATTGGCTAGTGCAGCTTTCAACGGAGATAATCACATAAATGGTTTTTCCCGCCCTTTTTTTTCCTGAAGATAATCTGTATGTGTGGCAAGTTTTTTTGTGTGTGTGTGTGTGTGTGTATACTCCCCATTTGCTCACAAGATTATTAAAAAGATAGGTACCCAAGGATCCACATTAGATAAAATTAGTAATTGATTGGCTTTTAGGGTGCTAGGTGGCTCAGTCATTTGGCTGACCTGACTCTTGATTTTGGCTGATGTCATGATTTCAGACACGTGGGATTGAGCCCCTTATTGGGTGGAATCTGTTTGTCCCTCCCCCTTCCCCTCTGTCCCTCCCTGACTCCTTCAAATAAATAAATAAATAAATAAATAAATAAACAAACAAATAAATAAATAAATAAATAAAATCTTTTAAAAAAACAGTATTGATTTTTAAAAGTTTTTTTTTTTTTTTTTTTTTTAAGTGAAGAATATAATGGCTACAAGTGACTACTGCTAAACCTCCAAGTGCACTGTTAGCAAGCAGGCCAACACAGCAGAAAACAGAAAATAACACCTTGCTAATGTTATGAAATTAGATTTGATCATGTGGATTCTCAGAAACAGGGGAGCCCTAGAGGTCTGTGGACTACACCTTGAGTTTGGTTCTTCCGCAGAAACCTAACATTCAAAAGCTCCAACACTCAGCTGACGTTCTTCCCACTAGGACTGGGCCCGTCTCTTCTTCCCAACTCATTGGTAGGCACTATCCTGTACCTCTTTACTTAAGACTGCAACCTGCCATCATCTCAATCCCCTGCTCTTAGGTTTTGTGGTGAACGGTCAGCAGAGATGGAGGGTAACAATTATAGAGGCAATTCTGAGAACTTTTAAGAAATACTACAGAAGTTTTTGATCTTTTCATAGCCTAGAATTAGAGGAAATAAGTGGAGTAAGTTTTAAGTTCATTTTGATTTTTGCTTTTGGTTGAAAATCCATCACCACTTCCCCTACTTAGTTCAGAAAACATCTCTTAATCAGATTACTTAATACATGTCTAAATGCTATGCTCTACACCACCTTGCTTCCCTCCAACTTATTCCTCCTCCCCAAGCCAGAGTTCATTGACTCACTTAGGATTCCTTAGTAGTTTTCCACTCCGTCAATAAAAAATGCCACAATGACTTCTCATAGCGTAGAACTTTCTAATTTGGCTCCACTAAGTGTTCATGCTTTGTCATTTTCACATATGCATCAAACTTTATGATAAAGCCAAACAAATCTTCACTTTCTTAAATATGATATTCTTTCCTCCCTAGACTCCTAATCAATGTTTATGTTATCCTCTCTGAGTGGAACATTCTTCCTTCCTGATACTCATTTCCTACTCCTGCTCTTTTCATGCTATGGTTTCACCTTAGGTAGCACTCTATCATTGTCCAATTCTTCCTCCACAGCATCTGTGCCTCCCTTATTATAGTGTATTGGAATCAACTGTTCCATTGTATGCAGCCCCTGTTAGATCTTCAGCAAGAGGAAGGCAAGTACTGTTCTGTTGTCACACAATCACCTAAGGCAGCTACCTGTTGGCTTGGTTTTATAGAATTTTAACTGTATAATAGACTTGTAAAAACTGGGTTGATCTACATAATATAAAATATCAAGTTAAGTATGATAAATATGCTTTGATCAGGGCGTGATCCTGGAGACCCCGGATCGAGTCCCACATCGGGCTCCCTGCATGGAGCCTGCTTCTCCCTCTGCCTGTGTCTCTGCCTCTCTCTCTCTCTGTCTCTTTCTCTCTGTGTCTCTCATGAATAAATAAATAAAATCTTAAAAAAATTTCAAGTTGAAAATATAGCCCTGAGAGTTTAATAGAAATTATTTTATAATCACACTGTTTCCATCCTCAAAACTTTCAAAGATGTAAACCAATTAAAATACTGAGAGCTTATCAAATTTACCTTAAAATGTAGCTTATTATTATACAAAGTAGAAACAAGGACAGTTTTATGATAGGACAAACGGATACTCTTGCTACAGAAATATATACAGTCTTGAAAGAGTTGCAGACATGTCAAAAACCAAAAGGAGAGATAGATACAGGGGTCTTTCTCAATTATTAGATAACTGTGTTATCTCTGTTGAGAAAAGAGTAGTAGCAGCAATGGAGTAAAAAAAAAAAATATTCCCGTAGCAAACAAAACAAGAATTGGATTTTTTAAAATTAAAATACATCAATATTATCTTCTTACTAGATTTGAACAATTACGTGACATAAAATTTCTTATAAATATGGATAAACATTTCACACTTTTTTATAGCCTTAGGTTTTAATTTTTGATTCACATATTAAATAATATACATTTGCTTTCAGCTTTCCACAGTCCACTCACAATTTAATGTACCTTATAGCGGAGCTTTGACATTGCCATAGCAACGGGTGAAATGCTGGTATGTCCAGCTAAGTCCCTCCCATGTGTTAAGGTTAATGAGTGCTGTTTTTTCTTTAAGGTTTTATTTTTCATTTATTTGAGGGGAAGAGCAAGAGAGAGCACAAGCAGGGGGAGAGGCAGAGGGAGAGACGCCTAACAGATGCCTAACAGACTGAGCCACCCAGGCGCCCTAAGGTTAGTGGTTTGAAGAGCTTTCTCCTGTGGAGACCAAAAGTGGTTAGTCCAAGGCTCAAGCTAAAATTCATGAAGATGTCCTGGTTGGCTGAATTATGCTGAGTGTCCATGGAGGCAGATGGACAAGGCTCTTCTGCTCACAGACGGGCATTCCTGAACATGGCAGGGGCTGTGAGAAAAAGGGCAGAGAAATGAATCGTGCCCCATGCCCTATGAATTCTCGATCCACCTGTGGTTTAAATATGTAGGAAATATTGACAGATGGTTTATGATCAAAACGGTAAAATGACAGTGACTTAGGAGAAGGAAACATGAAACAAACTGTGAGAAAGACACTAGGAAACACTGGAGGATTTGCTCTGAGGCCATTCTCTACAGCAAAGAAACTCTGAAAACTTGAGAAAAAAAAAAAAAAACATGACAAGCTTAACATGTCAATCTGGGATTTTTCTGTGTCCATTAGGTGCCCTTGAAAATGAAGACATTCCTTTAAAGATTTTGCCACTGACCAGAAGTAATATTATTAAAAATGCAAGGGAGCCTTGCAACAAAGAGTACACCACCCCTTATAATATTCTCCAAATGGAGTAGTATATTCTAAGGTGGCAGGAAATACGATGAAAGCATTCTAATTTAGCTTTGTTATTTAACTTTTAAGAGTCAAACTCAAAATTAATCATCAGAATCTTAAATCACATTTTGATGTTTTATAAGTCTATTAAAATATGGAGAAATCCTAAATCGTTTCTTCCATCTGATCTTTGTTAAGTGAACATCTCTGTCTATGAAACATAAGAGAATGTTGTGAAAAATTAAATGTGGAGAGTATTTAATATTTTTGAGAGTTAAAACTCAAAACAAAATATATTAAGTTTAAGGAAAGATATGTCTAAGGAATAGAGTTTAATTTTTATTTATCTCTTCCTTTCATTTAGAGAAGCATTAACACCGCACACAAACTTAATGATGTGCTTCTTCTCATCTCAGATGTAGGAGGCATTCTCTTATTCATCTTAAAAAGTATGGTCAATTACTGATGCACCTAAGATTATTTACATATAAACAAAGAAGTTAACAAGCATAATTTTTAAGATAATCCCTTAAAATATAATCCAAGAGGGCAAGAATGCGGAATGTAGAGGAGAGCGGGAAGTAGAAGAGGCTGCTGCTATTTAGGAGGGAATTTTTAAAAAACACAAAAGGAAAAACAGCAGTTGAAGTCATTGAGACGATGGATCTGCATATGCCCCACAAAGCAGGTGGACACAGAAGCTGGCCTGGCAACAGGGCCAAGATTAACGTGTTTCCTGCACGTCTATGAAAAGAATAACGTGCCTTGGGTGAGGAAGCAGTCTAGGACCAGTCCCACCGTGGGACTCTGCTGCACCCGCACAGCACAGCACTACTATGCTCAACAGCAATGGGAGAAGCTGAATGGAGCTGAGAGAAAACCCCGCAGCAGAGCAGCAGAATGGAGCATTTCTCTAGTATTGAGGTAGGCAGTGGGGGCAGCGGGGGCAGTGGGGGCAGCTGCAAACTCAATAGCAAGTGTGGGTACTGGGCTGACCGAGAAGACAGCACGCTTGTGTGTACTTCAGCTACCTCGTCTCTGAATGTCACATTCTTTAGCATATTAATTTCTCAAAAAATAGCTATTGATTGACTCATGTTGAGAAACACTGTCTCAATTAAGCATCACATTATCTGCGGCCTTGACAATGGTGAGCGTGTGAGCGTGTGAGCGTGTGTGTGTGTTAGAGCCCGTGTATTCATTCCAATATGCCTTTGCTTGGTGGCAAAATGTTCTGTATAATGGGAACACATAGGGCAAAATGCATTTCTAGTAACCCAGATAGAGGGGATGAGCCAAGAAATTACTGTTTATTACTGTGTTTTTCACTCCATTATATGCTCCGTTTGCACCTGTTATATAAATATAAACATAGCAGAGAAGAACATAAGGAAGAGAAAAAAGCATATACAAATATGCAATACAAAGAAAACTAATTATGTATACCTTTGAAAAAGAACAGGGAGAGAGAAATGGTTCTGAAGTTTCACTATAAAAATGGAATCAATTTGTTCCCCCTTTTAGTAAACTCTGTCTTGAACTATTTTTTTTCAGGCCAAATCTATGATAGCAGCAGATATTAACTGTGGAAATAAACTAGCAAAATGCATGTTGCACTGAAGGACAAAAATAGTTAGCTCTGTCTCGAAGCCGTGGAGAAAAAAATGTCCTTCACTAATTTGTCTCCAGATTAAGGGGTAGATTAAACTTGACTTCACATCTATGTCAAGTAAGCCGGCAATTTATTCGTAACTTCATTTATTTTTATGCCTTTTATTATTTTCCCAAGTAGCTAGGTCCGGATTTCTTACATGGGGCTGATTTGTGGACTCTGCCCATGCAGCTGAAGATGAGGTCAAATCCATCCGTGGAAAGGCATTATTTATTAGAAAGGGGATCTATTTCAGGAGACAGTGCAAGGAGCTGTATAGCTCCAGATCAAATATATCTTTCTTTCTATGGATTCTGTTCTTGGCTTCCAGAACTAGGCTGATGGCCATTAATAGAAATGAATGTGACCAGAATATCTCACCACTTTAATTTGTTGTGATTGATCTGTATAGTAGTACTGATACCACCATCATAATTAGTTGCAGCAAACTGTCTGACAAACCATTAGACCACATATTCGTTCCTTCCAAAGTCTTTGTTGAACCAGATTCTTTACATACTTTATCTCATGTAGTCTCCATTCAGTTCTACCAAGTAGTAGATATTATCTGCAATTTGTGGATGATAACCTTGGAGACGTTATTAACATGCACAGGATCACAAGACTAACAATGGCAGTGTTGGGACTTAAATCCCAAGGATACTTCTGAAGCTCCTCTTCTTAGCACTGAGCTATACCGACTTGATAGTCAAGTTTGTTGAAATAATATCAACTTGTCATTCATATTCACGCAAGCTATAACTGGGAAAGCCAGGATTTAGAGGAAATAGAGTAATTAACCATTTGCTGAGTAGCCTAGAAGATAATCTACCTTTTTCAATACATTTTTAAAAGAATTTATTTATTTATTTATTTATTTATTTATTTATTCATCCATTCATTCATTCATTCATTCATTTGAGAGAGAGAAAAGAGAGAGCAGAGGAAGCGGCAGCTTTGGGGAGGGAAGTGGGAGAGGGAGAGATTATCAGGCCATGCCAAGTGCGTAGTCCTACGTGGGGCTCATCTCACGACCCTGAGATCATGCCCTGAGTCAAAACCAAGAGTCAGATGCTTACCCACCTGAGCCACCCAGACACCCCACCTTTTCAATATTTTTATCAAGTGAAAAGAATTAGGGAAATGTCTTACATTTAAACATCATGGGAAACAGGCAAATTGGACTAAAAAGGTTGTGAGAATTTATATACCCTAAATTATTATATCTTATTTTGTTCAAGTTGGATTAAAAAGCTCTAGTAGAAAAATAAAGAATAAAACCACTAAAAAGAAGCAGTGTGATTTTGATAGAAAGCCAAATTTTAAAATGCCAGCCGGACCTAGGAAGGGTTAGTAAAACAAGGCAATAAAATGCACTATTTTGTTATAAGACCCAGTGATACAGCATGAGTGTAATGGGCTCTTCCAGAGAAAGAAATACTCCCTGCTGTCATGGAGGGTAAAGAAAGACAAGTTAGCCCAGTTTCAACTGTGTCCCATCTTAAATAGAGTGATTCTTGTGTTCAGGCCATACAAAGACTCTACAAGCAGCGTTATGAGACAAATACAAACCAACCAACCCAGGCATCAGTTTCACTGTGGTCTTTGAGACTGTCTTCAGGAGGGCACTATGCTCTGACTTTTGTGGATGAGCTGAAGGTTTCATCTGACAATCTATTTCTGACATCTCCAAAGAACCGCCTGCCCCAGGGCCTTGCCTGAAAACCTTTTAGATAGTACTGAGCTGATGAAAAAATCATATTCACCTGTGGCATCCAGGTTAGAAAGAAGGGTTCATGCTATATTTGGAGAGGACAATGAGGGTGATAGGGAGAATTCTGTAAGACAAGGAGGTAAGTATATGACTACCCTCCCGGTAGTAGTAGGAGAGGTAGCTGGGGGCAGAGAAGAAGTCAAGTCAGAAGTCAGACATCAAGTTCTCCATTTAGAGTCAAAAACAATGAGGTGGTGAAAACTGACCAGATGAGTTTGGAAAATCCCATTTCTGGGGCCTGGCTTCTTTCTTCTCCTCCAGATATAACCCATATTGATTGCAAGCTGCTGAGGGAAGTCCCATATGCAGCAGGGCTCTGACACTGCACGGCAGTGGTTTAGACATGGGTGCGGAAAGTATCGATGCAGAATGTAAGCTGGGACACAGGTTCCCTTGCCGTGTGCTCCTAGACAGACATGGAACGCTCTGGACAGATGGAAGATAGCAATTAGCTGAATGTACTCTGATATTCTATCTTGACTCCTGAAGTAGAAGACATTCCCCAAATCTTGCCAGGTCCCAATGGGTATGGGGGGAACAAGACCTGCTGACAGCCAGAGCACTGCCACAGAGCTCCCTTCATAGCACATGGAATAACCAAGTAGCCAAGACTAGGAAGAACAAAGCAGGAGCCCAATGGAAGAAGGGGCGCAGCCTTAGATTTTGCAGCATCTGTGAAAGAAGAGGCAAAATCCAGAGAATTGCAGAGGAAGGACGGGAACACCATGGTCCTCCCCTCATTTAGACTCAGTATTAAGAGCTGCCGACAAAGCACACAAGAACCAAAGCAGGGTCCAAATGCATTCGCAGTCACCCCTTGCAGATAGATGCCTATAGGAAGGAGGAGACCCACCATATCGCGTGAGAGTGGAGCAGCATAAACCCAGCAGACAGCCCAAGGGAAACGGGTCCTTCTCTAATCCTACAGATAACTGCACTAATGAAGGAGAGACAAATGGAGAAACAGCTCTGAGGCGGATCAGGGATTTGAAATGATTGTATATTTTCTTGAGACTGTTTCGAAATGTTTTGAAGAACAGCAGCAAATATTTTAAATAAGAAAAGTTTGAGAACCTTATATTCATTTTCTACCAGCCAGAATGGCAAGGCTCACGAGGATATTTAGATCACTTATAGAACATAAAGAGAGTACAGATTTTGGCTTATCTGCATTAGAGTGTGCAAAATCCCAACCATGCTACATATGTCAGACCCAGATGAGAGGATCCACCCCTTCACTCTTCTTCCACATTTAGCATTTCATAAACTTAGTAATTTTCCTAAAGATTTTGTAAGGAAGATGTACTAACCAGCCTTCTGCCATCCTGCCATCCTGCTGGAGCTCTACAGTAAATCTCCCAGCAGCCACGCCTCTGACATGTGATCCCCCAACCGTGCACGACTTTCTAAGAAGTGACCACCACCCTACCGGCTCCCAGCATTCCTGTGGGGGGCAGTTTTGTTGGGCTGGCCGGTACCAAGACTGTGGATGGAGAGGTTCTGTTTTGCCGTCTAGGCTGTGAGTAGAATAGCCTAGCATTTCAAAGCCTGGGACCTCGATAAAAGGCCTGAGATGATGACTTGACTTGTATTCATATCGCTGGAACTAAAAATGGGAATGCTGTAGGGGTGCCTGGGTGGCTCCGTGGGATTGAGCCTCCAACTCTTGAAGTCGGCTCAGGTCTTGATCCCAGTGTCCTTGGACTCTGTGCTCAGTGGGGAGTCTGCTTGAGACTCTGCCTCTCCCCTCCCTGTTCAGAGGCTCTCTCTCTCTCTCTCAAATAAATAAATAAATAGATAAATAGATAAATAAATAATAAATAAATAAATAAATAAATAAATCAAAATAAAAATGTGAATGCTGTATAAATTGAGATGCAGGAGTGTGTGAGATCGAGTGGTTCGTGCCAAATTCACATCAGACAGTGCTGCCAAATGATGAGCTTTAAACTTGGCTGAAAATTAACACTCACCCATGGATCTTTGGGAAAACAGTCCTAGTGTCATTGGAGGGAGTTTGATCCAATAATGTAGTAAAATGTTTAAAACACTTCCACGTTGCCTTTCTTACAAAATAGCACTGGATGGACATGTCCAGGGCTCCATTATTCAAAACAGAAACCTGACTTTCAATGAGGTTGCTGTGGGTACAGGTCACTTGACTGGAAATGCTGAAGTGTCCTTGCCACAGACAAGGGCTTTGTCCTGTGCTTTTATTTCTACTTTTATTGTCTAACCTTTCTGAGCCACAATTTTATCATCTCTAGAATAGAGGTAATTATCTACATTGAGAATTACCATGACAATAGTGATAACAGTGCTCAATTCAGATACAAAGGACCTTGACATTATTGTTGTTGTTGACGGCTGAGCATCCCCTCTCAGCCATATTGGACTTTAATGAAAATGGCAGGTCCTTGAATTGCAGAAGCTACAATTTGAAATCTAACAATGTCAAGTATAATCTCATAACTTAAAACGTATTTCAGTGACATATCCATTATTGTTATTGATACCTTTTTTTGACAGGTTTGAATACCTGTCACATTCTTAATAACCATAATTATAATTGTTATTGTAACAATTACAATATAGTGTTATCGTTACAGCAGGATCACTCAGCACCCCAATTTGTTCTCATAAATCTCTGTTGTTGTCTTACACAGCTCATGATTTTATGTATCCTGAATGATAGAAGTAAGTGCTTGATTCCTATGTTGTTAGTTTTCAGAGGCAAATATTTGCAGCAATCATCTGGAAGATGTTGTTCTCTTCCTTGGATCTTTGTAGGGTTTTGTGGGTTTTTTTTTCTTAATTTTAATTATTTCCCCCCCCTCTTACTTACACTCATACAATGAAAATGTATTAGGTAGGGCTCCTTAGTCATCAAGGGACAAGATGACAAGATTATGGATTCTGCTTCACTGCCTACTGTGGTTGGTCAGATACCTGTCTCCAAGAGCCCCTTTCTCTCCTTTACCTAGATTGTAGATATGCACCTCCTTTACTTACGCTGTCCTTGACTATCAAGCACGCAGTGTGTCCCTGTTGTATTGAGGCATGATTAGGAGGGAGACTAGGAGGTCTCCCACCTAGTTATCTGGAGCTGAACTCAGGGAGTATCTTCGAAATTGCTCTTCCAAGAGGCACCCCTCCCAACCTCTTCCTTTCTCTTTCCTCCCCTCTCTATCAAGACCTATTTTCATTAATTCTGCAAATAATTGTTGAGCACCTACAACCTACCAAGCATGTTATACTGAATCTCTTCCATCTATGCACTAAGAGGTAGAGTTTCCTCTTTAAAAATTCTTTCTGTTTTCTGTAAATTTTAATCTCTGAATAGATATAAAAATAAAATAGCTATAATATCTACTTATAAAAATATCTTTCTTGCAGTGCAGTATTAATCATTACTAATTACAGAGTAATTATTCTATACTAGGCACTAACTAAAGGCTTTCTGCATGGATTGATTGTGTATGGTTCTCATAATGCAGATCTTTTGTCATAATTTTTAGAAAAGAAACAGATTTGGAGAGATTAGTAAATTCCTTAAGGTCAAACTATAAGAACCTGGTAAAAGCCAGAAATCAAATTCAGAGAACTTTTATGTTATGCAAAACTGATGGCTCTTTAGTTCTTGATTCTCTGCCCAGGGTTTAGTTAGTAGAGCTCAGGGAGCACCAAAAACAAAACAAAACAGAACAAAAAAAACCCCCAAAACTCATCTTTCCACTTCCCCCTTCCTAAATAATGAGGGGCAAAAAGAGTGAAATTTATTGAAGCCAGCCATGTTTATTTTTCCAAATTCAGGTTCAAAAGTCTAATGATCAGTGAAATTAATTCTTAGGCTCTGACCATAGTAACTATCAGCTTTTGATGCGTGTTTTTGGTTTTAAATCTTTCTTCTAATGGGAGAAAGGATACATTGGGTTAGGTAGATAGATAGAAAAACACACACAATTATAAGCCTGTATGTGTGTACGTGTGTGTCCCAGGCACATGGGCACACAGAATTGGCACAGGAGAGCATCGTCATCACTGTGCAGTTTTCCAAGTCCCATTCCTGGATATTATTAAAATGCCACCTGGTCACTAATGTGCACATGGAATTCTATGACTGTATGCATGTGTGCGTGTATGTGTGCATGTGTCTATTTTATATATTTATAAATCTCCCACTGTGGCCATTCCCCACGTTGTCAGTGGAGGTGCTCCATTAGTTATGGGCCCATTTTGAACTGGCTTTAAGGGTGGGTTCATATTGGATCCTGCTGCTGGTCAACTGGATTCAAGAGAGATTCCTTTGTACCTACCAAAGCCTGCAACACGTTGCTGAGACAAAAGGTATTTGTCTATGTTCTAAATATACTTCAATTTCACAGAAATCACTTATAAAGGGTTTTCTTTCCTTTGGCCATTTAAATTTTATTTCCTAAAAATTGCAGAAACCATGGGAAATTCACAGCGGCCCCTTGCGCGATGCATAGCAGATGGGAATTGGAAGCTTTAATAGATGCAGGAGGATAAAGTTGCCCCTCCCTAGTAGTAGACCTTTTATTTCAGGATAGACAGTGATCCAGGTTTAAAAATGACTTGTGGGTGATATATATAGGAAGTACAATATGTTCCAATTTGACAACAGGAACATTACTTTTTTGGAAGAAAATATAATGCAGGGATTCACTCATATTCAATTATATATTTTTAAAAAGGCAAAGGGATTCAGTGGTACAGTGATGAATTATTTCACCAACGGAGGATTTGGGGAAGGGCTATCTGACTGAATATTCAGGAAAGAACAAGTGTCAATTTAGCCAAGCAAGTGATTTAACTCATGTTTTTTTTTTTTTTTTTCCACTGAATTTCCTGCCTGCTGGAATAAATTAATGCCTTATTTTAGCAATGGTTAGGATATTAAATCAATGGAATCTGTTTAAGGGAACAATTAAGTTATAAAAAAAAAAAAAAAAAGAGTACAACCACTTGTGGGTGAGGGGCCAGAGCATTCTCAGACTTGAGTTTCGGATGCTCTAAGCCATTGCCTTTACCGGAGCGACACTCCTCACTTGACTGATAGAGTGGTGAGTTGGGGTCAAGCATCTACCAGTGATTCTCAAGCCTCACTGAATATAAGCATAGCCTGCAGAACTAATAAAATATTACCCATGTCAGGGCCCAGTCTGGGACCAAATTCAGCAGAAACTCTCTGTGTGGGGAGCATGTGATGAGCAGATATTTCTAGAAGCCACTCTGTCCGGGGTGATGCTAATAAGCTGCCTGGGTTGCGATCTGTCAGTGTAACTGGATGTGAAGTAAGTCCAGTCGAGGTAGACCTTGGCTGCTCAAAGTAGTCCGTCCTGAAACTGCATTTTTTTAATCACAAGATAATTTCTCTTTAACTTTTCTCATTTGTCAGGTTGCAAAAACAATAAAAGGTGCTTATCAATCTTGCCAAACACTCCATTTTTGTGAAATCGTGGCAATTAATGTATGAGCCCCTTTCTTCATTATCACAATGAGGATACAACCTTCTGAAAGGCATGCTTGTTTATATCTAGATAAAGGCTTGCTGAGATCTTGGCATTAAGATGATAAAGTTAAGCTTCTACTCTCTCTTAATAGGATTTAGAAAGAAATGGAGAGATTAATATCACAACTGAGGTAGAAAGTAGAATTGACCTTTTGTAGTAAATGAAGGGCAATCTGAAAAAGTTGTTCTGTCTTGAAACAAGTAAAATACGTCATAATCCCACCAAAATCATTTCTCCCATCAGCTTTTACCAAATGGGTTTTTAGTGGTTTCTTTTAAGTGAATATTTTATCATATTTCTGAGATGTAGAAGAGGCCATTAAAAGAAGTCTAGAATGCCCAGTGTTAAATCTACGCAGCAGGGCCTAGATACCTGATTCAAAGAAATTAAGTTTATATGCACCGTAAGCCAGATCTTTTTCTCTCTTTGAACTTTGAATTCTGTGTTGTGCTGTTCCCACTGACACTGTAAATTAAAGGATAAAATGGTGACTTTCCACTCTGCTTCCCATAATGATGTATTCTTAGCTGAGCTTAGGTGAGAAATTTGAATGTTTCAGAAAACCAGATTGCTTTCTTTCCTGCCTCAGGGACCAAACTGGCACAACATAGGATCGTATATCATTCCAAAAAATTTATACTTGCTTACAGTATTAGATTTTGTTTTAGCCTTTTATTTCTTCTCAACAGATTTTTCACAGCCACAATACTGGAGGCTGTTTCTGAAAACTGCTAATTTTTAAAAATAGACCAGTCAACCAAATTAGCAGGATGACTGAGGGAGAACTTTATTAGGGAGTGAACAGCCGTAAGGTCTCAATAAATCTTTTCAGTCATCTGAAAAAAATGAAAAGCTTGGAGGGACGAGGGGGGTGGGGCACGATTAGCTCAGATTTATTCAAGCAACCAAGAAAAACAAATGTATGATTTTGTGTAAGTCCCTTTGAAATTTCATTTCGATAGACTATTTCTTGCCTGAGGGGCACAATCATTTTATGTGATAATAGAGATTTAGGAACTAGATGTCTTATCTATTAGGGAGTATTTATTTTAAAATAGTTATCAGGCTCGCTCAATCTTTCCCTCATCTGCAAGCTTTCTAAACACCTGCATTATATATAGCTCATTATTTTATAGTTTTTTTAATAATACATTTCTCCTGCTAGTCTGAGTCCCTCCACTACAGGGCTTATGTCTTACATTTATGCCTGGCATATGGTAGGTACTTGAAAAAAGATTCATTCAATTGAAATAAGGGCTGCATTAATCTTTGAAAGTATAAATTTGCTAATTTTTTTTAATGTAGATTTTGAGATTTTCAAGAGTGGAGTAGGCACTCAGTAAATGGTTGTTTCTCAAGGAATTGTATCATTGTTTTAGAACATATTAGAGCTGATACACCAGCTTTTCTGGGAAACAATTATAGGGTATTGTCAATTTACAGACTACTGTTGGAGTTAATAGCAGGAGACTGATCTTGTGTAGAATGGCAAGGGAGGTTTCTTTGAAGAAGTGATATCTGAGCCAAGATTAAAACACACACACACACACACACACACACACACAAATAGGCAAGAGTGGTAGAGGAGGACATATGTGGGTTGGGGGTGAGGGGGTACATTTGAAACAAGGGCAAGAGTATGTGCAAAGGCCCTCAGGTAAACAGGTGGTTGACACAGTAAAGCAACTGATAAAAAACTATTGCTGGAACACAAAGTAGGAAAGAATGGTTTAAGCAAAAAAGATTAATAATCATATCTGTCTTTCAAACTCTTTGTTTTGTAAAAAAAGAGAGAGCCCTGAGAGAAGATGTGGGCAGGCCAGATAGGACACTATTGAAGCAGTCCAGGCAAGAGAAGATGGTGGCGTGGCCTTGGTGTGGTAATGGTGGTGATGCTGAGAAACGCAGTGACTCAAACATATTCAGAAGTGAAACCAACCAGGCTTGCTAATGAGCTGAATACAGGGTGAAAAGGAAGAAGATGATCAGAATGACTCCTAAGTTCCTGGCTTTGTAAACAGGTGGATGGTTCTATCTTCCATTCAGGAATGAAACACAGGAGGAAGGAAGGAGGGCGATACTGTGAACCTTGGGACGTACTGACTTTGACGTGCTTCTGAATATCTGAATTGCGGTATCTGGAAGACAGCTGATAGACTCCTCCAGAGAGGAGCTGAGCACTGGGCTGGAAATATAACCAGTCAATGGCATGAAGGGATGGTTTTGAGCTGAAGCCGACACTGGGCTAAGTGGTCTGGAATGAAGTATAGGAAGGAAAGGAAAGGGAAGGCCTTTCTCTGAGCCTACACAATCCCAGCATACAACAGAAAGGTAGAGAGAAATGGGCAAGCCAAGAACATTGAGGAGGTGGGTGCAGAGAGGTAAGAAGAAAACAAAACAAAAAATGTTAGTATAGGAAAAACAGAACAAAACAAAACAAAAACACAACAGTGTTGCAAGAAGGAAGATGGGGTCAGCTAAGCGGAAGACCCAAAAACTTTTGACTAAATTTACTAACATGCTGGATAGAGTGGATGGTGCAGTTGAGACAGTTGCTACTGAACAGCTCCCTGAAACTGCTCACTTCTCTGTCTCCCATAGCAAATTGAAAACTTTTATAAGTAAGAGGATTTTTTTTTTCTTATTTAGGGTAGGTTATCTTACAGGGAATAAATGGAGTAAGAGAGATGTAGTTTTATAGAGAATCGAGCAGAGGTAGCTTGCAATGATCTTCTCAGAGGGTGGAAGAGACAAAATGTAGTAGGAGGGCACGGCTAATAGATATACAATAATTATAATTTTATGTGCATTGTTATTGTCTCTGGCTGAGCCCAGCTGCACACATATGGGCCAGAAAAGTGAATAGTTGGTTTTATCAGTGGTTGGTAACTTTCATGATCAAAACATCAAAGCCAGTGGGGCAAGGGAATTTTGGATATTGATATGAACTTACTGACATAATGATTCATGTGATTTAAGCTGGTTAAGAAAAAAGTAAGAACAGAAGGAAAGAGCAGGAGCAGCTAAGGTATAACGTGGCCTAAGACAGTTGATAAGAAGTCGCCTGATGTCATGATAGCATAAAAGAATGATCTTATGGGGGAATTTCAACAATCAAGCTGGTGAATATAGAGAGGCCAATTATAGGGGCACCAAGGAAATGCAGGTCACTATGAAGTAAAAAATAATCATATAGGGAATACTTAAACAATAAAACTTACACTCCCGAAGTATAGCGCTTAAATTAGTGATTTCTGGAGCAGATTTTTGGGGATAACTATAGAGCATGGGATGCACGCAACTGATTGCCTGCAGTGTAGCCCAGAAATTTATGGGAGATGAGGAGGCCAAATGAAACATGAAGCTCTTGTTACTGGAGTATGATATAACATGTACTAATGATCATGGTAGGAATTGGGTTGCAGATGAAAACTGAAATCCGTACACTCAACAAATCTTAATTAAATGATCCACTGTAGCAAAATAGTCAAATAGGGATAAGGGCAATTGGAAAATTGGTCATTATTTTTTGAATATTTGCTGGAGAGTTTCTAGAATAATCCCAAATGGCTTTTCTTCTAGGTGAAAATAGAATCCTCTGTTTAAACTATTAAAAAACACAATATTTTAAATTTTCTGTCTCAGGAACCGTATTATCTATATAAATTAACTATTAAAGTGAGTTTCCGTTATTATTTTTAAAGCATAGCACAATTCTCAACAGGAAATAAAAAATATCGGTAATGTTAAAGGATGAAGACGTTTTCCAAATAGAGGCCTTTATTCTGTATTGTCTCTTTCTTCTCTGCCAGGAGAGAATTATAACCTCATCATCAGATTTAGCACAAGAGGGAAAGATTGAACTCCAGTATAATAGATTAACTTACTGTACATGTTCTTAAAAAAAAAAAAAAAAAGGAAATTGCCTTAGGAAATATCTGAAACATAATAAATCAGTTTGAGAAATAAAACAGTACTATATATCGTGATGCCAAAAAAACATCCTGGAAACATTGATTTGTCTAAGTCGTCCATAGGGGAAAAAAACCCAAACCCTAGCTAGCCAATGTTAATCACCTAACATCAAACATTTACTTAAAATATTCAGATGGGGGGCCCCTGCATGGCTCAGAGGTTGAGCATCTGCCTTTGGCCCAGGGCGTGATCCCGGGGTCTGGGATCGAGTCCTGCATTGGGCTCTCCGCGGGGAGCCTGCTTCTCCCTCTGCCTGTGTCTCTGTCTCTCTCTCTCTCTGTGTCTCTCATGAGTAAATAAATAAAATCTTTAAAAAAATGTCCAGAGAGGAAGTATCAACTAACTGACAGTAACATGAATTTCTCTCTTCCTAACAACCTGAAGAAGTTTTATTATAAACCACAGCATAATGCTGCTTCGGAATTCCAAGGATAACTTACATGAAAAGGGATCAATTGCTAATAAATATCATTTTTATATGCTGTATGGAACAGTTTGTAATCATTCTTTCTCTAGATATATGTGTGTGTGCATGTATTGGTGTGTGCACACATATTTTGGAAAATTGAACAATTATTGACCATATATATCAAAGAAATGTCAAAAAGCAACCACACAGTTTTTTTCTAAAACAATATGCAAATGTAGACATATTTGTCCAAACAAATTAACCCAGAAGAAATGACGGTTTATTTAGTACCTGATAACTCTTCTACTGTTGGCTATTTTCCAACTGAAGAAATAATTTATCTAAATGAAATATTAACGTTGGATGCTGTAGATAGCTTACCCAGAGTTAACCATATATATCACTTCAGTAATTCTTGAAAATTTTATTATGCTCAAACAGTACTTTACCATTTCACTGGCTTGTTGAGCAGATTCCTGTTAATGAGCCACTATCAATTACATCAATGTTGTGAATGTTGAACCTTCCTTTAAATGTCTTACTTCTGAAATAAACATTCTTCATAATTACAATAAAGGGAGCTTGGTGCTAGTAGTCACAATTCCTACTCGACCCATATCACATCAGACTTCTGCAGGCAATTTTCATCGGTTAGGATTTCACAGAACTAACAGAAATCAGGGAATTTATGCATAACATGTGAATGCAGAGCACATGATCTGTTGTAAAGGAGTACTGGCAAAGCTTCTGAAGAAGCTGTAGATTTCAAAGTGCTGCTGTTTTAGTGTGGCCTGAAGAATCTTAAAATAAAAACATTAGGAAGTCGGGTTGATATTTCAGGATATTATTTTCTTCCAGAAAGCAAAACCAATGGAGTTTACTGAGAACACTCGGTGTATGTACAAAGCATTGTGGAATATATTTCAAACTCTAAAGCTTCAGTGAATGCATTGTTTTAGAAAAGACCAGCAATACCAAAAGGCCTGGTGACCACACAAGGTGAGAAGCTCAGCAACCTGAGCCATACAATTATTTTAAAGTGTAGAGGAGAAAAACAGGAACTATATAAAAGGAGATTATACAGGAGACCAATGGGGTGGTGCAGAGCATATACTATATATAAATTTTTATTTTTTTATTTTTTTAAGATTTTATTTATTTATTCATGAGAGACACAGAAAGAGAGAGAGAGAGAGATAAAGAAAGAGAGAGAGGCAGAGACACAGGGAGGGAGAAGCAGGTTCCATGCAGGGAGCCTGATGGGGACTTGATCTCAGGTCCCCAGGATCAGGGCCTGGGCTGAAGGTGGCACTAAACCACTGGGCTCCCTGGGCTGCCCTATAAATTTTTTTAAAGGAGGAGGAGAGTACCAAGGTGAATCCAAATTTAATAAATAAATAAATGAATGAATAAATAAATAAAACCTTGGTAACAGGTTAAAGTATAGTTGGATCCTCCTTTTCTCTCAATATTTATTTATTCTGGAGAGAGAGAGCATGAGCAGGGAGAGAGGGAGAGGGAGAGAACCCCCAAGCAGACTCCCTGGTGAGCTGATGAGTGGGGAGTCCCATGTGGGGTCTTAACCCAGGACCCCGAGATTATGACCTGAGCAGAAATTAAGAGTCAGATGCTTAATCGACTGAGCCACCCAGGACCCCTATAGTGGGATTTTTAAAACTCTTTCTGTAACACATGAAAAGGAAATGGTACATTAAGACCTTAAAAAAAAATAACAAGTGCGAAGCTGAGATCAACCCAGGCAAAAGATTACCATTATTGATTCCCAAAAGAAAGAGATCTGGCATTAAAAGTGAGCTCATGCTAGTTCAATAATTCTGGCTTTAATTATTTATTTGTTTGATTCAAATGTGTAACTTTTCAGTGACTCAGTAATAAAGTTTAGCCGTAATGGGATTAAAGTATTATAACTCAATCCTTTTCCACTTGCCTCATGATTGAGCAATCTTAGTGAAGCATTCTTTCTAAGAGCCTTTTGGAATAGGTGAACATAAATAAAAAATAAAATGTAGTATGGTATTGTTAGAAGTAAAATACATTAACCCAAGTTTACTAAGTAACTGTTTGGCTGCTAGACAGTACCAGGCAGGGGTAATTATGTCTATGTAGATGTGTTGAGAGATGCAATTAGCTACATGGGTTGCAGAAGCCCTATCTAGGTAACTTTGGGGGGAACCAGTACAACCAAAAGGGGTAGGAGTCACAAGGCCAATTACCGATATATTATTTGCTACTTACTATTTCCATAACATTGGGAAAGACACTATATTTCTAATCCTCAATTTCTTCACCCATAAAAAAAAATAACTAACATTACCTGAACGATATATGATACCTGAGTATATGTTGTGAAAATATTTAAGTAAAAAAATATTAAATATTACTTTCTTGCTAGTATATATTCAAATACTTCCTACGTGTCTTGCTACTATTCCTCTTCTTCTACAGTGTCTTTTCTTTCTATATACTCCCCGCATGAAATGCATAAGAGTATTCTTATCAAAACATGCTCAAGATATTAACATCGAAAAATACAGAACATTGCCAAGAGAAAGTAAAAATGACATTAGAAAGTGTTGGGATAGGCCATGTTCATGGATGGGAAAATGTAATATTGTAAAGATGTCAAGATTCCCTAAACTAATCTACATTTTTAATGCAGTATCAAAATTTCAGAAGAAATTTTGGTAGAAAGTGATAAACTTAATCTAAAATTTACATAGAATTACAAAGGGCCTATAATAGCCAAAATAGTTTTAGTGAACATTTTGAAAGAATTATATTATTTCATTTAAAGACTTAATATAATGCTATAATATGAAAAATAGTGTAATGAGGGCATAAAGATAGGCATATCCATTAATGGAACAGAACAGTGAGTCTATAAATGGAGTGATACGCATTCGGCTCAATGATTTTCAACAAAGGGCAAAGGTAATTCAACGAGAAAGGGTAGTAAAATTCCACTAACTGGCAATATAACAGCTAGACACCCATATTCAAATAAATAAATAAACCTTGGCTGTTTACCTCACGCCATAAATTAAAAATAACTAGAAAATAAAGATAACTAGAAGTGGATATTAAACATAAGAGCCAGAGTATGAAATTTCTAGAAAATATATAACATGTATGAAATTTCATGTTAGGCAACTATTTCTAAAACAGGACAAAAAGCATTTTTTTTTTCAGTTCTTCAATGGATGATATTTTCATCAAGTTTTTTCTTCTCTTTAATAGATTTTTTAAATAATAAATTTATTTTTTATTGGTGTTCCAATTTGTCAACATACAGAATAACACACAGTGCTCATCCCGTCAAGTGTCCCCCTCAGTGCCCGTCACCCATTCACCCCCACCCCCCGCCCTCCTCCCCTTCCACCACCCCTAGTTCATTTCCCAGTTAGGAGTCTTCATGTTCTGTCTCCCTTTCTGATATTTCCTACCCATTTCTTCTCCCTTCCTTCTATTCCCTTTCACTATTATTTATATTCCCCAAATGAATAAGACCATATAATGTTTGTCCTTCTCCGATTGACTTAGTTCACTCAGCATAATACCCTCCAGGTTCCTTCGCGTTGAAGCAAATGGTGGGTATTTGTCTTTTCTAATGGCTGAGGAATATCCCATTGTATACAGAGACCACAGCTTCTTTATCCATTCATCTTTCGATGGACACCAGGCTCCTTCCACAGTTTGGCTATTGTGGACATTGCTGCTAAAAACATCGGGGTGCAGGTGTCCCGGTGTTTCATAGCATCTGTGTCTTTGGGGTAAATCCCCAGCAGTCAAAAAGCAAAATTTTTAAAGAAAAAAAATAATAAACTGTAGTTGATCAAAATTTTAGAGTTTTGGTCTTAGAAAGAGTATTAAGAAGATGAAAAGGCAAGCACAGACTTGGAGAAAATATTTGCACAGCATGTATATGGCAAGATAAAAAAAAAAACGCCAAAAAAATAACATGTATCTCATTTATATAAAAAACTCTTACAACTAAATGACTGGAAGATAAATATCCTAGTCAAATTAATGAACAAAGATCTGAATGTCATTTCAACAAAATACAATATATACATAGCAAAAAAAACCAAAAACAAACAAACAAACAAACAAAAAAACCCAAGAAATAAAACCTGAAACCAAATAATGTGAAAAGATGCTTAAAATGGTGAGCCTTTAAGGAGATGAAAATTAAGGCCACAATGAAACACTAGTTCACACTAATTAGAAAGGATCAAATTATAAAGGTTGGTAATGCCAAATTCAGTTACCGGTAAGGATGTTAATAGCAACGGGAACTTTCATACACCGTTGGATGGGCAAAATGGCAAAATCATTGAGAAAAGAGTTTGACAGCTTCTTATACAGTTAAACATACATTTATCATATCCAGCGATCCTAAACTTAGATATCTTGTGAATGGGAGTAAAAACATATAACCAAAAAAAATGCGTTTGCACATGTTCATGGCAATATAGCATGTTAGCCATGATAGCCAAATGACTATTAGCTGGTGCATGGATAAACAAATTGTGGCATATCCCTTCGATGGGAACAAACGATTGACACAGCATGAATAAATGTTAAAAACGTTATTCTAAGTTGAAGAAGCCAAACATAAATGAATACATGCTGTATGATTCCATTTTTATGAAATTCCAGAAAATTCTATGATAATGGGAAGCCAATCAGGGGTCACCTAGGTTTGGGTTTGGTGGAAGAACACAAAGGAACTTTGGAAGTTGACACAAATGCTCTCTATCATGATTGTGGTGGTGGTTAAAGGACCATATACAATTGTCAAATCTCAACAAAGCTTATCCTTAAAATGAATGAATTTTGCTGTTTGCAAATTACATCTCAGTAAAGCTGTTTGTCTTTTTTTCAAATCAGCATGGCAGGCAACTTATTAATTGTGATAATTTCTGTAGTCTTAGCCACCAGAAGAACTCTGTGTCAGTAGTTGCTCTAAAAACTGCAAAATTAAACATAATTGGAAATTACATTTATTGAACACCTAGTCATGTTTAACTATTTAAGTTATCACAACTTTAAAATTTTTTACCTTTTTATCCATTTGCTTTTAGCCTTTTTATGTCGGGGTACTGATAGGAAATAATCATATTTTTATGTTCCCGTGGGGTAAATGAGTAAGGCTGCTCAAGCTGATGGTCACAGGCTTACAGGGTGCAGACAGACACCCCAGTCCCCACAGGGATTAGGCCAAAAGCTTGGGAGTTCCTACCTCAGGACACCTGTCCCCATAACTATCTATACACCATTGGGACAATAATTGTTCAATGTAATATATCATGGGTTGTTTTAAGTGCTTTACCTATGCTGTTGAATCATCCACATTATCCCATGAGGTAGCTATTATGTTGTAAGATTGTTCAGAGGAAAAAAAGAGACTCAAAGAGGTTAACTATCTTGTCTCTCAATTTCCTACTGAAGAACGAGGCCACACTAGAAATTCAGCTTAGACCTGTCTAAATCCAACATTTCATTCTACCCTGTCACAGCACTTTCCAGCAGCTCTATGTCTTTTAATTTGGAGTAAGTCATGTATATTGCCTTAGTCTTGATTAAAATATGCAGCAATGAGTCTCAGACATAAGTAAAAAAGGAGCAGATGCACTTGCTCTTAGCATATCTTTCCAGTCTTTCTCCCTGTTAGGAAATGTGTATCAACATATCATTGTCTCTCTCTCTCTCTCTCTTTTTTTTCTACTTTTTTTTTTTTTTTTTTTTTTTTTTGCTCTTATGTTTTTGTGCTCAGGTCATGTGATTTTAAAGAATCCACCTGTATATTAAAGGCAATGTATTTGGGGGACAGTGGTCCTCAAATACGTATTTGGGAATTATTTGGGAAAACAAACTCATAGAATAATGTCAAGAAGAGAAAAAAGGAGAGCAATCTATACATGATTGTTCCCCTCGGTGAGCAAGGCCGCCAAAATCGTGTGTGTGTGTGTGTGTGTGCACGCACGTGTTGCAAACATGCACAAAGGCTGGGAATAATGGTCACAACTAACTCTGAAGAAACAAGGAAGTCTCATTTTGAGTGGAACAGCAACAGAGTATGTACAACCATTTCTTTTCTTTTTTCATTTATTTTTTGTACAACCACTTCTAATACCACATTTGGATAATGCTAATCTTGACATCTTTTGTGTATATTCATCATTTTCCCCAGATTATGTCCTTGGTGATCCTCTGTCTTTGTTATATGGCCTGTGTAAGTGTCCTTATCGTTCCCCCACATCCTTACA
Organism: Canis lupus baileyi; assembly: GCF_048164855.1. NCBI lineage: Eukaryota > Metazoa > Chordata > Mammalia > Carnivora > Canidae > Canis > Canis lupus. Next base: position 2,401,029 of record NC_132855.1, read on the forward strand.
TGTTGTGTTGTAACACAGCAGTGACTTGTAAACCTCTACTTCTAGATCAGATCTCTCTCCTGAGTTCCAGATGTGTAAGTTTGAGTATCTTTTAGATGGATCCCTCTGTATGTACCTTTGGGATCTCAAACCCCAAACCACCACAACTCGATCTCACTACTTATCTTGTTGCCCTGTTCCTAACCCTTACCCCATTCCCTTACCTCATACCTAAGCCTTCCCAGCTACAAACTCAACTTTCATTCTCAACTCCTCGCCACCCTTCATTCATATCCCTGAACCATCAGGAATTCAAGATTATATTTCTTAAATATTTTTGAACCAGAACGTTTTTTGTCCATTTCTGCTGCCATTGCCTTGGTTCAGGCTCCCATTTCTTAAACAACTGATTACAGGAGCCTCTTTGATTTTTGTCACTAGATGACCTTTTAAAACTATAAATCTGGATATGACAATCTTCTTCCTATCACCTTTCTTTGACCTCCCATCACCTACACAATCAAAAACCTACACATCCTGAAAACTCTTCAGTATGACTCTCTGGCTTCAGCTTTTACCTCTTACATATTCATATAGCGCCCCTCAATAACACTAAATTAATTAAAATTTCTAGAATAACAAAGGTGCTTCACAAACCTGTGCTCCATCAGTGTAGTCTCTCCTCCCGGAATGCCTTAATGCTGACACTTCTTTCTTTTACCTTTCACTTCATGAACTTCTATCCTCCCCCCACCTCCCCTGCCACCCAAAGGTATAGCTTGGACATGATTACTCTGTTATACTTTTCTATTATATGACAACTATGAATATTTACATAGGGCTTATTACTATTACTTATTATTACTGTCAAAGTGCTTTATATGCAACAGCACTTAATCCTCAAAGCAATTATCTGAAGTTCCTATCATTTTACATATGAAAAAATTGAGCCACAGGATGGGCAAGTACTTTATCCAAAGACAGGTAACTGGTTAGTAGGGAAACCAGAATGCAAAGCCTAGCAGTTTCGATCCATGTGTATAAATACTATAGTCTCTACATTTTCATGGTCTTATTACTCCATTCACTGAGGGATGTTACACTATTTTGTGGATTTGTTTATGAATACACTGAGCTCTTTTTTTTTTTTTTAAGATTTATTTACTTTAGAGAGAGAATGTATAAGTCAGGGAATGGGGAGAGGGAGAGGGAAAGAATTTCAAGCTGACTCTCTGCAGAGCATGGAGTCCCAAAGAGGGCTCAATCTCACTACCCTAAGACCATGCATGACCCGATCCAAAATCATAAGTTGGTCGCTTAGCTGACTGAGCCACCCAGGTGTCCCAAGAATACACCAAACTCCTTGAAGATAATGCCTATTTGTAATTTCTCTCTACATTCTCACACCTTCATCTAGTGTTGACAGACAGTAGGGTTGAGCAAACTTTGAATTAATCAAACATTATTTCCTTCCTATTCAACAGTGATTAACACTAGTGTTTCTTAAATTTTGTTCCATATACACCTATGCTGCACAATGATGCTCCAAAGAACAAGGATTTCACAATCAAATGAACTCGAGGATTCATCTAGCCTATATCCTCCTCTTGGGGTTTCACAACGCCTATTAATATATTAAGGGTTCCATGAAAACTTAGTATAAGGAAACTTGTTTGCTTTTATTAAAATTGAGAATTCCTCAAATATATTGAATTTCCAAGTTTCACTCCCGTCTTTAACTATCTCCGGGTGTAGCTGTCACATCTCCTGGAACTTTTTGAAGTTTTGAAGACTGTGTTCTGGGAAATACTGCTTTAAAGAATAAAGTCAAAATCACTTAGCCAGACATTCAAAAGCCATTATACCCTGACTCTAAGCTGATTTTCTAGTCATTCTACTCCCTACAGACAGCCTTCCTTTATCCATACTCACTCTTATCTAAGAAATCACTCTACTTTCTTATCTGCCTGCCTTAGCTCTGGGCATTTCTTGAACCTAGAATGACTCTCTGGCCCTAACTCCAGCCTTCATTACTTGGCTCAATTCTTATCTTTGGATTAATATGTAGCTCATCTCTGCAGTGAAGTAATCTTCTCCTAGGTACTCCTTTAGCAATTATTGCCTAACCATGACTTTTGCTATTAATCAGGTACTACTTTGTCATTCATTTCTATTGTTGATTAGAAAGGCTAAATTTTTAGCATGCATATGTTTTGGTTTCAAAAAAAAAATCTATAAACCCTTTAACCTATCCCTGAATTCTCTCCCCGTTCACTCAGCGTGTATAAGCAGGCATACCATAAATGGCTGATCTTTTGCTACCGCTTCTAAATCAGCAGAAGGGATTTGCTGAAATCATAAGCTTTATCCTATATTAATGCAGTGGAAGAGAATTTCAAATGATGGGAGTTTACATATTTTAAGTTGTACAAACTAGGTTGATTTTGAGATTCCTAGAAGAAATAATGTATATCTTAAAGATATCACTTTGAATTTTACTTTAAATGATTATCCTTTAGCAAGGAAAAAAGGAACCGTATTCAAGAAGTAAAAGCAAATTTCATCCATTACGATTAAGTATGGAGGCAATAGTTACTTCACCAGATATATTAAGCCTCTTTGGTTCCACTGTGGAAAAAACAAATTACATTAAAATATTTTGTCTGTGATTAGAACTGAATTTTAAAGTAGCTCCTTTCTACTTTCTCCACAAGACAAATGTACCGACCAGAAAGCGCATAACTGAAAAATGAAAGTTACAAACAAATGAATTTTCCTTCATTTTTAGCACTAACCAATATCCACCATGCCATGACAGAAACCAATAAACACTCAATGCAATTTATAATCTCACTAGCATATGGTATTTTCCCAGGAGCTTTTTTAATGTCTTAAACCACTACCTTGAAAAGTATTGAATACTCCTACTTCTATTCTACATTTAATATGTGTCATGATTCTGCCTTTAGAAAGACAAATTAGTCATATGATGACAAGCGGTTCACTAACTACCTGACAAATCAGATGGCTTAAAAAAAAAATCTGTTCTCTTAATTTTGATTTTCAGGTGACATTTATTGTTAGGAATTTGGCAGATAGAACTCTATAATGGTGTGTGCGTGAATGGTATATTTTGGTGCTTATTTACTCATTTTCACTTGAAATATTTATGTGGATATTATGAAAATATGCTATTTTCTTAATCTCACATAAAAATTATGCTTTATTTCTGGCAAGTCAACAGAATAAGATGCCATCTTTAAGTAAGATGTGCTTTCCATCACTCTTTCTTATTCCTAGGCCTCAGTCGTATCTGTATCAATCCACACCACTCTGAGAATATGTACCTGCCCAACCATCACTCACTCTTGAGGTAGTGTCAGGAGAAGGTTGTAGGGACTCACCTGGGATTGACCACACCAGCTATCAGTGGTGACAGGCTTTGTAAAGTTGGCTTGAAGTAGCACATGCTAAATGTGAACCTCAAAATTGAAAATAACTAATGATATACTGGACTTACTTTAACACAAAATTCATTACTTGCTTTGGCCTTTAAAAGCTTTACTAGATATTTTTTATTTATGGTCCTTTCGAAAGAAATGTGAATCCTTTGCTTTCTCAAGACAATTTATGAAATTTAGATGAAGGTATTTAAATTAAAAAGTCAGCAGCTTTTCTCCAAAAGCTTTTTTAGCTGCATCTTTTTAACTTTTTAACTGCAAATAAACAACATTCAAATTTTGTTAAATCCATTCCCAAAGGGGTTTTCTCTACAGTTGAATATGCATTGGGGTTGAATGAGTCCACCTGCATATGGTTACAATATTATCTCATCTTTACATACATGCAGTGAAGTCCCTGAGTGTATCTGCAGTGCCTATCACTATGCTTGGCATTTATTACTTGTTCATTGAATGTTTTTGAATAAGAAGGAAGGGAGGGAAGAAGGAAAGAAAGGAGAGCGGGGGGATACAAGAGAGGCATTCACAAAAAGTCCTGAGAAAATCAATACTAAAAAAAAAAAAAAATCCTAGAACTCTTTTCCTATATCACACATGTCAAAAATGAAACTAAGGGAAGTTAGGAGTAACACAAGTTCTTACTGGAAGAGCTGAGTCTAGAACCTCCACCTGAATCACAGGTTCTTTCTCCTTCTTATTGGATGTTGCTTTCCTAGGAAAACGACTTTCCTATAAGGACTGATAGAAAATCAGCACTTCTTCCCATTCAATGAATTGGCATACTTTTTCTTTGTTTTTTTCTACAAAGTCTATGAATTCTCATTTTCCTTGCTTTACACTATTCCCTCATCTTTAAAACATGTTTAGAAAATTCAACAAGCTATAAACTGGTCTTTGTTTTTTTTTTTTGTTTTTGTTTTTTTTTATAAAGAGATGTGACATTAAGAGATGTCACAAATGTAGAGATATTCAGAGTTTTCTGTATGCTACCAGCAATGCTGTAAAGGTTAGAAAACTGACATGTACTAATAAGACCCATGGCACTAATGAGAGGGTCTGGTGCCATCTAGTATCTTAAAATCCTCCCCAGGGTTCATTACTATGCCATGTTGATCATGTCATTTTTAGTAAATTCAGGAATGACTCATTCCCGGCTGACAGAGAAGGTGCAGAGACTGTTATACTACCTCTGAAGCTCTGTCAGAGAACTTGTCAGAAAATAAAGCAGAGCATTCTTATTAGGAACACATAAAAGTCCCAATTTTCCAGCTTTTTGTCTTAATATATTGAAATTTCCTGTATGCTCTGCTGAAATAAGTAATAATCAGGGTCTGAACAAACATGCTTTACAGAAAAAAAAAATCATCTTCGTAGCTTCACACAAAGGTTACATTATCTTTTTATCGTAGAAATATATATTTTTAACTTTAGTTTCAATGATGTGCAAAAACATCATAGACTCTTCTAAAAAGACCTTGATATTTTCATTTATTTGTTTACTTGCAGAAGAAAAATTTCTCTTTTTCTACATAGAAAAGTCATTGTTCATATCTGCATAAAACTGATTCTAAAATACCCTTTTTGATAAATAAAATCTGCAATGCAAGTGTTGATATGTAATTATTTAAGTGTGTGTTCTTCCAAAAGGTGATGTAGTCTTATTTTATGTTGCTTTCACAAAATTAAAATCCTGCATATGCAATTGTTTTCCATGACACATCTTACAAAAAGAAAAGAGAGAGAGAGAGAGAGAGAGAATTCATTCCATGTTAGTGATCAGATAATTTGGGTACATTTTTGAACTGATCTGTGGCTGTAATCTCTTGAGGCACCTTCTTACATGGAAGCTGGACGTATCCTCTATACACCATGGCCACAAATCTCTCTCCCAGGGACTTGAAATTTGGACTTAAAAAAAAAAAAGAAAGAAATTGGGATTTAGATATTATAGTTCAGTTTGGGTTAATCTCTGGAAGGGAGAGCTTGTAAACTCTTAGGAGATTTGGCTCAGTCATGCTGCCATGTGGACACTGCATGAGACAAAGCCAATCTGTAGATGGAAAGAGTCATAGAAATGTGGAAGACACAGAGATGAAAGAAGGATGCATACCCTTCCTTGAGCCCTGAGGTCCTGACCACTCCCCGATTCCTGCATGCAATCACAATGCTATTCTGCATGCCTTGATTTTCTGAGACAGTTTATTTTTAATCAAAATTACCTCCACCCCCCACCCCACCCCCCGCCGCCTTTGCTTTGCATAGCTTTTCTACTTAAACTTTCTCAAATTAATTTATGTTACTTATACATAGTCGTATTGGGTACTCAGGTCTCAACTGGTGGTGGTGATGTGCGTGTCTATATGTGAAATAAGAATGAGTACCAATTGAGTTTTTGTTGTTATTGTTGTTTTTAAACAAATCTGACTGCCAGAAATGAGGCTGTAGTAGAATGGGACAAGCTACAGAAAAACAGGATGAGAAAACAATGGGTATCCATCCAGTTGGGCCTATCAGGGAAGATGGCTCCAGATGTCGGTGGATAAACAACAACAACAACCACCACCACCCCCAAACACACATAAAGTGTAGAATATTTATCCAGGGAGGTTTTACACACAGCTGGTTCATGAAAAGAGAGGAGGGAAGATTTGTCATAGCAGAGACCCAACCATGGTGACTAAGGTTTAGTGAAAGTATAGGATTTAAATTTAAGACTGCCCCAGAGGTAATTTTTGGCTATAATTGCAGGTACTTTACTGGGGCTGTTAAAGCAGAACCCAGCTACTCAGAGTGGGTTATAAAATGGGAGTCTTGGTTGCAAGAAAAGTCTCAAGTACTGTATCCAGTGGTTCCCAACCAGAAGTGACTTTGCCCCACTGGAAACACTTGGCAATGTCTGGAAGCATTGGTTTGTTACTGACATCCAGTGGGCAGAGGCCACGGATACTTCTAAACATCCTGAACTTCACAGGATAGCCCCCCACAATAGAGAACAATTTGGTCCAAATATCAATATTGCCAAGATTGAGAATCCTTGCTTAACCAGTAAATAAGCTCAAAGTGGTTTTCGGATACTCCATAGTGAATCTCCAAACTCCCTGGTTCTCATCTATGGAACCAAATTGGTTTTAGATAATAAATGCAGGTTGTGGAAAGAGGAGCTGATCCTTGATGGAGTCAAAGTCAACTTCCCAACCAGCAGTCGGTCACTGTAGTTATTTTTATATGATATAGTCCTAGCATGTCTGGCCTGTGTAGTAGCACCCAACCTAACTGTAGCTCAGCAGCCTCAGAGCTTGTCAGTGCTGTGCTTCCTGAAGACTTAAAGCCATTTTATCATGATACACTAAGCCAAAATACAGAATAGGCACCATGGCCCGTTTAATGGTACGCCGTAGCAGAAATACTACGATAGGAGAACCATATATATGCAAGAATATTATAGTAAGAGCCAAAATGTATAAAACTTCTAATTTGTTATCTAGTAACACTGGAAGAGTGAATATAAACTGAAATAAGAAGATGGATCTGTATAATTTCAAATTTTAAAGGTAAATACAGGAAAACGTCGCTATGTCAGTACAGAAGTATGTCAGCTACCCTGTCTCTGCATTAGGCCTCAGACTGGGTAGCTACTGATACTGCCCAAAGATTACGAATGATGCAGGGTTACAGACAAAGGCCCCTCCACACATTCACCCACACACGTGCGAATGCAGCAATACTGTTTGACTGACTCCCCAAGAAACAGTATAAGAACGTCCCTGTCTTTGGCTCTAGTATTAACTGTTTTAGTTTCCCGTTGCTGCTGTAACGAATTACCACAACTTAGTGGCTTCACACAACTCCAGTACATCACCTCCCACTTCTGGAGGTCAGAAGTCTGAAATGAGTCTCACGTGGGCTGCATTCCTTCCTGGGCCCTAGGGGAAGAAAACCCTTTGTCTTTCCCTTTCCAGCTTCTAGGGGAAGAAAACCCATTGTCTTTCGCTTTCCAGCTTCTAGAGGTTTCTCATAATCCATGACTCCCCTTCTACCACCAAACCAGACAATGACTTGAGTCTTTCTCAGGATGCTGTCTCTCTGATTCTGACTCTTTGGCCTCCTCTTCCCTCTGTAAGGACTCTCGGTCCAACAGGATAATACAATCTCCTTATCTTAAGGTCAATTCTTCTCCATGCACCATAACATACCCTTAGATTCTGGGTATTAAGATATAGACATCTTTAGGGACCATTATTCTTTCTACTACACTCTTTAAAGGAGCATTTTACAAATAAGTAGATACAGTTTATTAAGCTGTATTAGTCACAGAAATGAGCTTTGGCATTTGAAAGGGAATAATTACATTAGACATTTAAACAAAGACAGTAAGCAAAACCTTGAGACATTAGAAGAGTTTCATGAATCCTGTAGAAGATTCATTTCTTAACAGAGTCTACCTCCTGGAATATTCATAAATCAAATGAAATTGTAATTTAGGAATGAAGGAATTTCAAGATAACATTCCTTTATCAAATAGCTATTAATTTTATTGTTGCTATAAGATTATGGGATTTCTAATTTTATTAGAAATTTGATATGCCACAAAAATGCTTCCTACACTCCAGTTTGTCACCCCTAAAGATGCAATTCTCTATCAAAAGCTAAAGATAAAAATACTCCTTCCTACATCAGGAACACAACCAAAGCAAGTATTATAGAGGAGACGGTGAATACTGCAGTGTTGTAGGTGATCCTTCACACAGGCCATGAAGAATTCTGAGATGACATTTCAAAGATATGGACAAGCTCAGGATCATTGATATCAATGATAAAGTTGATAGTTTTCTATAAATTAAAATTACCCCTCAGAAGAAGTAGCCTTTGAGCCATTTATTAATTTAGTAGTAATTTAGCAGAAAGTGGACAGAAAATCACCTAACTGCTTCACACAAAGTTAGGGAAAAAAATAAAAATGACATAAAAATAGATCAATAATGCATGTTTTTCCCAGGAAACCTGGGGATTTCCATCATATCCACTCTATATTGACATTTTCATTTTGAGAATATCACAAACACTGATGCACATAATGATGCCTCTGAATAGATTAAAAACATACTTAACTCATTTCTTTTAAGAAGTCAGGGAAATAAACAGTGCATTTAAAAATGCTTACCTCCTAAAATAACAAAATGATAATTTGAAATAAAATGAACACTTTAGCACTTAAAAGGATTTTCTTTTATTCAAAATACCTAGGTATTCTAGAAAACAAATATATATATATATACACACACACACACACACACACACAAGCAAACAAATCTTCTCTGAGGTTCAGGAAGTCCATGAAGTTAAATAATAATTTAAACTATAGAACAGGGGATGCTATAGGGTATAAATAATTGTAAACTCAGTTGTATAAAAATAGGGAATGTGAGATGTGCATTATTGGAAATAAACGCCACATATCTTAGCTATCGTATTTCTATGTATAGGTATCGTGTGTGTGTGTATTCCTGGTCTGACCAAATGCACTTGGAGTTCTGGGAAGGCTAGGAGTATGTCTACATTTCTTATATCCACACAATGCCCCAATGGCTACTTGATCTTAGTGGGCTACAAGGCTTTTTGTTTACTGCATTCCCCAGGACTGAATATTGACATTATCAGATTTAACAAAGTGATTCAATGACAAAGAGCTCTAACACAAATTTTTTAGACGACAAATTCACTGTTATCTGAGTTAGGCAGATTCTATATTTCAAGGAACGCTTCCCAACTTTCTTTATCACACTGGTCTAATTAAACACTGTGGGCCCAGACAAGTTAGCCCTGGTTCCATAACTCAGCAATCACATCGTAAGAAGATTTTTACAAAGTGCTTCATTAAGATTATAACCTTATCCACTGTAAGCTCTTTGATCTAATAATTTAAAATATGTACAGTATATAAATAAACTCTTCGACAGAATATAATCTACACACAATTTTTTAAGTTGCAGGTACATTTTAAGTCCCTAGGAGCATTAAAAAAAAAAAAAAGGCTAGAATTTATTTATTGAAGTTTCTCCTGTTAAGCAACAAAATGAAGCGTCTTTGGATGGAAATGAACAATTTTACTCTCAGGTACGGCAGCATGTGACTAATAGCTTTAAAATAGCAACCAGCTTTGCAATAACCAAAGAAAGAAATTACTGCAGCATTAATCCACATAATGCAGCTGATCTGATATTGCCTTCTCAGTATCTCTCACATCTTAAGATAAATCCACTATACCCTCTTACAATTGAGAAAAAAAAAAAAACTATTAAAAAAAAACCAACTCTCAGTACCTAGAAAATAAATGTTCATGGTTCTCAAAAGCTGGACTGCATTAGGTTGCTAAGATCACCAGGCTGTACTTGCTGTTCCTTGCTTTCTGTGTTCTAGTCTGCATCCGTTTTGTGGGGATGGGATGCACACGGGAAGCTTCCTTAATTTAGTTCCTTTCATCTGAAGATTTCAAAAGCTTTGCTGATGGCTATTATTTACAGTTGCTGAATAAATGGGAGCACTGAGCCAATGGGAGGCTATAACCATTCTATAAATGAATTACAAAGCAGTAGGATCTTGTTAAAACAAGTCAGAATGGAAATCGTCTTAGGCATTCTGCTCTATTCTAAACCCCTCTTCCATTTTTTAAAGCAACTTTCTTAAATTTTTTTTTAACTTTTCTCTTACAAACTTAGATGAATAATGACCTCACCCCCTTGTTCAGACATCGAGTCACTGGACCCTAATTATTTCAGAAATGTAGCCCAGCTGAGGTGCTACCTATGTGGGTAGCACATAAAGAGGTGGGAGGGGTGTGCATGACATTATGACATGCACTTTGAATGTGCTTTAGGGTATACATTGTATAGAAGGGGGAAAAACAGGAGAGAAAAATACATCTTTAGACTGAAAATTGATGGCAAAGGGAATAGAGGAAATTACTATTATGGTTAGAGAGTTAGAATATCTAAAAAAAAAAAAAGGCAAGCCTATGGCAAAATAATTCTGGATGGAGGGCTACTAAGAGACAGATGAGGGGAAGAAATGTGTGCAAGAGGCAGAAACATATAGTTAATGATGGGAACTGCGGGATGGGACTCCTTATAAATACAGTAACACATCTTTCATTAATGAAATATCTATGAAGGCTTTTCAAAGCCACGGCTCCCACAACCAGGTCCATCATCCGAATCACCTCAAGAGCATTCATAAATCAAATCCCATTGTGTACTTCCTGAAGATACTGATTTATTAGATCTGGCTCAGAGTTCAAGAACCTAAACAATATTTTTCAAAGATTCTGTGCTGAATCTGAAAGTATAAATGCTTTAGGAGATCTAACCTTCCGCTACGGTCAATACCTAAGAAGCAAACCTAGCTCTGGGAATAACATACTGGGCTAGTTTCTGACACCGAGAAAGTCAACTTAAAATAGGAACTGAGGAAGCAAGGGATCTGTCCAGGTATCAGAAGTCATACTCAAGAATGTTTTCTGCTGTCACTATGGCTGTATGGTGTGTAGCTTCAGATGCTACTGTGTTACTGGCCCAGATTTTGCCCCCTGCTTTTTTTCTTGGTTTGAACTCTTGGATAGTGACCCCAGTGTAGCCCAGCTGGGATCCTGGATCCTTTATTTATCTGGATCCTTAGGCTGTCCCACAATCTGCTCTCGTTACCAAGTTTATCCCTAGCTTTACCTTCTACTAATATTCACCTCACGAATCTAACAGGCACAGAATCCAAGAAAAGTCTCAACAAAGGTTTTCACCTGTGTGTCTCGGGCTTTCTCTCACAGAGCACACTTCCTCACTCATTCTGACCTTCAATTTAGAACCAGGGAACAACGGCTGAGTGATTTTGCCAAAGTCTATCTACTTCAGTTGAGAAGAATTTTTCGTCACATTGATGATTCATGTTTTTAAGGAATGATCTTTGTGTTGAATCAAACACTGGTCTCCTCGTTAAGATGCACATTTGCAGGCTGCATAACCTACTGAGTTTGGATCTATGTGTAGAGTAGTGAGGAATATGCATTTTAAAACTAAGTTCTGGAAGGTAATTATTGTGCACATTAAAGTCTGAAAGTCTGGGATCCCTGGGTGGCGCAGTGGTTTAGTGCCTGCCTTTGGCCCAGGGCGCGATCCTGGAGACCGGGGATCGAATCCCACATTGGGCTCTCGGTGCATGGAGCCTGCTTCTCCCTCTGCCTATGTCTCTGCCTCTCTCTCTCTCTCTCTGTGACTATCATAAATAAATAAAAATTTAAAAAAAAAATAATAAAGTCTGAAAGTCATTGGAAAGCACAGTGGTCACGTAATTAATTAAATAATTATTTACTTCATTAATTGATTCCATAAACAAATTATTGCCTTCCCTATGCCAGATATGAAATAGACGTTGGGAATATAAAGATGGTTTGAAAAGAATGTACCTCATTCTGATGGGAAAGACAGACAAGCCAATAGATGATTGAAATGGAGCCTGATAAGTGTTAACGAGGAATGAACACAGGGCCCTTTAAGCACCTGGAAGGGCTGCCCAACGGGTTCTGGTGATTCTGGAAAGTTGTCTGATAGCCATGTACAACGCAAGTTTGCTTTATTGAACTGCCAGTTGTTTGTTGCTTGCTTTGTAAATTGTTTCTTTACATCTTTTCCAATAAGCCCACAGTGTTCTTTGCTTGTACAAGCCTTTTGCATTTAGATATTTTAAAATAGCATAAATTTTGATATTGAAAATTATCGTGTTCACACGTAGCCTTAAAAAAAACAACATAAAAATTGTATTAAGACAATCAAAATGCTTTGACCTCTATTTTTGCTGCTGCTCAGTGAAGTGCTATATGATGTTTTGAGATAATATAATTGAGATGATAATGTTTCAATGAACATGGCCTTATTAAATTTTTAATTCATGTAATTAGCTAGGGATAAATTACCCTATTGGCAAAATTTACATCAAAATTATTATGTGAAGAATAAGAGGAGTTATAAAAACCATCTCTTTGAACTGTACACACATTATTTGTTGCTAAGTTTGTCCAGATGTTGCGTTACATGAGGTTTTAGCATATGTGGGCTCTTTTAATATAATACATACAACACTGTGTAAAGATTTAGGTTTTATGTTAAATCACATAAGTGACAGGGAATCTAATACTCATTTTTTAAAAAGTAGAAGTAAATCCAACTTTTGTTTAAGGGTGAGAACCCCATGGTCATCGTTCAAACAATGCATTTTTTTTTCTCTAACATAATGTAAGCATGATGGCTCTACCATCGACTCTGCCCAGTGTCCACTGTGTTAGCAGGGAGACAATACAGTGTGGATAATGCTAGAGAGTTACCACCGAACCAAATGTGCTTGTGCTAATAAAATGTTAAATATCATGTTGTATATAAAATATTTAAAATATTGTGCTTATGTTACGTAGCCAACACTAGGGGGAATATGAAAATCCTCTTATTGAGTAAGCGGGATGAGGCAAAGACATACATATCATTTCATATTATATTTCATGCATGTTCCTTATACATTATAATTTCAGCTAAAGTAGGGTAGGTGTCAAAAGGAAGTACAAGCAAAGAGCTCAAAAAAGGATGAGACCGACTTTAGATGGAATCATAAGCAAAATCTCTCCTTGTGGAGGAAGGAGAACTGAGATGGGGCTTGTCACTGCTACTTATATAGCACATATATATTATACAGCATATAGTATAATGACAATAACAACAATGCTCATCATTGCTGTCATTCCCTGGGTGCCTTCTGTTAAGCAGCCACTCCACTAACTGCTAAGTTAATAAGTTCTTATTTAATATCTCCTATTTGAACTAGATGCTACTCTCCCCATTTTCTAAGTGAAGAAATTGCAGTTAAGCAAGTTTAAGAAATTTTGCCGATTTTGCCATGCATTTTCCGCCGCACTGCCCTATAGCCCTGCCATCAAGACTGGATCTAAATACAAACAAAATCTATGAAAATAAGTGTAATCAGATAGGATATTGGTTTTCAGCCACTTGGTGTTACTAAATGGATCTAATGAGAGCACGGAGTCTTTATCCCTAGAAAAGTGCCTAAAATTATAAGCCAACGTGTTTCTCATCTCAGACCCAGGAATCTGAGATGAGAGTCTGATGAAAACTATGGATCCTTACTCTGAGTTGGTTATCCATGAAATCAGGGGATTCACTGGTTCTCTCAGGTCTGGAATCCTTTTATCTCAGGACTGGGGTCCCTGTAGAGGATGGTACACTAGACACACACAGTCAATTGGGAAAGGAGCTTATTCTGTAATGTTTCTTTACATTCTGTGGGCACCATCACTGAGCTTCTCTCCAGGCCACCGCCACTGGGACATGACTTCCATCATGTGGCCTATTCCACTGGTTTCTTACCACCAGTTTTGCTTCCACTCGGGTACATACTCTACACTGCCTTACGAGTATTTTTCTTATATAAACAGTTGCTACTTCCTAATTTAAAAACCTCTTTTGCTAGCTTTTTACACTAATTACAAAAACTTCTTAGCAATTTAAGATCACTTAGCAAGGAATACTCCATATTCCACAACGTGGACCCCAACCTCATTTCTTTCTTTTTTTTTTAAGATTTTATTTATTCATGAGAGACACAGAGAGAGAGAGGCAGAGACACAGGCAGAGGGAGAGGCAGGCTCCATGCAGGGAGCCAGACGTGGGACTCAATCTCAGGTCTCCAGGATCAGGCCCTGGGCTGAAGGCAGGTGCTAAACCACTGAGCCACCCAGGCTGCCCCTCATTTCTCTTTCTTAAAAAACAAACAGGCAAATACCTATTGAGTATCTTCATTATATACATGTGCATTGGTTTATTTTTATATCTTCCCTCACTTTTCTATAAACTCCTACTTATACTACTAGAGCTAGCTCAAATACTATCTTCTCTGTGAAGCCTCCACCAACTTCCCCACTCACTTTGTTCAGGCACTGCTGGCAGCGAAGTTTTACAGAAATGGACCTACTTTATGTGAGCATGTTCTGTAGACGTGCAAGGCTCAGGTCACAGTTCACTGACCCCTGGGCCCCAGTCATTCAGCTCAACGCAGTGTCTAGAATACACCGTGTGTTCAATAAACAACTTTATTACAAAAGTGAGTGACTGTTGGATGAATGAATAATCACAAAAGTTGCATATTACTTCTAGAACTGTTCTCAATATTTCGTATTGTATTTTTTGTATGTGTATTTTTTTTCTAGTTTGCCTTTATAAAATTTACGAGTGTTCACCTTCAGTTATTACTTCCATCATGTCATAGTCATTATTTTACTGTTAAAAGAAGACACACATGCACTTGTGCACACACAAACATTTATCCCAGTACTGTATTCAGAAAATGGCCAACTTTACAACCAGCTGGTTGAGATATAATTACTTAAAACATATTTGGCAGGCAAAAGAGCATATATATATATAAACTGTTAAAGCTCTTAGAAGCAGCAATTCAGTTTTTAGAAATCTGTCCACCATAAATAATTGTACTTAATTATTTAACTCTAAAATTGTTTAGTACAGCATTTTTTTAAATAGGTAAAGACTTAAGATATCTGTAATTTCTAACCAGCATGACCATATAGAAGAACATATCATATGGGAAAATATTAATCCTATACTGTTAAGTAAACAATGAATTAGAAAACATATATAGACACTAGGGATGACAGACACTGGACTAATAGATACACTGTGAAGGCTAGAAAAGCATTCAAAAGGAAACAACACTGCAAAACAATTTAGAAAAGTAAAAATGGAAGAAAATAGAAGAAATTAAAATGTATCACGTAATTAAAAATGGTGTTAGATATCATTCATACGTTTGATAATAAAGTCAATTTAAGATCACTTAAAATAGATGTTATGTTGTAAGGATACACAGAAGTGTAAGAACTACTATGAGATTTCTACTATATAAAAAGCTCTTAGAAATCAGGTCATGCTTCATGTTTTCCCTGATCTCAGATGAATAATTTAGTAAAAGGGAAAAAAAAAGTGAAGGGTAAAAGAATCATTTTATTCCTTCCCATGCATCATATTTTAAGGTCGAAATATATCTAACACTTTACAATGCAAGCACTATCTGTAAACATTTAAGAATCATTAAAATGTGTAATAAGCACTGAGAAGATGTAAAAGTGGTCCCCGTACTTGCCCAAATATGCTCCTTTCTATGTTGCAAAGCAAATCATGTTTTCTAATGTTAGAGATTTAAAATTGGCTATTATTTCCCAAGCACTAGGTATAAAATTGTGTGTGTGTGTGTGTGTAAGTTTAATGAAAATATGCTCCGTGTGCTATGAAATTATAGATGTGTGATAAATGTTGATTTTTATGAGAACCCTCAGATAACTCTAAATTATTAATAAGAATATACTTATATAATTTTATTCACCCATTCTTTAATTTATTCATTCAATAACATATGGATAAGGGCCTAATACATGTCAATAATGTGCTAAGCTTGCTAGTGACCAAGATACTTTTACTGCCCACATGGATCCCAAATTGTAGCTGCCAAGCAGTGCCTAAGAAAATATACCATATATGTTCACAAGGTATTAGGGAAATTTATGGAGGTAGAGAGGAATGGTCAGAGAATTGAAATGAATTGGACTTTAAATTCTGAATTAGGAATGCCTGGGTGGCTTAGCGGTTGAGCACCTGCCTTTGGCTCAGGTCCTGATCCCAGGCTCCCTGTGAGGAGCCTGCTTCTCCCTCTACCTATGTCTCTGCCTCTCTCTCTCTCTTTGTGTCTCTTATGAATAAATAAATAAAATCTTTAAAAAAAAAACGTAAAAAATAAATAAATTCTGAATTAGGCTAACTTGATGGAGAAGAAAACCAGTAGCCCAAAAGAGAGGAAGAATAGAGGCAGTAGATGCAAAGGTGACTTTGAATGGTAAGAGTAAAGGGTCCTTTGTGTCTGGTCTTGAGTTGACCCTAAGAACTAGAGGAAATATCGCTGGGGGAAAAATGGGCAAAAGTGCACAGAACGCATACTATTGAATTTTCATTTTATTAAAATGAAGAGCCAGAGAATGTTTTCACTTGTTTGCCACGGAATGTTTTTATTGTTTGTTTGCTTATGAGGTAGAGAGGTAAGCAGGTAGGCTAGCTGACTGGCTGGTTGGTCAGATAGCTGCTGATTTTAGCAGGGAAGTCAAACAATCAGAAATTTAGGGAGAAAAGCCAAGAGCAATAAAGATGAACTTACCAAAACTACCATGATAATCATTATGGCCATCAATTAAATATTTAGTGAACTTTTTTTCTTTGCCTGTTGAGAATATAATGGGGACCTCAGGAGTTTAATCAAAAGTTACAATTATTTGAAAATGCTATTAAGATATTCTCTGCATGATCTCTTTTTCCGAAAATAAATTTTTCTTTTGCATACAAAATTTTCTTTCTTTTTTAAAAGATTTATTTACTTATTTTAGAACCATATTTACTTATTTAGAATGAGAGTGTGGGAGGGAGGGGCAGAGGGAGAGAGAGAATCCTTAAGCAGACTCCACTCTGAGTGCAGGAGCTGACACAAGGCTCAATCTCATGACCCTGAGATCATAATCTGAGCTGAAACCAAGAGTCAGATGCTTAACCGACTTTGACACTCAGGTGCCCTGTAAACAAAGGTTTTCAAGCTCAGTTTAGTAAATAATACAGCTGCCTCAAATTATTACAATTGGCTATTACATTATTCCTAATGATGTTTCTCCAAATTTAAAAGCATTTTTCAAATGATTGACTCTATATGCCTTGTTTTTTAATCTTTCTATAAACCATTCTGGTTTATTCAAAGTTTGCTCAAATCAAGTAACAACAACCAAAAAAAGAAGCAATACTTACTTGAAATTCTTAAAAATATAAGTTACCAGGATAAGGATATTATGATTATTTAAAATTTTTCCACATAACAGAAGTTCTAAAACTACAACCTGAATATGTGCAGCCTGTTGCTTTTCATTGGACTTTGGTTTCAGTTACCAAGTAAATAAAACAACAAAAGTTATGACTTAGCTGTTGAGCAGCACATTTTAAAGAAATTTAAAATATTAAAAATTTTTTTAAAAGTTAAAAATGTTAAGAAACTACTTGAGAGTTTTAAGAGTCCTACACTTTAACAGGACCCTTATATGGGAGAAACACACCCTTTAGGATTTCTAGCTTTTTATTCTATATTTTGTAGTTGTAGTCCAAATAACTAAATATAGCAGCAGAATAGGGAAGGACTACCAACTACTGACTGGATAAGTGGAGAGTATGTTCAAAATATTTAGTCATATCTACCAGGGACTGTAATAATATTCCTGGATCTGTTTTGCATCTAATTATTTTTTGGTAAAGATTTTATTTATTTATTCATGAGAGACACAGAGAGAGCGGCAGAGACACAGGCAGAGGGAGAAGCAGGCTCCCTGCGGGGAATCCGATGTGGACGCAATCCCAGGACCCCGGATCACGACCTGACCCAGAGGCAGATGCTCAATCACTGAGCCACCCAGGTGCCCCTGCTTTGCATCTAATTAAAATGACATTTTCTACTTTAGTGAATAAGTTTAATAATAAGACTTCAAATTCAACTTGAATTTTGCTAATATTAGCTATTAAAATGGGCACTCTTATATTGGCTGAGACATCTTTTCTCTCATGGTAGTGCAGAGCTAAGGTAATACTTTATGTATTCTATGGAGGATGATATGTATACATAGATATAAGGCCTTCATTCCTAGGGACATGTAGATAAAACTAAGAAGAAAATCCAAAAAGCAGTACAGGAACAATTCCAGAAGATTAACTTAAAGGAAATTGAAAATAATATAATGTGGATAGCTCAATTTTCCAGAGCCTGGAGGGACATGCTAAATACTGATAAAATAATACAGTACACTCATTTAGCAGGACAAGTCACTCAGTAAAATAACCAACAACACTATCTGCTCATTTCTGACCCGTTGTATAATATGGTAGGTCAGACATGAACTTAGAGGGCTCTTGTTTTTGCCATTCTGTCTCCCTATAACCAGTGGCTCACATTTATTAAACACACAGAAATCACTTAGAGGGTTCTATTAGAGGACACATGTGCACACACACACAGACTTATACTACTGCATACTTATCTTCTATTTAACTGCTATAAATCACACTGCTTCCTAATGTTAACAAGAACTCACAAATAATAATCAACCTAACTGTTAAAATTATGAATACAGTGAAAAATATAAACTCAAGTCAGTTGATTAACATTTTTTTTTTGAAAATGAAATCACAGAATAAAGTTTTATTATCAATGTTAAAATATAACTATTATATCCAGTCCAAAGGTGTAACTCATTTGGAGTTGTTTCAGGCTTAGTCAGTAGAGTGTCATGGGCATTTAATCTAACATATGCTTCTTGCCCCCAAGGATAAAAATCAGTAAACTATTAGTTGAGGCACACCAGTTGATTCTGTGAAGCTCTACACAGAGTCTCATTTAATGTCCTCAACAATTAGGAGAAAAACCAATTTATCTAATGATTAATTTGAGCAACACAGAATGCACATTTAGGTCAAAGAGTGAATTCCGGATTTGACATTGACCAACTTAGCTATCTACATGGATCAAATTAAACAAGTAATGTGGACATATTAGACTGTGAACTTGTATCTTTAATCTGACTTTATTTGGAAGTTCAGCTATTAAATCTGTGTAATCTATTTACCGCAATATATGGCTGAACCTCTAGGATTTGCTCTGTTGGAAGTCCTAAGTGAACATAAAAAGTAGCTCCAAATAAAAGAGGCAATTTACTTACATGGAGAGTACAAATTTGAGTGACTGTGGTGAGGAAGGAAAAAAACACAATTTCTATGTCATTGGAAAAATTGCTCATTCAATACTCCAAGTCAATGTCAATGTTTCTACCTTGAAAATGAAATAAGGAGTCAAAGCACTGGAACCATTTTACTAGTTAACATTTACTTACATTTAGTTATATTGAGTTTGAAATTAAATATTAGAATAGTTACTGAAAACTGCTTCAAACATGTTTACTATGTAAAACTGTAATGAAAGAACACAGAATAATCTTTTGGAGTTTACCATACATTGAAGATTTTTTTAATTTTTTGTTTTGTTTTGTTTTTTAATTTATGATAGTCATACAGAGAGAGAGAGAGAGAGAGGCAGAGACAGAGGCAGAGGGAGAAGCAGGCTCCACGCACAGGGAGCCCGACGTGGGATTCGATCCCGGGTCTCCAGGATCGCGCCCTGGGCCAAAGGCAGGCGCCAAACCGCTGCGCCACCCAGGGATCCCTGAAGATTTTTTTAAAACCTAGAAACAGAGCCACATTCTTTCAAAAATAATGTCTCCTTCATTGATATGTGAAACTAGAAATCTCCAGGTATGAGCTCCAGTATAGCTAAACATCCAGTATACAGAAAAGTTTGAGGCCTTGCCATAAGAGAGTTTCAATAACATGGCATCTAAACTTAGCATCATTAATTTGAATGGCATAGAATAGCATGTTTCTAACAACCAAGTAGCCAAAGAAGAATCTATCTGCTTCCAGCAAAGTTAAAAGAAACTCCTTTCCTTCTCACTTAGCCAAAGGCAGGTAAAAGCAACATTAATCTTAGAACATCTATGACCATTCATTTGATTTCGATAGTTTAAGTGGTGACTTGACAGCAGGAAGCTCAGATAATCACTACGAGTCCTTTCCATTTCCGATTATTTTCCTTAATATAAATTCATTATAGCATAAACTTAGAACAATTACTTATGCCCTAAAGATACAATATATTATCTGCCTATGTTAATTTATCACATTATCCTCTCCTTCGAAGTCATATTTTTTGAAGCAGGGTAAAAAGTTACTTCTCTTCCAAAACTGTCACCATTTTGAAGTTTATAGCAATTAGAGAATTTTGTATCATTGGTTATTACACACAACAGACTTACAAGAAATTTCTCAGAATAAATTTCAAAAAAAGTTGAAAATAGAAAGTAATGGCCCTTATTCACCTATGCCACTTAATGGCTTTTCCTGGAGATGTTTTAATGAGGTGCTGAGAAAATCATCACATGAAACAATCTGCAAGTAACCTAATCATCAAAACAAAGTAACTGGCCTGAAATTTCTAAATCTTAAACCTTCATACATTTCCACAATCAAGTATCACAGGATGTATGATGTTTAAATAAGCTGTAGTTTTTGAAGGATATATTGATATATGATAAAGAGGGAACAAAGTACATTAAACACGGCAAACAATATGTAAAACTTTCTAACAGTACATATGTGCATTTTACCTGCTTAAAAGGAAATGAGAATTATGGGGTCTCTGGGTGTCTCAGTCAGGTAAGCATCTGCCTATGGCTCAGGTCATGATCTCAGGGTCCTGGGATGAGCCCTGTGTCCAGCATCTCGCTCAGCAGAAAGTCTGCCTCTCTCTTGATCTCTCTCTCTGGCCCTCCCCCTGTCATGCTCTTGCTTGCCCTCTTGGTCTCTCTTAAATGTGTAACTTAAAAATCACAAAAAAAGAAAGAGAAGAAAGAAAAAGAAAGAAAAGACAGAAAGAAGAAAGAAAGAAAGAAAGAAAAGAGAAAGAAAGAAAGAAAGAAAGAAAGAGAAAGAAAGAAAGAAAGAAAGAAAGAAAGAAAGAAAGAAAGAAGAAAGAAAGAAAGAAAGAAGAAAGAAAGAAAGAAAGAAAGAAAGAAAGAAAGAAAGAAAGAAGAAAGAAAGAAAGAAAGAAAGAAGAAAGGAAGGAAGGAAGGAAGGAAGGAAGGAAGGAAGGAAGGAAGGAAGGAAGGAGTCAATACATTTCTAGATGATACTAAGAAGGTCTCTTTCTGAAGGTATCTAAGGTAAAGAATTTAGAATGACTTTTTGGTGCCAATTAGAAGAAACTAAAAGAGTGCTTTCTCTGAGCCTGACACTATGGTAGACAATTAATAAATTAATATCTGATAAAAACATTTAATACGGTCCCAGTATACAAAATCAATGTACAGAAATCCATTGCATTTCTATACACTAACAATGAAGTGAGAGGAAAAGAAATTAAGAAAGCAATCTCATTTACAATTGCACTGAAAATAATAAAATACCTAGGAATGAACTTAATGAAGGAGGCAAAAGACATTTACTCTGAAAACTATAAAACATTGATGAAAAATCTAAGATGACATAAATGGAAAGATGTTCCATGCTCATGGATTGGAAGAATAAATATTGTTAAAATGTCCGTACTACCCAAAACAATCTACAGATTCAGCGCAATCTCTATCAAAATACCAACAGCATTCTTCACAGAACTAGAACAATCAATTCTAAAATTTGTATGGAACCCCTAAAGACCCCAAAGAGCCAAAGTAATCTTGAGAAAGAAAAACAAAGCTGGGGGTGGCATCACAATTCCACATTTCAAGTTATACTACAAACTGTTCTCATCAAAACAGCATGGTACTGGCACAAAAATAGACACATCAATCAATAGAACAGGACAGAAAGCCCAGGATGGAAAACCTTAATTACATGGTCAATTAATCTTCAACAAAAGAGGCAAGAATACGCAATGGGAAAAAGAGTCTCTTCAACAAATGCTGCTGGGAAAGCTACATGCAAAAGAATGAAACTGGACCATGTTCTGACACCAGACACAAAAATAAACTAAAAATGTATTATAAGGACCTAAGTGTGAGACCTAAAATCATAAAAAATCCTAGAAGAGAGCTATAGGCAGTCATTTCTCTGACATGGCCATGGCAACATTTTCTAGGTATCTCTCTTGAGGTGAGGGAAAAATAAAAGCAAAAAATAAACTATTGGGATTACAACAAAATAAAAAGCTTTTGTACAGCAAAGGAAACAATCAACAAAACTAAAAGATAACCTATTGAATGAGAGAAGATATTTGCACATGACATATCCGATGGAGAATTAGTATCCAAAATATATAAAGAACTTACAGAACTCAACACCAAGAAAAAAAATAATCCAATAAAAAATGGACAGAAGACATGACAGACATTTCTTCAAAGAAGACATCCAGATGGTCAAAAGACAAATGAAAAACTACTCAACTTCACTCATCATCGTGGCAATGCAAATCAAAACTAGAATGAGATATCCCCTCACACCTATCAATGGCTAACATCAAAAAGAGAGGAAGTGATAAATGCTGGGGAGGATGTGGAGAAAAATGAATCCTCATGTACTTTTGGAGGGAATGAAATATTGTGCAGGTACTGGGGAAGACAATATGGAAATTCCTCAAAAAATTAAGAACAGAACTATTCTATCATTTAGGAATCATACTACTGAGTTATTTACCCAGAGTAAAAACATTAATTCAAAAGGATATATGCACCCCTATGTGTACTGCAGCATTACCTACAATAGCTAGATTATGGAAGCAGCCCAAGTGTCCACTGATAGATGAATGGATAAAGAAGATGTGGCATACATATATGAATATTATTAATACATACTGTTAATGGAATATTATTAATATATATGAATAGGTATATTAATTACCTATGATATAAATTAATATATAATGGAATATTATTCAGCCATAAAAAAGAATGAAAATTTGCCATTTGCAACAACTTGGATGGAGGTGGAGTATAATGCTAAGGCAAATAAGTCAGTCAGAAAAAGACCATCTGATTTCACTCATATGTGGAATCTATAAAGGAAAAAGAGAGAGAGAGAGAGAGAGAACCCCAAAAAGCAGACTCTTAAACTATAGAGAACAAACTGGTGGTTACCAAAGGGGAGGCAAGTGGGAGGATGAGTGAAATAGATGACATATATCAACAGTACACTTATCATGATGAGCACTGAGTAACGTATGGAATTGTTAAAACGCTGTATTATACACTTGAAACTAGTATGACACTGTATGTTAACAATGGAATCAAAAACTTTATAAAAACTGTTTTAATAAATAACATATTGGGATCCACTTTATTTCTCCCCAAAAGGCTGACAGTTACATGCCGTTACTCCTATTTTTTTTTAAATATGTGTAGATTAAGGCTCACAGAAAGTAAATATTGTGCAAGGGCACATAGTAAATGCCATTAGATGGGGCGTGAACTCAAATTCATTAATTTAAAAGGTGTGGGTATTTTTTGGATAGTTCAAAAAACAAAAGAAGAGAAAATGAAGCTATCAAATCCACTCCATAAAATTTTGTTTTTCATGTTGCATGTCAAACATTCCCTTTACACTATTTGGAGAAAAAATATGAAAGCAGTACAGTATAGCAATAAATACGTAACTTGATATGACAAATAATGTTTGCTTTACACATATATTTTTACCCCTGGACTTTATATAGAACAGGAACGTCTGTGCAGCAGAGAGTTTAGGATTACTAAGGTATTCCTAAATTCTATGGTATCGATAGCTATCCATTCGAGTGTCCTCAATACAGCAGCTATGTTAGATAAAGCAATCAGCTCTGTGCCTATGAACTGACTGCTTTTAACTCAAACACTGCAGGAGCCAGAATGATGCTCATGACAGTTCTGGCAGGGCCATTCTGGAATAGCAGAAGAATCACCTCAGTGAAGAAACAGTTTTGTAAATCATTAACCTGGGTTTGGTTGTGATAAATAACGTTTTACATAAAATAGCCTAAAGAACAAGTTAGCACGTACAAGGGCAAAATTACTCATAACATCCAAATAATGAATCTGGAAACTACTCATCAGCCTGACTTTGAAGAGACTGCCTCTCTTAAAACATTGTTTGCTATAACCCAGCTTTTGATATTTGATATTTTGGATATTTGGACACATGAGGTGAATAGGGAAGAAAAGCCAAACAACCTCTTTCACTTCTAATCAACAGAAATTTTAAATTTGAATTATCCAAGGAGTGATGAATAATATATGTCTATTACTGAATAGCAAAAAAAAAAAAAAAAAGAAAGGTATACTTATGTATGGATAAACAAAATGACAAAAACTAATCATCATTATCTCGTGGGGTTACCTTATTTATTTATTTATTTATCTTAAAAATACTTTTTAATCTGATTTTTTGAAGGGGGTGTATAGTACAGGAATTAAATGGAATCTCTATCCAGTTCCACTCTGCCAGAACTGTGTGGCCTTAGAAGACTCAGCGTACTTATCTGTGAAACAGAAATAATAAGTGTGCCTCTCTCATAGGGTTACTGTGAGCATGAAGCTAGATAATACGTGTGCATGCCAACCATACACCACACGCCGTACCACTGGCATGGGTTAAGCTCTCTGTAAGTGACAGAAATCATTATCATCATCCTAAAATTTATCGCCATCAACAGGGAGTATGTCATTTCTAAACTGATACTGTCTTATTCATTTTTACATTTCCATTAGTACTTAATGTAACATATTCTCTTTAGGAAACCAAGAAAAGAAGAGCAACGCAGAAAGTATTTGGTTTGAGAAATCGCTAAAAACATTTTTTAATTTATTAAAATCAAAAATTTAGAAATTACTAAAACCATTTTTGTACCTTTTTTCTTCATTAGTTAATGTGGTTCTAGTCGAAAATAATCACTTCCAACAATTATCCAATAAGGACCATGAACATGAATTTATGGTGAGACAGTAAGTCCCAACCTGCTCTCTTTCCTTAACAGCTAACCAAAGAAATTTCTCGATTCCACTTCTTGACCTTGAGAAATGCCCAAGCTCTCAATAAAGGTTTGAAAAGGGCTCTCTATAAAGGTTTTGACTCAGAATAGGCTTGAATTGTATCTATATTGTATGACTACATTTAAACAAACATACGTTAAACACTCCCCATGCTTATAATTGTGAACCCAAAATAACTATAATGCTACAACTTAAATACAACAAAACTATAAAACCAATAAAAATCAGATTAACATGCTGAATTAAATTAACAAGTTAATATAAATAATGATTTCTAAATGAAATCATCTTTAGCAATTTGAAATGTAAGTAATTGCTAAACAATGAACCTTTTGAATTCAGCAAGTCCATCCTAACAAATATGCTATGTGAAGATCACTCTCCCATCACTTTTCCTACTGGACGATGTCAAATCTTTCAGTGGTGTGGGTTAAAGTAATTTGGCACCTCTTTAGTGAAATGCATTATTTATGTATCGTGTACTTCTTTTCTCAGTAGCCCTAGACAATTAAATACAACGACATGGCACCAAATGTCTATACATACAAATTCCAAAGTGAGAAGTAAAATCTAGCAGTAGAATATATAAATATATATAAATACATAAATATATAAATGTATGTAAATATATATATTAAACAAGAGGTTTCTATTTATTTTTGATTTTCACCAAAAAGATCTCACTCATTCCAAAACAAAATTATTGTAGCGAATACATACGCCTCGGAGAATACACTCGTGGAAAACCCACATATATGGTGCTTTGTTCTGGTCCATCAGGACCAGTTTCCATAGAAGAACCTTCACTGGGGTGTGATTCTTGCTTTCAGTTGGCTCCCATTGATTTAAAGCTTTCCATCTGTCCTTTTATTTCCAAACTTCCCGGCCCACGACTCTAGTTCGGTTCTCTCTTGTCTCCTTCCTAAAACTACAAACCAGTATCTTCCCATCCCCCAATTACATCCTCTTTTCCCTCGGCCTGAGTCAGAGATCCTGGCCTCTAACTTGCTGAGCAGGGGAGACTGATGCACACATTTACTCATTCAGCATATTCTCCTTGGTCGTCCACTTTGAACAATACCACAGGTGGGTACTGGGGGTTGGGGAATGGATTATGCAGATAACATTGGGCCAAAAGGCCTCCTACTAAGCAATCATTTGCATCAGCAGGTATAGTTCACCAATTACAGAGAACCCTCCACAGCTGAATTTAAAAGTTGGCTTTTATCCAGTGATAGAAAAATACTTCCCTGAGGGCAGAGGTTAATTTCTAAATCTACATAAAGTTTTCTTTCTTTTTCTACCGTAAAATTTTCTACATCGTCAATAATTTAAAATCGATACCAGACACTCTAAACTTCCATTTTTCCCATACATAATTAGTAAACACTCACACTGTAACCCATTCATTAAAAAATATTTAATATATCAAACTTTAAAAATAAAAACACATTTCCAATCATCTACTTCTATGGAAAACAGGCAACAGCTAATATGTATATATCAGAATTCCAGCCTGAGACTCTCGTATACTTTCTTTGATTATATAAATATGTGTTGGTGACTGATATTCATGTGTGATGATGATCAAGAGACCCTGTAAAATTCATAGGAGTGTTAGCAATAATAATATTTGCAAAAATGACCTTTTATGACCAGCATATTATTAAGAAAGGATAGAGCACTAATTCAGAAGAGGTTCATTCTTGCACCATAATAATATTAAAACAAATAGAAGTTTCACTACCACTAAAAAAGTAAATCCTTAACTGTTAAAGAAAAATAGTTAATAAAAAAAAAAGAAAAATAGTTAATAGAGAATATCCATTTACTCCAACCATCTGATGATCAAGGTTTTCCTATCTCTGTCATTCATAAAAGGACATTTAAAGAATTATATTCCTAATCAATTTATAAAATACAATTTGGATTTCATGCTGCTTTCTTAATAGCTTCCATAATGAGAAGACCCAGGGGTATAGCTATAAGGAGTACCACGTGCTTAGAAATTTAGTGCAAAAGTCTATTTGGTTTATGCAATGACGTATTGGCATCAATACAGCCACTCAAATGTAAAAATGATTTACAAATATTCTTCATAAAATTATCTATTAGAATAGAAAACAATGATAACTATTGCTATTTGGGGCAATTTTTCCAAGTCATCCTCTTTACTTCCTTGAATAGACAAAATGAAGTTACATAAACTTCAATTTATACCAAAATATTTTGACCATAATTTTTAAAAAATCTCTAATTAACATGACATCTTTTTTTAAGGGGGGGGGATTTTACTTATTTATTCATGAGAGACAGGGAGAGGCAGAGACCCAGGCAGAAGGAGAAGCAGGCTCCCCACAGGGAGCCCAATGCAGGACTTGATCCCAGGACCCCGGGGTCACGCCCTGAGCTCAAGGCAGATGCTCCACCGCTGAGCCCCCCACATGTCCCTAAGTACCATGACATCTTAAATAAATATCACATGTATATTCATTCAGTGTGTCATTCAACTATTTATTCCACAAAAATGTATGAAGAGTCTGCTGTGTGGCAGACATTATTTTACCACCTGCTGGGGAATTCAGCAGAAACCAAAACAGACGAAGAGTCCCTATCTTCAAGGAGCTTCCGTTCTAATGCGGAAAGAGAAATGATAAACAAGACAACAACAACAACAACAAAAAGTATGCAGCATGTTAGACAGTGTAAGTACCCCGAGGAAAAATAAAGCAAGTGGTGATGGACATGGTGCTTTAGTTCGTTTCGTAACATGACACTGAATAAAGAAATGGGAGTTGGTGAGGACAGAAATATCCTTGAATTATTGGCATAGTTTCATTGTAGATGCTTATTACAAGAATATGAGGAGAATATAATTCCTCAATATTTTCCCCTCCATTTCCTTAAAAAAAATATTCTGGAAAGTTGCTTTAATATAAAAAGTGTGAAGACAACATTAATAATATTAAGACGTGTGGAGGTTTCTCAAAGAGCTAAAAATAGACCTGCCCTACGACCCAGCAGTTGCCCTGCTGGGGATTTACCCCAAAGATACAGATGCAGTGAGACGCAGGGACACCTGCACCCCGATGTTCACAGCAGCAATGTCCACAGTAGCCACACTGTGGAGGGAGCCTCGGTGTCCATCGACAGATGATGGATAGAGAAGCTGTGGTCTATGGATACAGTGGGATATTCCTCAGCCGTTAGAAGCGACAAATACCCACCATGTGCTTCGACGTGGATGGACCTGGAGGGTATGATGCTGAGTGAAGTGAGTCAGTCGGAGAAGGACAAACATTATATGGTCTCATTCATTTGGGGAATATTAAAGATAGTGAAAGGGAATAAAGGGGAAAGGAGGGAAAATGAGTGGGAAACATCAGAAAGGGAGACAGCACATGAGAGACTCCTAACTCTGGGAAACGAACTAGGGGTGGTGGAAGGGGAGGAGGGCGGGGGATGGGGGTGACGGGGTGGTGGGCACTGAGGGGGGCACTTGACGGGATGAGCACTGGGCGTTATGCTGTATGTTGGCAAATCGAAGTCCAATAAATAAAATATTAAGACGTGGCTCTTGGTGAGGGGCAAAGAATAACCCAGTGTTTCAGACAGCAGTGAAGTCCGTGGGGCTGTCCGAGATTGCCAGTAGAACAGACGTAGAAGTGGTTTCTACATTGTAGGTTAAAAAGAAAAACAGAGAAGGACGGGCGGGACGCCATAAAGATTTCTGAATTTCTAAAGAGAGAAGAAAGGGAGTCAACTCTGACTCTCGGGGCCTTTTCAGAATTGCTAAGGGATCACCAAGGATTGTCTGGAGCCGCCCGACGCTGTATGTGGCCTCTGCACGGCCCCCTCAGCCCTGAGAGACCCGCGGGCTTCCGAGACCACCCTGCGTCCTGAAGAGCCGCTGAGGCAGCAGGGGACAAGCGTGGCAAGGGGGACAACCGGCCATGCGTCCACGACCTCACCGCTGGACGTGGAATGGATGGGGGGGCAGAGGCGCTCGGGGCCTGGCGCGTCCCCTTCCAGGCTGAGGAGGGAGGACAGCCATCCGCCTGGGCCTGTCCACCCGCGGCCCCCATGAGGCCCTGCCGTCCTGACACCCTCCCGACTGTCCGGCCCGGGCCGCAGGAGCCCCAGGGAGGTGCTGCGTGGTCACTCGTGGGCA
This sequence comes from Canis lupus baileyi, assembly GCF_048164855.1. Lineage (NCBI taxonomy): Eukaryota > Metazoa > Chordata > Mammalia > Carnivora > Canidae > Canis > Canis lupus. Next base: position 2,430,346 of record NC_132855.1, read on the forward strand.
AGGGAGGCCTGGGCGGCGGTGGCAGCAGCGGGCGGGCGCTGCACCGGCCCCAGCGACGGGGGATGCCTGTGTGCCGCAACGCAATAGAGCGGGCCCAGCGGCTGGAAGGCAGGGCGCACGCCAACCGAGCTATAATCGCGAAGAGAAGGAGAAACATATGAAAATACTGGTATGTGACTGATAAAACTGTGTGTATCGAGAACATCTTTCTTTCCTCAAAACCTTTAATGTTGTCTTTGGCTAGGCATAGCTCACAGTTCAGCTATTTCTAGAACATTAATGAGTCTACAAATGAAAACATCATATCCTTTGGAACCGTGTTTTTTTTTTTTTTGCTGCATAAATTATTGGCTTTGATGGCTGTTTCTTACTAAGAATTTGGAAGAATTGAGTAATCTTTTTCCTGTGCCAATTTAGAAGTTAAATTTGCCCCTTTTTAGCATTCATCCGTTTGCTAAGTCTCCCTACACTCGGGGTAAATACGATTGGTGACGACTTGGATATTTCAAAAGTTGGAAAAATGTGTCCATTCAAACACTTATGAAGCACTTGCTTTTTTTTTTTTTTTTTGCCAGGCCCTGATCCAGGCATGGGATTCTCAGTGACACGTTAGGGGCTCCCATATTCAAGAAACTCATTATTAACAAAATGGTAAGATTCATACTTTAGGTCAAGTTGTGGTACCGATGGTTTTGTTCACACAAAGGACTCAGTAATGAAACAGCCTGGGAAGGTATGAGAGGCTGCTACTCTTTCTGCAATAATCATCTTTCTTCTATAAAAATGGAGTTCGGGCTAGACACAAGCGACCCCTGCTTGAAACTACCTTACCAGCCTTCTATGCAGCTGGCCTTGGCCACTATGGCCGTGTGATTGGGTTCTGACACATGAATGTGAGTGGCAGTGATTTGAACCAGTTCTGAATTCGCTCTCAGAACGGCTGGGAGTATAGGTTCAAGCAAAGATTCACTGAGCCTGTTAGCTATGTCTTCCCTAATGTCTTCCAGGCAGAAAAACCAAAGATTTTGTGTATCTGTATAAAAGAGATTTAGATTAAGCACACCTAGATGATAGAGCTTCAAGGGGTGTGCTATTCGGCATACCCGAGCTAGCCTGCCAGCCACATGAGTGCACCATGTTGGGGGTGCTTCCTCAGCACCCAGGGGAGATGCCCCAGCTGGGGCAGCATGGAGCAGGCCAGCCGCACTTGCTGAAGTCTCCCCAAAGAGCAAACAAATGAACAAAAGGAATGATTGTTGTTTTGAGCCACAAAGTTCTAGGGATAATCTGTTATGGAGCAATAGACAACTGATACACGTGCCTAGTTTACAGAACAACGGTCCTGGGGTGCCTGGGGGGCTCAGTCAGTTAAGCGTCCAACTGTTGATCTCAGCTCAGGTCTTCATCTCAGCTTCGTGAGTTCAAGCCCCACAATGGGTTCCATGCTGGGTGTGGAGCCTATCTTCAAACACACACACACACACACACACACACACACACACACACAAACTCACCCCAAAAAAAAAAAGCCCCACAAAAATAGTTCCATAAAACTAATTTTAAAACTTTCATAAATATTATTCAGGCATATTCAGGAGTTTCAGGTGTACGCTGAACTTACGTGCCACCAATCAAAGGAAGAGAAGGACTTCATGCTGATGGGTCTACCATAATATCATTTAAATATTAACTTTGCTAACAGCCTTTTGCTTTCTATTTTTCTTTATTCAGAAAAGTTGTCAACGGATATATAACTGAGAAGACAGGATGCAACATATACAACTTTGTTACATTTTGCCACCTATAATTTAATGGAAAGGGTAAGGTAGACAGATCCTGTCTCACTAACCCAGCCTTAGTTTCACGTAAGCAAGCACATGATTAAGACAGGTTGGAGGATAAAATGAAGGCGAGTTGCACTTCATCTTCTTAATAATTGAATAATATTTGATATTGCCAGAGAATGACTTTTTTTAAAATTTTTATTTATTTATGATAGTCACAGAGAGAGAGAGAGAGAGAGGCAGAGACATAGGCAGAGGGAGAAGCAGGCTCCATGCACCGGGAGCCCGACGTGGGATTAGATCCCGGGTCTCCAGGATCGCGCCCTGGGCCAAAGGCAGGCGCCAAACCGCTGCGCCACCCAGGGATCCCCCCTGAGAATGACTTTTTAAATTAAGCTTTGCATTATAATTTTTTTTTCTTATGAGTTGAGATAAATGGGAAATATGGCACACTCAGCAATGTGTGCAGGTGCATGTGTATATATACACACATATTTACAAGTATGTATTTTATACACACACACATGTCCATTAAACGTGGAGTCAAATGTTGCTTTTCTAGTTATATTTTTTAAAGATTTTATTTACTTGAGAGAGAGCAAGATAGAAAGAGCACACAAGCAAGAGGTAGAGGGAGAGAAGGAGCAGCAGACTCCCCACTGGGCAGGGAGCCAGATGTGGGGCTCGACCCCAGAAACCCGATGTCATGACCTGAGCTGAAGGCAGATGCTTACGTGACTGAGCCATCCAGGTGCCCCTATTTTTATATATTAAAAAATGTTTTACTCATGTCAAGTCCTGTCACTTATTTTGCCATGTGTCAACAGGTAAGTGAATTGTTTTTTGGTTTTGGGGTTTTTGTTTTTTTTTTGTTTTTTTTGTTTTTTTTGAGAGATAAGTGAATTTTGATGAAACTTTAGAGTATATCAGTGATAAACCTGATGAATGTACATATTTTCTTATACTTTAAAAGGCCTCCAATAGTTTAAAAGAATTACTACATGCTAACCAAAAAGAAAAATTTAACTCTAATATTATTCACAGATAGTGTTTATTTTCCTCAATTAAGTAAACTGTTCAAGGCAAATTAGTGACCATAAAATGCTGCAAAGACAGTAAGACAGTAAATACATGCAAGTACAAGAGCAGTCTTTGTAGCCTGGATTCTGTTTGCTGATACAGAAGTGAACAAGACAGAAAGAAAATCTGGCAGAGGAAAAAAAAGAGAGAGATGAAAAGATACAGAAGTAGCTTAAATAACGCTTTGAGAATCCAAGTGAAAGTGATTTTATACAAAGAAGAGTAGTTAGATATCACTCAAAACTAATTTCAGAATAATTCTGCAATATCTAAACCTTTAAACTCACTTAAATACTGTCTTCAGGAGAAAAGATAAAATCACAGATGGGTCTCAGAATCATGTGCGTCCTAGGTCAAAGTTGCAAAATCAGATGTGACTGGTGGTTCAAAGAGTGATTGTCATTTAAGATGACGGGAATGGTGTGACCAGCAAACACATCCACTGAATGACACTGACCACTAATTTCCAAACTCTGAACAGGAATTAAGAAAGATCATGGGTAACATGCATTAAATATATTCTTTAAGGACACAGAAAGATGATCTAAAACGTATTAAAGAGTGACCCTTGGAATTTCTCCATAGGATTTCTTTTGGCTAAGTACCCCCAAAGTCTTCATAATTTTGCAATATAATTCAATTTGACTATTATTTGCTGAAGCTACTGTTTAGTTATATGAGAGAGTTAATAGAATGAGAAAAATATACTCCTGGAAAATACCTCAATTAATCTTTGCAGGTTAATGCTGATCCTGGACTCAGAATAGCAAAAGGTAAGAAGTCAACAGGAATAATGAAATAGACGTTTCTATTCCAAAGTGAAATTTTAGCAACATGTTGCAGTGGTACTTAAAAAACAATCAGAAAAAAAAAAACAAAACAAAACAATCAGCAAGTCATTACATTTGCATTTGAATTCTACTAAGGGTAACCATTATTAGTTCATTTGGGATCCCAAAAAAAGTGCCTTATTAATTATTCTAAGTTGAATAGAATGCTTTCCTGTGCCTGCACACTTCCAGTAGCTAAACAAAATTTACCACATTCATGTTGCCAGCATGGAAATCTGTGCTATTTAAATTTTTCATTTGTGCTTTTAAATGCCCTAATCAATATTTGACTAATTAGGATCTCAGTTTCATTTTCAGTCTTTAAACCAAGAGAAGATTATATGGGTATAGTAAAACAAAATTGTTATGTTTTTAGATTCTGAACATTTCTCTGCTTTCCTGAATTAAAAAAAAGAAAGGAAAAAATACATTTTCTTCTAATTGGAATATGTTTCATAATCAGCCACATATTCTCCAAACTCAAGGAAAAATAAAAATGTGTTCAGCATGACAAGGCAGACTCAACTAGATTAAGTATAAAATCAAGTAAATAAATCATATGAAACTACTAACTATCCTAATTCATAAATCTATAAACAAACATTGTGCATTTCACTTTTAAGTTTTATCATTTTCTTGGACAGTTTTCTCTTTAACTAATGAGAAAGTACTTACTAGTTTCCTCCTATCTATCTATCTATCTATCTATCTATCTATCTATCTATCTATCTATCTATCTTAGAAACAGTGAGCGTGAGTGGGGAGAGGACCAGGGAGGAGGGACAAATAGGCTCCAGACCCAGTGCAGAGCCCAATGTGGGTCTTGATCCCAAACTCTGGGATCGTGACCTGAGCCAAAATCAAAAGTCATCCTCTCAACAGACTGAGCCACCCTGGTAAGCCCCCCACTCCTTTCTCTTTCTGAAAATTAAATGGCATATAAATTGTTTTTATATACCTAAAAATGCTTTTTTTTTTTTTACCAGAAATAAAATTTCAATCTAATCAAACCTTATAATACATCGTAGAAACTATCCTCTCATAGTTTTGGCATATTTTGTTTCTTTACAATTTTTACTTATATTTTTTACTAATATTTGGGAGTATCCTAATCTCTGAGGATGACTGAATCTTCCTTAGTTATATCTGAAATTATTAACATTTCTATGTATTATTCTATCCCATTAATTTATGACTTATTTTTCCATGTAGTACTAAAAAGGCTTTCTTTCTTCTTTCTTACTACATCAAATTAAAAAGATAATGAAGAATTTGGCAGAACGTAGCCACAAATAAATCTGTCATGTTTTATTTTCATTGTGTATTATATAATTATCAATAAAATTTGAAATAACTTCCCTTAAGCAAAAAACAATTATAATATATAATCACCTTCCACAAAATAGGATTTTTATTATGTGTAATATTTTGTTTCCTGAGTTCTTTAACAATATACTCTGAAGATGTTTCCTGTCTTTAAGTTTTGTGTAAGTAATACCTTGGAATTTTTTATGTGTTTGATAACTCCTTAAGAAAGTATTTTGTGAATTTAAAATAATTTATTTAACTCACAATTATTGGTAGGTTGTCATTGCACTTGAGATAAATGCATCCAATACAATTTTTAAGAACATATAAATATGTATACTTAAACTTTGTAAAACTGGTAATATATCATAGGGCAGGATGCTACCTCAACTTGGGTTTGGGGAAAGGACTTGTATCAATCTTTCTTTGTCATAGTTTTCTATATATTATGGCCATGATTTGTCCCTGGAGTAGTCAATGCTTATATGATGACTGGATATTTTTCTTACAAAAAATATTTAATGTGTTATCATTAGTAAATTGGTAGATCTAAAATTTGCTCATAGCAAAATCACAAAAAAAGTAAGATGTATTCAATGCTATCCATCTAAGGACTTAGGCTTGAAAATCTATTGACTATTTGAATTCCTATCTCCTGTCTTTAACTTTTCTTTTTGCTATTTCCCAAAGTCATACTACTTAGGAATTTGTGCTGTATCAGAAGTCACGGTAGGTCTTGAGTTGTCAGGCTCCAATTCATCATCCACACACTCTCTGACCTAGAGATCCTACTTATTTCAGAAGAAATGCAGTGCTTTATAAATGGAAGAGGAACGACTTAGATGAATGGACAGACATTGCCATCCTACAACACACAAATGCAGTCCTGATTGGTTCTTTTTCTAGGACTATTAATGATGACGATGTTGGTAAAACAATTCTGGCAAGGTTTTATATTACTCCTATAAAAAATATTCATGACCATCACTGTCCTTTTCTTTGTGCAGTAGGTATACCTGAAAGTTTTCTACAATGTAAACTGGCACTATGATACTGGGCCATACTTCTACTTTCTTATAAATGCATATTTTTGCATATTAGGTATACTTATTTATTGCAATTATTATGTAAGTCCTATTTCCTTCAGAAAAAAAAAAATAAAAAGATATATGTCAGGACAGAAGAGGTTGTGTTGTGGTGACAAACCCAAAGCTCAGTATCATATCATAACATCATAATTAGTACCAATGAGAAATTTAAATTTCATTGATATAAAGTATATTAGTGTCTGTACCACTCCCGGGCAGATACCGTACACGTGATGCACGCAGCGATTTAAGCCAATGTGACTTTGTGTCTGTCTTTACCATCTGCACATGAGTCTCAGTTCGCAGCAGCAAGGCAGAGAAACCAAATAATAAGCTTAACCATATTTCCTTGCCCCTGCCCACACGTCACATGTACTTCTCCCAATCACATTTCAATGTTGAAATCACATTTCAACATTATACAGTCTGGGTAACTCAAGACATCTGGAAAGTCTACACTCATGTGTACTCAACAAAGAGTACTGATCTCTTAGAAAATTTTCTTTTAGGAAGATTTCCAGGCCACAGGCAGAAATAGGGTGTGCAGGGATTTTAAGAATGACTTTAAGAAAGGCAAACTTGAAATTTCCCTGGCAGTCACCCACAGACATTTGTGTCTATTTTATTTTATGGAAATAAACAACATTTAGCACATCATTTTTCAAAGTTGCATAGTCAAGGGACAAGAAAGCTAAGGTCATGAAATTTAAGCTGAAAGTAATCAGTTGTGACCTTAAAGCATGACACATTATCTAATTTTTCTGTGCCACCATTCCATCAAGTAATAGTAATAATAATTCAGTAATCATTTCTCTTTCCCTGACATATGTTATTACATATGGATGAGGAACTTCTTCTGTGGCTGCATGCCAATAACCAAAATATTATCAGTGGTATTTCAAACTCAACTACATTATCAAGATTGGAAATTCCATGGTTCATAGAAGACACACTGTCTTAGTTTCCTGGGTTATGCTATATGTTAGAATCATCTTATTCTATTCTTAAGAAAGAGTTAACCTTGAAGAGAAAGCACATTGAACTTTTTTTTTTATATATATATAAAAAACTTGCATGGGTAGAGATCTATCTGCTTTTAAGTAACTATTAAAATTTTCTGGCCACTTATTTCAGTTTTATTGTATTTTCAGTTACAAATGAGTTCTCCTCTTAAACATGCATATAAATTCCCAGCATAGATTAAAGTAGAAGACATGAGCCATTTGCTACTGAGAAAAGTAATATTACAACTAAGATTTTTATCACCCTCTCAGTCCCTAGAATAGTTTCAGAATATGAGATTCTATATTTTTAAAAAGTAAGAGTCTTAAACAAAAAAGCAAATTATTCAAGGAAACTTTCTATTTCTTGCTACATTTTTGAGATGTTGGCATTTCTGAGCTCTTACTTAACAATGAATGACCTCTTAAAATTATGTTGAAAGCAGAAATTATCCCTAAAGATTGATAGGGATAGGTAAGCCAGTTAACAAAACAAAACAAAACACCCCAAACGCATTCTTGTGAACCTGCTTTGCATGTAGTTTTGTTCTAATAATAATATCTATTATTCCAAATATCTTACAGACTTAACAAAAGACTTTTATATAATTATTGTGCTCTATCATATTATATTCAGTTAAATTACTGTACTTACTTAAAATTCTATGTATTATGTGTCACTCGAGGAAATACATGGGTTTAGTGAATTCTTTAGCTTATTCTTAATTCCCACAAAATATTCCATGAAAAAAAAAAAAAACTACTCTGCTTCACTTGGGTGAGTTAAATCAGAGGAGATCTGCAAATTTTGTGACTGTTGTTCTAAGGTTTATAGTCTAAATGTCTTTATCAAAATTTGTACCCGTTGAAAAAAAGCAATAATTTAATAGCTGGATTTTGATGTATTTCTACATCTTTAACGAGTCATCTTTTTATCCCTGGAAATGTTCATTGTGGCAATCATAAGGTAAAATTTTAAATACTACCTATGTAAATACCTTAAAAACCACCTTAAAATGAAGTTTATATATTTATATATCATATGTAATTTTACTTGTATATAATTTTAACCACAGACACATGGTATATGTGTGTGTGTGTGCGCGCGCGCGTATATGCATATATATACTGTTCATATACATGTTTTTTCTTTTTCCAAAAAAAGGGGGTGAAGAAAATATAAATGAATACTTTGCCTTAAATGTTAGGTTTAGGTGTTTCCTAAATTCACTCATTCACTAAGTATTTGTCTAGTATTTCCTGTATATCATTCCTTTCCCTCTAAAAGCATACAGTCTAGTTGGGAAAGGATAAGCAAACAAAAAGTTGTGAAGAATTTAATTGCTTCATTGGGGGTTACCAATGCAGTGTGAGCACATGAAGAGGGGCACTTAAGCTGGCTGACTACATCACAGATGTTAGTCACAGATGTATATCCCATGATAAAATTGAAAGGATGTACAGAACTTTTCTAGGTGGACAGATTGGGTAAGAGCATTCCAAGCAGAAGAGACAGCATGTGCAAAGCCGTGGAAATACAATAGAACATCATCAGTTCCTAGAATATTTTCCATTTAAAAGAATAGTACAAAATAAATGCACTGGCTCCCATTCTCACAAAAAAAGATGGAGTTTAGGAATCTAAATGGCAAGCCTGGATATAAACTTATGTCCACCCGACTCCTTAAACAAATGCCTTGTCACTACATAGTTTTTTTTGTTTTTGTTTTTGTTTTTTTAGGATAAGGAGACGGGAATGACACATACACAAAATTGGTGTCTTTAAAAACTCTGTCATATTTAGGAAAACTAGTACTGTACTATTCACAGAAAATTAAATAGAATGTACTTAAGAAAATTAGTCAAGGGGTGTGAGAGAATCAAACTTTAATAATCCTAAACCCTTTCTGACTTTGAAAGCTTGAGCCCACCATACTTCTAGTTGTTTGTCTTCTCTGAATTTATTTTTCATGCATTAAATTAAGAAATAAACTATAATACCCTGAGACAAATGGTTCACCTACATATCATAATTTGCTTTTAAAATTGAGTCTATAATCCTATAATTCTCTGATCCTTCTAAAAATTCTCAGAGGGAGTTAAGAATCAATAGTATTACTTTCAGCTTCAGGAGGACAAAGTTAACTTTTATAAAAGTTAAGTGACCTGTCTAAAATCACACAACTGATGTATGGCTCAGCCAGAATTTGAACCCAATTTTTCAGATTTCAATGTCAGCACTTTCTTCAAGACCATATCTAAAGTTAAATCAAAAACCTAATTCTAATTTGAAAACGTCCTAACTTCAATTTGAGTCAAAACATTAGGAGACATTGTGTGGATAAAAGACGTACACAAAAGGCCCATCTCCTATGTGAGAGGAAAAGCCTGAGCCATAGATTCCACAGATCAATACAGGGCCAGGACTACTGAACAAAAAACAAACAAAAAAATTAGGGAGCCATATATATGCTTTAGAAGAGATGATAAACATGTAGAAATTTGAAAAAAAAAAAAGAAAAAGAAAACACATTAATATGGATGAATTTTTAATGCTGCCACTTTAGCATCTAGTTGAGCCTAAGTTTTTTACGACTCTTGAAAGGTAGAATTAGCTAGTGCAATGAAATAAAACGAGTTAATATGCAATGGCCAACTCAATATCATCATTCAGTTCAATATTTCAAAGAGAGGAAGTTCAATACTTCTAGGAATTCTAATAAAATACAAAAAATATATATATATACACACACCTATAATATCTTACATTTCTATTTATGTTATAAATTATTTTATATTTAAATATATTTATATTTTCTTTTTATATAAAATAAAAATAAGAGAAAAGTCTTTAAAAATAACAGTAGGGGGATACCAGTTACCATTAAGTGAACATATATGAAGTTTACCAATAATTACTCTCTTAACAAGGCAAAGAAAATCTGAAATTTGTTCTTCAAAAGTTGCTGAAAGATTTTTGCAAGGACTATTTTGTACTGGGTTGTTGGCTCACAATGTATATATGGTCTCCTCTCACTCAATGTCACCCTTCTTATGATAACTAGAATTCATCTAAAATTCAATACAATTTCAGGAAAAGGAGGAGGGTGCAGATAAAAAGTCACTGGGAATTTGTGTTTGACTTTCTTGTTGTTGTTATTTGTTTCTCAGTTTGTTATTTGAGGGAGAAGGAAGGCCTATCAAATATTAATGTACTTCTACGTATAGTAGAAACACACTAAGGGTGTGGGTATTTGACAATTTAAAAACAAACAAATAACTACAACTTTAAGCCAAATGTACAACTTGGATTTCAATAAGAAATGTTTGCTATAACTAATTTTCCTTATAGAAAAACTTCTCCCCTGAAAGCCCTACATATATATTTTGATTAAATGAATACGACTTGTGTCTTTTCGTAGGTCATGCTAGTCTTAACTGGGGGCGGAATGGGGTTATTTTAAAATGTTGAGAAATCATTTCATGATCATTACAACACCCACACAAACAGACTTAATTCATTTATAAACTTGAGCTTCATCAGGAAAACACTACATTAACTGGCTTTTCAAATGCCTGAGAATGGTTCATTAGCTTTAACTGTAATATTATGATGACAATTCATGTAATATAATGGAGAACCACATCTTTTTATCTACATAAAAATAATGTAGTCTCTGATGAATTTAGGATTTCTGACAGTTCGGCTATCAAGTCTTGATATACATTCATGTAGCATATTGAAAAGGCATATTTCCATTGTTATGGTACATTTAAACTGACAAGGAACAGAACTGAACAATGATTCTTTGATCTAAAAGACTTTCTATGGTATATAATAAGCATTAGGCCATGCAGCATTTACATATAGGGGATTGAAAGGAATCTAAATTTCCAAGTATATTCTGATGAGAAGTGACATGGACGTAAGTTCTCGGTTAGTAACTTTTTAATAAGCTGTTATCTTTAATAGTGTTTCATGAAGAAAAGGGTAGCTATTTTACTTATTCCTAAAAAAAAAAATAAAAGTGTTCCTCTGGAAACAAAAAATACCTACACAAATCACAAATACCACAGCCTAAGATACTTCAGTGATTTAAAATTAGCTGTGTGGAATACTCATTAAACAACTACAACAGAAAAATAAATAAATAAAAAAGAGAGAGAGAGAGAGAGAAACAAAAGCACGCATTTTGTATCTAATAGGTTCCCGGCACTATGCCAACAGTTGGGCAGGAGGCAGGTGACTTCTCTCTAAATAAGCTCAGATTCCAAAGTGAGAGATGATTATAAGGCAGGGATATGGTGAGTTTGTCTTCCAGGAAGGGCCAAGGGCTCCGTAAACACTGAAAGAAGTATTTTGGCCGGAGTAGATGAAGATTGGTGAGGCTTTATCAGAATAAATATCATCACACTATGTCTTACAGGACTACTAATATAATAGGGTGGGTCGAGGGGGAGATGCTCACACAGGCAAAAGAACTGACAATCTGTGAAGCCACAGAAATGCCAAAGGGCAGAGTGTTGGGGGGCGGGAGGGGTGAGGGGGAAGTGCTATCGTAATTTAGAACAAACTCAATAGGCTTTGAGGATGGAAGACAAGGTGGGGCCCTATGAAAAAGGGCTGTTCATTAAAGATTCTAAATTTTATCTGGGAAAGCAACATGTAATAGTTAAAGTCTCTTAATTAAGATCAAAGTATGTATTAAGAAGCTTAACTTGTGGGCAGTTTGGGAGATGAAAGTGACAGAGGCCAAGGCAGAGAGAGACCTATATGGAGGAATTTATAGTAATGCAACCAAGCCTTATCTTAAAATAGTCATAGCAAATATCATTAATTAACCTTCAGCTCCCATCTACCTGCCTTTTTTCATCCTGTAATAAACTAAATTATAGAAGGAAGCAAGCTAATTCAGAATTGTAAAATGTTCATTCAAAATCCTCATCTTTGAGTGGTTACCAATACAGACCTTTGAGTTCTCTTCAAAATTGTAAACATTTTTTTTTTTTAATTTGAATATCCACTAAAGGGTAATAACCCTTGCTAAAAAGAAATCCATGGGCCCAACATGGCCTCATTTAGGCCAATTCATCAAAACTGTACCCAATACCTAACTTACTTGGAGTTTCACCTCTCCCAGAAATGTAGTCATAATTGGTCAGTCAGGAGGAGTTCTCCAAGCAGCATCTAGGAGGTAAAGTGTCACGGGGCCCTCTCCTAAAGGAAGAAGAGGTCATCTGCATAAGATCCCCTGAGCGTCCCCGAAAGGAAAGTTGATCTTGCCTGGAGCAATTCTTTCTTTTCTTTGGCTGATAACTCCTTGCCCTTCCTTTCTTTCTCAAAGAACCTTCCATTTGGTACAACACCTTGGGGCTGCCCTCTGCTTGCTAGATGTGACAATGCCAGACTCATGACTCACTTCATAAAGCCAATCAAATCTTCAAATTTAGTCCTTTGAAGTTTTGTTTTTTAACAGCATTGTAGTAAGGATGAACACATATAAAGGCTAAACAGTGTCACAATAATCATGTGGATAAGAGCCCAAAATTACAGTTAATCAAAATATAAGTAATGTAATTCCACGTTAAATAAGCTCCTCCTTAAGACAGATGAAATAAGACAACACTTAATGGATAAAAAGGCAATTTTGGGCAATATTTTTAAATGCTTTCAATTCGCTTTAAAAGAACTATGCTAACTATGAAACCAACTTTTTTTTTTTTTTTTAAGGACATAATCCTTTTTTTTTTTTTTTTTCTTATGATAGTCACACGGAGGGAGAGAGAGAGAGAGGCAGAGACATAGGCAGAGGGAGAAGCGCTCCATGCACCGGGAGCCCAACGTGGGATTCGATCCTGGGTCTCCAGGATTGCGCCCTGGGCCAAAGGCAGGCGCCAAACCGCTGCGCCACCCAGGGATCCCGAAACCAACTTTTTAAAACAGAAATAAGCTAGTAGTAGGATCAATTATTCCAATTGTTTGTATTTCTGGGTTTATTAAATAACCAGGAAACACGGAATTATATATAGAACATGAAATTACCGTCTACATTTAATTTTCATGTGATTTCAGATCTAACTGAAAAAATCAAAATGGAGACAGAAAAAAATTGAGTTTTGGGGCATCTGGGTGGCTCAGTGGTTGAGCATCTGCCTTTGGCTCAGGGTGTGATCCCGGGTCTGGGGATCAAGTCCCACGTCGGGCTCTGTGTGAGGAGCCTGCTTCTCTCTCTGCCTGTGTCTCTGCCTCTCTCTCTCTTTCTCTCTCATGAATAAATAAATCTTAAAAAAAAAAAAAAAAAGGAAAAACTTCAGAGTCGTTTCCTTTGAATGACCACTGCCTTAGTTCTTCAATAGTGGATAGGAAAACTTGACGGTAAATTTTCTGTGGTATTTTTATGAGCTCAAACATGATATTAAAGGAGAGCAGAATTTTTTTTGATGATTTTATTTATTCATGAGAGACACAGAGAGAGAATCACAGGACCCCGGGATCATGACCCGAGCCAAAGGCTGATGCTCAACCACTGAGCCACCCAGGTGCCCAAGGTGGGCAGAAGTTGCCACCCCAAAATACATCTCTTTGTCAGGATTATTGTGAGTTGGTTATTGTTTAAAAAGCATATACAGGAGAAGTTCTAAAACCCCAGCAGAAATTACCCTCGTGTAAGGGACATTTACATTTATAAAGAAAATTTCCATTTGTAAGGGTCTCTGAAGAGTAAGATGACTAAACCCCTAGACCCTCTCACCAATGAAGAGGGTCCATACTTGAATCTGCAAGTCTGCTCACTGTAGTGAACCTTCCCTAACTGCCCCACCTCCATACACCTGTTGTCTTTAGCTGGACAAGGTATTCAGGGTGAGGGCTGGAGCCACTTCAGAGGACCTCATTTTTCATGGATATGTCTCAGGTACAGTGGAGCTACCTACATCACTAATTTTTTGTTTTTCTCCAGTTAATCTGCCTTACATCAGCCGGGTGGCTCAGCCAAAAACCTAGAAGGGTAGAAGGAGAAAATAATGTTTGTTTGTTTTTTTTTCTCCCCTACAATACTTACACAAATAAATGCTTAAGGAAAAAGCTAGCCAAATAAGATTTATTAACAAATAGACTTTCCTTGTGTCTCCTACCTGACCTATCCATAGATCTAAATGTTCAGATCCTGAAAGTATCAGGTATTTAAAATATGAGGTGTTTATATTCATGACCACTTTATTCCCTGTGTGGAGATAGCTTTTAACAAAATCCTAAAAATACAGAAGGTCCCTCCTTACAGCGGCACAGATATGCCACACGAACAATTAAGTTCATCATTACTTTCAAAAATGAAGAAGCAACTCAAAACTAAAGTCAATTCTAAGGAGGAGGTAAAGAGCTTTTCAGATTTGCATATGAATCACTCCTTATAAAAGAGTTTCCAGCTTTCTAAGGTGAGATGATAAATGACACCAGTTATTCTAGACTGAAATGTGCCAGTTAATGTAGGTTAGAGATAAAGGCAGGGCCTAGGTGCAGGTTCTAGTCTTTAACAAAAAAAGATCAGGTTATTATTGTATTTTTCTACTCTATTTATGGGCAAAAAAGGAAGTAAGTCAATGTTATATTTAAAAACTCTAGTACCAGATCAGAGGAAAGCAAAAATAAGATGAAAAGAGGGTAGGGACGCCTGGGTGGCTCAGTGGTTGAGCATCTGGCTTGGGCTCAGGGCGTGATCCCGGGGTCCTGGGATCGAGTTCCATGTCCCCCATCGAGTTCCCCACAGGAGCTTGCTTCTCCCTCTGCCTGTGTCTCTGCTTCTCTTCCTCTGTCTCTTATGAATAAATAAATAAAATCTTTTTTAAAAGAAAAGAAAAAAATGCCAGGATAGAAGTAGTCTCTATAAAAATGAAGTTAATCACACCCAGAATTTTATAATTAGTTACATAGGGAAGGAAGAAAGTACTCGAGCGTTGGCAAGTAATATAAAAATTCTGATAGGACTCAGGCACAAGTCACTGAAAGGTATCATTTTCCAGAGAATATTCTAGTGAAGTTACAGGAACCCTGAGGGGAAATGAAGCTAAGGGCACCTATCTGAAGTAAAACTTTATAAAGGGAATTCAATTGACAGACTTCTAACTCGGGTCCAAAAAGTCCAGGTTCATAAAGACTTGTAGTTGAAAGGCTGGTGGCAGCTATTCCATTTTGGAGACTGAGCAGAGAGCTTTGATCCTGGAGTATTTGACAGTGCTAAACTTAGTTCTGTTCCCCAATGGAAAAAGACACCTATCAGGAAAGAAGTTTATTAGTAAAACAAAAAGACAAATTTCTATTCATAGTTTTCACTATTTGGGCAGAAGTTCTGGAATTTTAATTTCAAAAGAGGAAAAGCAATGAGACTTGTTATAAAATAAGCCTACAATTCAGTAAGACGGTTTTCCCTTTGTGAAACATTCAAAATCCTTCCAAAGTTTTGTGATTTTTTTTTTTGTGATCTACAAAGTAGGCATAGTTTTCATCTTAAACAAAACAAAATGAAACCCAAAAAAATCGTTCACGTGCATATTGAAATCAGTTCTTTTGCAAAAATAAAATCAACCTAGATTTTCAAAACTGACCTTATCATATAGTGGAATAGCAACAGTAAGGTTAAATTTTGAAAGCCGCTGCTCATGAGAGAATTTTCAGATCAAATGAGCTAGAGCAATTTAAGATGTGCATGAGAAGTTTACATGAGAAGTTGCTGAGGGAACACGCAATTTAAAGATAAAGTAGATCGAATACTTTGGACGCTGGAGAATCTTTAGTAAAACAAGAACTTCAAGAAATAAACAGGGTAAATTACTCTCATAAGTATCACAAAATTATCCTAAATCTCAAGAGAATTTCTACCATGCAGCTTGTGACTCATATCTCTAAACCCCCAAGACACACGTTGGCGATCCTCCCCCAGCACATGGCCCACCCATAGACACCTGAAGGGTCTCAGGACTCAGCCTCTATTAGATGGTAATAAATGACCTTTTGCCAACAATAGCTGGACCCAAGGTCCTGGAAACCTCATTTCCAAAATTCCTCGGAGACTTATCCTATCCTAACTCCTTCTCAACTTCAAAGTATTATAATGGGGGCCACTCCTCGTGATCCCAGTGCAGCTCCTTCTGCCCACGGGTCCTGTCCCCTGCTTTAATAAAAAATAACCTTTTGGCACCAAAGACATCTCAAGAATTCTTTCTTGGTCATCAGCTTCAAATCCTAACATTCTTTCCTACATCATCTATCACTTGCTTTCAGGATACTGTTGATTAAATGAAGTCACCTGGCTTTGAGTTACCTATTCATTCGTTCATTCACTCACTTATTCATTCTGTGAATTTTGACTGATTTTTTTTTTTTTTAATCATTTCTATATTCAACCTAGGGCTCGAACGCACAACTCCAAGAGCAATAGTCACACACTCTACTGACTTAGCCAGCCGGGCTCTTCTTGATAGATTTTTCTTTGCAAGCACTATGCCAAGTGGTAAAGAGAGAGAGCTTATAATACACAGCCCTGTTTCCAATTTTACGGGAGAAATGTGCAAACCACTAGCTTATGAAGTAACCTATGTCCTCTAATAAAAGCAGAAAGGTACGATAGTGAAATAATAGTTTATTTAGGTCCTACTAATTCCTCCCTTCATGAGATACACATAGCTAGCTGGAGTTCAGATTACCCACCAACATTTTTGAGTATGGCACATTATCTTCCTTGAGAGGAGATGAGTTTCATGGAGTGTTATAATTCATTTGCTAAGAAAAATCCAGAGGAACATCCCTCCCTTTCTCTCCCACACGAAGCCCCAGTCAGAAAGCCTATCAAAGTTTTTCACAAGGGTTCTCTGCCTTAGTACTGGGAGAGAGAATCTAAGAGATCTCCCAACACCAGGGATGCAGTAGGTATGTTGTGTGTTTATTTATGGGTGGGTCCAACCCTGGAAAATGCCAACAGATTAGCATGGTAGTGTCATTGTGGTGGATTAAAATCTATTCACAATTTCATGTTCTTCTCTATGCTTGTATAGCAATGGCTGGGTGGTCCCATGACTTGCGTTAGCCAATGGAAGTTGGGCAGAGGTGATAAACATCTCTACCCAACGGAAGATTTAAGTAGCAGCCTACAGTTTGGCACATTCTCTCCCTCATTTATGATATAGACATGTTCCAGATGCTGCTCCAGAGCCTGAGTCCTAGAACAAAGACAGTAAGAAGCGAAGTGCAGTTGGCTCTTGAGAGACGTGGAACACCAGGGAGAAATAATCTTTGTCAAAAGGCTGGCTGCTCCCCCAGGATAAACCTAACATATACTATCTGAAGTAACATAATCACTCCTCTTCAGCACTGTCAACACTGCCCGGTTTTGTTATCTGTTCCTTGTAAAGAAGCAAAAGAAGATTTATTATAAAATAAAGAGGTACCTGTTATCCTTTCTTGTTTTGGGCTTTTCCTGTAAATAATTTTTGCTTCACTATATGGGCTTTTCAGGTTATGAGCACACACTCTGTAATGCCTCAAATTAAATCCAACTCTGTCTCTTTCAGCTGTGTGATACTGGGCAAAGAATTTCATTTTCTTTTTCTATTTTATTTTATTTTATTTTATTTTATTTTATTTTGGAGAGAGAGAGAGCAAGAGAGCATGAGTGGGAAGGAGAAGCAGAGGAAAACAGAGAAGCAGACTCCCCACTGAGCAGGGAGCCTGAGCCCACTAGATCCCAGGACCCCAGGATCTCTACCATGACTAGAGCTGAAGGCAAATGCTTAATCAACTGAGCTACCCAGGCACCTCAAAGATTGCCATTTTCTGTGCCTCACATTCCTCTTCTATAAAACGGGACTGGTAATAGTTTACCACTGAGAGGGCGTTATAAGGATCAACTGAGTCAGCACAGGCAAAACAGAAAAGTATCTGGCACATGGAAATCTTTTGGAAATTAATATCTATTATGAATGTTAATATTATTTGCTATAAATACAAGATATTTTGGCTTCCATTGGTAATACATGCAGTTTTACATCTTTCTGAACTCAATTCCCATCTATTTAAAAATCCTGTTGACTTCACTTTCAAAATGCATCCAGAGTCCAAATCAACCAAATGATATCACTTCTGTGCTCAAAACTTTGCAGCAGCTTCACATTTTTCTCCTCACAATAGCCAATTACGCTCTCCAAGATCTCCACAGGGCCAAAAGCCTCTGACTTCTCTCTAACCTCTTCTCCTGCTACCACCTCTTCACTCCCTCTACTCCAGACAACTGTCCTTCTGCTTCTCCTTTAATATTCCAGGAAATGCTTTTGCTTTTCAATATTTGCTTTAGTTCCTCCTCTGCCTGGGATGTTCTTCTCAAGGTATCTGCACTACTAAGTTCCTCACCTTTTCCATGTTTTTGTCCAAATGTCACCTTCTTAATAAAGCAAACAGTTCATCCTTTTGAAACTGCAACTCTCCTCCCTACACCCACCCACTCTTGGCACCCATGACTCCCCCTTAACCTTGTCTACATTTCCTTTTTTGTATTTTTGCTATGGCACTTATCACCTTCTGTTGAACCACGTGATTTGCTTATGACACACGTTTATTATTAGTATCTTTTATTTCCATAAAAATGTAACTTTCATTGGACAGAGTCTGTAGGGAAGCAAAATTTGCCACCCCAAAATATGTCTCTCTGGCATATGGATTATTGTAGACCAATTATTTTTAAGAAACAGAAAACTTGCAAAGATTTTCTTTTTGCTTCCCCACTAACTGCCTAAAAGAATTTTAGACAGAGGACCCGTTCCAGGACAGGAACTATCATCATAGTTAACTACAATATAATATGAACTCTGTGTGGTAGAAGGGGAGAAACCTAGCAAAGTCTGTTTGTTAAAATTCCTCTCTGTGTCCCATTGTTTCTATTGTTTACCAAACATTTGGTCTCTTCATCTCCCTATAAAATAAACATCTTCCTCCCCAGATCACTATCCCCTTCTCCTTGGCTCTGGATGGCCTATAAGCTTTAGCTGCCTGACCACCTGTAGGCCTCACATTCTTATGGAGCCCCTGGATGTATATGATTAAATTTGATTTTCTCCTGTTCATCTCTCTCATGTCAATTTAATTCTTAGACCATCCAAAAGAATCTTAAAGAGTGAACGAAAAATTCTCCTCCCCAACAGGCCCTTTGTTTTATTCACTGCTTCCAATAATTAGAGTGGGTAGTGCCTGGCACATGATCGATGGTAAATAAATATTGTTAGCCCAGTGAACCCACAAGAGATTGAGCAAAATGTGTAAATTTCTTTTTTTTACAAACAAAACCTTTATTTAGCAGTTAACTATGCCATCATGGAAAGTTAACTTCTAAGAAACTGTTCCTATTTAGAGAGAGAAAGTGCTAACAGATAAATAAGTCCAAATGATGAGGTGCCGAGACAGAATGAGGGATTTTGTATTCGTGCAGATTCTACATTTGGATTGAAGAAGGTCAGTTATTTCAGGCTAATAAGGAAATCAGGCTCTCAGAAGCCCTGAGACTGTAGGACTGTTTAGATCTGTACTTTAATATTTAATTTCATATATTTCCTGAAGGAAACTGATTAATAATTGCAGCCAGTGAAGCATACAGTTTAAAAGATTGACCCCTGCAAGCTGTTGTTTTTTGAAGATTAAAATAGTGCCTTTTTTCTTATAAAACAAGTCACTGGTGTGACATCTTTCTAACTTCACAGAGCTGAAAATAAACTAAGGCAAAATATGAAAGATAACTAATTAACCACATGCTTTGCAGGGTTTTTTGTTTTTATTTTTATTTTGAGACAACAAAGTGGATTGGTGCATGTTTGGAAGCTTGAAGTTGATCCTTATAAATATTAATTTGAATTTATTATGCTCTCCAAAATTCCTGTTTTAACCAATGTGCGTCAGTCCCCAAAACAATGATAACTCTTAAACTCTAGCTCCTGTACCTTGATCAAAGAAGGATTGAGGATAATAAATCCAAAACCAAATACAATCTCTACTGCCCACCACCCCATCAACATCCTCATATATGTGTGTCCAACCAGTAGCTCCAGTTCAGTTTGGGAAATGAACAGCTGCAGGCTCTCCACAGAAAGTATGATCTTTTAAGGATAACGAATAACTGCAATCTGATGAAGTAAATTGTTTGAGGAGCAACACACTGGTTCAATTTCTCCTCAATGCCTTCTTTAATTTAATCTTGTCCTTCATCTTCCGTGAAAGCCTTCTATGTCTTCATTATAGTCTTCTTCCCTTTTCAATTTTTAAATTCTTAATGGAAACCAATAATTACTTCCAAGAGATTTGGCTTATAGTCAAATTTCCTATAAACACCTTCATATTATTAAACTGCACATGATAAATGAGAATTAGTAGAAATGAATGCTTCTGAAAAGTTAAATGGAATGTATAAAGGGCTTATGCACTTTGAGTTAGGCTACAGTTGTACATTTTATTACAAAGAGAAATGCTGTCAAATATTCTTAAGCTTACTATCAGATTTCCACTAGCAGACAAAATTAACTTTTAGAATAAAAAAAGATAATTGGTGTTTTTCATGCTTAAAAAGAAGCACTTTAGATGGAATTTTAGAACTTTATATTAAGGATAAATGATTGTTTTCTTTCAGTGTAGTAGTTTGACTTACACACACACACACACACACACACACACACACACACTTAAAGTGGCCAAAAAAAAAAAAAAATCCAAAAACCTTGAAACTCAAGAAACTTACACTAAAAATAAAAACTCTCTACCCTACTCACAACTTGCAATTAGCAGTTTTACCATTAATGAGAAAAGCTGTCTCTGGATCTGCGATATCGTCGAAGAGTAATATAATAAAATTATTAAAGGTTAAGGAATTCTCAGCCTTTACATTCGGGAAATGTCTTTCATTGGAGCCAGTGAGAGGTAAAATCTAAAGCTGAAATGCTTTGGATCAAATGAACCTTGACATAGTACCGTAATCTGAGACCAATCACGGTGGAAGATGAGCAGTGTGTTCAGACATTTAGATGTGACACTCCTGGTTATGGCTTGCCCGGCTGAATTAGTGTCAAATAAAACAACTATCCCAGGCCTTTTTACACTCTGGCAACAAAGATCCCAAAGGAACTTAAACCTTTAAAGCAGGTATTTGTCAGGGTTGATGCAGCCCTTCCCTAGTCACCTTGCCAGGACAATGAAAGGGAAAAATTTAGTTATTAACAGCCGTGGGTGTCCCCATTGCTACTGTTTCCTTTTGAAATGATTATGAGCTTAATTGGTCACTATTTTCTGAAACTAACTGACACTACCAATGATGTCTCCGGGTCTTCTGAGAAGCAAACCCATAGCTATTCAGTAATTAGAATGGCGCTTCTGAAATTTTGCAAGAAAATCCCTCTACCACCACTACCCACCCCTCTACCCAGTGCATCCCCCCTCCCCCCACAACCTTGAGCCTTTATAAGTGCATTAAGCCAGCCACCAAATAGTGCTCATTAGGAGGAAGCCCTTTTAAAATAACCTGTGGGGCTTTGAAAAAAGTATGCGTGTCCCAAAATTCCCCATATAGGCCCTTCTTCTCAACACCTATTTTTTTTTTTAACAATTATTAGAACTTCAGGATTCTAGTCATGAGATATGACAGTGAGGCAGGTATTATAACAGAGAAGATGCACCATTCTTAAAATTATCCCCCAGCTCTACGCTATGGAAGTAGCTACCCAGGCCCTTT
Source organism: Canis lupus baileyi (assembly GCF_048164855.1). Lineage (NCBI taxonomy): Eukaryota > Metazoa > Chordata > Mammalia > Carnivora > Canidae > Canis > Canis lupus. Next base: position 2,452,190 of record NC_132855.1, read on the forward strand.
CTCCAAAGGAAGCAGAAGAGTAGCCATTATATTCACTCAGAACAGAACTGGCCACTCCAGCGGCCTTGGCCTTACCCTTTGGCTTCACCACAGGGAACTGCTTCCCTTGAAGCCACAGGAAACAAGCTTGACAGAGTGGCATCAGGCAGGCCTAGGTTTGCATCCTAAATTCTGCTATTTATGTTTTGACCTTTAACACATCCCTTCACTTCCATGAATCCCAGGTTCCTCATCTGCAGCAAACGTACGATAACCACCTGGTCAGTTGACTAAGTACGTGTGAGATGGTGTATTAAGAACACACAGGGGACGCCTGGGTGGCTCAGTGGTTTGGCACCTGCCTTCGGCCCAGGGCGTGATCCTGGGGACCCGGGATCGAGTCCCACGTCGGGCTCCCTGCATGGAGCCTGCTTCTCTTTCTGTCTCTCTCTCTGTATCTCTCATGAATAAATAAATAAAATCTTTTTTTTTTTTTGAAAAGGAGAATAACTCCTTTTAGATTACAGATTTATTTATTTGCATAACTATTATGTATTTGGTATTTTCACCTATTTTAATGATAAATATTATTGAGAAAATCCAAACTTCCTACAATAAAAATATATCAAAATATTGAAAACTATTTATTTATTTTTATATAAATTTATTTTTATTGGTGTGAAATAAAATCTTTAAAAAAAAAAGCCAAAAGAACACACAGTGCTGAACGTGCATTCATTATCAGCTAACCTAAACACAAAACAAATAAAAACAAAACAAGAAAACCAACTTGTTGACCTATACTCCCCCCCAGAGATTGTAATAATGTCTTGCTACAGATCACATGTTGAGTCCTTCAAGTGTTTTCACACGTGCTGTTTCATTCACTTCTTAGAAGGAAGAAGGAAACGAAGGAGGGAGAGAGATGAGTGAGATTAACCACTGTTATCCCACTTCCATGAACAGATAAGGAAACAGGCCCCGAAAAGCTGATCAAGTATCCAAGGCTGCTCGGTGATGCCAAAGATTCAGATTCTGGTAATAATTTGGCCCATTTTGTTCTTTTGACAAACGAATAGATAAAAGTTCATAGGACTTCGAGGGAGAAGATTAGAACCAAACTGTTCTGTCTGCTAGGCCAGTGATCTTCCAACTACACCCACTGTTTCCTCACGTGTCGGGTTCCTGCCAGAGAGCAAGGGCTGTGGGAACACAGAGTGGCGCTGTCCCACCCAGGGCTTGGGAGTTCAAAAGTATTTACATTAATCTAGGGTGGTCAGGAATTCTCCCAAAACCTTGAGCCTTGCTTACTTTCTACATCTATATCCAGCACGGTATTACCAGCCCAGAAAATCCAAAATGTGATTATACAAGTAACCCCACACATGTAATTATGTAATTCTGATGCAGGAATGAGTTAGGGATCGATGGCACTAGGCAGGGAAAGATAAGGGAAAGGCTCAGATTCAGGCTCCCATAAATCTGTGGGCGTCCATAAATCCCAAGGACACCAACCGGTCCTACCCATCCCAAGGACAGAGATAAGACAATAAAAACAGAAAAGAAAGTCAATTAGGCTCCCTGACTCCGAGGTATTAGGGAGTCTCTCCCCTTGATGGTTACCAGACAATCTCAAGATGAGATTCACCAGATCCCCAAACAGCCATATGTCAATCACGTGAGACAGCACAAAGACATCTCAAGGCCTTGGGTTCCCTGGTTAGGTTCCCAAGAAAAGGCCAGTCAAAAAAGCCCTCAGTGGCAACCCCGTCAGGACCCCTCTCACTTGCTAGAGCTTTTTCTGTATCTTTGCTTAATAAACTTCTATTGCTTTACTCACTCTCCCGTGTCCACGAGATTCATTCTTTGACTCCATGAGGCAAGAACCGCGCTCTCCCGTGTCAATTCTATATGGCAAAATAGTAAAAATCTTAAAATAAGGCTAAGAAGACCAACAGTGTTGGAACTTTCCCCATGGTGATTCCTTTAACATTTGGAACCTTAAAATGCAAAATTATTATTATTATTATTTTTAAAGATTTTATTTATTTATTCATGAGAGACACAGAGATTGAGGCAGAGACACAGGCAGAAGGAGGAGAAGCAGGCTCCATGCAAGGAGCCCGATGTGGGACTCGATCCTGGAATCCAGGATCACGCCCTGGGCCAAAGGCAGATGCTCAACCGCTGAGTCACCCAGGCGTCCCGCAAAATTATTTTTAATATATATTGCTTAATACTCTGTACTTTACTGGTGCCATCATCACTGGCACCCAGTTGGCCGGCTGAATGACCCAGCACTGTCCACACACTTGTCTTCGAGCTCCTGAACTCCCTGACGAGGACTGGGTCCCTTCACGAATCCTTCTTCCCCCTCTCTGTCCCACTATTTGCTCCATGCACACTTTCTGCCTCTGATTCCATAGAGATAAGGGCTCCCCACCTTTCCAGTCCCAGCACCAAATCCAGACGGATGAACTTGCTGCGTCACCGAAAGAGGATTTTAAATGATAATATCTCAGTGGTATAAAGTCATCTATGTGCGGAAATACTGTATCTGGTTGTCAATATTACGCTGTAAAGTCCTCTCAGACACAAAATTTAGTTTCAAGAGAGCAAGCCGTCTCTTAGTTTTGGAAGTTTGGATTCAGGGCAGAAAAATTACACGAGAAAGGAATATAAAAGTCAGTTAGGTGGAGATACATTTAATAGGTCATCACCCCTTTGCTTCCATCCCTCAAAAGTTGCAGGGGAATCCAAATAAAAACGTCCTTGACTCCCAGCTTAATGATCCTTACGCACGTTACCCTCCTTGAGTCTGGGCATCAAACTCATGGATTTCCCAACTATCAAGATGAAGCGTATTTTTCCACTGGACTACGTGACTCACTGTGATGCTCTTTGCTAGCTGCAATCATCTCTACTTGAATTCACAATTGTCTGTAATCACAAGTAAGGGTGTAGCCGTCGGCCTCCTACAAGCCTTCTTGTAGATCACCTTCTTTCTCCAACTGAACATTTAAAATTTTTGGAATAATGATTTTAAACATCTATGAAGCATCCTCATTTTATTCTTATTTAAATTAGTACAGAGTCCTACCTCTTCTATTTTTAGTCATATTTACGGATTATTTTGAACACGATATATGCTTCTTTACCTAAACATCCACGTTTCATATTTACCGTTACTTACGTTGATACTATACATACGGCTTCTGTTTAGAACACGTGTGTCCTGTTCGAAAAATCTCATTTCTCTTTTCTTGTAGGGCCATTTCCCATTTCTTTCTTTTCTGTAGCCCTAACCAGGTGTGTCGAAAAGTATTAAGCGATTGCACACTTGACACGCTGGTATTTTTCTCATCCCTGCATTCGCTGCTCGCAGGCTCAGCGCCTCTGCCCTTACCTTCATCAGGAGAAGGCAGGATTGTTTGGGGAACTGGCTAAATCCTTGGCTGCAATAAGGGCAAACACACATCTGCGTCTCTGTCTTCTCTGCATAAAGACTGGATGAGGGAACCAGAGCTCTAGCAGAGACACTGACCTTTTGCCGAACTTGGGCCGGGCCTGTCAGCCTTCCTAGGCCTGCAGGTCCTCACCCCATATGCAGCCTGCTGGGTGGCGACTGACTGTCCGAACAATGCCCAGTCTGGCCTCCTCTACCCAGCCTTGACCTTCTGCTGCCCGCACCTACGAGTGACCGCTTGGCTCAAAACACATTTCAAAAGCAGGCTTTTTCAATTAGTACTCTTGAATTAGCCCCTTCCTTCCTTTCCTGCCATCCTATCTCAAAGCAAAATATTAAGAGATAAGTAACAACTGTGAACTTTGCCTTGGCTCTGACATTACATCGCCATCTGGTTGTATCTTCGAATGCTTCTTTCTAGACCTTTTCCTACAACACCAATTTTATATTCCCATATAGTCTCTGTGCAGTTTATAACTTTTTGTTTGGCTTCTTAACAATCTTTGTTCTCCTGCTGTCATCATCTTAGCTTATCCCACCCTTCAGGTGTGTGTGTGTGTGTGTGGATGGTTTTGCTTTGAAAGATGATGACTTACTCTCCTTCTCCACTACTTTAAAGAAATCTGTGTGTCAAAAATGCCTCCATTGACTACACCAGGCTTCCTTCTGGAGAACACTTAGTACAGAGCTGTTGATAGCCCACAGAGCAAGCTAAGGCCCTCCTAAGAGAACTTGGCAAAATGAATTACACAGCTGATGTCAGGGTTGATCTCATAAACTAGGCACGCAGTGGATGATATTAGCAACTGAGAAAGGAAAGCAAATCCCAGTGGTAGAAATATAACATTGAAGATTTATGCATTTCACCCTTGAACATCATGGGGTTAGGGGCACAAACCCCCATACAGCCAAAAATGCACATATAACATTTGACTCCCGCAAAACGTTACTAGTAGCCTACTGTTGACCAGAAGCCTCACCAATCCTATAAATAGGTCATTGACCACATATTTTGTATGTTATATGCACTATATACTGTATTTTTAAAAATATTTTATTTATTTATTCATGAGAGACACAGAGAGAGAGGCAGAGACACAGGCAGAGAGAGAAGCAGGCTCCCTGCAGGGAGCCCAAAGTGGGACTAGATCCCAGGACCCCAGGGTCACGCTCTGAGCCGAAGGCAGCCGCTCAACCGCCAAGCCACCCGGGCTGCCCTATATACTGTATTCTTACAATAATGTAATCTAGAGAAAAGAAATGTTAAGAAAATCATAAGAGAAATATATTTGCGATTCTCTGCTGTATTTATGCAATTCTGCATATAAGTGAACCTGTGCAGTCCAAATCCTTATCATTCAAGAGTCACCTGTACATTTAACGACTATTTACCACTTGCTAGGCATTGTTCTAGATGTTTGGGATGCACCGGTAGACAAAACAGACAAAAGTGCTGGACTCAGTAACATGATCATGCAGACACTTGAAAAAGGTGCTGCAGTTAGCCAACTACATATCTGGAAAAAAGTGTTCCAGGCAAAGAAAAAAAATGCAATACGAAGGCAGGTGCGGCTGGGGCGGATTGAGCAATTCATACGGCTGAGGAGACCTACCAGAGGGGCAGAAAGGGAAGGAGATGGCAGAGAAGTGTCTGGACAGCAGAAGGTCATGTAGGGCTCGACATGTCGACTGTTCTAAAAACTCTGGATTTCATTCTGCCTCACATGGGAAGCTACTGCACAATTCTGAGCAGAGAAGTAACACAATCAAACTCAAGTTTTGGCAGGATAACTGTAGCCACTGAGATGGGGGAGGCATTGAGCAGGGATTCTGGGTAAGGGCTGCTACAATGATGCAGGTGAGCAATGACGATGGCTTCGACCCGTGTGGCAGCAATGAGAAGGGTCGCTCTCTGGCTGTATTTTGAACAAGAAAAATCAGTTTCCATATGTGGGGGGCGGGGGGCGGGGGAAGAGACTGAAGTCAAGGATGATTCCATGACGCTTCATCTGGAAAGTGGAAGGCTGTGCTGTCCATCCCCTGAGCACGCTAAGATAGCTGAGAGGCCTTAGAGGATTGTTTTGGGGGCAGAGGAAAGGTTGCATTTGGGGCATATGGAATTTGAGAAATTTATTAGGCATCCAAGTTAGACCAGAGTCACCCCAAGAGACAAGTCCCCGTCTTTGCCCTCTGTAGTCTTCCTTTTCCCACTCCCTGCCCTCCCCCCCTTTAGCTCCCAATTATTTGGTCCCAATTATTCTGTATTTTGTGCAGAAGATACTCAGCTTGGAACGTCCTGGTTCTGTCCACCCCGGGTCCAACCTACTGTAGTGTTCAATACAAAGGCAGAAGATGTAGTATGATCTCCAAAGACAAACCATGTTTCACTGTGGAAGGGATTGTGTTAGTAAGCCATAATACAAAGCCCATGTCATAGGATTACAGGCTTTTAGGAACCTCAGGAGGAATCTTCAGGAAGCTCTTTCTGTACCGGAGGGAAGTTGAAGCCCAAGGAGGATAAATGACTTTAAAGGGTCACTCATCTAGTCATTACAGAGCTAGAGCTAGAGCTAGAATCCAGGAATCTTGCAATCTATTTGAGCGTGCGGCCTCTCGGCTGATTTCCTGCTTCTGCTATTATTCATATGCTGCAGCATGCACATTCTATTTACATATTTTTGTTTGGAAATATAATTAAATACCAGACTGTTAGCACAGAGTCACCACTTTCCTGGCTTTGAAAAGAAAAGTTTTTTTCTTTTCCTTCCTTTTCTTACTAAATGCCTTTTGGGACCTTTAGTTAACCTCAAGATGAATAGAACTATGGATTGTAAAACGTCAAGCAGATAAATGCTCTGTCCCAATAAGATGCTGTGGGATTTAAACCAGAGAAAATGTAACTTTTAACTTTTAAAGACATTTAAGTGAGTAGAGTTGGGCCGCATAAAAACCATGACATTACAATAGTTCCGAGAAATCATTTATGGAGTGAGTGCCGGACTATCACAATTTTGAAAAATAATTTACAGCAGCATTTATTTCTTCTACTACGGGTTTGATTATAATTGCATACTGAAAAGTTTGGGATCAAATGAGAACAAATAAGGGATTAAATCCCACCCAGTTAGGTAATACTGAATAGCTTTCATTGTAACCGTCCATAGTTACATGAAACAGCAGATTATTGGTTTGGTTATCATTTTTAAGCTCTACTTTCTATATCTTCTCCGGAAAATCCTCACAAGGCCATCATGTTTATTGGATTCACAAAGAGAGCATTAGATTTATCGAGGACCGTAAATCCTTCTATTTAGTTCTGACAGTATAGAAATAGCCTCGACTTCTTTACGGTGATTAGTCAGCTGCACAATAATCTTTAAATAGAATTAGAACTTACTTTGGAACTTCCTTTCAACCAGGTTCTCTCATTACATTAATGAGCCAAATAGGGATTAATGGCGATTATAGCAAATCAGTATGTGAAATTGTTGAAGCTGTGTTTTGAAGCACTTCTGCTTTTGCCTTTCTGCTTTTCAATCTTCAATCATGGATCGCTCCTTTTCATGCAACACACTCAACATGCAACTCGCTTACCATGCGGTGTTGTTGCTCATTCTTCTTGCCAGCCCTGCATGCCTCAAATCACAATTCTCCATCCTCAAATCAATGACTTTTACAAATTATCCTTTTAAGCACAGGAAGCTGATTTATTAAAAATTTAATGTAGGCAGATAATCTACTGAGAAATTAATTTCTGTTTTATTTCAAAGCTGCAGTCATTAAGAAAAAAAAAAAAACCAAGAGGGTAAATTGTTTCATCTCTAAGAATGCAAAAAGAAATTACTCTGTAAGACTGAGCTCTGCTTACATGCAGAAGTGGGAAACAGATTTTATTTATTTATTTTTCTGAAGTGGGGGAGGAGGGATAGAGGTAGGAGTAGAGAGAGAATCTCGAGCAGACTCCTTGCTCAGCGCGGAGCCTGATGCCCAGGTTCAATCTCACGACACTGAGATCATAACCTGAGTCAAAATCAAGAGAGAATCAACTGACTGAGCCACCAGGCACCCAGGGAAACAGGTGTGTGTCTTTCAGAATTGGAAAGGAGACTTTTTAGCTGGAATGAGCTAAAAGCAATTCATTAAGCAGCCCTTAGTTTCAAGGTTTAGGTCACTATGTACTTGGATTATATAGTGACTTGCATCCTACAGAAATAAAGGCTTTGACATTCAAAACAGATGGACCATTTCTGAGACTGTGTAATAACCATCAAAGTTGGGTGTAGTCAGACAAGCACGGGTTCTCTTGCTACAATGAATGACCAATAGGGAAAGCCCTACCATGTGTGTGTCTCTGGGATGTTGGAGCTAAACTCAATTGATTTAAACAAAAATATATGTTAGTGCCTGCACAAGTGTTTTAAAAGCCTGTTACCTGTTGCTTACAGATAAGAGGCTCATAAATAACACCAAGGAGAAAAAGAAAAACAAAACCCAAAATAATCGCATTGTTTTAAGTCTTTGATGAAGTAAAATGGGTAAGTCACCATTTCTATTTTTTTAACTCTGTGAATTTCTTTAAGCATTCCACTATTTTCTTGTCTCTGAAATTTCATTTTCACTTAAACTGAAATGTATGTAAAAATGGAATCAAGGTTTGGAGGTCAGGACCAAATTACATTTATTTTAATGAAGAGAGGCTACAAAAAAAAAAGGGGGGGTCAACGACAGGATATAATAAACTCAAATGTCATCGTGTCCCAAATCATCTAAATAAAAGGCTTAAACATTTAGTTGGAGTCACTCTGTCCACTTTCAAAGTGAATGTTATAGAGTCAGGCTACAAAAAAAAGGGGGGGGGTCAACGACAGGAAAGAATGAACTCAAATGTCATCGTGTCCCAAATCATCTAAATAAAAGGCTTAATTAAACATTTAGTTGGAGCCACTCTGTCCACTTCCAAAGTGAATGTTATAGAGTCATATTGGTACAAAGGCATTATCTTTGTACAGAGTTTCCATATATTTTGTTAAGTTTCTGCAGCCTTCAAACTTGAGAGATTTCCAAAGCTTACAGATCAGAGACTGAAGTATGATATGATGTGTTAAGAGTATGGCACAAGCAGTAAGACGAAGGGTAGGCAGAGAGAGCTTTGATAAACATGGTCAGTAACAGAAGAGCCTTGGAATTCTCTGGTCAGAAAAGTTATTAAACCAAAAGATAATATGATAATAACTACTTGAGACCAAGGCATGCACCTCCTCGTCATCTCCCTGCAAAATCTATCAGTCTTGGTACACGGTATAGGTCAGTAAAAATATATTGCAATGGACTGAATTACAGGGAAAATGAACTGGTTGCAGTAATAGTCACCAGCATCCTTCTCCGAAGCCTACCCAGAATTCTGCATGAAGAGTTATCCTGCCCCCGAAAGGAAAAGACCATATTTACATAATTTCCACACTTGTTAATTCTCTGGTTAAGAAGATTCATAAACTTGTTCCCACATTAAAGCGCTTTTCATTATCAGAGGAGAAGTTTCTAAAGTCCACCTGCTTTATTTATAGTTGACCATTCCTTTTGTGGAAAAGACAAGGGAACTATTAAAGGAATAAAATTTAGCTTATTATTTATCCAAAATAGATGTAACTTTCAGTTCGTTGTTTGATCTTCCTTGTAGGTACACTAAACATTGTGAAGACACGTAAGACCTTAAAATACCATGAGGTCTCACGGTATCAGTCCGAAATGCTTGGAGATGTCAAGCATTTTGTGGCCTATAAAAGCGGTGGTACAAGACATGTTATGTTCAAAAGGTCACCAGGGAGGCAAATATAAAACAACTTCCCTTCCCCCCATGTATTATCTTAGTAAGTTACAGAGAATGTGTGTTGTTACAGAGAGAGGAGGAAGACCTCTATAGGCAGAAAATTCAAGAAAATGTGTTATGTTTTTTCTATGTTTTTATTTACATATTTAAGCACATGAATAAAATCTTTCCCAAAGTTGCCATTTAAAATTAGGTTTCTAAATCAATCAATCAATCAATCAATAAATAAATAAATAAAATAAAATAAAATAAAATAAAATAAAATAAAATTAGGTTTCAAGGAGTGCTCAATCTGTTGCCATTATAGGAAGCACTGAACATCATGTGCTTATTGAAATTTGTAAAATATCACTATTCCTGGGACCCCTGGGTGGCTCAGCGGTGGAGCATCTGCCCTCGGCTCCAGGGCATGATCCTGGAGTCCCTGGATCGAGTCCCACATCGGGCTCCCTGTATGGAGCCTGCTTCTCCCTCTGCCTGTGTCTCAGCCTCTCTCTGTGTCTTTCGTGAATAAATAAATAAAATCTTAAAAAAAATAAATAGCAATTCCTCTTTGGGAATAAAGAAAAATTACCATTAAAAAAAAATCACTATTCCTAATCCCTCATGAAGGACAATGGGAAGGATCACACACTAAGGATCAGCGAATACCTCCTGTGGCTGGTGAGGGTCTTTCTTTCTCTCTCTTTTGAAATATCTGACCTATATGCTACAGAATAACCCCTGCAGTTGTAGTCAACAAAAGTTTACAAACGATCTATCATTCGCACAATGTAATGTAGGAGGTAATAAATAAAATTCTCGCCTCCAATCATGAAGATAAAATTTATCTGTATAAAACACCCTAAGGTCTACGAAAGCATATGATCAAACACTTCACTGAAGAGTACAGTCTATGACGTAGGTTAGTAATCCACGGGTAACAAATCCCAAGGAAGACTGGCCCCTATAGAAACTGAACTTAAAAGTAGCCTTTAAGAAACATATTAATGAAGAAGAATTGAGTTAGGCACTTCTGACAAGATCAACTCATGAACTAACGCATAAGGGTAGACTCACCTACAGGGTCTATACGTTAGGGATGCAGCTGATACTGAGCTACTAGAAACAGGGTTCAAGCCAGGAGACGGGGAGGTAAGGTTAGAGAGGCAAAAAGAAACAAACCGAAGGCATTAAATCACTAAAATGGAAAGTGTGAACTCCGCGCAACAGATGGTGGCAACTGTTTCACTGCACGTACCACCGAGATCCTTTTAGTTCTGAATCGATCTGATTAAGATGTATGTATTGATAGTTAAGCCAACACAACACTTTACGTTTCTGCTAGATTTTGCTGTGGATAAAAAAGGATGGAGACAAACATTCCTAACTTCAAGGACTATCCTAATGCCAACTTTGAGAGAATTTTTTCAGAGCCTCGCCACCTGTACTAACACAACTCGCCAGCCTGTTCTCTCCACCAGTGACACACACCTTGCTAATTCCTGTATAAGAAGTACCTTTGCTCTTACAGTCAGTGTCTATAATAAGAAACATTCTTTCTTTTGTGTCACTTTTTCCCCCCAGATTATAGTCATCCATGAAGGTCTAGTCTACATCTCTCTTTCTCCAGCATATGTGTCAAAATCACATCCATCTATACTATTCTTAACTCTCAAATTTCTAAATATAGCAATTTTTTTTTAACTCAGTGAAAATGATTGTCATATTTGCTGCTTCGTCTATGCTGAATTATGTCCTCCCAAAATTCACGTGGTTCCCCCACCCTCTACATCATGTGCTTATATTTAAAAAGAAGTCCTTTAAAAAGGAAACTGAAGTTGAATGAGGTGAAAAGGGTGGGGTCTTAATCCATAGGACTGGTGTCCTTTTAAGAAGACAGAGAGCCACCAGGGGTACACAGGCACAGAGAAAAGCCCAAGTGAGGACACAGCAAGCAGGCAACTACCTACAAGCAGGGGAGAGAAGACTTAGGAGAAACCTACCTGCACATACCTCGATCTTGGACTTCAGTCTCCAGGACCATGAGAAACCAATTTCTGTTATTTAAGGCACCCAGTTCGTGGTATTTTGTTGTGGGATCCACAAACAACTAATATACTGCCTGTATTTACTGAACACTTATCTCCCTTATTTGACGCTAATCCTCTGGGGGGGCGGGGGGCAGGAAATAAAATTACCTAATTTTTAAAAATCTCTTACAATGCTTGAGATAGTGTATTCGTTGCAATAGTATTAGAAGGTTATACACTTGCATACATAAGGAAGTGAACTTCAGATTTTCACAGAGGAAAGTACTTTTTAGGAAGAATTAAAATACTACAAAGAGAGAAAACTGAAAATCACTTAAGAATCCCAGGATAGGGGATCCCTGGGTGGCTCAGCGGTTTGGTGCCTGCCTTTGGCCGAGGGCGTGATCCTGGAGTCCCGGGTTCAAGTCCCACATCAGGCTCCCAGCATGAAGCCTGCTTCTCTATCTGCCTCTCTCTCTCTCTCTCTCTCTCTCTCTCTCTCTCTCTCTCTGTGTCTTTCATGAATAATAAATAAAATCTTAAAAAAAAAAAAAAAGAATCCCAGGATAAAACAAGAATAGAACCCTGGAGTGGAAATGCTATTGATTTGGGAGTCAGTCAGAAAGCCCCACTTTGAATCCTGGCTCCTCCATGAATTACTGTGTAGGTTGGTCTTCGGTTTCTTTTCTTTCTTTCTTTCTTTCTTTTTTTTTTTTTTTTTTGGTCTTCAGTTTCATCATTTTACAAATCAGATAATAATAACACCTAATTTCCAGGATTATTACAACTTAAGGAAACTGCTAAGCCCCGACTCTAATTTCTGGTGACATCTGCTTAGTCAGGATCGGCTATTTGGACAATTTTACGTAGTACCATTAGAACAGGTATAAGTCAGGGAAAGAATAAACCTGCAAAAAGAAGTGAATGTCTTGTGAGAGATACGAAAGGCGGTGGTGAAGTACAGGGGACAGAAAAAGAAAAAGCTTCCTAAGGGCAGAGCAGCACTGAGAGTGCAGCTTGGTCCGGAACCCTAAGTTTTTAAAGGTATCTGTCCACAGGGTCATGCACTTTTATCCAGCAATGCTAAGGAGCCTGGAGATAACAAGAGAAGAGAATGATTGGATTCACACAGAGCTTGAGATGAGTCTGGGGGGGAGGACACCAAACTAAAAGAACAGAGAGAGAGGACAAGAGTGCTGCGAAATAGGAGATGCTTAGTCCATGCAGGATAAGAATCACGGCAAGACAAGAAGCAGCTGATAGCAAGGGAGGGCGCGGATATGGGAATCATGGTTTTTCCTGTTCCCGTTTCAGCGTTTTCTTGACTTGACCAATACAATGGCTTTTCAAAACTCCACACTTGGATACACCCAAACGGTGAGCCAGACTGGGGTTCTCTACTCTGATGGACTATTTCAATTATAGCAACAGGATTTCACTTTGATGATCGTCTCATTTCTCACCTAGCATCGTCATACGCTACTGCGGGACCTGTGATCCTTCAAAATATTCGTGTACGATTTAAAACTCCCATGAAAATATCTTTAGATTTTATGTTTATTAAGAAAAACCCTGATACTCGCTGTTATCGTTAAAGTAGCGATGTTCTCAGCAGTGTCATTACGTTTATATGATGTTGAAGGCCTACGGACGAATGCATGTCCTTATTTCATGACATTGTGAAAAATGTTATAATTAGGTCATCACCAGGGATGACATTGTGTCTCCTCAGGGAGCATGTAACGTCCCAGTAGTTTTCCAGTACAGCCTTACTGATACGGGGTTGGCATAAAGGATTAGGTGCCCTCCCTTGGTTCAAGGTTAGCACACAGGAATCACAGAATTCATACTCCCATTGAGACTGGTTTGTCCTTTCTCATGACTTTTCCTCACCTAAATGAGTTATTTGATATCCTAGGAGCTCTTACCTCTAAAATACGACACTTAAAATGTTCCTGACTATAAGAATTCAGAAAAAACAGAAACACAATCAATGTTCTCTACGTATCTAGGTGTAGGTTGATTAGGTACATTTGCTCGAGGGATTAGAGACATTTTGACTTGTAAGGAATTTTCATGGAGGAGTTGGTAATACTAAGTACAAGTACCTCAGAAATGATAAACGGTGATAAAAGATGATGAAGATGTGATTTGTACCGCATGAATTTTCTACTAGAAGTCTTGTATGCTAGTGAGCTTCAGTAAAAAAGCAAGCAAGGGAGTGAAGGTCACTTCTTGCTTCTTTAGACTGATTTAGCTTAAGAAAAATAAAGTTTGCCAGAATATTGACTTGATGACTCCTTCATTCCTTCCAACATGTGTCTTAATATTATTCACTTGGACATATTTTTTGATACTTATCAAAACTAATGAATATTATAGCTTACATAATGTGTATCTCATATATAAAATGTTTGTGATAAATTTTCCTTAAAGAATTTCTTTTTTGGGGGGGGGTATCTCGGGTGGCTCAGCAGTTTAGTGCCACCTTCAGCCCAGGGTGTGATCCTGGAGACCTGGGATCAAGTCCAGCATCTGCTTCTCCCTCCTCCTGTGTCTCTGCCTGCCTCTCTCTCTCTCTTTCTCTCTCTCTAATAAATAAATAAAGCCTTTTTTTAAAAAAATTTTTTTCTTAAAGAATTTCTAATTAAAGTTGCTAAAGCAAAATAAAAAAATCTCTCAAAGCAGATTTGCCTTTACCAAGTAAGGATCTCCTTAGTCACAGGGTTTTTTACGTGTGTACACCGATTTATGCAATAGATGCCTTATGCAAAAGACAAGATTATCTAAAAGAAACCTCCATGAATAGCAAATGGCTGAGATTTATTTTTCCCTTAGAACTGAGGCTGAAGCCACTTCCAAATAAACTGTCTGATTTTTTTTATACTTTTTATCAATTTCTTTAAAAAGAACAATAATTAACTCACTACTTGTTCATGTAAATAACACCTTTATCATGAAAAAAATAATTTTCTAGAAAAGTGGCCTTTTTTTTTGCATTTTTGCAAATCTCTTTAATGATTGGCTTGACAGAGGAGAGCAGGCTTTGCTTATCTGTTGCTGTATTCAATCTGTTGAGATATGCTCTTTTGGTTGAAATATATGAAGACAATCCTGCCTCACACAGATAAATATTTGGGAAGGAAGGAATGGTATATTTTAATAGCATTTTCAGATAACTGCGGATATTCCTTTTTGATACTATACCAAATCTTGACAAGTGGCAGTTTATAAAAGATTAGTTACAAGGTGGGATCTGAAACCACCTCAATGAATTTTTCATTTTCTCTTACATTAAAATCTACTCCTCTAGCTTACATGTTGAATGGGCCTTTTGCCCATGCATGATTTTGCAACATCCTGCATTGGACAACTATTAAATATTAGTTCCCTGAGTTATATTCATTTTTCAAATGTTGACACATTTCAAGATCATATCATCATATTATATACACAAACATATATATATATATATATAAAATATATATTAAAATTTTTTTCAACATCACCACCAATCATACCAGAAAAGTCTTTAGGTATTAGGAGGTTGTAAACGTCATAGGAATGGTTATACAAGGCTCACTTCATTAATTTTTGAGAAAATGTCTGCCAAATACCCGCATCTGAATAACCATAGTTGGCATGTCAGTTGTTCTTCCAAAAAAAATAAATAAATAAAAATAAAGGCATTATATAAAAAAAGTGGCTAATTTAGTTTGCCACTTGAACAAACTGTCTTTTCTTGAGACAATCAGGGTTTTTGTTTAGAGAGATGCTTTATGCACATTTAGCATTTCATCACAGGGCATATTTAAACATTAAAAACCTCAAAAGTTGAGACTTAATGAAATGAATAGCTTTTCACTGCTTCCATATTGTTAAGTGAAACTGGCTTTAAATTTTAATTTAAATATAACAGTCTGGTGGCACTGCCTTTATTTGTATTAAGGTACCTTTACTCATTGCTTTTGCAGCATCTGTGCAACTATCAATACAGTGAAAAAGGCAAGTAATGCCCTAGAATATTATTTAAATAGTTTGTGTGAATTCCCTAAAAGTATTTCAGAAACCCCCAGAGGTTTGTGGAGCACAATTTGAGCACCCCGGTACTAGCTCAAAACCCTGAGCTCTTAGACCCATCATGTTCAATGGTCTACCAGATGTCCTATAGGCACCATTATTTCAAGAATCTTAATTGATTAATGATCATATGATCATTGGTTATTCCTTTTTCCCCAAGCTGTTTCTCTGTCGTTTCCTATCTTAGGTAGGTAGCATCCTTATTCAAGTCATTAAAGTCAGAAATCTAGGAGTCACTCTTGATTTTTCTTTCTCCTTAAAGCCTTATATCTAATTAGTCAGTAGGCCCAATCTATCACATATATTCATTTCTGTCCAACACTATTAAGATTGAATTAGTTCAAGCCTTCAGCATCTCAAAAAATTGACATGTAACTAGTTTTCTTCCCCCAGTCCCCTTCTCCTCCTACTGATACTCCCTCTACTAACGTTAGCTTTTGAAAAACCAAATTTAAATAATGCAATATTGAGAGATGAGGCTCTTGTCACATAGAACTGGCCTCAACTCCCAGCTGAGTGACCTTGGCAAATTATTCAGGCTCTGTGTGTTACACTGCTTGCCTTTGTAATGGGGAAAAAAAAAAGTGAAGGTGTTTATCACATAAGGTTGCAAAGACAGAGATAATTCACAAAAGCATTATCTAGATTCATAGAAAGTATTATCCCATAGCCTGATATCTAACAGGTTGATGATAAATGTTAAGAATTGTCAGTTCTCTCCTTAAAATTCTTCTCATTTTCTTGTAAATATTATCTGATATGTTTTTCTCACTCCTAGATGATGTTCTCCTTGAGGTTAGAAGCTCTAATGTATCTTCACTTTGTGCCCAGGGCATAGTAACCATTTGAACCATGGTTGATGCTTAATAATGATCAGTTAATGAATGCAGAGTTTCCTCTGAATTACCTACAAATGTAGACTTAGTTTAGTACTATTTGAATTTTTTAAGTCATATGTGTCAATTCTTTAAGAGTCTACCTAATTACTAGAAGAAAATATAATATGTAAACACACATAAACTAAATTACATACTAGGATTAAACTGCTGACTTATTATCCCAGGTTGGAAAAATCCCAAGCCATTTTAGACATTTTCAAAAGCTGTTTCTTCCCAAAGACTCATAAAAGCAAAGGTTTTAACCTGTCCTTGTTGGGTCGGCTTGAAGATACATGATTATCATGTATGCATTTTAGGGGGAAGAATGTCTACGGCTTCCTTCATAGTCTCAAGAGAGGTCTGTGACCCAGACAAGGTGAACAGCCTCCGCTGTAGAAGATGGCAGGGCATGTAACACCCGGAGTTGGCGCAGTCCATGACCAACAGAGAGAGCTATCTCTTAGCGTGCAAACATTTTGGAACGTGTCAAATCACACAGCGAAGACAACTGCCTACCAGGCCTACATTTATCTGAACTTTGAAAATAAATCATATGAAGTCCACAACCCTGAACCCAAGTACCTGATCTCTGAACAAGAGCCAATAAATAAAACTGTTAAATCACAGTGCCAGTTTTACTGCACGCTTCTTTGCAGTGAATTTTTTATTTGTTGCCAACACTGCTGGGGGCTCAGAGAGAGTCTGTGCTGATTATAACCTTGAATTTCGTCTGTGTGTGTATTCTCTTGGATTTATTTAAACAAATAAGTCAATTTTTAAAAGCATATGCAGGATACATAATACATAACACATAATACGTACTATGACTATACCTTCTAAAACACATGTAATATGTCAATCATAATATGCAATATAAAGTTTATGCAATACATAATGCATAATATACAACGATGCTTTCTAAATATTTATGGATTTTCTACAGGAACAAAATAATTTGCATATGTGATACAGATAATTCTATCAGAGTTTAATAAGTATAATTGGGTTAAAGTTATTACTCTATCAATAATTAAAGTCCATTTATATTTCAGTGACTACACTTAAATATTTTTACAACATTTAATAGGCATATACCAGTTTAAGGTCGATTTTTCTTTCGACTCTTTTTTGTGTTGGTGCAGTTTATATGTAATTTTTAATGTTTAAATACACAAAGTGGACCTGGGGGTATATTACTTAAATCAGTATTTAGCAGAATAGAAGTATGACTGGAACCACAATTTAGGACTTGACAATTAATGTTACTTGCAGCATATGTTAAAAAGTGTTCAGTTACAGGCTATCAAGTGAATAGAAATCTGTCCTAAGTTCAAATTTTCTAAGGAGCTGAGGTAGAAGTAACATGGATATTATAAGCATAAACACTCTGAAATCAAACACACTGATTAAAAATTCACAGGATTGCCTCTAAATTCACTAATGAAAAAGTCATCATACTGAAGTAATCATTATCAACTTTTCCACCTTTATTATCTGTTCTTGTCTGCTTCATAAAAATTAGAAAATTAAATGCAAGATCTTTCCGTTAGTGCACTGTTAAAGCTGTAAATTTAAAAACAAATCAGAGAATATGAAAGTTAAGATCCTCTTAGTAACATTAACTTGTCCGACACTGATTATATATAATTCCTGAATTGCTGGTTAGTGTTCTAAATGTATACTTTATTATAAGGCACAAGAAATTTAAGGAAATTGATGTTGTTATGAAAACCCTAACTTTTTACTTTCTTGAGTCATGAAGGTTGAAATTTGCAATCCTAACGTGGTATTAGCATGGGATTCTAAATCTAATAAAACAAACTGGCTGAGAAAATGAACTATGCTCACTCAATAAAAATGATGTCTGTTTTCTTGAATGGAACACTTATAGCACCTGCCTTTAAATGTAACTGATGAAAACTTTGATAATTTAGTAGTTTTTCTAAACACTCATAAAAGTTACCTCATAAAGTGATAGTATTATATACGCCTGCAAAATCTATAAAATTTTATGTATGTAATGTTATATAAAATTATCAAAATTCTTAACCATTAAATAATGTGGGCAAATTCATATAGCATCTATACATATAAAATATATAATTAATGCAGTTACTGCTCGTTACATTTGTAAAGGTACCAAAAAAGTACTATGTGGAAGGAATAATAGGTAAGATGAAGATTTCGTGGTTATGATGATATCTGTAATGGGCCACAGATTAAAAGGAATAAAGGGTAGCCCAACAACTACCATAAATAATAAATAATAGCGAAATTAAAGCCCTGAGGGGGCCACTCTTTGTATGTAAATGCTTGGTGATAAAAGTATCTAAAACAGTATCTGGGTTACAATAGCTGCTTAAAAGCGTTTGTTGGGTTGGGGTGCCTGTGTGACTCATCCGGTTGAGCGTCGGGATCTCCGTTTCGTTCCCGATCATGATCTCGGGGCTGTGGGACTGAGCCCTGCGTGTCAGGCTCCACCCTGAGGGCGGAATCTGCTTGAGATCCTCTCTCTCTCCCTCTCACTCTACCCCTCCTCCTGCTCTCTCTCTCTCTCTCTGTTTAAAAATAAAGAAGTAAAACCTTAAAAACAAGGAACATTTGTTGGGTAAATAAACTCGCATAGTATCTTCAATAATATAGAACCTGAAAAGCTTCCCCTTTAACGGATGGTTAGGTTCCCTATGAGAGAGGTAGCAGCAGAGCATATCTGAGTAACCAGCATAGTAGCTACACACTCCGGCGGTGGGGAGCGGGGAAGAAAATCAAAATCAAGGTGTGTCCGCAGCGATCTGTCTAAGGATATTACTTGAGACTGCACACCAGGCCTTTTTACTAGTATTCGTCTCACTAGGTTAAACAACAAACAGATGTATTGGGGCACCTGGGCGGCTCAGCTGTTGAGCGTCTGCCTTTGGCTCACGGGGCGATCCCAGGATCCTGGGATCCTTGTGGGGAGCCTGGTGCTCCCTCTGCCTGTGTCTCTGCCTCTCTGTGTGTCTCTTGTGAATAAATATCATCTTAAAAAAAAAAAAAAGACAGATACATTAATTCCAGAAAGACAGTATTAAAAGGTCCACGTTCCCTGGGAATGCACCGTGTGTGTGCTTGGGGGGTGCAGAGGAGGGGAGGCTGGGTAGCTTAGACATGTGGTGACGGTGGTAGTGAGGCCCTTAACGCTTCTCACACAACCTCAGGTGTCCATCTAATTATCCCATGGGGGGCATCAGGGAGATCTTCCTGATACGGACGTACAAGAAGAACAAAAGTAAATTTCTCCAGAGGACTGAGAGACAAGAGACAGGCTGTGACATAAATGGGAGACATGATGAGACATTTAAGGAGTGGAAGTGATAGCCATTCTAGCGTGGGCCAATTAAAATTATTCCTCAAAACTTATATTTAATAAATATTTATTAGAGGACTTGGTATATGATTATGGACTATCTAGGCAGGCTACTTGGGTTCAAATCCTGCTCTACGGCCAGGGGTATGCTGAGGAGGCAGGCATGACCTTTCTTCCAAGCACAATTATAATAAACTATGAGAACTAAGTTAGCAACAGTAAAACAAAGATGTATAAATTTAGAGATACACATCTTCTGTTTCTAAAAAGCAGAGTTTATGAATAATCCCTAAACATATGTCTGATAACGGTGAAAGCAGCATATCCTAAGGCGCGCCGGGGTAAGACTCTTTCTTTTTTGGTCTTTCAGGTCACTTGGTAGAGAACACATTGGATCTGGGAAAATGCATTCATTCCCACTGAGGTTGTGAGGTCTGTCCCACCCAGGGCAGAGCCACCTGGCTGCTCTGATCTCCTCGTACCAGGGGAACTGCTTCTTAGCGACCTCATAGGCACCAAGGTACCTAGTGCTAAACGCCTCCTTAGATAAGGTCTGCATTTTTATCAAGGTTCTTATTGTCTTGGACAAGGCACCTGCATGCACCGCCTTTGTTTGGTTCTAAGTGGATAACCTGTCCAGTCCTTAAATATCATTTGAACAATAACGTAATCACGACGTGATTAGAGAAAGCCCTTCAAAGCCATGCCCCTACTCATCTTCCTAGGGAGGCGTCTTAGTCTGTGTAGGCTGCTGTCACACAATACCACAGCCTGGGTGGGCGGCTTACAACCTCAAAACCTCCCTCTCACAGCACTGGAGGCCGGGACGTCGGGGATCAGGGCACAGCACATTCGGGGTCTGGTGCGAGCCTGCCTCCTGTCCTCAGGACCTTCCGGCTGTAACCTCACAGGGCAGAAGTAAGCTAGCTCTCTCTCCAGGCTCTCCTTCCACAAGGTCACTAATCTTGTGCCCTGTTGATGGAAACATAAAATGATGCAGCTGCTCTCTCTAGAAGACTGTAAAGTCATTCCCTTCCCCCCCAAAAAAATTTTAAAAATAGAATTACCATATGATCCAGCAATTCCACTCTGGGTGTCTATCTACATGCAAAAGTACTAAAAGCGGCGTCTCTAAGAGATATCTGTACACTCGCATTCCTGGAAGCGTGATTCACAATCATGAAAAGGTGGAAATGTCCATCGATGGATGGATGGGTAAATAAAATGTGGTATTTTCACTCAATAGAATATTATTGGGCCTTAAAGAGGAAGGACACTCTGACACATGGTACAACGTAGAACAGACCTTGAGAACATCACGCCAAGTGAAATGGGCCGAGCACTAAAAGAGACTCGCTGTGGATGACGGCGCGTACAGGAGAGACCTGGAGGTCACAGAAGTTCGGAGGTGGCTGCTAGGGCACGGGAGGGGCAGGAATGTAGGGTCGCTCAGCGGGTACAGGGTTTCAGTGTGGGAAGAGGAGGTATTTCTGGAGATTGGTGGAGCGATAAGGTAAATATATTTAACAACACTGACCTATATACTTAAAATGGTGAGGAGAGTAGATTTTGTTACGTGCATTTTGCCACAATTAAAAATAATCCAGACTCGGTTACAAAGAAAGGCGGTATCTCCCCGCTACTGCTTACGCTGGATCAGTCAACAACTCATCCCTCAAATTTTAGAACTTTTTACTCAAACTGTTCTCAATTTCAGGCATCTCAATGCTATTATTTTGGTTCTTCAAAGAAATTATGTCCCAAGTACCTGCCTAAGACTGTGCCTTGCAGTTTTTGTTTTCTGAGGTAAGAGAGAGGTCTGCTCATTTTTCTTATAATCCTTGACCTATTCATACTTTAAGATCAATTCAACACTTCTCCCCCCCGTGAGGTCTTCTCTCTTTGACTGTGCTGACACTCTTTCCTCTGGGCTACCATTATGTCTTGCAAGTAACTCATTTATTGCGTTTACTGCCCAATTAGATTTATACTAGCTGTGAGCAGCTTAAGGGGAAGGATGCTTCATATTCATCTGTGTGTCCCAAGAACTCAGCGGAGAGCCAAGCAAGAAATAGAAGTTCAGGATTTATTTATAGGATGTTGCTGAAGCCATCTCTTGTAAAACTGCCTTATTAAATAATTGTGAAATAAGCTCCTCTTAGGGATCAGGACTATGGGAGAGTAAAAGCTCACCTCCTCCTTTTTACTAAATAACATATTATTTTACTGAATAATATGATAGAATTCCATTTTTCTCTTTTGCCTCGAGTGCCAGGAAGCTAAATGCCAAACGTTTGTCCTAAATTAAAGCTTACCCCCAGCATTAGTAATCTAGTATGAGTAATCTGGTATTATTCCACCACTACCCCACCTCGGCTTGTCCCTGCGTCTGTGCTATCGTAACATTATCTTGTTATAAACTGCCTCAAGTCTATTTTGGAAGGAAGTGAGATATGATTAAAATATGTAAAATATGCAATATGAGGCTAAATATGAAGGTGCTGTTTTAAAGCTGTTCTCTTTAGTTTCCTTTCTTTGTTCCATGAATAATGTTTCCTACATTTCAGCATAATCCTAAACAGCTGTGCTCTCATTACTGCAATATCTGTTCCTATACACTTGATGTTGTCTGGTTCAGTTCCGAGTGGGCGGTATAGTCTGTTCTCCATAATTTGTTTTCTAATGTATATCCACTTGTGTGTCATATTAGTTCTATTTTTCCTTAAACTGTGGCTAAATTAAGCTACTTTTCAAAGGAATAAGACAATCTAGTCGAGACCCTTTCTATGTAAGATATGTGGACGTTAGTTGGTAGAATGAAGATAACGGGAAATATGATTTCCCTCGTAACAATCTTAAACCGTAGAATTTATTAGAGCTATATCTAGATGTAGATTCAGGATAACTGTGACTCTTTGAGCAAGTCATTTGAATACTTAGATGAATTCCAGTGTTGAAATGTATTTCAAGCTCATTCCTACTCTCGTTGCTATCCACTCCCTGAAAAATACGCACTCGACTAAATCTTCTGTGTCTTGCAAGGCATACGGTACCTCAGTAGTCCGTCCCTCCTGTGAAACATCATTATCCCCCCATCCAGTGCCCGGAGAGCTTACACTGATCCATCCATTTTCCACATTTTCATAATACCACAGAGTTCCTGCTTCTAATTTAACATCTAGTAACACATCAACTTTGGGATGGACCAACTAGTACATTTATAAGCACATATTCTCCTTGGCACACATTTGGACTGCATTTCCCAGCCTCTCTGCATCTGAGTGGATCGTCTGACTCGTTCTGGCCGGTGGCAAGTAGGCAAACATAATGCTCACCACTTTGATGCTGACCTGTACACTTTTTTTTTTTTACAAGATTTTATTTATTTATTGACACAGAGAAAGAGAGGGAGAGCACAAGCAGGGGGAGCAGCAGAGGGAGAGGGAGAAGCAGACTCCCCACTGAGCAGGGACCCCAATGTGGGGCTTGATCCCAGGACCCTGGAATCATGACCTGAGTTGAAGGCAGAGGTTCAACTGACCAAGCCACCCAGGCATCCCTATACAACTTTTTAAATGCTTCGTGCACTCTCCCTCTTTGTACTCTTCTACTGGCCACACGAACAGGACCCAACAACAACTACAAGATTCTAGGGAACTGCAGAGTCCTAGGTGCCTCAGTGACTGTATGGATGAAGCTCTTCCCTCCATCCCTTCTTTTCCTAGGGTCATTTTTTACTTCCCTCATTGATCATAAAAGACCATAAATATATCTCAATCCTCTATACGACTAGAACAGCTGGGTGGCTAAGGCAGTTCAGCCCCCAACTCATGCTTTCCGCTCGGGTCATGATCTCATGGATGGTGGGATACAGCCTGGCATCAGGCTCTGTGCTCAACTTGACATATTCTCTCCCTCTGCTCCTCCTCCACTCGTACTCTCTTTTCCTCAAATAATAAATAAATCTTAAAAATTCTCTATGCGACCAACGACAATTATTTAGTAACATTCATCCAACATCACTATATTTTAGTAGAAAATACGTATCATCTTCCAACTTGTCATACCGTCATTCAATTACGTGCATTTCACTATTCATTAAATATTCTCAATAATTAATATGTTTATATGCTATCCAATGATCAGGCTAGTTATATATCCACATAATTTAAGAAAAAAAAAACAAAAAAATTAACGCTCACTTTAGTACTCACTAAAAAGAAAATGATAATGTTCAGATTTTCCTCTTTTGACTGTTGTTCCGAGTAAGTGTTATAATAAGTGATATAGAGCTAGAAATTGAAAAAAGGAAACTCTCTAAGAGTCCACAAGCACATTTTTGAGTCACTGAAATAACACACAGTTGGTGTATGAATGAGTTCATGAATCATTTATCAGTGGTGATAGAAATAGACATTATTTACCTCAGAAGTCTAGCTTTGTTGTGGTACCTTGTAAAGATGTTCAGTATTTGAATCTCTACTTTCAGGGGAGAGAACTAACATTAATTAGATGCTTATTCTGTGCCCGGTGCTTTACATAAACCATTGTTCTTACCCCTTACGATAACTCTGTGAGGTAGTAATTTTTCTCCCCGTTGTAGAGATGAAACACTTCAATAAAGAACTCGGCTCATAGATGGCAGCGCTGTGACTGGAACCCACAACTGCCTTATTCTTTCATACTTTTTCTTTCTAACACAGAACTCTCTCTAGCACTGCTCATCTACATATTTTTTTTTATGATGCTTTAATTTGAAGCATTTTTTTTCTCTACCCTATCAACATTTAAGTCAATTAGTTGTTATTATTTAATGAGTTTCTACATTACACTAGCCATAATCAAGTTTTAAAAATCACATAAGAGATTGCCTTTCATCAATGTGGTCTCTTCCATTCTTATGACTGTTTCTATATCATTTTTCTTCCCTGGCCCCTATAAATTCTAGCTTTTACTCTATTGTCATTAGATTTTATCACTCACTACCTTCATTGTTGCAGTCACTAGAGGATCTTGCAATTAACTCCTGCATGCTTCTCAAGGACTTTAGCTCCTGCCTCTCTTCCAACATAACTCTTGATTTAATTATAGATAATTTCCATATATACATATACAATCCTTCCTGAAATTTGGCCTTTGGTTGCTTGCTCTTCTTTCCTCTAAAAATCTTGTCTTCTGTGTTATTTTAATCAATCAATGTCCTGGTCATTTCTAGGCCTATTCATTACAGGGAATGTCCATACTTCCATAACCTGTTTCATGCATCTAGTTCTTTGATCATCATCTCCTATCTTTTCAGCTCATTTGCTCTAGTATCTCAACTCTAACGATCATTTGATCCCACAGGGACCATCAATCAATTGGACTATAAACATCTCAATGCCCCTCAATAACCTTTACTAGGCAAAACTACAATCCTGCTGAAATCTAACTCTTGGCCTCTTCAACACCTACACATAGGCAGCTAAATACGGATGCAGAAATACACAATAGCTCTGAATGATCTCACCTTAAATTCAATTTGAGAAACTGTTGGAGATCCCCTACGGCTGCCCACAATCCACTGTATTTCACTAGTTCATGTACTTTCTACTACTATCCCAGAGGACTATTCCATACCTACTCATTTCTTCTTTAAAGACCTTTTTTTAAATTTAATTTTATTTTTCCAGAAAGAGAGTTTGAGAGAGAGAACACAAGAGAGGGAAAAGACAAACAGACTCCTCACTGAGCTGAGTGGGGAGCCCAACATGGAGCTTGATTGCATTAACCCGAGGGCCCCAGGACAATGACTCGAGCTGAAGGCAAATGTTTAACTGACTGAGCCACCCAAGTGCCCCTTTTCTCTTTTCTTCTTAAATTTCCCATACCTCCATCCTAATACCTCTATCACTCCAATTTGATGATTTTGTTTCTTTTTTCACTGAGAAAATTAAAGCAACTAGAAAGAATCTCCGGGAACTCTTATAGTTACATACATATATCAACTCACAACTGAACTTTCTTTGCTTTCTCTCAGGTTTCTGGAAATAAATGATATTTACTCCTTTCTAAAACCTTCCCTTGTGCACTAAATACAATTGCCTATCACTTACCCAAGAATCACATAACGGAATTTATTCCCCTTCATCTGGATTATTGTTTTTTCTTATGTCATAAGGATGAACACGACAAGTAAAAAATGTTCTTCTTTTCCCATCTTAAAAAAATCCTCCGTTAAGTCCCATTTCACGCAACAACTGTAACTCTGATTATCTTTTCCCTTTTGCAGCAAACTATCTTGAGATATTTGACTATACTCAGTAACACTGAATTCCATTTCTCCTCTTCTTCCTTAATCCTTGCCAATCAGATTTTTCTTGGTTACTACACCAAAACTATTCTTGTCAAGATCACCAATTACATCCAAATTGCTACACCCAATGGTCACTTTTCAGTTCTTGAAACTTGTCAAGTGTATTGCCCTTGATATGTTTTCTTCACTTAGCTTCCATTATACCACACTCGTGCTTCTCTTCTAACATTATTGTTCCACCTCAATCTCCTTTGTTGGTTTCTCTTCCTCTTTCAGATCTCTTACTGCTGGAGTTCCCTGATCTTAGTTCTTTATCCTTTCCTCCTCTCTGTCTACATTCACTACACTGCTACTTCAATCAGCACATAACCTTTAATAACAGCAATATGCCCATAACATCCAAATTTATATATCTTGCCCAGATGTGTCTTCTGAACTTCAAACTCATATATGTGACTGCCTACTTGACAGATCTACTACTTTGTCAAATAGATATCTCCAAATCAACAGGTGCGAAACTGAACTTCTCATCCCCCTTGTCCCTGCAAACCTATTTTACTGAGTCTTTTCATTTCTCACTTATTTTTTTAAAGATTTTATTTTTATTTATTTTTATTTTTATTTATTTATGATAGTCACATACAGAGAGAGAGAGAGAGAGAGGCAGAGACATAGGCAGAGGGAGAAGCAGGCTCCATGCACAGGGAGCCCGATGTGGGATTGGATCCAGGGTCTCCAGGATTGCGCCCTGGGCCAAAGGCAGGCGCTAAACCACTGCGCCACCCCAGGGATCCTTAAAGATTTTATTTATTTATTCATGAGAGACACAGAGAGAGAGGCAGAGACATAGGCAGAGGGAGAAGCAGGCTCCCTGCAGGGAGCCTGATGTGGGACTAGATCCTGGGACCCCGGGACACGCCCTGAGCCGAAGGCAGATGCTCAACCACTAAGCCACCCAGCTGTCCCTCCATTTCTCACTTGAATGGATGGCCCATCCTTTCAGTTGGTGAAACAAAAATCTTGGCTTCGTTCCAGATTTTTCCATTCTCACATTCATACCCAGTTTGTTAGAACTCTTGTTGTAATATCTTAAAATATAGCCAGAATGCAATCTGCAAAATTCCCATTGCTACTACCTTGATACCAAGCCATCATTATTACTCCAATGATTACTATAATCATTCATTAACCGGTTCCTGTTTCCATCTACCTGCAAACTCGCTCAACTCAATAGTCAAAATAGATCCAAATCAGATCACATCTTTCCTCTGCTCCAAAGTGTCTACCAGTTCCTCTTTTCAAAGTAAAACTCAAGTCACAACAATACACTACAGTGATGACAAGATCAGGCTCCCCTTCTTTTCTGATCTAACCATTTTCTCTCTCATTCAACTCCAACCACCTGACTGGACAGTAATATCCAGTGAATTTACTAGGCATATTTATGATTTATAGGCTTGTGCTAGCATAACTCCTTCTTGAAATGTTGTCTTGAAATGTCTAGATAACTGCTTGCTTATTCTCTTGAAGTATTTCAAGTCTTTGCTCAGATGCCAGATGCCACATTCTCAATGAGGTCAACTCTGACCAGCTAAGTAAAAACGCAAACTGATTCCCTTCCCTTTTCCCCTGTTCTGTGTTTTCATTAACACTTACCACTTCCTGTTTTCTAAATAGTTTATGTGTGTGTTCCCCTAATGTAACCCCAGTGTCCACAACAGTCCTAGACACATTATAGATACTCAAAAGACATATAAAATAATAAATGTTTAAAATAACATAGTGTAAGTTTGGTCAAACCCACACAAGCATGCATGTGCACACACACACAAGCTCTAGAGAGAGCTGGAAATTTGTCCTTGGTAATTGAAATACAATGATCCACATCTAAAGGATAATTTATAATTCTATATATGAAACAACAGACTCTCAAAATCGTAAAGAACCTTTAAGGTTATATAATCCAGTCATGCATGCAATGTTTATATTTCTTCTACATGTTTTCCCATATTAATTTTCTGGTCTATTCTCGAATACTGTGGTAACAGGGGACCTTTTACATGGTTTGCAGTGAGAAAATTGAAAGTCAAGGTTATTTAATGTTGCCTAAGATTACATGGCAATTAAAGAAAATAACAATGTTAGAATCAGAAACCAGTTCTCTTGCCTACTAGACTAATGCCCTCACCATATTCTATTCTGTATAGAAACCTTTAGTGCATTTAAATATATGTTTACTGAATAAACCAAATGACTACCATAATAAATGACAATTTATACAATATTTATTCAACTAAAGTCAGATTTAAAACTTTATTAAGAGTCTGTATATACAGACAAGCCTCAAGATCATGAAAAACACTCATTATGAAATTGAAATTCTTTTGTAAGTTTTCTCATGATAAAACAATGAGGTTGATAAAATAGTACCAGCAAGAAACACTCAGCCTACAGAAAGATAATTCATGAAAAATCTGACGTAGAGAATTCCATAGGTAACTTCAAAACTCCATTATATTATGCTCTATTAAATCTACCTCACATTAGAAAGATGAAAACAAGAATAAAAGAATGCACATAATTTAGATTAAACAAAGCCTTTGAAAAGTTCCCCTCTCAAGATAATTCAGGCAAAGACTGCCTATATCACTTAGAAAAATCACTTACTTTCTATTACTAGATGAGCTAAAAGAGGTACTGAAAAGAAAGAAAACCTAAATATTATGTCTGAATTGTGAAGTGTTTCATATTTTAATTAGGTTTTGAACTTCTGCTCAGTGTAGCACACTGTGATACAAATAAATTTTTTTTTAAGTTTTAAAATTGTAAGAGACAATGAAATATTCGTAATTAGGATGCCTAAATACAACACAGCAATCATGAATAACAACTCTAAGTATTCAGTAATACCATTAAATTCCTTGAATTTCTAAAGATCTTCATATCAGAATTCTCTTGTGTAAAGATGTTATATTTAATGGATTAAAGGACAATTTTTATTACTGTGAGACTCTGAAATGTAAAACAGCTTGACATTTTTGATTCACCACGTCAGTTTATCATGTTCAAATAGACTTTATTCTGTGCAGCTTAATAAAAACTTTTTAAAACTTCAAAAGAACAGTGTCTTAGAATCATTTCTCAGAAGGAGCAAGTTCTTGATACTATGTCAGAAAATAGAAAAATTTTGTTTTCAAAGCAACAAACACACCTCATTAAAATCTCTGTAAACTAATTCTCATCGACTATCTTTTCCTTCAAAGACTTCCTATACTTGTGGTGTTTTGCCATTATATATGTGTTTTATATACATATGTTTGCTTAAATGTATTTTTATACATATGTGCATATTAGTTTCTTAGAAAATAGAAGTTAAGGAAATGTAACTTTAGAATGAGAAGGGAATTTACCCGTAATCTATTCCAACCTGATACTGTTTACTGATAGAGGAACAAAAATGAAATACATTTAAAAAACAGCTTTGCAACACAACTCAGGTCTACTGACTCTTATTGCAGTGTTCTTTTCAGTACTCCATACTACTGCTTCTCTTGTATACATTAATCTGATAAAGCCTCACTAAATGGAGTCTTTGCTAGACTCTGATATTTTCTGTCATATACACAACAGGTTTGATAACCTCTACTTGAATAGATTTAAAAATGACATCAACTTCAACTGCAAAAATTGCCACCTGCATGGAAATTCATTCACAATATCCTTCATGTTTTAAATCACCTGTATGCAAAAGTTAAATAAATGAAAGAACTGCGGTTGGTTTTCTAGATGAAGGAAAATAATATTATATGACTATTCTTGTTTTAAAATTGAAATATAATATTTTAAAGATATGGGTCTGATTCTGCAGTGTGATAAATATAAATATGTGTAAAGTATAAGAAACACCTATTTTTTTTCTGTTTTCCACAGATAAGTACAAAGAAAAAAAAATAGGTCAAACCAAATGCTAAGTACTTGCAATGCATAGTCTATCTTGTCATTTTGAGTGGGGATACAGCATTTAGGGTTTTAAACACATCATTACTGGAGAGAAAATAATTTCTTGAGCCAGTGTTTATTTTAATTTTAGTATTCATTAAAATCGTCTAGTGACCCTTTGAAAAAATACATCAACATAATAAAGGCCATATATGAAAAACTCACAGCTAACATCATACTCAGGAATGAAAAACTCTTCCTTTAGAATCAGGAATAAGACAAGATTTCCATCTCACCATTTTTATTCAACATCATAGTGGAAGTCTAGCCACAGCATTCAGGCAAGAAAAGGGAATAAAAGGCAAGGAAGGAAGATAAGGAAAGTAAGAAGTAAAACTTTCACTATTTGCAGATGGCATAATACTACACACAGAAAACCCTAAAGATTCCACCAAAAACTACTAGAACTGATAAATTAATTCAGTAAAGTCACAGGTTACAAAACTAATACACAGAATCTGCTGTATTTCTAATAATGAAGTAGAGAAATTAAGAAAACAATCCCACTATAATTGCACCAAAAATAACAAAATACCTAGAAATAAATTCAACCAAGGAAATGAAGGACTTGTACTCCAAAAACTATGAAATGTTGATGAAAGAAATTGAAGAGGACACAAATAAATGGGAAGAAACTCCATGCTCATCTCCTGGAAGAACCAATATTGTCAAAAATGTCCGCACTACTCAAAGCAATCTACTGATTAAATGCGATTCCTGGTTAGCCCGGGGGGCTCAGTGCCACCTTCAGCCCAGAATGTGATCCTGGAGACCCGGGATTGAATCCCACGTCGGGCTCCCTTCATGGAGCCTGCTTCTCCCTCTGCCTGTGTCTCTGCTTCTCTCTCTCTCTCTCTGTGTCTCTCATGAATAAATAAATAAATAAATCTTTTTTTTTTTAATTCCTACCAAAGCACTAATAGAATTTTTCACAGAAAGTAAAATTTGTATGGAAATACAACATACATTGAATAGACAAAGTAATCTTTGTAAAGCTGAAGGTGTCACAATCCCAGATTTCAAGATATACTACAAAGGTGTAGTAATAAAAACAGTCTAAAAAAAATAAATAAATAAAAAAATAAAAAAAATAAAAACAGTCTAGTAAAGGCACAAAAATCAACAGAACAGATTTGAGAACCCAGAAATAAATCCATAATTATATGGTCGGTTAAGCTTTGACAAAGGAGGCATGAATATATAATGGGGAAAAGTCAGTCTCTTCAATAGATGGCCCTGGGAAATTTAGACAGCTACATGCAGAAGAATGAAACTGGACCTCTTTCTTACACCATACACAAAATAAACCCCAAATGGATTAAGGACCAAAATGTGAGAGCTAAAACCATAAAACTACTAGAAGAAAATTTAGGCGGTAATTTCTTTGACACTAGCCATAGAAACATTTTCCTAGAAATGTCTCCTCGGGCAAAAGAAACAAAAGCAAGATTAAACTATTGGGACTACACCAAAACAAAAAGCTTATACACAAAAGGAACTATCAACAAAACAGAAAGGTAATCTACTGAATGGAGAAGATATTTGCACCTGATATATCCAATTAGGGGTTAATATCCAAAATATATAAAGAACTTATACAACTCAACATGAAAAAAATTTAATAAATAATATGATTTTTAAAATGGGCAGAGGACCTAAGTAGACATTTTTCCAAAGAGGGCATACAAATGGCTAAAAGGCACATGAAAAGATGCACATCACTCATCATCAGGAAAATGCAAATCAAAACCACAATGTCACCTCATATCTGTCAGAATGGTTAAAAAAAAAAAAAAAAAAACAAGAAATACCAAGTTGGTGAGGATGTGGAGAAAAAGGAACCCTTGTGCACTACTGGTAGGAATGCAAGTTTGGATAAGCCACTGTGGAAAACAGTATGGAGATGCCTCAAAAAATTAAAAACTAGAAATCCCATATGATCCAATAATCTCATTACTGGGTGTTCACCCAAAAAAAGTGAAAACACTAATTTGAAAAGATATGTGCATCCTTAGGTTTATTGCAGCATTATTAACAATAGGCAAGCCACGGAAGCAACCCAGTGTCCATCCATAGGTGAAGAGAGATAAAGAGAGATGTATATAGATACAATGGAATTTTACTTGGCCATAAAAAGGAAGAAATCTTTCCATTTGCAACAACATGGATGGACCTAGGATGTATAATGCTAAGTGAAATAAGTCAGTCAGAGAACAACAAATACCATATGATTTCACTCATATGTGGAATTTAAGAAACAAAAATAAACAAAAAGAAAGGGACAAACAAAAAACCAGACTCTTAAATATAGAGAACAAATTGGTAGTTGCCAGAAGAAAAGCAGGTGGGGGGATTTGTGAAATAGCTAAAGAGGCTGAAGGGTATACTTATGTTGATTGAACAGTGAGTAATATATAGAATTGTTGAATCATTATACTGGACACCTGAAACTAAGATAACACTGTATGTTAATCATACATACATACATACACACAGATAGATCTATAGACCCTTGTCAATCATACCCCTGCCTCCATTTGGAGATTTTAACAAGTATCCCAGCTGATACTTATGCACTGGGTGTATCTCTGCGCTTTGCCCCTCATCTTGTCTCCCATCTACCACTAATACAACTTATTATTTCAGAAAAGTCTAAATCCAAGGGGAACTGGAATAACTATCTCAACATGAAGGAGGATTTTATTGGCTTGATCAAAACTTAAAATCCAAATGGTTGGTGTCATTATCCATTTCTAGCATTCATATTATTGCCATTAAGTATATCTGTAGGTTAATCAACTATAAGAAAAATAAATTTCTATGATACATGGAACTGGCCTTCCAAGAACAATGCCTTTTTCCTAGGGAAGAAGTTACATATACAAGTGCAAGAGAGAATGTGTCCAGGGACCTGGAAAGAGCTCAATTTAAGCCATATATGACTACAATGAATAAAAAAACAAAAGGAAGTGACACTTAATCACGGAAGACAATATGGACAATTTAGGGGAATCTCAAGTCTAGGAGATGATAGTGGGAAAGCAGGGGGATTATCATAGACTCTCAGACTTGGAAATGTTTACAGCCATTATCCAATATAGTTTCCCATCCTCTTCTTACATAAATTATATAATATTCTTAACAAGGGGTTTGATGGCTTCTGATTGAATACTACTTACGATAAATAAATGAGAAGAGGGATTAAACAAACAAGACAAACTGTCAACTCTATATATCCCACCTTAAACAACAGAGTTCAGCAAAAAAAAAAAAAAATTGGATGTAAAAAAAAAAAATAACTAAGATGTATAGTTTTGAGTTTTTACATCAAGATGTTTACTAAATTTGATTAAGTATTTGATCCAAACAAAACAAACCAAAACTCATGATTAAAACAAATGTAGTAATTAAATTGTGCTTCTAACGCAGTAACTTGAGGGATGTTTTACTATGAGATGACAGTCCCCATCCTACCGCTGCCAGTGAAGGGAAGAAAGAAGTAAATTAAAAAAAAAAAAAAAAAGTCACAGAAAAACTATGTTTTGCTATCAGGGTCATTTCTATGACTCATAACTGGATTACTTCTTTTTTATTTTTTTTTAAGGCTTAAAATGTAGCTTAGTGAATTGATGCTGCATTACTGCTCCATTTCTCAGAAAAATCCTAAAGATATCAGGGACAAACCAAACACGGTGCACCAGTAAAAAGCTGTACAGCATAACTACCCGGGATAGGCAAGGCTAAGAGCTACTGTCTGACCTTTAGCACACGGTCACTCTCTTCCTAAAATTACCTGTACGAGGCCTATCAAAAAAAATCTGTGAATAGCAACATCATAGACACAAAAGGGCCTTTCCTGGGTTGTCCTTACCCAGGAAAAAAGATAGAGAGGCACCTTAAGACAAGATTTTTTTAAAAAACACCAAAATGAAAACCCCTAAGAGAAAATGTGTTCCTTAGGAAATGAAGGGATACTATCTGGGATATAACAGAATTGCATGTGTGCTGTCTGTGACCCTGTGAACATCTGGCTGAATGCTCACCTGTGGGTGAACAGACCAATGGGGCTAAGGTCATTGGGGAATGTCTATTTTTATGGTGTACATGGCAGTGTCTTTGGGGTTGGAGGCTGTAAGAATGAGAAGGCAAATACAACAGGATGCACAAAGAATGGACCGATCAAGGTTAATGGGGTCTCTAACTGGATCCATTTTGCCATAGTTCCTCCCCACCCCGCACCCCCAGGCGCTCACCAATCACATGAGACTTCAGGAGTGCACCACCAGAATCAATTAATTAAATGACATATTGCACAGAACTGATTTGTTAAATATCTCCCCTCCCTTGCCCTCGGCCTCCAGCAAACTCCCCCAGAGCAGTACAGGCAACGGAGACCTAACTATTGGGAGGAATCCCTGACATTTTTCCGGAGCAGAATTCAGGCTAGTCCAAAAAGGGTCTTTCTCTTATGGGATTTTGGGAAACTGGACACTGACATTTTTATTAGTATTGGCGACGTTTGTTTGGAGCAAATTCAACCTCAGAATGGCAACACTGAACGCAGGAGGGGTTCCACCAGTTGCCCCAATTCCTTCCCTTGTAGCAGACTGGACAAGGCATGCAGTTGTTGGGAGAGTCAACTCCAAGGTTCCATCGGGCATCATGGCGGCAGGTCCAGGAGGAGCCAGGGTACCAGCTGGCTCCGGAGATGCCCAGAGCACCTCCTACCGCCGTCTGGCCCATCCGCATCTCCTGTTCTGTCACATCAGGGAACGTTCCCTTGAATCCTTCCTGCTGTTGCTGCATCCTTTCCTCCTGCAAAATCTCCTCACAACACCTGTGCTCCTCCTCCTGCTCGAGCTTCAGTTGTTTTTTTTTTTTTTTTTCTACTTCTTCCATCCTCCGAAGTTCCTCTTGAGCCTCATCAAATCCTGTGTCACCAGCATGACCTGGGGCTCATGGCGAGCCACCTCCAGCTCTATCTCCAGCTCTAGCTCCATCTCCATCTCCATCTTCAGCTCCATCTTCAGCTCCATCTCCACCTCCATCTTTAACTCCATTTCCACCTCCATCTCCAACTCCATCTCCAGGTCCATCTCCATCTCTATCTCCAGCTCCAGCTCCAGCTCCATCTCCAGCTCCATCTCCATTGCCATCTCCAGCTCCAGCTCCAGATCCATCTTCATCTCCATCTCCATCTCCACCTCCAGCTTCAGGTCCATCTCTAGCTCCATCTCCATCTCCATCTCCATCTCCATCTCCAACTCCATCTCCATCTCCATCTCCATCCCCAGCTCCAGCTCCTCATGAGCTTCCTTGACGTAGCGGCCCACTTGCCCCAGCTGCTGCTTCTCACCCCGAGTAGCCTTCTAGCATACGCAGGCTCAGAGGAGCCAGGCTGTGTCAATCTGGGTGGCTGCTCTCGCTCCCTGTGAAGTTGCTGATTCTCCACAAGCAGCTTCCCTAGAAGTCCCTCTTCATTAGCCAACTGGTCCATGGGCTCCTCAGGCACAGGCCGAGGAACTGTGGTTAGCAGGAAGGAGCCTTCATGGTACCTGTTCAGAGCTTTCCAAGCAGCTGGCTTCCTGGAGAAGTCAACAAGGCCTTTTCTGGAGGGCCTTCCTTGACCCTCCACGATGACCACTGCCCTTTCTCCCTGGTCAAACACAGAAATGACTTCTTCTAGCAGTTTGTTGAAAACATCCTAAGGAAGGCTTGGGATCGTAAGGGATGTGCTCTGGCAAGCAAAGAGCACACGCGGCTGCTTTCCACGGAGCAGCATGTCTCCAGCTCTACTTTGGCAACTTCCGCTCGGGTTGGTGTTTCCAAGTGGATAAAGCCAAAGCCCTCATCCTAATGAATGAAGACTTCACCTGTCATCCCCTATTACCCAAGGTGTTTCCTCATCTCCTCCTCATTGATGTCAGGAGAAAGAGTGCCCTCAAAAAAAAAAAAAAAAAAAGCCAGTTATGTTGGATGAAGGTCTTCTTTCTTGGTTTCCTAAAATCCTTCAGGTCAATTCAAGTCTTCATTTTGCCGTGGGCTTCTTGCCTGTTTGCAGTTATGGTGATGGTGGTGGCAGCTGCTGCTGCTGCTCGTGGTGATGCTGACGATGCTTCTTTGGAGTATGGTTTTGCTTCTCTGGGTTAAAGGTTTCATTTCTTTTTTGCACCCCTCTACTGACTATTCTCAGAGCAACAGCAACACTATACAACCTCGTGCATTACTTCTTGAAACTCCATTCTACTCCCCCAGCCTTGATCTCTTCTGTGGAGGAGGAGTGTGACCTGTCAGGGTCTTGGCACAGTCCACCTCTGGTTCTTGTCACATCCACCTTGGACCATAGATTCCTAACCCAAGACATTATCCTACTCTGGGGGAAAGAGTCAAGATAAAGGGAGAAGCTATTTTTTTCTTTATTTATTATGGCACGGATTAAAATCTTATGCCTAAAGAACTTACACACTAGGAAGACTCATGATATTTTACCCCGTTGGGTCCTGGGGGTGATGTCAATAAGTCATTTCTACTGGTGACCCAAGTACCTGTGAGAATTTTTTAAGATGAAGTGCAATATATACCCTTATGTCCCTGTTGAAGAGCAAGTGATCACAGTGGGCTCTTTACATCCCTTCACACACTAGTTATGGTGCCTAGACCCTCAGGGCAAACGCTAGAATAGGGAAAATATGGTTTAGTCGAGTGTCACTGAATGGCTCGTTTGTGTCTTCTCAGAAGGTAATTTTTACTACTGGAAGCGCATCCTCCAAGTCAGGAACAGTTACCATCTCCCTATAAGGACACGTCAGTTACTACAGAAACATAGTAGACCTATGTTTTTTTGAAATGGCATCGAGTCAAATACTTCAAAATCTCTATTTTGATGCTTGAATATATTATTCTTTGGGCTAAACCACCATGCTGTTTTTTTACCTCTTTTGATGCTCACGTGATATGAAACCCCGTTTCTTCTTCTAAACTTAGGTATGTTCCTTTTAAAGAGCTGTCCATTGTAGGAGAAAACAAAATAAAAGTGGCTTAAAATATTATATATATATATATATATTATCTCAAGAACCTAGTTTTTCTCGCCACAATACTGCAGCAGACAAAATTCTGATTATAACTCATTTCCATAAACTAAAAATGATTATATTTACATGGCATTTTAAAATAAAAATTTTTAAACTTACTCACAAGTTGTTAAGATCTGAAGTGCCAAAAGATGTTTTGGAAAGTATTTTGGAAAATGGCCCTCAGAGATTGTCTAGAAATGCATGAAATGAAGTAGCAGTTTGGCAACGGTAACTTATTTTTATTAATGTGAATAGCTAATTCTACTGAATCTAGTATCATCGTTACTATGGATGGAATTGGTTAGTTGAAATATCTGTGTGGATCAAAATAAAAGAATAATTGTAAAATAATCAGTTACATTTCTGAGAGCCAAAATTTAATCGGTAGACTGTATTTTTTGGGGAAAAAAATAATATTTAGATTTTCCTTACACATTTTTTTTCTTGTATTTTTCTTACCCTTCAAACTGTGCCATATGGCAAAGGTCCTAAAATGCTTTCTTGGAAACTGTTGGTTTCATTAAGATCTGGGTTGCTACTTTTCAACAAATGGGGTAGAGTTTCTAAGAATCTGTCTATGTTTTATCATCCATTTCTTCTGGTGATTGACAGCAACCATCTGCAAGTGTAGAAAGACACTAACCCTTCATGGGACCCAGCCAAGTAGTAAAGTCGCATTTGAATACAATCACATCAATTAATTTGTAGTTACAATCTCTTGTTTTGAAACTGGAAACCAATACTATTTCATGTATTTCTTGTAATATAAACCTATGAAAAAGACAAGGAACAAATTATTAATCTCTTTTCCAGATAACTTAATCCTGTGGAGCTTCAATGGTCTTAATACATCAGAATTAACATACGTTAAGTGGTTCAAACATAATTGGACCCAGGTCTGCATTCTTCCAGCCCCCATGCCCTTCCAATGGACAGAGACACTGCAGGGAATGCTTGTCATAAAGATTAATTCTAGAAAACACCAAAAACACTGAAGACTACACAGCAACTATGGATGAGTGTACTGATTTATATAATAATTTAAAATAGCATGTGAAGGAAACTAATTTTGATTGTGTATACATTGTCTTTATTATCTTGGCTAAATTTTTGTTTGCTTGATTTTAAAATATTGTCTAATTCTCTTAATATTTATTATTTATTAATCACTTAAATGGTTTCATATGAACCTTTACATTAAAATTTTCAACTAGTTAGGCTCTAGAAACTAAAATAGGTCACTGATTAATCTTTTTTTTTTTTTTTGTAAAAAGAAAGAGGAAGAGAGAAATTTTAAGCAACCAAGAAACACTGAGCTTTTATAATTTGTTTCTCTTTTGTACAACCCTCCATGTGGTCGTCTGGAGCAGGTTTCTGTCCCAAGTTTTATGAAAGGCTCCTTTAAAAGCAGCTCCAAACTGGGAGGCCAGAGTATTAAACATTCAGCGAAGCATTTAAGAAAAGTACGGGATATAAAGACTTCAATAGCCATTCATTTACACTGGAAACACGACTTGATTAAATGAAAAGCTATCTGTATTTGGGTTTCTTACATTTAACAAAGAACCTTCCAAGAAATGTCAGCCAGATCTACCTACTTTTCCTTACTTGACATAATTAGTACCCTCAATCCTGTTTCATAAATCTCATTGATTTATAAACACAGAATATATATGGCTTGCTGCTTTACGTCTTACGTTTGACAATGTTGAAAATATGCATTAATATGCCACCAAAAGAGCTGATAATTGGCTTCAAGTTAGGAGCATCTAAAAGATGATTCCAAACGTAAATATTTGCATTTCTCTGGTATTTTAAGGAGTAACTATTTTATTACTGTTTGATGGAAGATGAAGAGCTGCTTCTGCCATTCAGTTGCTTACTTTACATTCTACTGATAACCACTGCTGTAGACACTGGAGATAATCAGTGATATCAGCTTAAATTCAATGATGCTGCAGGTGGCGGGGTGGGGGGGAGGTGGGGGCTGGTATTTAAAATGTTAAAAGCAACAGCAGATAGGTCAGGTAAGATGAGCCTACAGAAGGCGGCCTTCACCACATCAGTGTTTCCAGAGAGGAGGTGATTAATGGGGTTAAAAAAATAAAATAAAATGAAAGCAGAGCAGAGGGATGGGACACAAGAAATTTAAAAGGAGAAACGAAAGAGAGGCCATGGCTAGAAAGGGGTAAACTAAAGGTATTTTTGCAATCTTAGAATTGGGGCGCCTGGCTGACCCAGTCAGTAGAGCACATGACTCTTGATCTTGGGTTGTAAGTTCAAGTCCCACTACGCTGGGCCTACGGTTTACTTAAAAACAAAACAGAACACCTGGGTGGTATAGTCGGTCAAACGTCTGATTCTTGGAACTTAGAATATTGCACTTAAATGTGCAGCCAAAGCCTCAGGGTGACTTTTGAGAGTTTTTTGGATTTTTTCACTTACTTCAGAGGAGCTACAAGATAATTTATTATGGTGCTATTTTTCTTTTAACATGACAAATACTTATATGTTTTGAGAAGATAAATTGTAAGCCTAGTTACTCTGCTACACTCATTGTTAATTTCTTCAGTGACTTGTGGTGTTATGAAAGCTAAAACAAAGCAAAAACACTTATATGATTATTTCTGTTAATATGATAAATGCCAGCAAAATACTTTCCTTAACTACACACTTTTCCCCCCCCTCTCTCTCTTCTTCCTTTCTTCCTTTCCCTCGATTTCCTTCCTTTCTGGCCTTATCTGTCTGCTTCTCTTTCTTTCTTATGAAAAACACACCCAGGAACCCAGGCCAAGGAAAAAATAATTTTGAAAAATACTAAAAGTTTAGAACCATTTAAAGCAGAATATTTTTTTAAAGAATAAAAAAGAAAAGGGCCTTTACACCTTGATCCTTCTTCATTATAAGTTACAATCATAAAAAGACTAAATTATAATTTAAATAATATTAATTTACTTGAATGTTACTGTTTATTTCTACTAATAAAAGTGAGAAAGTTCAATATGACATGATTAAAATTTAAATCTGGAAAAATGTTATCTTCTTAAATGTTTCATGCTATTCTGGCTGTTAAAGTCTAATAGTGTAAAAAGCTAAAATGCAGGAAAATGGCATTGTTGGAAATCTTTAAAAATGTTAAAGAACAAAAGTCACTCAATTGTTGGAAAACTTTAAAAATGTTAAAGAACAGAAGTCACTCAATGTAATTTTTGTTTTATAAAAGGTTATTTTCAATTTAATTTTGTTATTTTTATCTTCAGATAGATTGAAAATCTGTCTCATTCCTCAATTCAATTTCATTACATTTGTATGTGGATTTTATATAGTTCACAACACTGATACTTTATAATCTAGTTTTAAAATCCTTTCTGAAGTGTTGAAAGCATCATGCTTTATTTGGAAACAGTAGCATAAAAATAATGAAATATCCAAATATCTCCATATATTAATTCCTCTGCACCTGCATGATTGTTCTATCATTTTTCACAATTTAAAATGGAACTCATCCATCACTTTGATATGAGCGCATGAGCACAATTTCTTGTGCCTTTTGCTTATTTCATCAGCTTTGTGCTTGAGCTTGATAAAAAGGGGGGGAAAAGTCTATACTGAAAATAGTAATGTGAGCTAATGCTTACTGGTTTTTTTTTTTTTTTTTAATGTGCCAGGCACTTTTCTAAGTATTTAAAATAAAGACTCATTTTGTCCTTAAAGCGTCCATCTAGAGTAGGTATTTTATGATCCTAATTTTACAGGGGAAGAAACTGACACATTAACAAGTTTAAGCGACATGGCCAAGTCTCCAATACCTAGTGAATGGGGAGCTGGGTTCCACACCAGCCAGTGTAGTTCTAGACAGATCAATACAACCCCTCCAGAGATCTTGTTTTATGTATTGCAAGCAAAAGGGAGTAACAAATGAAAAATACTTCTGAATGGTGAATTTTAATGGAGCATTCTACCTAATAATCTACAGATGTAAAATAAATTGTAGTATGCTGCTTGTAAAGTCATGAATAAACAATGTGAGGTCTGGACAAATTTGCAGCATAATCAGCAAGTGTTTTCCACATTTTTCTAAAATCAGAATTTTTTTTTAAAGATGTTATTTACTCATGAGATGCAGAGAGACAGAGACATAGGGAGAGGGAGAAGCAGACTCCTCCAGGGGAGCCCAACGCGGGACTCGATCCCGGGACCTCGGGGTTATGCCCTGAGCCAAAGGGAGACGCTGAGCCACCCAGGCATCCCTAAAATCAGAATTTTTTTCATTATACTCTTTAAAACTCCTAATTGTGTGGATAATAGCAGAAAGAACTTCCTCCACTGCCTACACAGAATAAATTATTTGACATCGAGAGTGGCCAGTTTGAGGAAAGTTTAGAAGATTTTTTTCTCAAATCACTGCAAATACCAGAGCTCAGAATATAGTTCATTCATTGTCAAAAAGGACTTGAGAAACAGAGGAGCGCTAGTTCAGAAAAGATAAAATGACCAGAAAAAGATATGTCTTATTTTATTTGCCAGAAATCCTCCATTTTTCTATAGGGAAAAGCAAAAATGATCTCCTTTTAGAATTCATTAAATTTTGTATTTTCACAAAAACAGCATCAGCATAAACTCTTGGGAGAAGTAACTTCATTTTCAAATGGCAAGGAAAATTCATATTAAGGCTCTGAATCAGAAAGTATGCATGGGTTTAAATACATAGTAAGTTAGTTATATTTTCATTATCTTCTAGTTTCATATTACCACATGATGTTATTTTATTTCCATGACAGTAGATTACAGTAGCTGCCCATTAGCTAGGTTAAGGGGATTCATAACTGAATTATGACAGGACAAATAAGTAACCAACTGAACAATTTATAGTGAGATATTTTTACGGCATTTCCCAGATGACATTAGTGACATAAAAACATGATATATTGAAAAGTACTGAAAGCTGAGTTTCACAAATATTAAATACATACTTACTGATATATCATCTATTAACTCACATAATTTACATGGTAAAGAACATATCACTAAAACAAATCTGAATTAATTAATTAATTAATTTATTTATTTATTTATTTATTTATTTTGGAGAGAGATCAGGAGAGTGACGGGCGGGGAGGGGGTAGAGAATCTTAAGCAGGCTCAATGTGGGACTTGTCCTCACAACTCTTGACATCAGACCTGAGCTAAAATCAAGACTTGGAGGCTTAACTGACCCGGCCACCCAGGTGCCCCTCGAATGTATATTTAGACTCCTAATACTCGAGGGAAAATAAAGGCTGTAATATGCCTATGCTTCTTATACATAAGCTTAAAAAATATTTTCCTATCCTGAAGCTAAGAATCAAAATGTGAAAATCAAAGATAAGCAACCTATAGATAAGAAATTTTCCCTATCTTGACAATATTTTCTTGCCTTCCTTTAGTGTTGAGATACATTTTATGTGGCAATTCACGCAGTCATTCACTTGTTATGTAAGATAAAATGTCTCCTCGTGAGGCTGTAATTCCTCATATCCACGTATTCAGAGCGCAGACCTTACGCATGCTTACACTGGAAAGAGATAACCTTGGTTAGATTCCCAGCTCTACTATATACCAGATGTTGCCAAATTACTTCATAACCACCAAGTTCCTCACTTATCACGTGAGAATAACGATGGTATCTACCCAACAGGGTGGTTCTAAAAATTAAACGAGACGAGGCAGAGAGCCTAACACAAAATATGTATTCTATAAATATTATCTACAAATATTATCAAATATTGAGTAGAAAAGTTAATAATGAATTTGAGTGTCCAGGCACTTAGGAAGTCTTCTTCTAACACCTCAAAGAGCTTGTGTTATATTCTGTTGTAACTAAGCAATGGAAATTCTAGTGACAGAGAGTGAGCTGTTGAAGGACGCCACCACCAAGACCCGTTGGGAACGCCCTGATATTACATCATAAAATACAAATAAATACAAGGGCTGTAGCAGGTGGGAAAATTACAGGGAGTAACGGAGTGAAATTAAAATACATGTCTTGGTAGGTGCTCGGCGAGATCTGGGACAACACTACGTCTGTATACTTAGAGACGCAGTTGCTGTGGTATGTATGCTCTCATACGCACCCAAAAACGAAAGGCCTCGGTGGGAAGCTAATCATATTGTGTAATAAATTATTTTCTCAAAGTTTTATAGATAAATTCAATTAAAAAATAAATTCCAAAAACTTTTAAATGACCTGGGACAGTTTAGTTTTTTTTAGAAGAGATAGTTATGTCTATAACCCTCTCAAAGAAGTCACCTTCTCCAGTGACAGGAATTATCTCCATACTACTTCCAAAAATCTGAGTTTGGATATTTTCCCATTCCTTCATAATGGAATAGGGGTGAGTCAACACAACCAAGGCTACAAAGGTGTCAAAGAATATGTCATGTCCCTCACCTTAGAATTTATTATTTCCTATGATTCTATTAATTTACCAATATCTTTAGTTGCTGCAATTGGGGCTGATTCTAGCAACCGAAATTTCGTTGATAGTCTCGAAACAGTGAATCCTCCTATGGACAGTGTTAGGCGAGTAACTCTCCGATGCAGGAGCAGGAGGAGGAGACAGAATTGTAAACCTTAACTAGTGTGTAATAAGAAACATTTTAGACAAACGTGGAGATGAAAACATTTACAAACACATTCTGAATTTAGTGATCACTAACCTGTCCTCCTGGAGCTGAGTCCGAAAACTCATATGCTGGGACATCTGCATCTTAAAGGTTTAATGTAGCTCTTGTGTAATAACTACCTGCAATCTCTAAAGGCTTTTTATGCTAATAGGTCACCGTTAAGTAGCTATATGCAAATTCACAACCTTAATTCTAGAATATAAACTTCCAGGATTTCTTAGACTACATTTTCTTTACCTTTCTCTTTTTGAGCCCTAAACTCAAGCAATTTGGTGAGCCTGTAGCCTGCATACTTCATGGCAATGTGGGAGAGTCATTATCAACCAAGAGTAACATTTTCACACAATTATCTTTAAATATTTATTGATGAAGTATTTGATTTTTTTTATCCTAGCTCCACCCTCTCAGCTGGACATTAATACAACAGGCCATACTTAAAACACGGTCCAGAGACTGGCGCTCATTCATTCATCAATGTGTATTGAAGGCCTGTTACTGTGTAGGCGTAGTTAGTAGTGCAGGGTACAATGCAGTAATCAAGGCAGGCCACGTCACTGTTTTCTTGCAGTTTACACTCTTGTGGGTAAGAGAGAAGATGAACAAATAAACTCTCCATACATATTTGCAAAACATGTGAGAGAACAAATTGAATAAATATTGAACAAAAAATTAAATATTGAATCTCTATTCTGGTAGGAGATGATTATAATTATCCATGCAACTTCCTCAAAGAGTTCTCTTCTGATTCTCCAGTTGGGAGACCAAATAAAATATATTTCCCCAAAATAGCAGACTGCCAATTATTCTTGATTTTTACTTCCACATCTATAAATAGACATGGATGATCATGCGCATTATGCATATTGTTGTAGCTGAACAAGTCACTTAAAGAAGTAGATTAGTGTAAATATTACACGTAATCAACTTTCCTTTTGAATTTTTTGGAGTGAAGTCAGAAATTTCCACTTTTTCTTTCTTTATTGTTTTGTTTTGTTTGGGCCCAATGTCCGTGATCAAAGTATAAAACAA
This sequence comes from Canis lupus baileyi, assembly GCF_048164855.1. NCBI lineage: Eukaryota > Metazoa > Chordata > Mammalia > Carnivora > Canidae > Canis > Canis lupus. The sequence goes on from NC_132855.1 coordinate 2,496,843, forward strand.
ATACCACTTTTTTTGATTCCACTGTGTCATAAAGAAATGAAACATTTATCACTGAGCGATGCTAAAAAGGTCACATTCAATTTATCAGAGTGCCCTTCTCAGGCAGCTCAAGAGAAGAGCGGCAACATCAGCACACAGGTGTTCTGAGTCCTCTTTCCCAATCAAGGAAACGTTCAAGTATTAATTGTCAATCATCTATTTACCCAATATATTTAAGTTTATATATAAATGATAGTTTAATAATATATTAACTTGAGAAAGCAGAAGGTGCCCAGAGATGCTTTCATTTGTCAGTTTGCACGTGAGCCCAACCACACGTCATTTATCAAACTTGTGTTTTCTCAAGAAGTCAGTTTGTACAATTAAGAGAAACTTTGAAAACCAGGGTTCCTGATTTCACTGGTAATTGAGCTATTATTCTCTTGCCTTCTTTTTGATGCTAGCTTTCTTTCCCTACTCTGAGTACTGGGATGCTTCACGTCCAAAGGTCGACCACACGTGGAAGCACACGTCAACACTACTGCGTCTGTGTTCATCTCCGATGGTCTCACACCAAGCCGACAGTGTCATTTTCAAACGGCCACCTCTACTTTGAAATACTAAGTTTTCTTCCGGATCATTATTTTAACCCATTAATTAAAGCCAAAATGCTGATAAATGACCTTGCTTCGGAACTGTTTTATTTTTTATTACAAGTCAGGAAATTACCTATAATTTATAGTAAAGGATTATTTTTGGTAACATCTAGAATTTGGTCTAAAAGTTTCAGTTTAATGGCATTAAATAAAAAGCCACGAATTCGTTGATCTAACACCTAAAAGCCATTTATGAGAGCAAATGATTTGTTACCACAAAGTTATTGTATACCTGCCAATAATGTGACTTTTACTCAAGTCACAGAAGATATTGCTAACTAACCAGTGAACAAAGAGAGGATGGCACCTTCTATTCTCACTGTGACCTAACACCCAGGTAACAGGATATGAACATTTTCTAGATGTTAGATTACATCAGTGGCAAAAGCAAAATGTTTATTTCTCTCCTTAAGTGGATAAATTGCCTGTTACATACACATAACATCTGTTTAAACTTTCCAGGACTAGAATAACAATCTCGAGACAAACTGGAACTAGAAATCATTTTATTTGCTTTATGAACTATTTCATTGAAAAATAATCTTTAACATATGACGTACACATCAAGGCTGTGTGGCAGAAAAAAGCATAGACAAGGGAAAGGAGTTGGATTTTTGTCCCTACCTCATGGGAGGCACTTAATTTTCCTGGGTCTCAGTTTCCTCATCTGTGAAATAAGGAATTGAGAACAACCGAGTGTTGAATTTCTTTACATTTCTAAAGCCTATTAAATAAAGGTAGCTTATATTTGACATAAAACATGCTATGAGCTAGATCATTTTATGTACTGTGTTGATATCAGCCTTTAAAATTTTATTTATTTATTTATTTATTTATTTATTTATTTATTTATTTAAATTTTCGTACACATCAACCCCAGTGTGGGCCTTGAACTCAAGACCCCAAGATCAAGGGTTGCTAGCCAGCCAGGTGCTCCGTATCAATTTTGTTTTCATAAAATATTTTTTTCACTGCAGTGCTGACTTATTTCACTGGAAATTATATTTTCTTGACTTAGTAACAGAAATTGAATAAAGGCAAAATGGATGTTTCAGACTGGTTTACAGTAAAATCTGAAGTTGGTTTTCAGAGAAGTAAAGATTGTCAAGTTATTATGTTGAAAAATGTAACAATGACCAAATAAATAATATACGGGCAATTAATCTGAGCTCTCAATCATGGTCATGAAACGTCCTCCTCCCACTTCTAGTTCCCTTTCCAGTAAATTATTACTTCCCAATTATTCCATATGTTTTATGATAGCTTCACCTTAGGACCTTATAAAAACTTCATATGATGGATTAGGTTCCAAAACCTTTAGAGTGTGGATTAGATCATTCCATCAGTCTTTTTTTTTTTTTTCTGTTATTCTCCAAATTGCCTATTTTCCACTTCTTAATCACTTACCCTCTCCTTGTAGCTTCCATCAACTCAACAGATATTCTTAAAATGTTTCTTGTACTCATTTGTTCAAAATCAACTTGTCATTTGTAGTTCTGAAGAAACAGTTCTCACAAAAAGCATACTTGGCGTGCCCAGATTGAAAACATAAAACTCCACAACTGCGCTGCTTGAGAAATATTCGGTTTTTGCTTTGTTTCATTTTAATTTTAGTCATTAATTTTTAGATCCCTAATCCTAGTATAGTTTTCCACGTTTAAAACACCCATTTCAGTGACCCCATCTACTTTACCTCATCTTACACATTATTTAACATGCTACTAGTAATTACCATTCAATAACACCAAAAATAATGGAAGACAAACAAAGGTGGTTGTTAAAATGGAAGTACTGACTTCTGGAGATATAAATTACTCTCCTCTCCCCATTCCTCTTCAGCTAACATCCTGGTCTCAATACTCAATAATCATCTTCCACCAACACAGGTAGGTACTAACCTGTCCCAATTGAGTACACTTTCTATAAAAGTTCTGTATCCTTACCAAACACCCTGCAGGCCTCCCCGTAAAACATGCATATTCAACATGCATTTTTTTTTTTTTTTGGAAACCACACAAAAGACACGAGCACACACATGAATAGAGTTTAATAACTCCATTTAGCATGAAAATAACTACGTGCTAACGTGATCAGCATTTCTTCTCTTCAATCCATCCTTTTAAGATTCTATTTATTTATTTGAGAGAGTGCATGTGAGAGAGAGAGAGAGAGCACGAGCAGGGGGGAGGGAGAGGGGCAAGGACAGAGGGAGAAGCAGACTCCCCGCTGAACAGCAAACCCTATGCGGGACTCGATACCAGGACCCCGGGATCACGACCTGAGCTGAAGGGAGACACTTCACCAACGGAGCCACCCAGGTGCCCCGTCCATTCTGTCTTATATGGAAAGAGCACACCCTTTAAAACTGTGTGCTCATATCATTCTCCTGATTAAAATAACTGGCACCTCTCAATACCTAACAAATAAACAGAATCCCCCCCAAAAAACTTAAACTGCTAAGACAAAACAAACCTTTCGCCATCTGACATAGTCTCTCTTCTCAGCCTACAGGACTTTCTTCTACACGTGCAGTTCTCGGGCCACACGGAGCTATTGCCTCCCACATACTTATCATTTAATGCTTATGAATCTTTAAACTTATTCTCTCTACCTGTAATATCATTACCCACTTTTTATGGGCATTTTTGAGCAATTTCCTCCTCTTATTTTCTGATTAGTATAAATGTCACCTCCTCTGAGTTTCTGTAATGAGCTTAAGGCATATTTTCATGTATCTCAGCATCTCCTGAATGTCGTGTTTTGGGTGCTCAATAAATGCTTATTGTGTAAATGATTAATAATGATAGGGATCGATGAGAACAGAAAGACATCCCAAATTTGGTTTCTTCTTTCAAAGACTTAACAGTGAAGTATGGAAGAGCAAGTGTGTTGGACATAACAGAACATTAGACAGCATATGTGGAGGGGACTAGAAAGGAAAGGCAAAAAACACGGAAATGAAAAGCATGGATGTGCCTTCTCTGCTAGGCACAAGCGATGCACTTTCACATATATAATCTCTATTTCTGAAGTATATTTTTATTTAAAGTATAAACACATTATTATAGTTTTAATAACAGAATACAAACAATGAGCAATATTTAAATATCAACTATGAAGGACAATAAAACGTTCAATAAACAAAGCTTACTAATATCACAAAAATAAAGACCTTAGACAAATGGTGTTCAAAATCATGAATTTTTCTAACAAATAAATATTCTAATGATGTACACAGGAAAGCCAAAGATAGAAATACAACTATGTAATAATTATCTAAATGTTTGTCCTAATAATCACATAAATGCAAATTAAACAATAAGCTATGGTTTTTGGATGCAATTTGTGCTTCCCACACAATACTCTGATTGTTAGCCTACTTCTTAGTATTCCCTGCTAAATTAAAATAGTGGAAGTCTGGACTGTGGTCTTTAATGATGCATCATGTGCCAACCTAGCAAAATCTACAAACATCTATTGAAATCTCTTGAATAAATTTACTAATGAATGCATGAATACGTGAATGGAAATGATAGCATGCAAAGCTAGAAAGGTACCATGGATTGAGTACTCTCTTTGTCCTTTTCTTTTTTCTTTTCTTTTCTTTTCTTTTCTTTTCTTTTTTTTCTTTTCTAAGATTTTATTTATTTGAGAGAGAGAGAGAGAAGGAGCAGAGGGAGAGGGAGAAGCAGGCTCCCCACTGAGCAGGGAGCCCAATGTGGGACCAGATCGCAGGACCTTGGGATTATGACTCCATCCAAAGGCAGACACTTAGCCTACTGAGCCACCCAGGTGCCCTGGATTGGATACTCTCGAAAATTGCCCTTTGGACATGGATTCCAACCACAGCAACACAAGCACACTGAATAATCCTTCACTCATTCATGAAGCATTTCCTTGTAGGTTCCAAACATACTCAAAAATGGACTCTTCTTCATCAACAGAACTGCTGTCCTTGGATTCTTTGTCTTGTTCTACTCTGAATCTGTCAGCCAGGTTAGAGAGAGTGATCACCTTCCTCCCACCAACTCCCATTTTCCCTCAGTCACTCTACCCTTTGCTTCTACTCTCTAAAGGTGCTGTCTTTCTACTTGACTACGTCTTCATTCTCATTTTCTTCCTTTTAAGCCATTACAATACACTCTTAATTGGCTTTTCTGCTTTCAATTCCAAACCACTTCAATCAATTTTCCAAAGTACAGCCACATTGTTACTTCTTGACTTGAAATTCTTTAGCCAGTCCCCGACTTTGACAGGATCAAGTAAAAATCCTTTTGTAGAGCAAGAGGTATTTCCCTAATTTGCTGCCCACGTGGCTTTGCACTGGCTGCAAGATAAGCTTCTCACACACGCTGAAACACAAAGACATACCAAATTCTCACACTTAAAGGCTTTGCATCTGTTAGTCCTCGGACCCTTTCCGATCTTGAACACCAGGCATATTCTTTCTACCAGACCCTACTTAAGTGACCCTTCCTTCGTGAAGGTTTCCTTAATTCCCCTCTGCAGATGTGACCGCTCTTTCCTCTGTGGCATCCCCTTACCCCTATATAATTCAAGATTACACTTCTTACTGTTACATGTCAGTCACCTACTCAAGCTGTGAGTGTCTCTAGTGCCCAGAACATATTCAGTTCTAAAATTACTCAATGTTTATTATCATTTCAGTGGTACCAACTGACAAAAGAGCTCAAACTGACAGAACCACTCAGAGTGACTGACTCAAGGATTTTTAATTTCAGTATATTTTTTGTGAATCTAAAACACGGTTTTCTTACTTCCGTATTTGCATAGCCTAAACTAATACATGTATTTCAATATTCAATGCTGTGATATTGTGATTTATAAGAAAAATGCATATTTGGGCACTCAGATGACCCAAATATATTTCTCGTATATATTTGGTCTTCGTTCATGGTTCGTGGCTCACTACTTCCAAAACTCTAGGAATTTCCTAAGTGTGGAGAATAATAAAGCTATTTTTTGCTATGTTAATGAAGCAACTTTTGGAAAGCACCCAGGGATTGAGGCTGGATGCCAAGAGAATTGACCATGAGATTAGAGGATTAAAACATTCAGATCCATCCCACTCTTTGCCCCTGACCTCCTTGAAGAAGAAGGGAGGGGCTGAGGATTGAGCTCAATCATCAATGGTCAACGATTTAATCAATCTTTTTTTTTTTTTTTTTTTGTAATGAAGCCTCCATAAAACAAAAAAAGCAAAACAAAAACAAAAGGAAGGATCTCAGAGAGCTTCCAGGTTGCTGAAGACATGGAGATATGGGGGGAATGGCATGCCTGGCAAGGGGATGGATGCTCTGCGCCCTTTCCACAGACCTTGCCCTTTGCATTTCTTCCACTTCTCTGTTCATGAGTTATGTACTTTTATAATAAACCAATGATCTAGTAAGTAAATATTTCTCCAAGTTCTGTGAGCCTCTCTAGTAAGCTAATCAAAACTAAGGAGGGGAACATGGAAGCCTCTGATTTCCAGACAGTCAGTCAGAATCACAGGTGACAACCTAAACTTGCAACTGGAATCTAAAGTGGCCAAGGTGAGGGGGGTTGTGGTGGAGGGTGGAGTTGGGGAGGGGAGTACTTGCAGGACTGAACCCTTAACCTGTGGACAGTGTCAAAATCGAGCTGAACATCCAGTTGGTATCTGGGGCATATCTTGTTGTATGTGTGGTGAAATCCCCCCTTCTCCACATATTGGCATTGGTGGGTGTCAAGACCTTTTGAATGCTAACCAACTCGTATCTGTATGCCAAAAAAAATTTTCATGGCTTAAAACATAATATGATGCTATTTAGCATATTTAGATAGAAATATGAAGTGTGGTATTGATTATTGATTATGTGGCTTCTTCTACTACATCAAATGGAGAACAAAATATTTCTCTAGTAAAACTTCACATTATAGAGATATAATTACATTAAATCTTATCTCTAGTTTCATGAAATATATAAAATACAGTTATCTAAAGGATATTTTTAAATGTTTCTAAAATGATTTGGACATGTTTTTTCTTTCTCAATATCTTAATGTAGGAAGGAGATATAAAAACATGGCACATTTTAGGCAAATTAACTATAGTATTATTTATTGTGGCCTACCTTTAGAAGTGAGAAAGAATTGCTTCTATATTCCATTTTCCTTCTGTTTCAGAGCTAGTATTTTGATAAGCTTATCTACCTTATGAAGAAGTTTAAAAGCCCAGAACCTATGCCTGATGTTAATAAGAAAGTCTACTGTAATATATGAGATATATGGAATAGAATAGCAAATGGAAGGTCTGTGTCCTATTTTTGGTTTAAATTTTTGTTTAAGGAAAGTGTAATTTGGTACAGTGTATTACTATTCTACAATTTATCCTTTAAACGTAAAAATAGCTCTACAGCTACTCCCTTGTTACTTCATGGCAATTTTGGAGGAATGCCTGAGATTATATTTAGAGTCCTGTAAGAAACAAGAAAAAGAAACAACGAATAGCAAACTTAGAGTTCATTCAGGAAGAAAAGTATTAGAATCATCTCTAATAACGAGGCTAATGGAAGGGAACCAGAATGTAAAACTAAATGATCTAATGCTTCCATGCAGCAATGCTATAAGGAAGGAGAGGGTGAAAAATAGGAGGCGAAAGGTAACTATGCTAATCTATTGAGCACTGATAACGGTAGCATAGAATTGTCTTCAATTACACGTAAATAATTAAAATGGAAATAGCATTTACAAAATTTGAAGTCAACCGTACGCTGACATAGGGTTAGTCTGTTTAATTTCTAGATCGCTATGAGATGTATTAATGATGCTCCGTTTATTTATAAATGTTCATGGCATCGTCTCCAAGAGCAATACAATCGGTTGAAAGCCATCTTTTGAATCTGGTACGCTACATTATCTATACATTTTATTTGTTCAAATTGACAAAATGTGTTGCCTTATTCTTTGTGACACGAGGCCTTCAAGAGAGTCTTCAAGTGCTAAAAATTTTGCATATGCCACCGAAGGAAGAACTATCTCATGGGTTTTGGTTTGGTTCCCAACCTATGGATTTAGATCACCAGGGAATTCTTTCAAAGGGATTTTCAAAGCCACAAGAGCTTAGTAAGCATTACCATTAGAGCAAACAGGTAGGTTGCATACACATGAAGGAGCTGTGCTCATGTTATGATTAAATGTAAAGTATTAAAAAAGTATTAATTCAGCATATGTTTCTGTCATTATGAATGACCTTAATCAACGGAGAATTATCTTTCACATGGAATCAGTAAAAGTGACTGATCTTATTTCTGAAAAAGATGAGGACTGTGATCTAGATATAACAGTAAGATTGGATTTTACATTTAATCATCCCTTGACTTTCCTTCCTATGGCATAACTGTATAATTTGTACGGTTACACTTTCCTATCTTTAGGCAACTCAACACGTACTCTGAGCTCTTAGGTTCACTCGTTTTAATTGTGTTTTTTCTTGTATGTTCTAATTTGAGTGCTGATGCTAATTTTAGATGTGAGAAGTTAAATCATTCGTATTTTCTAGGTCTTGAAAATAAAGTAGGAAAATTGAACCAAGACTTTTTCTGAAGTTCTCTCCAAATCTAACATCCCATAACTCTCTTACACCTTAGAGTACGTGGTGGCAAACACACAGCAGGTGCTTAATGAATGCTTGTTTAATTAATATGGCGTAGCTTTTACTACTTTATACATCTAGGCTGACTGCGGGAATATTGTGTTTCTTAAAGTTTTTCACAAAACTAATGGTTGGAACATCTCAGAACTCTCCGCAACTGATTGATTGGAAATCATTGGGTTTATATTCTTCCCATAAAACTGCAGGTTTTTTACAGCTTTATAGACAATAATGAGTACACTTAATTACATATGCACAGTAGCAATAATCTCCAAAGACAATTTAATTTCTGAAGCTGTGTACTGTAATCTCAGCCAAATCACAGATTCACACAAATCAAACTGGGATGAAGTTTAAGAATGAAAGCCAATCTGTCTCACTAAACCTTTCTCTGAATCTTTGGTAACTTGTAACTTGTAACTCATATTAGGACCAACATGGGTATTTTTAATTAGAGTGAGATGTTCTCAGTAAAAGATATATAACTCACATTGTGCCCAGTTGAATTCAGAGAGCACAACAGATTTTTGGGAGAAGCAAGTAATTACAAGAAAGGACACAAACTTGCTAATTGTTAGGTATGACGCATATACATTGTAGTCGAAATATCTTAAAAGTCAATGAGATACTAACATAAAATCATCTAATTTAAGATTAATGCATCCGTGAGGGTTTGGTGCCATGTTTGGATGGTTTTACTTTTCCAAGGACACTTGCCATTCAGCATAAAACAGATTGATATAAGTATTCCCAACAGATTCTTAAAGAAGTTTGAGATATATTTCTTTTCAATAAAGTACTGAATATATAAATGGCTTAAAGATGACCTGCAATTAATATCTCATAATCTGCTTTTTAAAAATACTGAACATCAAGTATAGTAATTCAGTACAATAAATTAAAAAAAAAAAACTGTACCATTTCTTTGTCAAATGGAAAGCTTTACCCCTCGGCTTTTTTGTTGTTGTTGTTAGGAACACAACATGAGAACTACCATCTTAACGAAACTTGTAGTGTACATGACGATATCGTTAACTTTAGGCACTGTGTTGTAAAGCAGATCTCTAGAAATCACTTATCTTGCATAACTGCTGAAACTTTACCGTTTTAAGGTTTTAACCGGAATAAGGAGCCAATATGTCAACATGATGTCAAAATATCCTGTTAAACGTAAATCTAAAACTTACATTAATGACTTGGCCGTAGCTTAATAAACCCACCGGAGGAAAAAGAAAATCTTTGTACCAAACTTCAATATGTAGAAACAGGAACTCCACACAAGTACGATGTTGAAAGCTTCAAAAGTCTAGGAGAAATACGTTATTTCAAAAATGAGTTTTGATTTAAACGTAAGCTCGAGGTAGTTATGAAAAACATTAGGGGAAATTGGAAAGACCTTGTTAAAATAATTGAGCTTACAGAAGCAGTGATAAGAATGCAAATCTGAAAATTGCCTCTGCATCACATAGCTAGCTAAATAATCCTAGAAGTGGAATCATTTTTCTTTCTCTCAAAGCAAAATTGGAATTTTAATAGGTGCAAAGAAAAGTGGTATGGAAACCAGAAGCACCTGGATTTCCATCTCTTGTGAGACACATTAAGGCACATGAAAAAAAAAAAAAAAAAAAAAAAAAAAACATGGTTTTATCTTTTAAACTTCTAAAGCTGGATGTACTTTTAGTTTTCCTTAATAGTGTATTAGGACTTTACAGCCAAGGATGTATTTAAATTTTTGGAATAAACAAATACCATTTCCGACCTTTCCCCCTTGGAACTACATAAACTGATTGTTGATGTATTTAGACATTTTTAGAATTCTTTCCTTCTTTGTGTTTCAACATGTGCAACTTTGATGCACCTACAAAAACTCCACTTTGGCAATATTACCTAATTGTTTAATTGTAATCAATTTCCATCAGGTGGCAATGGGTGAATCTCTTAGGGTTGATGCTGACCAACTGACCGGACATCCTGGTTCGCCAACTATAACTGTGGCAGGAATAGAAGAAGTGACACACAAAAAAATCTCAGTAAGGCTGTGTGGTATCTGCTGGGTTGCTGTGCATTTAAGAAAGCTGATAGAAGCGTTAAGTATCGTTCACGGAAGCCCAGTGAAAGTGCTTAAGGGAAATGAGCACTTTTACGGAGAGTAGTTGACTAGAAAAAATTGGATAGAGTTCATGTCATCAAGCACACATGTGTCATGCCTGAAGAAGTAAAAGGCCGCTAGTCTTACAGGGTTCGAGTAGGGGCCAGAATTCTGGACAGTTCTAGAAAAACACTGCGTTGCTATTGTCCCCAAACTGGTCTAGGAGAGGGTACTAGCAGATTCTGTGGTAGGAACTTGGTCTGCTGGCTTCCTACGATGAGTCTGCGCAGGCTGGGTGAGTGCCACATGGTCTCTTCCCACGAGTACTTTCTCGGGAAGTCTTCCTGCTGCTGAGGTCTGGTCACATCCTAATGCACTTTCTTGACACTTTATCAAGGAGTCTGATGACTTCTCTAGTTGACTTTCTTCAGCCCATTAGTATTGATTTGGCAGTCCTATGTTTGTTTTGTTTTGTTTTGTTTTTAATTTTCCAGGTTTGTTGAACCCATCCTAATTTCCAAAATGTCAAAGAAAGCTTTCTTAGATATGAAAGCCCAACCAACAGTATCTAAGTTACAGTTCCGAAAATCCTTTTCTCCCCATTAAGTAGGGAGAGAGTATCATGAAATTCATTGGTCACAGGGACCCCAATATAAAATGACGTTATTTTATTTTATTTTTTTTAAATGAGGTTATTTTAACTGTAACTCTTCACCGATAATTTGCTCTTTCTCAGTCAACTACAAATTAGGATAGGCTATTGGTGGTTATAAATGCCACTTGATAGCAGTGAAAAACTTAAGATGTAATAATTCTTAGAGTCTGGAGAACAAAAAATTAGTTTTGATTGATAAATACATTTGTTTTCCAATTGCATACTACATCAAACAGATAAGAATTATATACCTATTGCTCTACCTTCCAAATTGTGGGATATATGTAAGTCTACGAGTTACTTAGGGTAATAAAACCTAAGAATTATTATCTTGGAAGAAAGCTGAGGTTTTATTCATGCATTCTTTGAATGACTATCAAAACATAATTTTTAGGCATTTACTGATAAGATCATTTAACTTGTAAATTCACTCGGAATATTTTAGTTTAAATTTTGTTTTTTACCAAAAATACCTAATAAGGTACCTAATTTTTTAAGGTGCATTGAGGTGTAATTTTAAATTTTACCTAATAATATACCTAACAAGGTCACTTATATGAACATGTAAGGGAAAAGAAAATTATAAATATTACACTAAACATAGTCACTGCCGCTTAAAATATTAAAATTATATCTTATTATCAAATCTTCACGACTAGAAACACTTCTAGAATTAAGTACAGTATCTGTAAAAAAATATATAACACACATACAAAAGCCATTGTTTCAATATAAAATAGATGTCTATCTACGAGATGCCAAAGGCCCATGGTTTATTGCCTCCATTTTCCTTTAATTTAAAGATCTGTGCACTCTAAAATATATAGCATCCTTGGATTTGAGTTATCTGCTTACTCCCAAGTTGAAGCTAGTCACTAAGTCACTAATATTTGAAATTGTTAAGTATTAAGAAAAGAAAAACAAAAACCAGTGCTCATTGGTGAAGCCACCAGGCACTCGATGGTACCGCGTGACTTTCCTTACACTTGCAGCAGGGCTTTACGACCGTGGAGTTTACAATCTGGTGATCTAGGGAACATTACAGAACCAGAGGGACCCTCACATTGTGAGGCCTTCGGGGATATTCCCGACGAGCGGCACCAGAAAGTCAGATATTTCATCAACACGAAATACGTGACTTTCTATGTCTAGCAAAGGAATTGATGCTGAGATTCATTGCAGGCCTGGACAATTTCAAGTCTCATTCTGCTTCTGAATCTCCCACGTCCTTGCAGAAAACTCAAGGACCACCAGTTTCCAGTGTTTCTGGTTTTGCGGTGTCGCCCTCAAGTAACCTGGAAAGGCTGAAATGCCTACAGACTCTAAGAAGTGTCTGATGCTATGTTGCCAACAGGACTTGTCAGATGAAAGTATGATCGCTGTTAACGCAAACACAGTTTCCTGTGAACGCACCAATTTCTACAGAAAATTCTGGGTCTGCTCAAACTCTTCTTTTGTGAGTGGGAGTCAAGCTTTTATGTGTGGTGGTGGCGGGGGTGGCAGGAAGCAGCAGGCCTAATGAAACGCTGGGCAAGGTGCAATTCTTTCAAGCTTGCATGGATATGAAATAAACCATATTAATGGGTTTTTTTCCCCTTCACAAAGCAATTTACAGGAGACTAAGCTTTAATCAATTGGTCAATTGACGATTTACTTCAATATATCTTTCAATAATTGTGCTTTTCATATTCTCCACAGATTATGTGTATTCGTATCCGTGCGTGTGTGTACATACGTGTATGCGTGTCCTATTAAAAGTTCTCAGTGGCGATCGTTTTCTTCAGCAAAGAAAAAGCTGTGACTTAATCTTCCAATGCAGCTAATGGGCAGATGTGATTTTAACACAGTCAACATTCTATAATATTTCATTATTTTTTTATACCTAATGTAGATTTCCTTGCTTGTATTCTATGTAAAGATTCTTATGAATTTCAAGTCATGTAACATATATCTTGGTGATTGGCTATACTTATGTACTGGTTTGCTTTGTAATATATACAGGCAACAAATTTGTAATTATTCATGCATTCTTTATGTTATTTATAGATCCACTGCTTATGCCAGCCCTGGCACATATTAGTTGGATGAATGACCAGTCAAGCCTCTAAAGTCTGTTTCCCTATGCATAAAATGGGATTTATAATTTCTTCTTTATGGTACTGAGGGATAACCAGAATAAAATATATGAAATGCTGAAGGATTACTAAGTAGTCATTTGATTATGCATTTATTCCTCCATATTGCCTATAAATTACCCATTTTACTAATTAGCCTCCTAAACCAAGAGTCAGAAAAAAAGAAGTCTATATGGTCTGTCTCTTTATTTGTTTGACCTTAAACAATCAAATAACAAAACAAATGCATTTGGAAAATAAATACATGTATGTCTCACATTATTCATAATCTGCCTTCACAAAAGTAATATTAAAAATGATAAATTCACTCAATCTGAATAGTTCTCTTTCCACTTGTATTTTTTTTAACCCTAGTATTGGGGTCTTTTTGAAGTGAACAGATCAGACTGTGTTTTTTGTATTTATATAGAAGAAAAGAAAGCGTCCTAATGGAGGCTTAAAATAGAGGTTTAAATTCCCAGGATTACTTATTATTCAGCTTCCTGGACAGGGATGTGTAAACTGTTGGCTTACGTCTTACAGTATAATATCGCAGGATTCTAAAAATATTGCATGTTTCCAAAGAAGGACACTGCTCCTTAAATTGACAAAAAATTCCCTGTAGACCCCTTGAGCAGAGTTTCTTTTTTTTTTTTTTAAAGACTTTTTTTTTTTTATTTATGATAGTCACAGAGAGAGAGAGAGAGAGAGGCAGAGACATAGGCAGAGGGAGAAGCAGGCTCCATGCACCGGGAGCCTGATGTGGGATTCGATCCCGGGTCTCCAGGATCGCGCCCTAGGCCAAAGGCAGGCGCCAAACTGCTGCGCCACCCAGGGATCCCTTGAGCAGAGTTTCTAAAGAAAAAACAACAACAAAGCTTAAGCACTCCTTCCACCAGCAAGGGCAGATCTAGAAGCGATTCTAGGAGCCGCCAACAGGCACGCGATGGCATTCCACAAAGATCCAGCTGCTACCACTTCACGAAGTCTTCCTATCTTTGCCATCCACATCTTGTAATTACTACTGAAAGGAAAAGCAGAAGGGACAGAAAATGTGGTTCTAGGTAAACCAACTATAGCTATGCTCTCTATATTTAATATTATTACAATGTACTTTTAAACTTTTAGTAATAGCATTTCTTTTCACAAGAAAACATATAACAAGACTTTTCATCCCTCAAAGTCTTTGCCTTCATAATGAAACAAGCTGCCCCTTATCTATTTAATTTTCATGTATAAATTCGTATATACATGAAATATATATTATATATTAATATGATACACATAATATCCTAACATGTATATACATATATACTACATGTTAGGACAGTAGCATGAACCACTGTCTTTTTCCATTCATTTGCTTAAGATGATGTTCCTGGTTAGCAGTAATAGAAACTAGATTTCTATTCCATAAGCTGTCTATGTATCCTTCAGTCCAACTTTCTACTGGACCAGCTGCAGAGTATTCCTAGCGAAATTTTCATGAGCTCACCAAGAAAAGTGGAAGTGCAGGAGTAGACAGTTTTTGGCCATAGGGATGCAGAATTGGTTAATAAAGCGCCAAATGGATCAACAAACTACTGTAAGTGAATTTCCTTTTTCAAATGTTGGCAATGGAAAAGCCGTCACAATGTCGTTAATGCCCCGTGTCACACAAGGTGCTTCTCTACCAGATATGCTGTCAGAGCCGGAGGCCTAAGATTTGTGAAAAATATTGGAAAGGATCTAATCAGACTTAAAAAATAATAATAGGGATCCCTGGGTGGCACAGCGGTTTGGCGCCTGCCTTTGGCCCAGGGCGCGATCCTGGGGACCCGGGATCGAGTCCCACGTCGGGCTCCCGGTGCATGGAGCCTGCTTCTCCCTCTGCCTGTGTCTCTGCCTCTCTCTCTCTCTCTCTGTGACTATCATAAATAAATAAAAATTAAAAAAAAATAATAACAAAAGATCTCTTTTCTGATACTCTTAAGATAATTTGTGGAGACTCATCCATCTGTCCATCTACCCATTCATACATCCATTTCCTCAACTTTATTCTGTGGTGATTATTCTTACTATTATCAGTATCCATTTTATTTTCTATGATTCCAACAATGATAATGTTTCTTCATGCTCATCCATTTAAAAACTACACTAGAACGATCATTGAACTGACTCGTTCAATTCAGGCAGGGAACACCACCCAGGGAAATTGGTCAAGAATTTCAGCAATTTTTTGAGTATCTTTTATACAATTACTTTTTAGCTGCATGAACTTGGCAAGTGTTTGACAATTTTGCATCCAGTTTACTCATCTAAAAATCGTGTGTAAAAGCATTACCTATAACTTAGTGTTCTAAGAATACTTAGAGGAGATGGAGATGGGCCATGCAGGATTGTTACTGTAATACAGTAGGTGCCCAATTAATATTAGTCATTGCTATTACCAAAAGGAGACAGTTTAGAAACTTTGGGCTCATTCCCAAGTCTTCCTCAAATTAAAATGTCACATTCTATCCCAATTGCCTCTATAATTGAAATCTCTCGTATCACTGTAATGAAAAAATCTGGCAAATATTTAAAATATCTATATTGTTTTCTCTGATTTTTTTCGTTATGTAACAAGGGGTATTTGAATGATTGTCTATAAAACCCTTCAAAAGATCTTTAAAATACACATTCTTAAAAAAAATTAAAAAAATAAAAAATAAAAATAAAAAATAAAATATGCATTCTTATTAAGATACCACTCAGTTTTTTGAGACTTCCATCAAGAAGTATGGACATGTCAGCAACAATTATCAACGTGCACGGTTTTGCTAACAAGAGGACATGCCATGAGTCTATGCTCTATTTACCAGAAACCTAAATAAAAAAGAGGAGAAAAAAGCCCCACAAAACCTGTACAGGCTATGAAGGAACACAATGAGCCTAAGATACTTATCAACCCAACAAAATATAAGCTACAACACGTATTTTAACTTTTTATGATATACATTAGCATTTCCTTAATCACATTATTAAATGAAATTTTATTTACTAGTAACTCGACAGTGGAAAATAAAGGCACAGAAACAGACTCAATCCTCTGATTGCATCATTCTGCATGTTTTAAGCCAGAAATTGATGTGAGCTTTCTGCAAATAATAGTTGACAGGTGTTAATTATCTATGGAGAAGAAAAATGTTTCTTTTAAAGAAAAACATAATGGAGGATAAATCAAGTTAAATTGTTCTTCATTGTCCTTAAAAACTGTAAATAATATGTGCCATGCCACTAACTGAAAATTACAAGTTCTATAAATTTATTTGTTGATATTACAAAAGATATGTAATTTTTAAAATTTTAGCTTAACACGGGTGACTTAGTTTCTGATAAGTCATTTATTCTTTATTTACACATTTTAAAGCCCTTCTTTTAATCCTAAAATTAACGTTGTGTGTTGTTAATGGGACTCCCTTTCTTTTTCTCCCTCCCTCTTTGTCTCCCTGTGCTATAATAGAAGAACATGCTACGTGTTCCGCAAACATGGGGGGAAGAAGCACCCAGTGGTTCCTCTTGGGAAAGCCAAGAAAGGACTAACAGGAAAAGTGACGATTGAAATAAGATTTGAAGAAACAATAGAAATCCTTCAAATACTCAGGAGTTTAAAGAGAGAAAAACAGAAAGGATAGCATGTGTGAAGGCAAATATGCATGAGAGGATTCTGCTGGTGGCAAAGAATTTCCCATGCCTGGTGTGTAGACGAAAGAAGAGTCTTTCTTACAGGCCAAAATAGGAAAGTTTGGATTTTTGTATATAGAGAGTTGTTATTGAACCGAGTGATCAGAGATTGGATTAAAGGGGCGAGGGGAGGTGGTGGGGGGGTTGAAGGTAGGAGACCAATCAGTAACACCACCTCCCATGGCTGTACCGGGAATATCCATGAGCGAGGATCTGTGACGTGCTTACAACAGAGCCTTGCACACAGAGAGCCCCGTACGAGCTAAACAAACGAATACTACAGATTTTAACTATTCACTATAGAAACTCTCTTATTTTTATGCACATTACCCTCTTCTTCCTCTAGGGATGTATCCAGCTACATATAAAATAGTGTGTCAACCTTCTAGAAACACTCATATTTAATATAATGCTTCCCCTCTATTCTCTGTTGTACAAAGCCTCTGCTTCTACAAAGGCTTTCTGGTTGAATTTCATGGGGAATAAACACCTTACTTTGTACCAGGCTCAGGGAAGAGTGGTTGCTTGGATGCACAGAGTGCAACACTGGGATTGAGGTCTCATCATTCCCTGTGAAGATGTTTAACTCATTCTCCACCCACGTCTTCCAAAGCATCAAGTAGCTTCCACTGGTGGAGCCTTTATGGTTTCCTACAGCACCCACTGGCTTGCTTTCTGTTGGTGTTCCCTATAGAAAACACTGTTCTTCGCTAATTGACTGAGTCATTTACCCCCATCTACCTATTTCCTATCACTTAAAAACTTACGATAAACATTCATTTGTTGTCACTTCCTCGCCTGGTAGTTTGCTTTCAGTTTAATGAGGTCTCAGAAAGGAGTAGAGACAAATGTGTGCAAGCTTATTTGCAAACTAGAAACCCTTAGTTGTTTTATTCAGTTAAGGAAACTGAGTCTCGCAGTCACATAACCTGCCATTCGCGCAGCTGACAATCGGCCAAGGACAAAATTATTTCTGGATGTACCTGCCTCCGAGGCCGTTTTCTCCTACTGCTTACTTCTTTGAACAAAACAAATATGACCTCTTGATAAGGACACCAGAATGATCAGATCTAAGACATGTTTAGTAACCTGTAACAACCGAAAACAGTGCTTCAAAGAACAAGTCCTATCCACTGATATAATTTGAGATCATTGTGATAACAACAAAAAAAAAACCAACAACAACACAATGCCTATGCCCCCTTGAAACCTTGATTCTATTATTTTATCTTTACTTGAGTTTTTGTCCACTTACTGTTAGAAAATAATTGTAAATCTTGCTGATCCCTGAAAAGACAAACAGAAAGAGCTCTCGTGCTGATAGCAGTAAGAATGGTCATGTATCATCTCGGCGTGGTACCGCTTGGAACTATTTCAGTAAACAGGATAAAGCTATGTTGGACTAGAAAAGCTGGTGCCCTCCTATCACCTTCATAGGCGCCCTACCGTGATTATGAGAAACACGGACAGAAAACCACCTTTATAATCATAAAAGGTTTTACATCATTTTTAGGCTGGACTATGGATAAGGCTAAAGGATCTTTTTTCCTCCCTCTCTTTAGTAAAGCCCTCCAGCAAGTGATATTCCAGGGGAAAAAGTACAAGAAGAAGTTCTAGGTTTAAGATAGTTGCTTTTCAGCAGCTGCAATGTTAAAGTGGTAACTGTCCACATAAACAACTCAAATATATGTTTACTTTACATGTACTCATGGAAAGGGGCGGGGGGGGGGAAGGCTTGCATCATAAAATTCTAAAACTCACAAGTTTCAGCTCTCCTGTCACATCTCAGTGCATTTAATATCCTTCTGCCGCATTATTTACGACTTCACAAAGAAAGTAGTTATTTCCTATTATCTGTTCAATAAATAAGTAGAGAAATGCAGGCTGCAGAGATACAATTTGTTAATGAAATAGCCCAGAGAATCTTCACGGTGTCTGGTCTCGGAAGCTTGCGCAGCATCTATTAAAGCTTGCTTCGGTTTTAAAGAGTAACTGCAATTTTTACACATTGATATGTTCCACTCAGATGGCCGAGGCACGCTTCCTCGGTAGATTACGCAACATGAGTAATGCGCGCTGTGATACCACATATATCTGACCACACAGGCATGTTCCAACAGTTCTCTCTACTTGCCCGACCTTTTTCTATTACTGGGAAGACTGCCTCATTTCAGAAACAAGATAGATGCAGAATTTCCAGTTCTTGGAACCATTTTCAGGAGACAGAAGTCTTGCGGGTTGTGGTTCACGTCCAAATATGGCACAGTGAACGCGCTGTGTTCAGGAGATCACGCTATTTTAGTACCAGTTACAGGGAGCCCACGAGGTAGGCACGGATTCCCAGGTACATCACTATTCCCTCAGTCGTGTGCTTTCACCGCCTTACAAAACAACAACAAAAACTCCCAAATGCCATCTTCTAAAAACATTCAATGTTTGGTGATAATCCCCCTAGGAAAAGAAAAAAAAAATACTAGAAAGGAAACATATTATATAAGATATGAAAACTCCTTTTTAAAAAAAAGACTTATTTATGTGATTTTGAGAGAGAGAGAGAGAGTGCACGTGCACACCAGCGAGGGGGGAGTGGGAGCAAAGGAAGATGGAGAGAGGGATTCCCAAGCAGACTCCTTGCTGAGTGTAAAGCCCGACGCCTGGCTCCATGTCATGCCCCTGAGATCATGACTGGGGCCAAAATCAAGAGTCCGGCGCTCAATCGACTGAGCCACCCAGGAGCCCCAATACATGAAAACTTCTCATCTTAAACACAGCAAGGATTTTAGGTGTAAACCTATGAATGATGGACTTTGATCTTTTTTTTATAAGATTTTATTTATTTATTCATGATAGACATAGAGAGAGAGAGAGAGAGGCAGAGACACAGGCAGAGGGAGAAGCAGGCTCCATGCAGGGAGCCCGACACGGGACTCGATCCCGGGACCCCTGGGTCATGCCCTGAGCTGAAGGCAGAGGCCCAACCACCAAGCCACCCAGGGATCCCTGATGGACTTTGATCTTAATCAAAACATGAGAGTGACCGACTGATGCTGAGGTCTGATAGTCTTCCTTTCTTACTAAAGTACAGTTGAATTTGGCCTAAGAATAAGTATCTTTCACTAGGGTTGGGGTCGGGTATTGCTCACAATTTGTATGACACACTACAGTGCTTAACGCCGGGGACGGTCGATGCAAACACGTGTCACTAACTTTGATGCCGAATATTATTTGTGAACTAGTAATATTCCCTTGGATTTAGAATAATTGTATTAACACACTTTAGGTAATGTTCAAACCCCTACAATAATTTTTAGTCAAATATAGTAGAAATGCACACTTTAATAGCAGTAAACATACAATAAAGCAATTGTGAAAAAAACGTATTTCTTACCAGTGGATAAAATAATAGCCATTAATATAAAGATTGCTTTGACTGAGACTTTCAGTAAGAGTGGCAATTAATATTTTTGTAGAGTTTCTATCATAGAAACAGTGCTGTTTCATGTAACTTATTTTGAAATTCAGCTAGTGATATACCTAACGATGTTCTATAGAATGGTTTATATATTACAACATATTTTTTATGTTCTTTAGAGGGTCCTCAATTCATATTTAAATAGCTAACAGTTAAACATCAGGGGATCCCTAGGTGGCTCAGTGGTTTAGCGCCTGCCTTTGACCCTGGGCGCGATCCTGGAGTCCCGGGATCGAGTCCCACATCAGGATCCCGGCATGGAGCCTGCTTCTCCCTCTGCCTGTGTCTCTGCCTCTCTCTCTCTCTATGTCTATCATAAATAAGTAAATAAATAAATCTTTAAAAAAAAATAAAATAAACATGATCAAATCTAACTCAATTCATCTAAAAAAGCATTTTTGAAACTTTTGTTTTACAGAATTCTCTTCTGTGTACCCTATTTCAGATAGCTAAAAATATTAGGAGCCATAAGATCTTAGTTTGAGGTAGAAATATCTGAGCGGCATCCAGGCCTGAGAATCACCTGGAACTTCTCCAGAGTGCACTTACCTGGGAGGAATGTTTATGCTTTTTATTGTGAGAGTTTGGTCTTCCCTATTTACTGGAGTGATTACCAATTTGTCAGGAAGGACTAAGATGTTAAAATATGATCATTTTAAAAAATACACCAACATACGTAAGCACACATATGTCTATTTTCCCGGTCTTAATAGTGGCTACTCATATATGACTTGTAGTTTAATATCTTTATCAATCTTTGTGCAATTTTCACTTTCTAGTTCCTTTTATTAATTTTGTGGAATGCTCTATGATCACAGTGTCCCGGAAGGTAAAGCATTAAGTCATCAATCTAAAAAGTGGTGTAAATATTCTCTATTTCTCTGCTTTATCCTATTCCTAGATTTATCTCCTCTTTTCTTTGCCCTGTCTCTAGCTGTACCTGAAGATTTTTCATGCCTTGCCATATTTTTAAGTTGCTGGAAATAAAACATATTTGGGTTGAAGGAGAGAGGAAATATGCAGAAGGTGTAGGAGTCTGCATCTGAAAAAGTTCTATGCACAAAACCCCATGGCCCCACCCCATACTCACACTTATACACACAAACGTGGAATTTTACAGAGAAGGTTTTTAAGGAATCTGGAAATTATTAGTTTATGAAGAATACACCTCATAAAATTAGGGATACTTTTTGCAAAAACATCAATTTTTTTTTTTTTACAATGGTAGGAAGAAACATCACTAATGAACTTATGTCCAATATTGTTTATATAACAGAATGACAAATTTTCTGTAATATTTCAATTTGTTGTACAGTCTTCTAAACTTTGTTATTTAGTTTTTAAAATTTAAGACTAAATTCATCAAAGGTTATTGAATATATTTCTATAGGCAGGGCATCATCAAGAGTTCAAAATAATAACTAAATAAATGGCTGTCAAAAACAGTAATTTTTTTTTAACAACAACAAAAGAATCATAGATAGGTTCGAGAAAAGAAAATGGTGGATGAGTAGAGTGAGGTATGGTCATAAAAGACCCGTAGATTTTGTGAGGCGGTGTCTAAGTGGTGTTTTATGGAGGAGGAAGCATCGAAGACAGACCATAAAGCAACACGGGATTGCCAACACTAAGGGAAGGGACGTAAAATTCTTGGTGGAGGAATGAGTCTGGGCCCCCACTACGCCAGCCACTTTGCCCGCGTCATTGCAACAAATCCGCAAACACCTCCACCCTCAAGGCGCCGTCGTCCACGTAGTAAGATCAGTACTATCCTCACGGAGGTTAAGAACCTTGCCAAAGGTGAAAGCCAGGTGAGCTTGAAGAGTCTCACAAACTGAACTGCTAGCAGTGGTTGGATCCATTAAAAAAAAAAAAAAAAATCGGAATTTAAAACACTGCTCACAAAATCAAAAGTCAGCCAGCAGTAAAAAAGTTTATTACTAAGAACCTACAATTCCTTTCATTCGTCAGGAAAACCTGGGCTATCCCTGGGGCAGACACGTTAGGCTCCATTGAGAGGGTAGTGGAGTTTAAACATAAAAATCCAGGGAGGAAATATTTCAGAGGGGTGAATGCAAAGACCTGCAAAGTCACTGAGGATTTTGAGTCGGAAAATGCAAGTGGAGCTGCGTTTTGAGAAAAATCAGCTCATGGTTAAGTATAAAGGAAACTCAAGTGGAAAGCAACCAGGAACGGTTTTATCCCAGCTTTATTAAGATCTAAGAAAAAAAAATCCCTTATTGTCTCTGGATTGAAGGTATGTCACCTACTTAATTTCCTTTATTGCAGGTTGTCTACTTTTTTTTGACTTTACCTTATCACTAGCCCTCTCCTCATGAAGGCTCCAGGGTGAGATAAAATGTCATAGCGACATAGGAAGGGCCACATGGGGGTAAAAAAAAAAAAAAAAAAAAAAAAAGAAAGAAAGAATATGAATTTATGTCTGGCTTAACTTGGACACATTTTCAACTGAATAGTTTGAACCTACAGCCTCATAATTTTCATGCTCTTGAAAAAGACACTTGTAAAATTATTGTCTTGCTACTTTTCAAAGCTCTGGTTCAGAAAATTACTACCCTTTTGATGTGAAGGCTGATGTAACTAATTATAGCTAGGAAGACACAATTCCTCCTTTAATAATAAAGAAACAGCAATCTTTCACCTAGAATGTAACACAGTGTCTGGATTTGAAGCATGAAAGATTAAATCAGTAAGCTTTGAAATTCCATTATATTCAAAGAGGCAATGTCTCCAAGGACAATAATATTGACAATAGAAGGAGGTTTCTTCAAGAGCATTCCAGCCTGTTAGCACCAGCGGGGCCGCGGAACGGAGGCTGGGAGGAAGGCCAAGAGACGTGCGCTCCTGTCCGGGCTCGCTTCATCACCGGGGACTATTTCGGTCAAATCAGTCAACGTCTGTAGTTCAACAATAAGGGCAATAACTAGCTTCAGCCACCAAGTCACCGTGGAGGGAGAGGACGAGGAACAGAGAGGGAGAGAGAGAGAGAGAGCAAGAGGGCGTGGGAGGAGGAAGAGATGGTGCAACAGAAGGGCGACCGAAAGACCGGCGTTGGAGAAGGAGGAGGCCACAGGGGTGGCGGGTCATATGTTAGGGTTCTTAACTTTGACATCAGAATGCGCTGGAGGGCTTTTACCAACACAGTAATGGGACCTACTTCTAGATTTCTGAGGCAGACTGTGGGGTGAGGGGACGAGGGCATGTGAATTAACATCTCTAAGTTCTCAGGGGCGACCAGGGCCGCCCGTGTTCTCAAACACCGGGATAGCTCCCCATCTATATGGAGTCCCGTCGAGATAAAACAACAGGTGTGCAATCCGGTTTGTCCTTTACCTTCAGAAAACCGTTCCACCTGCCATCTTTCCGTCTTTCTCAAAGTCATTACCATCTGCATGTGCTGTATTATTTGTTTCAAAGCACTGAACGTCTCCTCCCGGTGCACGGGGTAGGATCATTATCACTTCTATGTGCTGTGATTAAATGGGTTTCCCTTGTATCCTACTACCCATCAGAGGTGGGAAGGAAAGAGCCCCAAGTAGCAGTACACAGTTACGCCGACGGGGTAGTGGGAGAGAAAACGGGCGTTCTGATTCACTGCGGTTGCTGGTAACCTTGGCCTCCCTGTTCCAGGACGCCTGTTGGTGCCCCGTGGAAGAAGCCTCATTAACTCAACAGTGACAGGTACGGCGGCAACCACGATCGGCGACAGCAGTAATTGAGCGCTTACTCGGAGCGGGGCTCTTGGGCAGTGCTTTACGGGCGTTAGTGATACTGAATCCTCCCCCACGACCCTAAGGGAACAAGAGGGTCCCACTGCACCCTTCCTGGTCCCATCGATCCTTTACGGTTCTTCAATCTGCGCAGGTATGATTTCGAAAGCGACACTGAGCACACGGAAAAAGGTGGGGGTGAATCCCTGCTCGGGATGAGGGTAGAAAGGTGCGCTCTCGATTTCTCCCAGCTCAGGATGCTTGGGTGGGTGGAGACGAATCTTGTTTTCTCCGACTCTGGGTGAATATCCCCGAAAGTCGTTCTAGACCTTGGAATTGTCCAAAGAGATGCTGGGGGGTCACAAGAGGGATGCCGCTAATTCGGCCCAAATCAAAACTCTGCCCTTGGCAGAACAGTGAGAAGAACTACAAGAAAACTCTTTTTTCAGAACTTTACTCGGGATGCTAAGATGACTTTGGGCGACACACATTTAAGAAAAAAGCACGTACGCGATGCAAGGCCTTCTCTGGGTTTGCAAGGACAAGTCTTTGAGGATCTTATCGTGGACCTCTTAAACCTCTTATTCCGAGAAAGGAAAGAATGGCTCTGTTTACGGGTGCACTTCCCTACTTCTGCGGGAAAAGATCACCAATTTTGTTGCTTCATCATCTGTAGAGGTAAGACTGTGTTTTTCACGATTATAGGTGACTCTGGTCGTACATCTCTGGGAATAAACCTCATTATCTACTCTTTCTTGAAAACTGCGGTATCTCTCTTCATCAAGTAATTGTCTCATCTCTCCCTGCTGTAATCTATGAAAATTTTATTGCCAATTTTATTGACTTGACAGTTTTCAAGTCATTTTGACTTGTAATATCCATCTCCCGTCTTTTCTTTGTAACGAGTATCTGCCAAAAAAAGTAAAACTTATTAGCTACGGCACTTTGAATCGTGTGCCATGCAGCACGGGGAACAAGGTGTGCTGTGAAGGATGGGAACGGGGTGACGGGGTGACTGAGGGTCTGGCATCTTGTTCGTATTTCTACTGTCTCTGCCTCTACCCAGCTGCATGACCTTGTGAAGATCACTTCACCTTTATGCGTCTCGATTCTCTCATATTCTATAAAATGAGAGCATTAGACTAGGTAACTCCTAAGATCAACTCGAGCTCTCCAAATGCAGAATTTATTCTGATAGCCTGTCTGTAGTCCTGAGACGGGTTACAGGTTAAAAGGCGCTGCGGACAAGACCGCAGATAAAGCCCTCAGCTCAGAAATATGCTTTTAAATAGTATTGTGCTTGAGTCCTAACAAGAAGGCATTACATTCTCTGATAGAACTGAAATTAACAAGCCATTTTTTAAATTTTTTTTTTTATAAGCCATTTTTATAAGAGTCTTCTAGATTCAGGGCGGGGGGTGGGGGTGACTGGGTGACGGGCACTGAGGGGGGCACCTGACGGGATGAGCACTGGGTGTTATTCTATATGTTGGCAAATTGAACACCAATAAAAAATAAATTTATAAAAAAAAGCCTTCTAGATTCAGACATTTCAGCCACACATAAAACATTTTTAGGACTCCTTTTAAATAGTATCTCAGTGCATTGATTAATATTGCCTAAAGTGCATCGTATAGGCCATAAGTCACCCATTCTATTCCGGCAATAGAGTAACAAGGTGAGTTGTTGGGAGAACTGGTTTGAATTTTCAGGAAGTCTTCACTAGTGATGTTGGTTATTGCGGACGAATTAGCCGGGTAAATCATTCTCCGTATCACATATTTAAATATTTAAGATCCAGAGGTGGAGTCTTACAGCAACAAACCAGAATACTGACACCTGTGTAGCTCGTTGCTCTAACCTCTAGCAAGTAAACTAAAGCTCTATTTAAGGACGAAACACACAATGCAGGGACACAGAAATCACACGTATGATCCTAGCAAACATGCGTTTTGGTAAAGACTTGTCCCCCGGTCGCCTACTTCAGCACTGTGGTTGTGCAGACAGGATGGCAGCACATGTTCCTGCCGTTTTTGATAATTAATAAGTCGATTAGAGATAAAGCCCATTTATATTCTCTATCTGAATCTGGACTTACACAAACGGCAACTTTAAGCACCTATCTCTAAGCACGTAACATAAGTAAATCTAAAATTTTTAAGTCGAGAAAACTCAAATACTACATCCAGCAAAAATAACATTAGAATAATAAAATTTCACAAGTGGCCACACTTTTATTCCTTGGAGGAAACTGCGGTGCCATGGAACCGGACCCAACGCGGTAGCGATTTTCATGGTACTCGTTGTGAAGAAAGTTGGCGATTCCAGGATTTAACAAATTGGCGGAAATGATCCTAATGTTTCACTTAGCTTAGAAATAACAATGACAAAAAATAATAATAAAATCCCCTGAAGCCTGTTAAAGCCTTTGGATGACAATGCCCCTCCCCCCACGCGGCTCTCCCCCCACCCCCCGCAAAAAAATAAGATCTTTGGCAAATGTGGCAGGAAACATTCAACATCACCTGATTCTAGTTCTGCTCCATTGCTTCACTGAGGGGACGATCATGCCTCCGTGGCAGCGTTTTTATGTTTACTGCTCGGAAGCAGGGATTTCTATGATCTCACCTAGAAGTGAAAGATGGCAGAGACGACGGCAGAGGGGAAGGGTTGCAATAATAATCATAAGCTTGTTGCGAGGACTAAATGAATTTATATAAAACCCTTGAACAGCACTGGCTCCCCGGTTAGTATTACTGAAGTTCTAGTTACTGTTGGCTGCAGGTCACTGTCCGATTGCCATGTGCAATTCAACATGCCAAACGGAGGCATCTGTGCAGACGCTTACTGGGCTCTCCAGGGGCACGTTATCACTTCCACCGGTAGTTAATGGAAGTACCTTCCTAAAAAAAAAAAAAAATTAAATTCTATTTCACAGCTATGTTGGTCCGAATATAAATATAGGAATGTTAAATATTCATACAAACGTGGCCTACACATTCACGTGTCCTTAGTTTAAATGTAAGTAAACCATTTTCACGTAATGTGGGTTGTAGGTACTATGTCTACTGTGCTCCCTGCGGAGGGAGCCTGGGGACGTCAGAATCTTAGTGAACGTGGGAGTCTGTGGGGGGACAACGGCTCTTAGTCAAGCTTCCAGATGCTATCGAAGGCCTTCACTCGACCGCAATTAGTTTCTCTGTTAAATTTATGAGAATATTTTATAATTCATCAGCAACTATACAAATGACCTAATCAAAAAAGGTAACGCAATCCGGGCCTATGTTCACGGGTGTTTTTGGTTTCCTGAGTAATATCTGCGTTCGCTACGTACTTTAAGGCTAAACAATATGCTTCGGATGATAACAAATGAAAACAACACATACCAGTACCCTTAAGTAGCAATCTAAACGCTCTTAGTTGGGTTTCTGAGTCTTTCTGCAGACTCAGCGATCAGAATGCAAATCCACTACTCAAGGACATCATATGAATTTATGATTTACTCTTGTGGAAACGCCACTTAGTTCTTTATCTGTTTGTTGCAAGGAGTTCACTGTGAGTTTTAAGTTTTATCACCCGCCTCTTTTCTGGACGTGGCACGATGGATTTATTAACGCATAAATAAATACCCTACTAACACGAATTACTTCATTCTAAGTTAAGCCAATGGAGTGAAGTGAGTCTTTCCCAAAAATGTTCTACAAGAAGAGTCTGTCCTTTATCAGGGATTTTTTTACTGGGGCCCAGCCTCGTTGTTCCCATCAACAGGACCAACCATTAGAAACCGTGGCTCTTTCTTTTTTTTTTTTTTTTTTTTCCGTGGCTCTTTCTTAATGCTAACCTTGCTACGACCCAGCACAGATATTCTTGGCCAGTTCTGTATTTTTATTTGCAGAGCTTCGTATATATCATGGCTAGTTCTGCTACGTGCCAAATAAGGGTCTATTTCTACAATAAGGCGGGAAGGCCATTCTGGTTCAACATTAATCTTCAAAAGGAAATACTACTGGGACCTAAATATTTCATCTCTTCTGTCAGAAACCCCTGGAAGGGCTGCCTTACGGGGAGGCGTGGCCATATTCAGGCTCGTCAAGAAAGATTTTCATGGAGAAACTACCAAGAAACCTCTTCAGAGACACGGAGCATAAGGATCTTGTCCCTTTTCTTTCTTTTTCTTCTCACTCTCCGGAATGCAGATGTTGTATCTAGAGCTCAGTTAGCGGTCTGGATCAGAAGGTAGAAGCCATGTGTTGGATTTGGTCGGGAAGTTGATAAAAGAAGCCTGTGTCTCTGATGAAGAAATCCCCAAAGCAGCTCTGGAATACTGATCTCATTTATTTAAGAAATAAAGACATTTTTCTCTTGTTTAGGGATTTCAATTTCAGCTTTTCTCTTATTTACAGCTCAATCTAAATCTAAACCGCACGTATGTGGTGCTTAAGAATGAGTGAACAGGGACGCCTGGGTGGCTCAGTGGTTGGGGGCCTGCCTTTGGCTCAGGTCGTGACCCCGGGGTCCAGGATCGAGTCCCACATCAGGCTCCCTGCAATGAGCCTGCTTCTCCCTCTGCCTCTCTCTCTGTGTCTCTCATGAATTAATAAATAGATCTTTAAAAAAATAAAAACAAAAAAAAATAAAAATGAGTGAATAGGGGCATCTGGGTGGCTCAAGTGGTTGAGCGCCTGTCTTGGGCTCAGGGCATGATCCTGGGGTCCCGGGATCGAGTCCCACATCGGGCTCCCCGCAGGGAGCCTGCTTCTCCCTCTGCTTGTGTCTCTGCCTCTCTCTCTGTGTCTCTCATGAATAAATAAATAACTCCTTGATAAAAAAAATAAAAATGAGTGACTATTAACTAAATAGCAAAATAGTGACAAATTCAGATATCAAAGAGATTTTCACATGCAAAAGTTTCTCTCTCTCACACACACACACACACATTGCATGTTGACAGTATGATAGCTAGGACTAGCTCACCCCTTATCAAGCTCCCCGTGACTTATTTATTTAATGGCATTTGTCTGTTTTTTTCTTTTACCTACAGTACAAAGCATCACTAAGAAAATAAGACAAAGCAGAACCGTCAGCAATAAGTGAGGCTAAATGGTGCATCTTGCACTGACCAGTGAATCTCTCCCCAGCTCTTTCCCTTGCATCGGTGATTCATCAAGAGCCAAGGGTCATCTCACAGGTAGCTGAAGAGCTACACTCTCTAACAGGCCTCTCAGTCATCATCAACCTGCACGAGCAGAATAGAAATGGATCTTAATTCTCTGTGCGATTTTTCCAAGATTAGGCTTTGAGAGACACATTTCCTATTTCGCTATAACATACGTTATTTTGAATTCATTAAAGCAGAAACTAAAACTGATGCTTACATCAACATCCTCGTCTCAGAAAACTTTTTTTTTTGTTTTTGTGATCAGTTCTCAACGTTTATTTTTAGAGTTTATTAGCAGAAGCACCAGAAACGTATGGCTGGATAGGAAGTGCTCTCAATCATCCATCGTCCAGATCATACTGAATATTCAATTTAAAATCAGGAACTCATCAATCACAAAACAGTCAAACTGAAAAGGGATTAAAGGGCCAGAAAATTTTAGTCAGTGGGTTGGTACATTCCATATTTCTGGTTGTTCTGAAGGTGAAAACATTATTTTTTATTTTCAGTGCCACCACAGCACAATGACATGGTGGGTGTGTTCTAGTTAAATGAGTTCTCTTTTTGGCGATTGTTCCAATTGTGCAATGAAGTTAACTTGCGGAGAGGATAGCCCGCATAGAAACCTGCGATATCTACATATAGAGACCTTTCTTAGGACGTGCGTGCATGTCCAAATTACTTCTTCAATTATGCATCTTTTTTTTTTAATTTTTTTTTAATTATGCATCTTTAGAAATACAGGCTTTACTAGCCACACAGTTAAAATGCATTGACTACCAATGCTTCATCCAACAAGGCAGCTACTAGCCGCATGTGACTATTTAAATTCTAGATAATTAATATTAAATAATAGAAATTAAATTTCTTGGTCACCCTGGCCATACTACAAGTGCTCAACAGCCACAAGTAGCTAGTGGTTACTGTCTTGAACAGATCGGATACAGAACAATTCTATCATCACGGAAGCTCAATGGGACAATGCTGGACTAGACTTTCCATGTATCAACACACTTTGAAAGAGTATTCATCTAATTAAATGAATTTAATCTAAAACTGAAAAGTTGACGTGTTCACAGTGACTTTTACACAACAGAACTTCTAAAATGCCCAAAAGGTGTCCAAAGGATTTCAGTTAGAGGCCAGGAGGCTTGAAACTTCATGGGAAATGATAGCTATTCATAAAACAACCAAGAGTAGAAATGTTTAAAAGGCAGAGCTTCTGGGGTGACTGGCTGGCTCAGCTGGTTAAGTGGCTGACTCGATTTCAGCTCAGGTCATGATCGCGAGGCCTTGGGATCAAGCCTTGCATCAGGCTCCGTGCTCTGCAGGGAGTCTGCTTGAAGATTCTCTCTCTCTCTGTCTCTGTCTCTGTCTCTGTCTCTGTCTCTCTCCCTCCGCCCCTCTCCCTACTCATGCCCTCTGACTCTCAAATAAATAAATTTTTTTAAAAAAAGAGTTTCTGAAAAATAACAATGACACAGAGAAGCTATTCAAAGATAATCCGATTTAAAAGAAGCATCATGAACATATAAATGCCAAGTGAGAGCTTTCACCTAATAGAAACGGCAATGGAATCACGTCTCCTTATCACATGGAAATTGCAATTCTTCAAAACCAGAAGCTTAAAAAATTCTTAGAAAATAATTGCTAAACTGGATGAAAGGTTTAGTGTTTGGGTATTATAATTGTTCTTTCTTGGCTCCTTTTATTGATGTCTCATTTCCAAGTCTGGCTCTGATTTCTTTCACCCTAGCCAACAGATCCAAAGACTATTCAAATGTTTGATTCTTCATTTCTCCAAGTATTGGAAAACTGCTTCTCTCAGTAGGTATGTGTAGTATAGTACTGCATTTAAAGTGTTTTTCCGAATTTAGGTAATGAGCACCACCCAGATAATTACAATAGCTATAAAGAATTCACTTACAGACTATTTTACTATGGGCTAAAAGAGGCTTTTTCGAACAAACAATTAGTATTCCCGTATGATCACACTACAGGCACATTTCGAGTTTTGGTTTTGAAAAAGTGAAGGATAATATGAAACTAATTATTAGCACTAAGTCTTTCTCAGGAGAATTATTTGAAATAGGAAATTCACTTTTAGAGATTAAATTGAAATGGAGATTTCCTCTCTCCATGGTCCTAGGAATTAAACTTAATGAGATCCAGCACTTGGAATCCTTCTGAAAATTTGTGGGACAAAAGTCACAATTAGAAGTATGACCTCAAACATTTCACTTGGAAGAAATGGTGCATAAAACACAGCTTCCCAGAACTGGGAAAAATGTCAACCTCAGACACAACACTTACACTTTTTATGTGCTGTACATGAATGCAAATCCTGACCCTACCAAAACGAGGCTGAATGACTCTATATAAATACCCCAGATCCGGCAAGATATATGCCAACCTTTTCAATGTGTGAAAAAAACAGAATTAACTCTTTAGTACTATACATTAGAAAAAAGTCAAATTGCCTGAGGTTATACTTGAGTATTCAGTGTTTACCTCAAAAATATCCGCGAACCCCTGCTGTGGGGTTCCAGCTCAGCTGTTGTGAATCCTTCCTTGGGGGAACAGTTAATAACTGCTCTAAATTATTGGGTGTATCAGAAGCTCAAATTCAATGTCATACAGGGGAGCTTAATCACAGGGATCCTAGAGTCAGAAGGCTTGCATTTGAATCCCAGCTTCCCTACGTTTGGACTCTGAGTTTGCACACCTCATCAGCAAAATAGTGATAAAAGTTGCATTAATCTATAAAGTTGTTGTAAGGCAAAAACTAGAGAATCCATGTCAAACCATCAGCATCGCTGCTAGTCCATAGCAAATATTAAATACATGATACCTAGTATTTGCATTGTTGCTTTCATGCTCTCCTTACCCCTCTAATGACCTTCCCACTCTCCATCTCTAAGGTTTTTGATAGCCCGTATGCATCCTTAAATATTTCAATCAAGACTCACTACCAGCACTCTTGCTATGAGATTCCCTGCTAGATTAGGTGTCCCTCTGCAGGGCTTCTAGAATTCCCTGGTATAACTTTACGACTGCACTCTGCACCTGAAGGTAGAACTTTCTCTGTGTGCGCGTGTGCATGCGTATGTGCACGGGTGTGTGTGAGACTCCACTACGGCGTAAGCCTTCAAGGCAGAAGCTATGCCTCATTAATTTGTATCCTTAACACTTAGCAGGAGCATGCCCACGGTGGGTACTCAAATATTTGCTGAATAAATGAAAGAAAAGAATCTTGATATTTTCTAACAGCTACTGAAACAGAAGATTATAATATCCTTGCAGCCAAAGCTGAACTAAACTGATGTTTTATTGAGTTTGCTTCTTTGCCATCAATATGAATCCTTAGTGCTATATATTGAAAATCATTATCTCCAAGCCAAGACAATTTCCCTTTATAAATAGAATGCTGCATATTTTTATCAAAGCCAATATAAACGTCAGCAAAATAATGTATTCAATGCCGAGAGTATTAGATCAAATTAAGTTAGAAACAGGTCTTAACCTCCAAAACTTTATAATATAGGGGACAGAGAGTACAAAATGAATAAACATAGATATTTTTCTTTTTTTTAACATAGATATCTTTCAAATATATTTTATATGTATTTGTGTGTATATGTACCCATGTATGTATCTATGATATGTATATAATAGAAACTTGGAAAAATTAAATGTACAATAGGTCCGAGTGCTTACTGAACAAGCATATTTTTCTTGCACATCTTTGCCATATTAATGATTAAGATATTATTTCCTAAAAAGTAAAATAGAAATAAAATATTATTCCATTATAGGAATGACTTTTAGTCAAGTCCTAATGGATTTTTAGTAAACTCAGAGACCATATTTTTTTCTTAAGATTTATTTGAGACAGAGAGAGAGAGCAGAGATACAGGCAGAGGGAGATGGAGAGGGAGAGAGAAACCAAGCCGACTCTGCACCGAGTACAGGGCCCAAGGCAGGGCTCGAACTCATGACCCTGAGATCACGAAACTAAGAGTTGGACACTTAATTGACATGCCACCCAGGTGCCCCAAAGTCAGGCCCTGTTCTAAGATACTTTTTATGACCTATATGTATATTCTTCCTAAATTTTAAGTTAGATGAAAATGTCTAGATACATACGTATTTTGTAATCATGTCTTTTTATTTTATAGGGTACTAATTATGATAAGATCTAGCGATTTGATTGAGACATAATACAATAAAAAAAAATTACTTCCAGGGAGAAAAAAAAGAAGATTAAGATTGTTAAAAATACTGTTCGTCTGTGTATCAAGGGTAAGCTGGCATCATTTTCTGACTTAATATATGTCCATCATTGCTGACATGAGTTACCAATAAGCAAGTCAGATAAGACTCTACAACTAACTGCCCCTCATACTCCATATACTCTATTTCTAAAGTCGTGACACAATCGATCCTCTCTGCTATAATCAATGTATATTTTATCCAAATACGCTTAGATGAGAACTTTAATTTTTTTTATTTTATTTTTTATTTTTTATGATAGTCACACATTGAGAGAGAGAGAGAGGCGGAGACATAGGCAGAGGGAGAAGCAGGCTCCATGCACCAGGAGCCCGATGTGGGATTTGATCCCGGGTCTCCAGGATCGCACCCGGGGCCAAAGGCAGGCGGCAAACCGCTGCGCCACCCAGGGATCCCAGATGAGAACTTAAATAGAAGATGTTAGAGAACTTTTTCCTCCTGCAATAACGTAAAATAAACAGGGCTCCATCACCTACCCATCTTCTCGCTAAACGATTTTAGAGAATGGCTGTGTTAAGGGCTGTGTTTCATCTTAAATGACTTCAGTCACGAAACTTGCAAATCACAACCCAACACGTGCCTAGAATACCCTGTGATAAGAGTCTTGGTAAATCTACTTCGAGAATCAAAAATGTAGTTTGGTCATTGCTGGTCCTGACACACTCTGAACTAAGCCTTTTCTGCAGCACTTCTACCTCCGGAAAAACTGTTACAGTCCTCCCACTAATCATGTGACAGTATAATTTCAAAGCCTGCATATTCTCTGTGGACAATGCACATGTTTTAGAGACAAACAGAACTGACATCAATTCTTTCTATGTCATATTTTGCTCACCTAGGAAATAAAAGCAATGCCTTACGATGGAGAATCACACGTGACAAGACACAGTGCATGTGAATGAAGCAGAGGTGAGCACAGTGCCTGACCCGGGTAAACACTCATTAAATGAGAGCTTCTGTCGATGATGATGAT
The DNA here is from genome assembly GCF_048164855.1 of Canis lupus baileyi. Classification (NCBI taxonomy): domain Eukaryota; kingdom Metazoa; phylum Chordata; class Mammalia; order Carnivora; family Canidae; genus Canis; species Canis lupus. The sequence goes on from NC_132855.1 coordinate 2,531,304, forward strand.
GATGATGATGATGATGATTGCCATTTCATCCCTCGGAATGAATTAGCTCAAGTAAGAGGGAACAGGAAAGCTACATGTGTCTGAGCCTTTTCCTGCATCCATCCCAGCTGTCTTAATAGGCTCATTATTGATGATCCTCCTAGGGACGGAGTGGAAAAATGATCAGAAACCTGAATGAACCTCAGCCTCTGGTCAGACAGAACCAGAATACCCCATGGGTGTGAGAACAACTCGATTAGGATTTTTAATACACTCTTTCTTTCTCATCTCCCTCGTCTACTGGACTTCCAATGTCCAGATAGATGCTTCTGGGTACAATGATCTAGATGAACACTTCCATTGATGAAAGGGCTCTTTTATAGCTTTCCCAGAAGAGCATCATCTATTCTGTGTTCTGTTTCATTTTTATAACACAATTAAACAGACTCCTGGAGAAGCTTGAGCCACGTAGCTAGGTAACACTCAAACAATGCATTTTTATTAGCTCCTGGAATGGAATTTAACAAAGATTTTTTTTTTAATCTGATAGAATTTATCCTTGAGTAGTAGATACTGTAAATACAGAGAAGGAAGAAATGGTTTTACAGCATTTCCAATAAAAAAATAAAAGGCCTGTTATCTCACCACAAGATCGATACAAGTCATTGCCTTTAGGTCCCATTCAGAGATACACTGTGTTAGTGTCATGGCAGGTCATGATCTCAATGTACTTTCTTCCAGTCAGATCAACTTCAGAGGGTTTGAGATCAAGGCAATGAAGGGGGTCCAGAAAACACATTACATAGCAAAGTTTAAACGACTTAGGGAAGTTCACCCCAGCAGAGAAAAACCTAAGGAGGGACATGATAGCTCTCTTCAAGTACAGCCCTACAAAAGGATGTGGAAAAAGAGAACTCATTCTATTCAATCTCAAAAACCTAATTTGGATAAGTGGGTGACAGATGAAGGTGTCCTGTTCAGCACAATTTTTTAAAAACTTGATAAAAAAAAATTGAGTCCTGCTGCAAAGAAACAGGCTGCCCTAAACTTCCAATTATACAGAATATTCAAAAAGTCATAGAAGGCCATATAAATAGAGAGAACGTACCAGAATCTTTCAACTGGAGGAAGTTTGAACTAGGTGACCTAGAGGAAAACTGCTAGTTTCAAGATTCTACGGTTCTTAGAAAGATCTACTGTTCGAAAAATGCCACCTAAATGTCTGTACCTCTGAACATGCCACTGAATTCATGTAAGGATCATGAATTAGGATGGCTTAAACAACGAAGAAGAAATCGAGGGATTTGGGTACCACTGCAAACGAGTGGAAATTAATTAGGACAAAGGGAGGAGAGCCACAAAGGAAATCGAGAAGTAATATTTAAATTAATTGCTTTCTTGTCATAGAAATGCATCTTTCAAACTATGACTGACTGCCACAGCGGCACCTGCCCGGCTCAGTCGGTAGAGCCGCAACTCCTTATCTCAGGGTTGCAAGTTTGAGCCCCAATGTCTGGTATAGAGATTGCTTAAAAATAAAATCTTAAACAAACAAGAAAACCCAAAATATATCTGGAACATTTACAATAAAGACCCACTTAATCTGTTGCAATATAATTATCTCTGAAACAACATATATTTACATTAGAGAGCAAATATTCTTGATCGTAATACTGCATTATCTATCCACTTATGTTGCTCATCGGTTAGAACCATAATGGGTATAGGTGATCTTAAACTATTCGTAAAAAAGCAAATACCAATTACGTTTTGCCAACAAAAAAATTAAGAGGAAAAACAACACGTTTAGAGATCCGTTCAAAAGTTAGCTTACATGCCTGAATTTAAATAAAAGCTTAAAGACAAAATAAATAAAAATTCATGCTTAAAGGGTAAAATAAAAACAAAAAGCAAGCTTCCATGCATCCCAGCCATTCTTTCCTATTAACTAGGACAGGCCTAAAAAGAGGAAGAGAGGTACCGCCCGGACAAAACCCACGTTCAAATACCCTGGCAATTTCATATCCTCCAGACTCTAACCTGAGCCACAAGAGTTGAGGGCGGACTTTTGCTCTTTCCCACGCAGGCAAGCGATCGCTCATTCCAAAGCATTAGAAAGTTCCTCACACATTTTCTATCACACAAACACAAATATATTTTTACACTGCGTGCAGGCTCTGCAGAGTCCGTCACAGTGCGGAGAGCCAGGATTTAAAATCCCAGCTTCGCGCAGAACTTATTCTCTCATACGTGTGTCTTTTCTTCGCAGTGCCAAGCGCATTTTCTGGCACGTAGGAAGAGTCAATAAATTGAGTTAAATCCAATCAGGATTCTGGGTTGACTTGCTAAGTTTTGTGTACTCCTGTGCATCTGTTTTTCTGTGTTTCTGGGTATCGTATTTGTTTCTGCTAAACAACGGTGTTCTGGTGTGTCAGACCGTGGGCAACACCTAATGTACATCAGTTTCACAGATTACTGATAAATACCCATCTTAACGTGATGGTGAGACACAGAGTGTTACAGAGAACTGCGTTATAGCGAGCTAAAGTAATGTGTCACGTCGCAGATTATGTGGGAGTCTCAAGGGTTAAGACCATAAAAGGAGATTCAAGAGTCACCCAACTCAATCTCTGCTCTATCCTCCTGCTAGAATTGTTTCTCTCGTTTCATAAATATAACTCAGATTTTTATGTGCTCAGAAGGACATTTGTAATTTACTATTTCATGCATTCCATAGATACGGACTGATCACTTAGGAGCGTCGAAACACGCAAGAAAGGTAAAAGTACATACGAGAACCAGTATAACTGAGAAGTGAAGGGATTGTGATTTATGCTGTAATGATTACTTTCAAATCCATTCATAGCGGAATTTATTAAGATCCAAAAAGTGACAAGTGATCCCAGATTTTTGTTCAGTCAACATTCAACAGACATTTCAGTGCCAAAGGAACCTACACACTGTGCCCAGAATATGCTCTGCATTTTTCTGCCACTGAGACTTTGCTTGTGCCAGGTAAGGAAACTCCCCTCTATCCCCCACTATGGCTGTCACCACTAATTGGTCATGGGACCCATTACTGGTGACCCCGGACATGCCTGAGAATTTTCTCATCAGTCACACAGGAAACATCCAAATTCTAACAGAGTTAGCATACAAGAAAAAATATATATATTTATATTCTCATAGCTCTTAGTAATATGGGATGGTGAGTAATGTGCCCGCTAGACAATACTCTATGTCTAATGGTTTTGCATTAGATTTAGAAATATTCTCTATATGCCCATTACTTATGCTGATTGTCTATAAAAGCTAAGGGCATAATATTTCCTGATGGCATAAATCTGGAAATTATCATCTGAAGCTCAGAAGAATGGCCCGGGGTACATACGTATAGCTATGAGCCAACAGCATGGAGATGCGAGAACAGTACAGAAACGTAAGGGAATTCTTTCAAAGGTTAAAGGAAATGGATAAGGATTTGGAAAACAGTTTTATAGAGGAATCAATCAGCGTACTAAAGAAGTGTCAAAACTCTAGAAATTTATTTCACGTACAATGTTTTTAATGTATGTTGAGCTGAAGACGGCACCTGTGGAAATTGTAGCTCTGTATGTAGATACGTGGGTATCCAAGGACCTGTAGTTGAGAGAGAAGCAGCTGGAAAGTACAGGTGACTCTTGAACAACATGGGTTAGAACTACCCAGGCCCACTGTCACACGGATTTTCTTTGTTAAATACACTACAGGACCTGACATGTATTTCCTCCTTCTTATGATTTTTTTATGATTTTCTTAAAAACATTTTTTCCTCTAGCTTACTTCATTGTAAGACTACAGTATATATAATAAGTAGAGGCTTTCAACAAGAGGCTGTGGGGAGTTAAGGTTTTGGGGAGTCAAAAGTCATCCACAGATTTTCGACAATGCATGGGGGGGCACTGGCACCCCAAACCTCAGATGGTATAAGGGTCAACTGTGTTTATGAGTGATGTAAGTTCCCAAAATGGATTGGACCTTTAACTCTAAAGTAAAAAGATTTAAAAAAAAAATCTAAAATCTTTACTCAGTATCTGTGATCCACAAAGCAAGATTCTATAAAACCTGTGGGGGAGATTTCAACTCAAGTAGGAGGTTCTTTGAAGAGAGGACTTTTGCCAGCAGGCATGTTGAGGCACCTAACAACACAAGTCTACAGGTCGGGCATTATGGATCTATGGATTTTGTTTTCCTTATTTGGTTTCTAGAGGTACCAAAAATAAACAGAAATATAATGAAAGTTTAGAAACAATTTTTTTTTTTTAATGTATGCCTAGCTCTTCAGGAAAACCAATTCCTCTTAAATCAACTAAAATAAAGGTGAGGAGCGCCTAGATGGCTCAGGTCGTGATGAGGGGACCCATCAGGGTAGACTCTCCCTTGCCCCGCCGTAAGAGATTATCTCCTTACATATCTCTCTCCGGTTCCCCCTCCCTCTCCATATATATTCTGTTCAGGAAGAAAGGCTTTGCAGAGGGATCGTCAAGACTCTCCTTCCTTTTACCTGATTTGGGATAAACCTGCATCATCTAAACGAACCCAGTTCAAACCAAGATTTCAAAGTGTCATGTCAAACCTCCTGATCTTAACATTAAGTTAACATTTGAGTTTGCAGAAGATCATGTGTATCAGAACTTTTATAATTGAATCACAACTTTGCAGTATTGGTTTCCTCTTTTTGTGAGAGTTGATAACCAGAAATCCTGTAGCCACAGCTAATCAGGAGTAGCTCCTCCTCCAAGGCAGGAAGGGAATGTCAATCCCCAGCCACGTTAATCTTCAATAGTCCTTTCACGAGGTGGCTCTCTCTGCACCCTGACCGCGTACTGCCTACTTCCCTTTATCTACCAGGAAGGAACATGAAGTCATTTTGGACAGGCTAACATCATGAAAAGCCAACTAAATAGCTCAACATCAAATCAGCTATTCCGTAGATTTTTTTTTTTAATTTTTATTTTTTATTTATGATAGTCACAGAGAGAGAGAGAGAGAGAGGCAGAGACACAGGCAGAGGGAGAAGCAGGCTCCATGCACCGGGAGCCCGACGTGGGATTCGATCCCGGGTCTCCAGGATCGCGCCCTGGGCCAAAGGCAGGCGCCAAACCGCTGCGCCACCCAGGGATCCCTATTCCGTAGATTTTTAACATAAAACCTCCTTTTATGCTCCATTAGGATCTAAGAACCCACCAGTAATTTGTTTTCTATCTTTAGATCTTCTACAGTTCAAATCTCTAACATGTGATTAAAAATTAACCTCTTTGGAAAGTAAATCCTTTCAAATCAACTTTCCATTTACACAGTAGGGAAAAAAAAAAAGAGGGGAAGAGGAGAGAAAATATATTTACCCAAAGAAAATTTCCATCTCACGAGATTTAGACGATCTTCATGCATGGTGCTGTTTTGCTCCTCATGAGCTTTTCCCTCCTTCTGAGGCTCTGATCCAAGATTCCATGTTCTTTAACTTTCATTATGACCAACTGGTCAATTAACCTAGGCTTCCACTAAGGAAAGCTCAACCCACCCATTCCTGACAGTTAAGAAATCAATGCCGTTAAAAACTTACAACCCTAAAAAAAAAAAAAAAAAAAACAACAACAACAACAACAAACTTACAACCCTCAATTCCCCCAAAGGAATCAGCTGCATCTTCTTTATTCCAGTTTTCTCCCGAATACGAGTACTAATGGTTACTATCCATGAAAACCTATTTTGTAACACAAGATAGCATAGGGCTTTTGCAATAAAGAATCAGGTTATCACCTATATTCAAGATTATTGAATTTCTATCCATGTTTCTCTCTGTACACATTCATTTATGCATACTGAAAACTATCACTTCCACAACTTTGTCTGGATCATAATTTAACATGGTTTCTTTTGACCTCATTTCAAAATTCCAGCCCAAGGTCGGTAATATTCCAGGATGATAACAATAGAGATAGGCTCAAGACACATTCTTACAGATCAGTGGTTCTTAAAATTTGATGTAAGAAGTAAAAATGCAGTTGTCATGGCTCCCACCTCCAGAGATTATTTAAATGGTTTTAGGTGAAAGCCAAGAATATGCATTTTTAATGAGTGTCCCAGGTTGTCCTAATTCTGGTGGCCTTCAGTCCACACGGAGAGAAATGTCACTTGGAATTTGCTAAACTCTACACATGCATCTCATTATCTGGAAGTTATATATTTTGATCACATCATTTGTATTCCCTATGAAAATGCCTTCATGTTCCTGCAATATTATGTACTTTGCATAAAAAGCCCAAATCAAAAATAGTTCTAAATATTTTGTGAAGCTCTTGGTGCAGATGCTGTTTATTATGTGGGTAAATAACCAGCTTATGGGATCAACCTGACCAGATTATTTTAGACTCTACATCTTCTAAAAAGAAACCCCTCAGGAGTTAATACCATTTCCTTTCTTGGATAAACAGAGCTGTGAAATACGCTACACTTTCCTTCTTTTCTTTGGCTGCCAGGAAATTCAGAGCTGACCTTACGTTCACTATGCCTTTATTTAACATCATTGTCTTTTCTCCCTTCATCTTTAATACTTGGCACTTGCTTATTTAATCTTTTGGTTCGTTTGATAGTAAATTGTTTCAAATCCTCTCTCAAAATTGGTGGAGTTAAAAAAATAATAATAAAGGAATGATTAAGCATGTAATTCCAAAACAAGTTTGCCAGACACATAAAATTCTTATAATTTGGTAACCCAAGTTCATGAAGTGTTGAATTTTCAGTAACAATAAAAAGCTTTATAGGATGACTCAAAATTCCAGTTTCTAAATAGGAAATACCTCTTGACTTAAGGTGTGTCTTCAATCAGTATCTCTTCATTTTCAAAAATCATTTCCTGCCTCATTGTCTATTGGGTGACCCAGAGAGACCTTTTCCCCTTCTTTTCCTTCTTTCCCTCTCTCTTCCTTCCTTTCTTCTTTCCAAGCTGTACATACTTATGTCTACAATTTGATGGGTTTGGGGATAAATATACACCCATGAAATCATCACTACCATCAAGGCCACAGACATATTCATCACCTCCCAAACCTCCTCCCTACTCCCTTACTACATTTTTATGTGAAAAAGTACTATATTTAATATTATTATCATATATTTAATAGTAATCATAATGTAATAATAATCCCTCATATAGCACCTCGGTAGGAGGTCAGAACTTCACATATCTGCATTTAATTTCCATGCAAGTCCTATGAGGTTGGTATCACTAACCCATTTTTACAAATGGGGGGTCTTACGTAAAAAGAATTTAAGTTAACGTGACCAACATCATAGAGCTGGTATGTAAATCCAGGCCATTTCTAATATATTACCCTCTATATTTAAGACCTTTCTGAGTAAGTCATCAAAAGGGTTATTGTAGAAGAGACTTAATTTTAAATAACATCTGGCAAGATTTTTTTATATAGGAAAAATATGAAGAGAGAGGCTTCAAATATCACCAGAGAGTCCTTTTTTAACAGAAGTTCTGTAAGCTAATGGAAAAAATAATAATAATTCAAAAAGGTACAAAATGAAATATAAAATTGTTCTTCTCTGGCTTCTTTAAAGAATTATCATTAATAGTTCATTTTGTGTCCTTCCAGAAAAGTAATAGGAGACAGTATGTGTGTATCAACTTAGGCACATGTATATAATATTTATTTACAGATTTATACATTTTGTATTGATGTCTATGTGTTTGTGTTTTTTTTAAGTATATCTGAGTATACATTACATGCTAATACATATTTTAGTAATAGTTAAAATAACAGATCCAGAAAGTGGACACTGTGTGATGTGGAGAATAATAAGAAGATGGAAGTAAAAGTAACGTGAATAGTCTAAAGTGACATTTATTCGAAATTTGCCTTCAAATAGTATATTTCAGAACACGTTCCTAAAATTTGCTACTTAACTGAAAAATCGACACCCTTTAATTCTGAAATAAAATAATCTTAACTTTCGTTTAGGTGATTATGAAGGTATTTGGACTCTACCTATGAAAATAATAAAGTTCTCTGTGAAATCAATAGGCACTTTACTTTTTACTACTCTAAAACTATGTCAATCATGAATAAAAAGTGCCTTATTTCCATAGAGAAAAGTTTATAGCCATTTTGCAAATTACATTCTTTTCTTTTTTATAGGAATATTTATTTATTTTATAGGAATATGTTATCTTCTGGCATTTTGTATCAAATTCATGTGATTTTGAAGGCCAAAAGCACAAATGCTGTATTAAAAAAAAAAAAAAAAAGACAACAGGGATCCCTGGGTGGCGCAGCGGTTTAGCGCCTGCCTTTGGCCCAGGGCGCGATCCTGGAGACCCGGGATAGAATCCCACGTCAGGCTCCTGGTGCATGGAGCCGGCTTCTCCCTCTGCCTATGTCTCTGCCTCTCTCTCTCTCTCACTGTGTGCCTATCATAAATAAATAAAATAAAATAAAATTTAAAAAAATAAAAAAATAAAAAAAAGACAACAGATCAACGTATCTACACTGTAAGTTAATTACGCTTTTCAAAACACTTGCCTTTTATTGCAAACATTAAAAAAAAGGCAAGGTCATCCATGAAGAACTGGAAATAATATTCATTTAATTTCCATAATTAAGAATTTCCTGAAATGGGAGGTAATTTCCTCTTGACATTTATTCGTACATCCTGTTTCACAGTAATGTATCTCCTTCTAAATGTCTGAGGCGCTTGATTTTTTCTAACTGCAGTAATATTGTGATAAATTAGATAATACGAATGGATGAGATGTGAATAGTTTGTTGGTTGTACATGTTTGTTTGTATAAAGTTATATGTAACATTTGATAAAATACTACAGCATGTCAGAAAAGCAACTGAACATCATTTTCAATGCTCATTCTTAATTTCACATGAATGAGTAAACCAAAGCCTTGCAAAATATTTTCAGATTTGACGTTTTCATATTATTGGCCTTGAGTTCCAATGCAAAGTCGAACAAAATGTCTCACATTATGAAAATATAAATGCAAGGTGTACCAGAGTAAGCCTTTTCAGGCTGGAAAAAAAAAAAAAAAAGAAAAATCCAATTACAAGTCATAGAGTTAATAAAATGTAAGTTAGGATTGCTGCCATTATATTACCTGCTCATTTCAAAGAGATCAGGTAAAAATCATGCCAATAAAAAAAAAAAAAAACTTAATTTCTTCATAGTAACTTACATCTAACCATCCACACTTCCTCTTCCCATTGCATCCAGCTGCCTCATAGAAATCATCTTTCCTGAATTTTCACTTACTAATTTGTGGCTACTGGAAGTGTCTGTCAGTTGATGCAGCAAATTTGGAAAAATTTGGCTTTATTCCCCCAAAGTTAAAATGTATTAGTGTGGCAGAGGGTTACGTAGTTTCAATTTCTGCATCAAGATGAAAAGAAACCAGATCCCCATTCAAAATAAAGAAAGGCTGGTAATTATTACAATGTAATTGCCACGGTCAACCTCATTTCCAAAAGGCAGGGAATTCCAGGGAATACTTTTTCCTTCGTGATGATCCTCAAGAACCCCACTTTATGCCGTCGGAAATCACAGCTCCCCGGAGAAGTACTGGGTAGGATGCAGAATTACCTGAAGGACAGGTGTTCTAACGGAAACAGAATGCCAAAGCGAGGTGCCACGTGGACTTCCCCTAGAGCCAGGAACTATTTGCACAAGCCTGGGAGACACACACAAACTTGTTTGTTTTGTTTCTTTGTTTGTTTTTTAATCTTTTTTTATGCTGTTAATCCAATTCCTCTTCTTTGAAACCCAACTTCTCCCCAATTATCTGTTCACGTTTGTTTTACTCTCCAGCAGGGAGATTCTTACCAAGGCAAGGCCTCTCTAAGTTTTCACTGCATAGACACATCTGCTACATGCATGGCTCCAATTTAATTTGGGTTTAAAGGTACATATCCTCTGGCGTTCTTCAGAACACGTTAACCCTTTTTACTTTCAAACTCACAGAAACAACCAAACACCTGAACAGGGATACATGTACCTACTGCAAAGTGAGAAAGGAGAAAAAAAAAAAAAAAGGAATGCAAATTCTTTAAGGAGAATCCAAAGCATATATGATATTCCTGAGCACACAGAGTAAGGTCTGCAACTGTATAGGTCTGCAACAACAACTGTAAGGTCTGCAAATCTATACTAAAAAAAAAATAATAATCCCCACTTATTTCCCAGATAGCTCCATATCTACTGACTGAGAAACACTTCTGTCTTTTCAGCTAAAATGTGGAATTCATTTTCTCATTTGAACTAGTCTTATTTTTGTCAGTCGGGAATACTTGAATTGCGCATTCTTATAAAATACTCCATTTTTTCTGGAAAATCTCATGAATAATTAGATATGAATTTTAAGTTAAGGTAAGTATAGTGAATCTAACACAGGATGAGGATTTATACATGGTGAATAAATTAATGTTAAAATGACCACTTAAAAAAAAAAGTGAAATGTTCCAGAGCTTGTGCTCATTTCAATACAAAAATCATATCCTATATCCTTAGCATGCTCATAATTCTCTAACGTGTCCCCATTATGTCTCGGATAAAACCAGAGTCCTTCCTGTGGTCTACAATGTCCCCACTACCTTTCTGACAGCGTCGGCTACTGAGCCCCTCCCTGTCTTTGCTGTAATCACAGTGGCCTCGGCTGGAAGTCGCCAAGCCTCCCTGCATCCTGAGGTCTTTGCACTTTTCTTCTTTCTTCATCAAAGGCTTTAATCCGGATACTGAGAGAACTCGCTTTATCCCCTCGGTCGGCCAACAACTTAAGTGTTTCCATTGGCAAGGTCCTGCCGGTGTCCTCCCCGATCCGTCTGCAGCACCCACCGCCAGTCGGAGTGACAGGTGGCCGCGGCCTGCTCTCTGCCTGCACCGCCAGGGCACACGGCTCACAAGCTTGGGAGGCCGGTCGCGACGGTCACTGTGGCACCAGTGGCCGGTGGGAAGTGATCCACGGAGTCCGGTGGGAAGTGATCCACAGGAGTCCGGTGGGAAGTGATCCACGGAGTCTGGTGGGAAGTGATCCACGGAGTCCGGTGGGAAGTGATCCACAGGAGTCCGGTGGCAAGTGATCCACGGAGTCTGGTGGCAAGTGATCCACAGGAGTCCGGTGGAAAGTGATCCACGGAGTCTGGTGGGAAGTGATCCACAGGAGTCCGGTGGCAAGTGATCCACGGAGTCCGGTGGGAAGTGATCCACAGGAGTCCGGTGGAAAGTGATCCACGGAGTCTGGTGGGAAGTGATCCACGGAGTCTGGTGGGAAGTGATCCACGGAGTCCGTGGCAAGTGATCCACAGGAGTCTGGTGGAAAGTGATCCACGGAGTCTGGTGGGAAGTGATCCACAGGAGTCTGTGGCAAGTGATCCACGGAGTCCGGTGGCAAGTGATCCACGGAGTCCGGTGGGAAGTGATCCACAGGAGTCTGGTGGGAAGTGATCCACGGAGTCCGGTGGGAAGTGATCCACGGAGTCTGGTAAACTGAAATGAACTCGACGGGTCACAGTTTGCGGAGCGGCTGAGACACGTGCTGCTGGTAAAACTCTGGGTTTCCCAAAAGCACCGTTACTGTTATTCTTAAAAGTGAAGAGAACGAGGACAACGGAAGAAGCAAAAAGGACAAGACCTTTCACTTTCAGAACAAAACCTTCTCATTCTACTTGACGTTATTTCAACTGTCATCCTACTCTTCCAATGTCATTCCTCCTCCTTACTAACTTCGGTAACTCACCCCCATCCTCCCCACACCGTTTGAGAACTCAGACCTTCTCCACATAACAGACACGTCGAAATCCCAAGGCCACGCGCCCTGCGCCGGGCCCCGCGGGCACCCACACGCCTGCTTCCGCGGTGTGCACCCGCCTTCTAATCATTTCAGAGAGGAACGTCTCTTCCGACAGACTACATCGATTTTGCGTGTCACCCGTAGACTTTTCACTATTTTTAAGCAGCAATGAGTGGGCCCGGGTGGAGGAGGAGAGCGGCGGCTCACGTTTCCTGGGGCAGCGGAGGCTGAAGGGCAGGACAGCGCACTTCCGTGCGGGTCCACTTACCTTGGGAGGCACCCCCACCTGCTCCCCAGGGGCGGCTGCAAGGACCAGCCTTCACCAGAAAGCAGCCCGGTCACAGCAACGGCGCTGACCGCCGGGAGTTCTGGCTCTGAAGCAAATTAGCCACGGAGCAAAGAGTGGAGGAGTCTCAGGCCGCCCGTGTCCAAAGAGAAAATGCAAAGGGCAGACTGTAGTACAAAGACAAAACATTCGAACAATAAAACTCCAATTTTCCTGGACACCGAACACAGGGAAAGACTGGTTTAGTAGATGGCCGCTCGCTGATGGTGGCGGTGGCCCTGCCCTAAGGAGCTCTCCACGGTGCGCAGGTTGTCGCCTCGCACTGTGACTGCGAAACTGTAACACAGATTTCTCTGCATTTAGGCACTGAACTAGTAGGTACTAAGGCCTCCAAAGGTATAGACCCAAACCTCAAAAGCCTTTCTGTCTGGTTAGGAAGGCAAGAAATAAAACCAGAACGTAACATATATAAAACAGCACTTACTCCCGGCAAGTAAAATCCCAACTACAGATGATGTAGATATGGGAGGTTGAGAAGGCTTCATGGACGAGGCCGCTGCAAAGTCTGGTTCTCAAAGGAGGACACTAAAGGCTAAATTCCACTGGGATCTACTAAAGCAAGGAGCAGTGTCAAGGCGCACAGAAACGTAGAGACGGTGTTGCACCCCTGGGTTTCTTCTCAATACCAGACCATATCCCACAATCAAATCTAGCTGTTGTAGCCAGAAGGAGAGAAATGGCCACACACACACACACACACACAGGCACATGCATATATATAATATATATTTATTTATGCTTAAATATATAAATTACATATAAATATATATAAATAATATATTTAAATATATAGAACTATATAGTATATATAAATATATAAATACCGTATATATAAACATATGTACTATATAGGAACAAATATATACTATATATAAGCTATATATATAAATTGGACTATAAATAAACATATATATTATATATAAATCTATATACTATATAGCACATATAGTACATATATCATTGTGCTCAGAAAACGGTATAGGACATATGAAGAGTTGGGGGAAAAAATGAGTAAAATCATTATTATAGCTCTGAAAGATAAATAAAATTTCCTTTTCAGTGAATATGCTTTTCACCATTCTTGTTCCTTCCATGAAATAAAAGGTAAACTGCATGGTTTTTACAACTCAGAGGCCAACTCTTTTTTTTTTTTCTTTTTCAAAAATTCAAGCAAAATAATTGATTTATCTTCTCCTTCATCAGGCAGGCAAAATACTTACCGCCTTATGGTCTGCTTCCCAATGGTCTAACAGCTCACTGAACAAGAACACATGCTTTTATTATGTCAGCTGGGCACCGCCAGGCTAAACCCCAGCACCGGGCAAGTACATGCAGAGGTAGCGGTGATACTGAGAAATGGGGTGTGAGTCACAGAGAGCAGAACCAGGAGAAAATGCATTATGTTAATGAAATAAAGAGAAGATGTATTCCTTTCCTTATCCCTGTAGTATCAACAGTAATCCCCAGTGAGTTATTATTACATATTCCTAGATAATGTTTTAAGGTCTTTAGGTGGGGAAATGAGTAAAAAATGAAACAAACAAAAATGCTGCCGCTGTTTAAGTGTGTGACTATCAGTAAGCCCCCAAAGGTGTCGCATCTATAAAATGACGGATTTAAAATAAATATGTTTCTTTCCACCAGGAATTCAGAAAGTAGGTAGTACAAAATTTGAGGTTCATTAAGTCATCACCAAAGAGAAGTATAATTGGGAGGAAGGTTTACACAAATATGACATACATGACATCAGAATTAAATGAAGTAACTATACAAATAAAATAAGACTAAGTTAACCTGTAGTCTAAAGGGAAATCCTGAAAAGAAAAAAAATATATATATCTATCTATCTTAACAAGACCCAGTGAAAATTAGAAAATAGCTCTACCCTAGTGTGCTGTACTGACAGAAAACATATGATCTCTTCCTGACATACTGCTTCTTGGCAGCCAAGTAAATATTTGTAAAAAAAAGGAAAATGCTAGGTAAATACACACATTCAAAAAATACATATGTATGTCGTGTCAAATACTACCTCCAGTCAAATGATGACTAAAACAAAATAAACAGTGAAAATTTGGTTGCCTGTAACACTTGTCACATTTCTCTACGTTTCCTTAAAAAGTTCATTTTCAGGGATCCCTGGGTGGCACAGCGGTTTAACGCCTGCCTTTGGCCCAGGGCGTGATCCTGGAGTCCTGGGATCGAGTCCCATGTCAGGCTCCCGGCATGGGGCCTGCTTCTCTCTCTGCCTGTGTCTCTGCCTCTCTCTCTCTCTATGTCTATCATAAATAAATAAATAAATCTTAAAAAAAAAGTTCATTTTCAACTCCCAACAATTAACATGTTCTATAAAGAGTTTTATAAAAATATATGTCATAAGGGGCCCCTGGGTGGCTCAGTGGTTGAGCATCTGCCTTTGGCTCAGGGCGTGACCCCGGGTCCTGGGATCGAGTCCCACATCGGGGTCCCCGCAGGGAGCCTGCTTCTCCTTCTGCCTGTGTCTCTGCCTCTCTCTGGGTCTCTCATGAATAAAGAAATAAAACCATATATAAATATATGGCTGAGAGAGAGAGCGCGCGCGCGCCTGGGTGGCTCAATGGGTGAAGCATCTGACTCTTGATTTCCACTCAAGTCATGATCTCAGGATTGTGAGGCCCAGCTCCTAGTCCGGAGTCTGCTTGAGATTTTCCTTTCCCTCCCCTCTGCTCCTCCCCACCCCATCGTGCACTCCCTTAACAACAACAACAACAACAACAAAATATATATACACACACACACTCACACACACATATATGTCACAATATGCAAAAATAAAAATGGATGTTACCCATAGCACGGCTCCTCATCGGAAAGATACACTTGGTACTTCCCAACTTGTAAAGATGTTTTTGATGAACGGGGCCAGCAATATTTATGTGCAGATGCTGATGCAGGGGAAAGTAATTCTACTCATTTTGAGTAATAACTGGGTAAACCAGAAGTTTCTATGTAAACGATTCCACAAGATATACTCCCAATATTCCCCCCAAAGCTATGGAGTCAGAATAGTGATGGTTAGCAGGAAAATATTTAATTTTTTAGAGTCTTATACGACCACACTAAGTTTTCTGAGAGCGTTGATGTAATTCGGCCGTATTTGTTTCTGGTGACAGCACACTACAAATGAACTTCTTTTTTCCCAGATTTGTTCAGGAATCAGAATATAATTTATGTAGTTAAAAATCATAAAATTGCATTTTAAACATAAACTTTATGGAACTGCCACATGGTAGCTTTCTTTCCCATAGGGAAAACTTTGACGAAAGCAACTCTTTTAAAATTAAAGTGGTGGAAGACAGAACTTATATTTCTCAAGTTTTTAAGTTTTACGTTATAAGGAATGTGACAATCCCTGTTTTAAAAAACAGAGGTTTAAATGGTTAGTAATGGTGACCCAAAAGGCAGATGTTAAGTATATAAGGTCCTCAAATTCTCCAATGCGCCCCCTGGGGCCGTTTCTAACTCACAAGTCACGAACCCAAGGTACAATGTCAACTGAAGCTGCACCCTATTAAATATTTTTTGCCAAATCATTTTTGATTATTGATAAACATTTGGAAATTTCCTAAATTTGGCACCGTTTGAGTACCACCCCCTGAATGACAAATAACTGGATGCTGCTATCTGCCAAAGGTCGTTAGGACAAAAGAGGAATTCCATTTTCTTTTCCTCCCAAGGCTGTTTAATAAGGCAGCAGTTAGAGCTTATATTATGGAAAGGAGGGAAGTGGGGGAGTGAAGGTCAATAAATATGCAGAGAAAGAAAAGATGAAACCGAAGAACAGATGTATACGGCTACTCTATCTAAACACTGTTCCAAAAAATCTTGCTGATACTCTTCTTTCCTGATTTTTTAAAAACTGTGCTCTTAGTGTTTCTGACTTTAACAGGGGTGGGGTAGGCTTAAAATGTTCTTCAAAGCAACAGTTTTACTGGCAAATTAAATAATTAGTTATATAACAAGCATGGTTAAGCTATAGTTTAGTGATATATTTGAGATTTGGGGCACAAAAATGATTATTAGATGAATACATGCGAGTTCTAAGATAGACCCACCCATTTCTTCAGACCCAAACCCAACAGAACATTGTTTAAAAGGACCTGGGAGGTAGATAAATCTGCCGGTCCTGAATTCCAAAGCTCTTTTCTTTCCTGCTCATGTAGAAAATGTTCATACGAGCCAGATTTTTGATAGCCACTGTTTAGGGTTCCATTTTCGCTTCTATTATCATTCATTGATGAATATTAGCTCTATTAAAAATATCAGCCAACTATAAAAAGGGCTCAGAAAGTATATTGGGAAATTCTCGGTCATCTATCAGACACAGCTTGATACTAACTCACACTACTGCATATTTTCCAGATAGTTTATGCCTGACTCCTGGGCTTATAAGTAAAAAAAAAAAAAAAAGAAAAAGAAAGAAAACAACTACAGTGAACAAATAAATTCAGGCAATGGCTTTTGTTGAGTATTTTCTGTTCCTAAAGAAAGTAGTTGAGACATAATGCAAACAAAGACACCCAAAAAGCAGGATCTTTTTTAAGAAATATCTATTTCTCTAGGAAAATAAAATAAATTATAAATATATTTTGATGAGGAACTGAAGACATCTAAGAAACTTTTTTTAGATTACAAAGCATATACTTTCTTAAATGTTCAGATATGCTTTTCAATAAATGTATTCCGATTGCATCAACATTTCTATGTCTTATAAGTACGACTGCTATATTCCATCAGGATCATTAATTAGCTTAATTTCCAGAAAATTAAAATTTTCTACTTCAGTGAAACTTGAGTCTTAAAAGTAACTCCATTTTGCTTCCAAGTTTTGAGCAACTGTATATACTTAATTCTTCTAATCTACTTACGTACATAACGGGTGAACTAAGTTCATTTCATAGATTTGACTTGGGTCTTATGATTCAGTTTCTTAAATCGTTTGAAAAAGATGCTTTTTTTGTTGTTTTAAGATTGTATTCATCCATTTGCGAGAGACAAGAGTGAGAGAGGGAGCAGGAGCAGGGGGCAAAGGGCAGAGGGAGAGGGAGAAGCAGACCCCCCACCCTCCCACCCCTGCCCCCGGCTGAACAGGGAGACCTATGCAGGCCTGGATCCCGGGATCCCGAGATCATGACCTGAGCTGAGGGCAGCCACTTGACTGAGCTACCCACGCTCCCAAAAAGCAGATGCTGATAAGTGTCTCATTTATATTAAAAAAAAAAAAAAAAAAACTAATGGCTAACACTTCCTCTTTTCCTTCCTGAAAACAAAAATCAATTTCAAAATAAAACTCAAAAAATTAAAGTCATTTCATTTCAGGAAACAAATTTTAAAATAAGAATAACTTCTCATGTTTAGAATAGAACTTCTAGCCAGATGCAGTTAGCATCCCATCAACCTTCATTATAATACCGATACTCAATCACATACACAGTATAAGGCATTAAAATGATTCACTGACACTTCCTGAAAAACGCTACCATAGACACCAAATTTTTGAAAAGTATATTTCCTTTTAATATTTCTTTATTTCCTCTTAAAACAGAGTTCTCTTTTTATTCATATGTATTTCTGATTTGAAGTCCTGAAAGTGATTTGCACTCTCCAATTGTCCTACCAAAGATTTCAAATGACACAAAGACAACAAGAGCCAAAACCACATACGTATATAAAATTCTCTTTGATAAGAAATGAGCACCTACACTACGCCCTCAAAATCAGTCACAGAACTAACTACCAGTAGGATAAAAAAGGACATATAAACAGTAGGATTCAAATTTTCACTACTTCATTTTTTTTTTTTTTAAAGCACCAGCAGGTCTTAAAAAAAATTCGTGAAGCTGAATCAAACTCATGAGTGTCGTATTTTAGTTTAGCATCGTTTACTAATTAAATTAGCCAAAAATTCTTCACACATAAAATATCCCATTAGTTGGCCATATGACAATATGAGAATTTCTGTTCCACGCCGCATGGCTAATAAAATTAAGTTGGCTTTAACCACACTGTCATTTAAAGAAGACAAATTAGCCAGAAACAAAACTTTAAAAAACAGTCTTGGGAATAACTTTTTCTTACAGCCATTACCAAACCCTTACTGAACTGATGAACTATGCAAGAAAAGCAGCTTAGGCTGAAGAAAGGGCACCAACATCACTACCTGGCTTACCTAAGAACTCATAAAAGTAAAGGGCTCTAACCATTTTATTTTATTAGATCCTATAATATAAAAATTCTGCCACTTTTCTGTAGTTTGATTAACACTAATCATTTCATCATTTCATACTTTTCCTTTTTCCGACCATCTAAAAGAAAACACTTTAATTCTACCTTCATATTTATTTTTTAAAAACATGATCTGGGACATGCCCCCTTGGTTGCAAAACACCATTACTCCCAAATAAAAGCATACACAGAAGAATTCTACAAGGAAATTAGAAGGCTCAAAACTCTGTAATACATTCAGCCCCTGGGGACCATCAATGTCACCAGATACTGCTCTACTTTCTACGTGTATTTAACGGTCACGGGCCCATTGCCTGATGGGATCCGTAGTTTCTAAAATAAAAAATGTGTGAGAGTCACTGACTTCTTGTTTTGAAGCTACGGACCTACAGCCCCAAATAGGTTGCAAATCTCATTCTACTGCATTTTTCTAGAGTTGATCAGTTCCAGCCCTCCTATTCTAAGACTGTGCAACCTCTCAACCACAATGAAAAGGCGAAGGGTATGAACAGGTGCATACACATTATGAGATTCTTGGATCACGATATCTGTAATCTGCGTTCTATAATGTGGTAAGATAAGAATCACGGTTCTTAGAGGAAAAATGAATGCCCAAAGTGTCCACTTTTAGGAAAATAATACTTCAAATATACCCGAGAACTTGTCATTTGGGCACCTTGGGACACTTTCTGAGCATCGCAACAGACCTCGTGCACATGCATACCTTTCTTTGGACGCCAATTTTGTGTGTGTGTGTGTGTGTGTTTTTCCTTATAGTATGTCTCTGTATTGACACGAATCATATCATCTTTCCCCACAGTCAGGAATTCTAATGTGGTAAAATAAGAATCACGGTTCTCAGAGGAGAAATGAATGCCCAAAGTGTCTACTTTTAGGAAAATAATCCTTCCAATATACCCGAGAACCTGTCATTTGGACACCCCGGGACACTTTCTGGGCATCGCAACAAACCTCAAGCACATGCATACCTTTCTTTGGACGCCAATTTTGTGGGGTTTTTTTTGTTTTGTTTTGTTTTATGTTTCCTTATCGTCTCTCTGTATTGACACGAATCATATCGTCTTTCCCCACAGTCAGGAATTGCACACTTTCTCTGCACAGTCATCACTTTGGGGCACGAATGGGCAACGTGTGCCGGCGGGTTCAGACTACAGACTTCCACCGCTGTAGCATCCCCGTGTGTCACAGGGGGCGGGGGAGGGGTACCCGGGAAGAGTCCTTCACATGCATTTCGATGTTGGTTTCCCAAACCGATTAGAAAAGAGGAAAAGAGCTGCCGCCCGCCTTGCATCACCTGGACCAAGCGTCTCAGCAGGGCAGCTACACGTGCAGCATCCCGCACCCCCCTCCCATCGCATCCCATTGCGTCCCACCGCGTCCCATCGCATCCCGTCGCGTCCCACCGCGTCCCATCGATCCCGTCGCGTCCCATCATGTCCCATCTCGTCCCACCGCGTCCCATCGCATCCCGTCGCCTCCCACCGCGTCCCATCGATCCCGTCGCGTCCCATCATGTCCCATCTCGTCCCACCGCGTCCCACTGCGTCCCACCGCGTCCCATCACGTCCCACCGCGTCCCATCCCGTCCCCCCCAGCTCCCCGCCTCGCAGGGCACCTACCCTAGCGTTGTCATGGTGACGATGGTATACCAGAAGGCCGCGGGGATGCTGGTGAACTTGCTGGCCGAAGACCCCTTCTCGGCGTAGAACATGACGGTGGCAAAGATGATGATGGCCATGGTGAGCGAGAAGAGCAGGAAGCCCAGTTCGGAGGCGCAGCTCTTGAGCGTGTACCCCAGGATGCGCAGGCCCTGCGAGTGGCGGGAGAACTTGAAGATGCGGAAGACGCGGAAGACCCGCAGCGTGACGAAGGCCCCGCTGACGTCCTCGTTGTCCGTCATCACCAGCCCGATGTAGTAGGGCAGGATGGCCACCACGTCGATGATGCTCATGACGCTGCGCACGAAGCGGTAGCGGCTGGGGGCGGCGGCCAGGCGCAGCAGGTACTCCACGGTGAAGATCATGACGCACGCGGTGTCCAGGCAGAAGAAGGCCACGGCGTAGCGCTCCCCGCACGGCAGCTCCTTGGCGTGGCCCGGGCTGGCCCCGCACGGCACGGTCTCCACCACGTTGGCGATGACCGACACGGCGATGAAGAAGCCGGTCACGTAGTAGAAGACGAGCGCCATGGTGCTGGTGTGCGGGTTCTCGAAGGCGCGCCACACCCTCTGGCGCGCGGTCATGCTGGGCAGCGCGCTCTCCCCGCCCGTGTCCGTGTCCGCGTCGTCCTGCAGCCGCTCGGCGTTCTCCCGCCGCCGGTCCTTGTACTCCTCGTAGCAGCAGTCGCCGATGATCTCGGGGATGAGGCCGAAGAAGGCCAGCTCCTCGTCGTAGGCCGAGATGCACTCGTGGCGCGGGTAGTGCAGCTTCCCCGTGCGGTAGAAGTTGAGGATGTGCCGGAAGATGTCGGGGTCGCGGTCGAAGAAGTACTGCTGGCTCTCGGGGTGGTAGAAGAAGTCCCGCTCCGAGCTGCCCAGCAGCGTGTCCGGGTAGCGCTCCAGGGTGTCCTGCCACGTCTGGAAGCGGGTGCCGCTCACGTTGAGCACGATCAGGGCGTCCTGAGTCCGCTTGCGCTCCTGCCGCGGGGGCGCGGGCATGGGCCCCGAGGCCACGGGCATCCAGCCGATGGCCGCGGCGCGCGCGAACGGCAGCCAGGCCGCCACGCCCGCCGCCATGGCCCCGACGGAGGCGGCCCCGGTGCCGGGCGAGCGCGAGGGTCACGCGGGGCAGGGCCCGGGCCGAGGTCCCGCGGCCGAGGCAGCGACGGGCGCGCGCGCGCGGCTCGCTGGACACGCGGCGATCGCTTCAAACAGGGGTCCCACGTGCGCGCCGACACGCCCGGCGGGTGCGGGTGCGGGTGCGGGTGCAGCTGCAAGTACAGGTGCAGGAGCGGGTGCAGGTGCAGCTGCAAGTACAGGTGCAGGAGCGGGTGCAGGTGCGGGTGCAGGTGCAGCTGCAGGTGCAGGTCCCGGTGCAGGTGCAGGTGCAGGCGCCGCGCGTCTCAGCGGGGACGCAGGGCCCGCGCGGGGCGCAGAGCTCCGGGGGCTCTAGAGCGGCCCCCCCGCCCCCGGCCCCGCGGCTCCCGCACGCCTCCCCCGCCGAGGGGCCCTTCCCGCCAAAGGAGCCCCAGACGGGCGACCTGTTGTCGCCGCCTCCGCGGTGCGGTCCCCGCCCCCCCCACCGCCGCGCGCCCCGGAGTCCGCTCGCCGCCTCGGCTCCCGGGGCCGCGTCCGCGGAGATGGAGGCGCCGCGCGGGGCGCGCCGAGCCGGCTTCCCCCGCCGCCACGTCCACGGGCGCCCGTCGCGCGGCCCACGGCGTCCGCCCGGTCGCCCCTTCACTCCCGCTTCAAGTTGGGCTCGGGTGCGGCGAGGCGGGGACACAGCCCGGGAGCCGCGGGTCGCCGCCGCCGCCGCCGCCGCCGCGGCAGCATCTGCCTCCGCGCGGAGGGCGCCCCGCTCGCGGCACCCACCTGGCCGAGCGCGCGGCGGGGCTGAGTTGCCGAGACTTTGCGGCCGCCGCGCACCGGAACGGGAAGAGCGGGGCCGGCAGCCGCGGAGCCGCCGAGTGCGCGGCGCCCGGGGCGCGGAGAGCCGGCTCAGCCGAGCGCCGCTCCCCCTGCCCCCACCCCTCCCTCCGCGCCGCCCTCCTCCTCTTCACCTTCCTCCAGCCGGGCGCAGGCGAGCCGAGCCGAGCCGAGCGGCAGCAACAAGTTCAAAAGGTGCGGGGGAGGCGGCCGCGGGGGGACCGGCGCCTGCCAACTTACTGCGCCGCCGCCGGGGCCGGGGCCGGGGCCCGCGCGGGGCTGCGGGGCTGCGGGGCGGCCGGGAGCGCGGCCGGGAGGGCGGCGGCGGCGGCGGCGGAGGAGGCGGAGGAGGCGGCGGAGGAGGCGGCGGCGGAGGAGGCGGAGGCGCGGCGGGGCCGGGGCCGGGGCCGGGGCGGGCGCGGGCAGCCGCGGGAGCGCAGAGGCAGGAGGCGCCGGGCGGCGCGGGGGCGCGGGAGGGCGGCCGGCTGCTCCCCCGCCGGTGGGTGGTCCCGCATCTCCCCCCGCTCCCCGCGCCGCGCCGCTCGGCCGAGCCGCAGATGTGGACGAGATAAATCAGGGGCGGCGCGCGCGCCCCCCGCGCAGGTCCGGGAAGGCGCCCCCCGCCGGCCCCGGCCGCGACCCCGCGCCCCGGCGCCCCCGCGCCCCCCGCGCCGTGGGCGCAGGCGGACCCGCCGGGGAGCTCGGCAGCCCGCGAGGAACAAAGGGAGGCTCGGCGCCCGGGGGGCAGGAAGGGGCCCCGCGCCTCGCCGCCGCCTCCCGGGACCCCGTGGGAGGCGAGCGAGGGGAAGACGGGGGCGGCCGCGGGGGAGGCCGGAGCGGGGCGCGCAGGAGCCGCTGCTCCTCCTCGGGGCGCTCCTGGCCGCGAGCCCCGCGGGGCCCCGCGCCCGAATTCTTAAGGGCCTTCCCACCCCCACCCCCCGCCCCCGTCTTTCTCCTTCGCTTTTTATTTGTTCAAACCAGATGTGAACGTTGCGGGAGCTAAGAGGTCATCTGTCCAACTTGCGGAAAAGTCAGGCAGCCGCACCCCCCCCCCCGCGCCCCCGCGCCCCCGCGCCCCCGGGGCTGGGGCTCGGCACAACTCCTCTCCTCGCCCTTCGGGGCGACAGGAAGGATTTAGAACCCGTTCCTAAATGTCAACGTCAAGGGGCGTGAGGCTCCGCGAGCGCGCGGCCCCCTGCCTCCCTCCCTCCGCGCATCCCCGCGCATCCCCCGCGCATCCCGGTGCATCCCGCGCATCCCCGCGCATCCCCGCGCATCCCGCGCGCATCCCGCGCATCCCCGCGCATCCCCGCGCATCTCCGAACATCCGCGCGCATCCCCCGCACATCCTCGCTCATCCCCCGCGCATCCCCGCACATCCCCGCCTCGGGTAAAGCCCTCGAGGGGGGCGGGGGGGTGGGGGGCGAGCGACTGGGGACCCGCGGCGGCCCTCCGCTGGGTTTTCCGAGCACCCCGCCCCTCCCCCGCCCCGTCTTTAAGCATCTTCCCTAAAGCCGAACCCATACCCCGTAGAACCACTAGATGGCGGGAATGGAGAGAAGTTGAATTCACACCGAAGGTCTGGACGCTTTGGGAAGGTGGGGGATCCCGGTGAGGCCACCCAGCAGCAGCGCGGACCGCAGAAACACCCTGGATCCCCCCGCCCCCCACTTTCCAAACATCTTTTCAGTAGTTCTCTGGACACGCAGCTCAGCCTGGAGTCCGCATTCCCATGGCCAGGGCAGGGATGCGCAGAGTTGCCTGTGGAAACGCGTTTGAAAATTGAATTTCGCTTATGCACAATAGGAATAACAAAGGTCTTTAGAAATAGTTAAGTCTTCATCTATATCGACTAAGGGGAGAGGCCTCATTTTTACCAAAAAGTTACCTTTCCAAAGCTTACTGTGTTCGAAGTTTGAAAAGTAAGTAGACTGTGATGTATAGTTTATAGGGTTTTTTTTTTTTTTGAAGATTTTATTTATTTATTCATGAGAGACACAGGGAGAGAGAAGGGGGCAGAGGGAGAAGCAGGCTCCGTGCAGGGAGCCCGACGCGGGTCTCCAGGATCAGGCCCCGGGCTGAAGGCAGCGCTAAACTGCTGAGCCACCCCGGGGCTGCCCTAGTTTATGGTTTTGAATTGACTTTAAGGCCCTAGAGATCCTAGGCAGGATGTGTTAACCTTAAAGACCTGAAAGGGAACACCTCAACAAGAAGGAGAGTAACAATGGAGTACACAGAAACCCACCAGAGAAGGAGAAAAACCTTCTAAGGGGCAGGAATTTTTTTTTTTTTTTTTTTTTTTTTTTTTTGGTGGGAGGGGGTAGGATTTTTTTTTGTAGAGAGGGAAAGGTATTTCTTTGTTTACTTGTTTACTGGTGTGGAGGTTTAGGGAATCCCATGTTAGTAGTTAATGAAGTCAGAGCTAATGCAGCATGAAAGTTTGGAAAACGCAGAACTGAAAACACCTGCTGTTTATCCGTTTGGATGAGCTGCGGGGAAAGATGCTTGTTAAAGGATCTATATGGCCTGCGAACACGGGGAAAACGTTAACTGGAAAATAGAGAGGGGACTATTTAACAGCTATTATAAGAAAATTAACCCCTTCCTAATGCAGACAGTAAGGTGCCAGCGTGACAGGTGTCTCCAGAGAATGGAGAGCCATGAACCTTCAGTGGAGGCCAAACCCGCATGACCTCCCCTCAAGACCGGCCGGCCACCGAAATGGAGCCTTTAAATGGAGCAGAAAACTGAACACTTAGAAACATAAACATAGATGTTTGAGTCCACAAAAACCCTTAAATAAGTAAGAATAGGAAATCTGCAATTTTTAAGAAGACTTTGGGATCTGTTCTCCCCCATTCTCCACAAGCTCCCTGCTCAGATAGAAAGACTGTGGGCTTAGAAGATAATAAACCCCTTTAGATTCAAATTCTACTCCAAGAAATTGCTCATAGGCTTTATGCTTCATCTGGCAAACTACTTAACTTTTGTTTCGAAGTTGCAGACACTAAAACTTTTTAGGCCTATCGTGAGGCCTAAACAGGATAATACGTCTAAACACCAACGGAGAACTTGGTACACGCAAATGGGACTCGGTTTCAGTTCCTTTTGACTTCATGGCCAAATGGAAATGCAAACGGTTTTCTCCACCCTATGAAATTCCCCCAGGTGGGGGATCCTGGGTGGCGCAGCGCTTTGGCGCCTGCCTTTGGCCCAGGGCGCGATCCTGGAGACCCGGGATTGAATCCCACATCGGGCTCCCGGTGCATGGAGCCTGCTTCTCCCTCTGCCTGTGTCTCTGCCCCTCTCTCTCTCTCTCTCTCTATCATAAAATAAATTTAAAAAAATTAAAAATTAAAATTTCCCCAGGTGTTGCTGCGTTCCCTTGTTCCGAAACGCCGGGGACTCTGAGATTTCAACTATCCGCTCGTTCGTGGAAATGCCACAGGAAGTGTATGGATACGAAATCCGGCCGAGCGGTCTCACTCCCAATGCTTCTCTTGCCCAGGGGTTTCCGTTCTTCCTTATTATGTTCTCATTTTATAAACTCTGCTTGGTTGATGGAAAATAACCTCAGCAAGAGCAAACTGAATTCATCACCTACTCAGGTGTCACTCCTGATAGATAAAGCCCAACGTAGGAAACCCGGTGGTCGTTCACAGACCAGGCCCACCGCGTCCTCCTCTCCCCAAACACCCACACGCTCATCCAATGATCCAAGAAGCTCGCTACCATCTATCCTTAGGCTGCATCCATGGTGATGTCTTAAAAAATATTTTGAAATAATGATAGAGTCAATGCAATCGTGAGAAATAAGAGACCCATCACCTAGCTTCCCCCCAAAGGTGACATTTTGCATGTTGCAGTACAGTATCACCACCAGGAAAGTGACACCGATGCAACCCACTGACCTTATTCAGATTTCACCAGTGTTACATACACTGACTTTTGCATGTTTCTATTTCGTTCTGATTTTCTCACACACATAGGTTTGTGTGACCACCATCCCCGTAAACATAGATAGATTCTCACCACGAAGATCCCCTTTTAAAGTCATAACTGCCGCCCTCCCTCCTCCCTTCCCTATCCCTTGTCAACCACACATCTGTTCTCCTTTATAGTCTATCAATTCAAAAATTTTTATATAGAAGGAATCGTGCAATGTAAACTTTGAGACTGTCTTATTTTACTCAGTAGGATTAGGTGAGGTCTATCCACATTATCGAGAGTCCATTGCTTTTTATTGCTGACTTAATACCGCACTTGGATGAAGCAGTCACCTGCTGAAGGACATCTGGAGAGATTCCAGTTTGGGCCTTTTATGAATAAAGCTGCTGTGAACATTCTCGTTACAGGTTAGTGGGTGAACATGAATTTTTGCTTCTTTGGGATAAATGCCCAAGAGCACAACCGCTGGGTCGTATGACAAGTGGATGTTTAGTTTTGTGAGGAGCTGCCCTAGTCTTTTCCAGAGCGGCCGTAAATCCCACCGGTAAACTCTAAACGAGCTGGTTTCGCAGCATACTTGCTAACATTTGGCATTCTCACTATTTTTTGTTTTAGCCTTTCTGATGGCGTGTTGTGACATCTCATTGTGGTTTTCATTTGCATTTCCCTAATGGCTAATTTTGTTGAACTTATCTTTATGCACATATTTACCATCTGTATATTCTTCACCAAATGCATGATCTGTGTCTGCTCATTTTTAATTGAATTGTTTGCTTTTTCACTGCTGACTTTGGAGAGCTCTTTATGTATTCTAAATAATGGTCCTTTGTTAGATATGCCCCTTGCAAATATTTTTTACAAATCTGTAGCTTGTCTTTTCATCCTCCTCACAGGAGTTGTTGCAAAGCAAAAGAAAAAATAATTGAAGTCCAGATCGTCCATTCTTCCTTTTTTATGGATCATGGTGTTGGTGTCAAATCTAATGACTCTGCCTCACCCTTTGCAGCAAAGATTTTGCCTTTTCCCCCCCTAAATATGTTATGGTTTTACATTTTATATATATACGTCTATGATCTATTTTGAGCTAATTTTTGCATAAGGTCTGAGGTTTAGACAAGGTCCTTTTTATTTTTTTGGCCTATGGATATCCAGTTGCTTCAGCACCATTTGTTGACAGTCCTCTCTCTCGGGTGTGGAATTGCTTTTGCACCCTTGTCAAAAATCAGTTGGGTGCATTTTGGTAGCTTATTCTTAGGTCCTTTTTTTATTGTTCCAGGGATATTGTCTTATCTCTTCACTAAAGCACAGTAACACTTAACATCAACTACAGTTATTCCTTCCGCTTTATTACTCTTTTCCAAAACTGATGAAGTTTTCCTAGGTCCTTGTCTGTCTATGGACATTTTGTTTTATTTTATTTATTTTGTTTAAGTGGGTGGGGAGCTTGAACTCAGGACCCCGAGATCAAGAGTGGAGCTGAGATTAAGAGTCAACATTCAACCGACTGATCCAGCTCCCCTCTCTCTACATTTTAGAATGAACTTCTCCATGTCTATAAAACATCTCACTGGGATTTAAATACACATTGCATGACCACCTATAAATTAATTTGGGGGAAGAGACATGTTTACTCTGCAGAGTCTTTCAATCCACGATTGCCATATGTCTCTCCATTTATTTAGCTCTTCTTTTTCTTCCATCAGCATTTTGCAATTTTCAAGATACAAATCCCATATATATTTTATTAGATATATGCTAAGTATTTCATTTTCTTTGGGGCAATTATAAATATCTGGTATTGCGTGTTTTTTAAAAATCTTAGTTTCCATATGTCCGTTGTTAGTATAGAGAGGTTCAGTTGATCACGTACCTGCAATTCTGTTGAACGGATTAGTTCTTGGGCTTTCTATGTAGGGAATCATGTCAGTTTTATTTCTTCCTTTGCAATCTGTATGCCTTTTATTTAGAGCGTTTTTTTTTTTTTAATGCACTTACAGTCACATCACTACCCCTTTCAGTAGTGTTGCATCTTTTTTAGAAACTAGTCCACAGCAGTGAATATTGAACCCTTCAGGATCTCAATTTCCTCCACCCTTTAAGCCTCATCTCATGCTGTCATAATATTAGCGCACTTCACCATCTCCTTCAACTATTTTTAGCTTTCAGAATTCGGTGCGTTTTATCTTGATTCCGGGGTCTTGGTTCACACATCTCTTTCTCATAACTCTCAAGTACTCAGCTTGTCACAATCTCTAGGAACCGCTGCCTAATCTCTTCTAAATTATGTCCATCTCACGTGCTCTATCAGAGACTGTAATAGGTTAGAAGAGATGTTGTGTGTTTCCTTCTTTGTCTTCACCAGTAGACTGCAGCCTCTTTGAGAGAAGGCAGTGGTCTTTTATCTCTGTATCCTCAGGATCTGCCATTGTACTTGGCATGTAGTAGAAATAAAGTGAATATTTCTTAAAGGACTGGATGCTCTTATTAGATAGTTAGTAGGCACGTTTTCCCCACTGTAGATTATTTCTGTAACTCTCCAGAAGACTCGTAGAGTATCGAGCTGATTTTTTTCTACCACGATGTACAAAGGAAAACAAATCACCTTAACAATGAGACAAATGACCCAGATTTGTATAGCTGTATAAAAAGGGCTTTCTCGATATACTCACTACAGTCGGTTCTCAGAAAGGCCCTGTGATGGGGGTGTTAATCTTATGTTTATTTTATCCACAGGAAACAAAGCTCAAGAAGGTGAAATGATGTTCCAAGATTACTTCATATACCTGAGTGGCAAAAGCTGACTCATTTCCAGGCCTTCTAACCCTAAGTCGCATATCCTTTTAGGTCTGCAAACACGCCAGTATCTACAATAGCAGAGTCTTTGTCAGTTTGCTGTTTTCATGCTGGTGATGAATCTGCAGACAGGTGCATACTATGTTATTCAGCCTCCGTGGCACATCTCTGAGAGGTCTTTGGCCAGGGCAGGAAAATCCGTCGGTGGTCATGGAAAATGGGAGTACTGCATCTGCTCATTCCATATTTTAACCAATTACGCTAACTGCCCAGAGTGATAAACACATTTTAATGTCTCACTCAATGGCATATTTCACATAAGACAGTTTTAGTATTTATGACTACGTTCTTAGAACCTCTTCCAAGACAAGCCTTTCTGAGAGTCTGTATTAGCTTATTTTATTTTATTTTTACCTATTTTTTACTTAGGTATAATTGACACATGACACTGTATTTGTTTAGGTGTACAGAATAATGATTTGACGTATGTATATATTGCTAAAGGAATAAATTTAGTTAAAACCCATCCCCACACATAATTACACATTTTTTCTTGTGATGAGAATTTTGAGATCTACTTTCTTAATAGCACTGTATTATATATTTGGAAGTTGCTGACTGTAGACAGCATACTTTGTATTCCATCCCCATAATTTGTATACCTCATAACTGGAAGTTTGTATCTTTTGAACATTTTCATCTATTTCCTAATAACCCTGTATGAGGTTTCTTAAAATACAGTATCATCTTTATTAAAGAAACAAAATCCTACATTAAGAAAGAATTCAATCAACTTGTAAAATGAACAAAATTTTTGGCCAGAAACTAAAATCTTATGCATTAAATCTTGATTAAGTTCTAGCAATTAAAAAGAAATTTGTTTTGTTAAATATCAGGAAAGAAAATAAACATCTTTACCCTAAAATATCTGATCACAAATTGTAAACAGAGAAACATAGAGAAATAGAAATAAAAATAAATTTTATTCACATTCTAGATTCCATATTATTCCGAGTTAGGCCAATAAATGTACTTTATCCAAAGGTAATTTTGGTTTGGTTTGAATCCTTTGGTCATCAGAAGTACACAAAAAGTACACACAAAAAAAAGCTGTCTTCTAGGAAAATAAAAATAAAATCTGACATACCAGTAAGGTAGGGGGGACATGAGAAAGTCACAGAATGGGTAAGGGCTAGTTAAATGCTTAAAACATACTTGAGATTTCAAATACCTCACAGTATCCCTGGAATATGGTCATCAGGGAAAGGGCGGTGACCCTGTGTCTTTTTTTGGACCACTATTAAAAAGATAGGTTGGCAACCTACGCTTAACTTCTTTTTTAACTTCCTTTTCCCCTTTATTAATACTGCAAAGTGCTCTTCAAAGTCCTCTTCAAAGGATCTTCCTCTCTTTAAGTTTTGGACCTTGAACATCTCCTATTAAAAATAACCCATTTTCAGGAACTTTATGCCTCATATACAGAACATCTTAAACATATTTTATATTTTATATGAAATGGACTTGACTTTCCAAGTTCCCACACAGAGATACAAAAATCTAGCCATCAGGTTACAGCTTCCGTTCTGCCTCATGGGATGGCGATTGTTATGAAGAAGCGTAGGGGTTGTTTTTAATATAAAGAACATATTTTTGTTGTTAAAATATTCATGAAATGACAGACGGTGGTGCACATGGCGTTCCCATGATCTAAAAAGGCAGGGGACGGATTAGAGGGAAAACCCCAGTGTTAATCACTTACCAGGTGCAAAGCACCGCATTGCAGGTGCGCGTGGCCCAGCATGACCTGCCCTCGGGGAGCTTGACCCTGAGGTGCAAAGGGGAGCACGGAAACCTCTCTTAACCCAAAAGTAACCCTACTTGTGAGTCTCATTTCAGACTATTTTCCCCAAATGCTTTACCCTGAGAAACTGTTTGTGTGTTAGGGATGGGAAAGGAGGGAAGGTTTGCTTCTGGGTCTCATTTTCATACTTAGGACTTTGGGATTAATTGCTACGGAATAATTCCAGCGCCGTAAAAACAGGAGAATTGTGACTACAACCTGGAAGAAGCAGCGAGTGTTCCCAAGAAATAAAAGCGTTCTTTCTCTAAAACTGCGGAAAAGTAAATTTTTGCAGATGTTCCTAACGTGGGCAAAGAAGATAAATTACTCCGGATAGTTTACGGTCATTGAAAAGCTTGAGGAAGTCTATAAAGTTCTCACCGATTAAGAAGCCACGTTCTGTGAGAAAATTGGCAATTAATTTGCTTGTTTACTCTCTTTAAAACTGTTTGATATGCTCTGGCAAAGCCACTTTGATACACAAGTATATTTGCTTCATTAGTTCTACGCACGATCATGTAGTTGGCTTTAATAAATCACTCAAAATAGTGGCATGCAAGGCAAAGCAGAACAATGTAATACTTTAAGATGTTTGGCTAATAGAGGATCCCTGCACTCCCCCACTTTTTTAGGCGTTGGTATTATGTAAATCTTGCTTGTTTACAATTTAACCTGTGCTGGATTTTAATTTAAATAAAGAAAATTATTTAATGGAGGGTTATTAAACAGGTTTCACGTTGCAGGTGTTCCAGTCCCCCAGGTGGATACTCACTGAGGGAGCTTATTAAAGTTTGTTCGACTTATTTATGTCGCAGTCCTTTTCCTCCTCCTCTCGTGTGAAACCTGCGTGGCCCAGAACTCCCACTGACGTTCCGGCAGAGCCTGGGTTTATAGATTTGGGAAGAGCAACACGCTTGAGGCTTGGGATGCTCACCAAGCAATCGCGTTTGATGTCTCAGTCTAGATGTGTCGGATTTTTCTACAGCATTTCTGTCTGGGAAACGCGAATTGTACTCTGCATAAAGAAATTATTTGGAAATTTGGTTCCCACCCTCGCAAAGAGAATCGCCGGAGGAAGGGGGTATAAAGAATTGCATAAACATGTTAAGAGTATTTGAAATATTTTATGATGCATAAGCTTTTTAAAGCATTTGTAACATGAAAAGCCAAGTCGGGGACAACACACGATGGGAGGGGAGGCTACCGCGTGGGAAGCAGGGGTTGCTTGTGATGGAAAAATAAATCAGGAAGTTTGAGGAGAAGGAAGTTCTGACACGGCTCCTCCTCCGTCAGACTGGGCCCTATTTCTATAACTGGTTTCAAGAGGAGGAAACAGATCTGCTTTGTTTCATGATAGTCGCATGTGGGAGGGGGCTGAGGAGAAGAACCTGGGAGGATAAAAAAAATGTCTAGTCCAAATAAAGGGTGTAGTTTTCAAGAGTAAATGTAGGATGGACATAAGACAGCTTGTGAGGGGAAAAAAAGAATGTAGTATGTGTGATTACTTGACGTGGGAATGTAAGGGGGACAAAAGGGTGGGGACACCAATTTTGAGACTAGTGATGGAGAGAGTAAGGACAAGACACAGGAGAATCCAAGCAGCTGCTACCCCCCCCACCCCGCGGGCCGGTGGGGACAGAGGTGGCGGGCCGCTATGCCCGCAGGACTCCCGAGGCTACAGCTCCACTCCTCCTAGAAGTCTACCTTTTTGATATTAAACATTTGGACATTCATGTCCTGTTCTCGACCTGCAATTCACTTCTTCAGATCTCCTTCTTAGATGCGGTAAAAGAATCTTGAAAAAGGGGAAATGAAGATGTCCAAGGGCATGTTAGAGGGGGCGCGATGATGCATTTCACGGGCTCTCACACTCTCTACTCCAGAGCTTCTTCCCGCCTAATAAAGGAATATATTTTCATCAAAACAACCAGTGGACTAGCTGGTTAAAATATTTTGAAATGTTTAAAATTCTCTTGTGCTCATATATTAGGACCCCAGAGAGTGGCAACATACATGTAGCCTATTAAATTCTAAAAATCTGACTTAAATATCTTTCTATCTCTGTCCCTGTCTTCCTCTCTCTCTCTCTCATCTCCATCTTAAGAACCATGAGTTGACCCTGATATTCCTACCCCATAGTTGTAGTACCTTTCCTTAAAAAAAAAAAAAAAAAAAAAAAGATCTTATTTATTTATTTATTCATGAGAGACCCAGGCAGAGGGAGAAGCAGGCTCCATGCAGGGAGCCCAACGCAGGACTCGATCCCAGGACCCTAGGGTCATGCCCTGAGCTGAAGGCAGACACCGCTGAGCCCCCCAGGCGCCCTGTAGTGCCTTTCTGACAATGAGAGCCCTATTTCTCATTATCCTACATATGTTCCCTTATTTTATTGATGCTCTTTTATGCAGCTCATCACCTATGGCTGCCACTCTTACCTATACTCGGCCTCCAATACTTTCTGGGGGACACCACTGCATGGCCACCCCCAGTGGCCACCACCCCCTCCCACCAAGGAACCGAAATCCCGCCTTGAGCCTCCATCTGTGTGGCCGCCTCCGTCACCCCCTCCTGGTTCTGACACGTACTGGGTCGCCTCCCCACTTGGTCTCCAACACCCCAACAACAGGGCTGTCCTATTCCTGCCCTGTGGAATCCCTCCTCCCTCCTCACAGCTCTGACACCCTGCTTGGTCCACCACAGCTCAGCCCGCCTCCTTTCCACCTCCCATGGGGACACATGCTTAGCTCAGCCTTACTTAAAGTAGGAATAAATTGTTCAGGAAAGAAAGAGAAAAAAAAAAAAAAAAAGATGGGAAAGAGGGAGAGCCAAATCGACTTTAAACCTTAAAGAAAAGGGACTTGGTGATTCATTATTTAATTCTCAACAAGCTTTTTCTAAGTGCCTACTATTTCCTAAGTTTCATGTAGGGAGTTTCATGTTTCGTCCCTGATAATATGGGAGAGAAGCTAAACATATTGGTAGAGTGGGAAACACTAGGTAGATGTGTACTTACATATCACTGAAGATCGGCAGCCACCTCTCCAGGAATCAGAGACAGATTCCTTAGGGGGCTACTTCTTGTGCAGAAAGAAAAATAAAAGGTTACCATAGCAGGCCTGAGCCTGCTATCTTTGGAAGGACCTGCTTGAGCTCTTGGCCCGTGGCTGGCGTCTAGAAACCTGGCCCCAGTCAACAGTCAACTGATAGATTCACCGTGTGGCCAATACGCTTTATGCTACACACCTTCCTTCCTTCCTTCCTTCAGGTAGCCTCCTACCTGCTAGGCAGAGGGTGCTCGCGTGACCAGGCCGCAGCCGGCTCTCCCTGTGCCTCCCTGGGCAGGAAACATTGCACACATGCTGTGGCGTCTCCTTCCTGGACAAAGAGGACACCCCATGGGACACTGCACGGGATGGAGGGAGCATGAGAAAACCACCACATGCGCTCCTCCAGACACTGCGCCTCCTTTGCCTATGATCCAGCCCCGTTTCTTCACGACATCACTGTCCCCCTACCTCTTCCTGGTAAGTACACCTCTGTGCTGACTCCCAAGAGTCTTTCCAGCCAATCTCTGAAAGTGGGGGTGGTCCTGGGGACACCAAACACACTCCTGGAAGGAGATTTAAGTCCCATTTTGTCAAGTGAAAATGGCATTCAGGGCATTTCACGGCAGAAGAAACGGGAAAAACAAGACATGGAAATGGGAATCAAGACGACACTGAACAGAGGAGGAGCCATAACTGATCCATTGTTTCCTCAGCAGTGAGTTCAAAGAAAGCCATGTCCAAAAATAAAAGCAGAAGGCGGATCTCAGAAGTTCCTCTATTAAAATAGTATTACTTCTTAATGCTTTAGAAAGTATTCAGGATGGAGAGGAAGTAAAATTGAGCAATTGGATGGATATCTTGGAGAAAGGATGACAGGTTTCTATCCCTCATTCATGCTTTTGAGTAAAATTATTTGTGCTCCTATCAGTACACTATTGACACTCTGGAAAATTATTAACCAATTAGCCATTTGGTATTTTAGATTTTCAAAAATAGAATCATATAGGAGTTCTCAACTTAATAACTATTTCTTGCAATAGACTATCATACATTTTTATTCTACTCATAAATTCTGATAAACATCAGAAGAGGCAATAAATTTGGCATTCCTTATTCAGTGATATTAGCATTTTGTTTTATATGTTTTGGGGTGTTTGTCAGCTTTAGAGCCACCTTATAAGTTTCAAAATATAATACATCTACAAAATGAAATTTATCACTTATGTATTGTATGCAATGTGAAATACTCTGTCAACAACTTAAAATACAGTGTCTGTAAAATATGGTGTCTGTATGGATGAGGCTGTTACATGTTTGCCTTTGAAAAACAAGGCTGTTCATCTTCATTCCTTGCTAGACCACCTTGGGAAAAAATACCGAGACCAGTAGGTTAAACCTAAATACACTACTGGTGGGGTTTGGTGCTGTTATTTTATCTTATTACTATTATTTTTTAATTTCCAGAACTTCTCATTGGAGATCATTTCAAAGTAAAACGTTACTAACTCTGCAATTTCACATTAGCCATAGAGTGTTTCTAGTTTTTAAAATACAAATCTGTCTTTTAACAAATTTTAAGTTATTTGCTATACCTAGATAATTGCTTGAATAAAATAGAATACAAAAATGCTATCTTAATAAAATTTTATTCCCACAAATAGGGCAATATTCTGATAGTCTAATAAACTTCATTTTAAAAATACGTAAGATTGCAGAATTTCCTTGAATTGCCTAAGCCAGTGATTATTATGACAATAGTCAATGAATAGTTTTGCTGTTTTTTAGAACATATTTGGATATCTTTGTGGGAGGTTTCTAAGATTCATCATAGATAATTTTATATTGCAGAAATATGCCTAATAATATCATACTCAGTGACTTTTTACTCAATAATTTTTCTTACACTGATTTTTATGTGTCTCTGCCTATTTAATGTTCCTCCTTGTCAATCACACATGGAATGAGCTCTGCATCACAATGCAGAGTAAATAATAAAACATGTTTGGTAGTTATGGAATTTTTCCCCAAAAGCCTTATGTATTGCTTAGAGAGGCTATGCTTTGCTTCAAGTCAATAAGATGGAAAACGCATGGCTGAGTCTGAATCTCTGGATTGTTATTATCTGCAGGAATCTTCTCATGTAGGAGAAAACATTAAGAAAGACACACCTATTTTGCAGCCTATGTTCTAAATGAAGAAATCAGAAGATGACAGCACATTTTGAAACAAAATTACATGATATTTGAAAGAACCCTTGAAAAATACATTTGGAGATACTTAAATCAATTCCTGTATCTCAGGTACCAGTAAAAAAATAAATGAGCCAGACTACTCCATCAAAACTTGGTGTATGAAACTTAGCAATACTGTTGAGGGTCAAGATAAGTAACATGTACTTGAAATGAAACGTGAATTGAACGTGACAAAAAGGTATCTGTTATATTTTGAGATTCTCATAGCTTTAAATGTACAAAAGTATTTTTTGCTAATTCTTGTGTATGCTAACATTTTCATAAATTTGAGTAACATTTTGGCAAGTTTCAATTTGCAAACTTTTTTTAAAAAGATGTATTTATTTGAAAGAGAGAGAGAAAGAGTGCACACGTGGGTGGGAGAGAAGGAGAGGGAGAGAGAATTTCAAGCAGAGACCACACTGACGCAGCACTAGGATCAGGACCTGAGCGGAAACCAAGAGTTGGAGGCTTAACCAACCAAGCTACCTAGCACTCCTCAATTTGAAAGCGTTTTTTATTGCGTATGTTTTACAAAAACTTTTATTATCCTTATGATTTTTTATTTTTACATGTCTCATTATAAACTCATTATTGGGATGCCTGGGTGGCTTAGCGGTTGAACACCTGCCTTCAGCTCAGGGCGTGATCCTGGGGTCCTGGGATCAAATCCCACATCAGGCTCCCTTCATGGAGCCCGCTTCTCCCCCTGCCTATGTCTCTGCTTCTCTCTGTGTCTCTCATGGATAAATACATAAATAATAATATCTTTAAAAATAGTAATAATAATAAAAAAATAAACTCATTATTATTTTATGTGTTGAATACTATGGGCCAAACCCTGTACTAAACACCAAAAACACAGAATCCAACCAAACACAGGAAGCGCCATTGTTCTAGAGGTCACATTTGGATTATAAGGACATACTCTATAATGCAAGAGGTAGCTCTTATTGCTTTATTTACTTTTGTTCAGGTCACTATTGCCTTTTAACAAAGCGTGTCAATACTGCAAGGCCTCTGGCAATAATCGTTTCATTTTGCTCAGAATCTGTAATGTGCTTCAGACTTGGCAAGGAAGGCCATCTCTAAACCATGCGACATAAATCCACATGGCTGACGGTTGGTGCTAGTTGTTAGACGGAGGCTCAAGACAAAACTGAGGGCCTGCGGCCTTAGTTCCTTTCTATGTAGACCGCTCCATGTGGTCTTCCTCTATGTAGACCGCTCCATGTGGTCTTCCTCACAGCATAATAGCTGGGTTCCAAAGGCAGGCATCCATCCCGAGAGCAAGGCAGCTCGACCACTTATATGATGACCACAATCATCACATAGTGCCACTTCCACTGTATTATTGCCTCAAGGGGCCACCCAAGGTCAAGAGGAATGGACATAGATACTGCACCCTTTGATGGAGGAGGGGCAAGATTCTAGAAGATCATGTGGTACTTGAATTTTTTTTAAAAAATAAAGGTCTCGTATTAAGATAGCTTTTATAATCAAGGTGTAGTTGCAATAACTTGTCAGACTCCATACTCAAAGCCTTATTAATAAACTACAGTTAGGTATATACTTCCATTCTAGTGTCCTATTTTAGTCATTGAAATGATGTTATTTAGGGGTATCTTGGTGGCTCAGTGGTTGAGTGTCTGCCTTTGGCTCAGAGCATGATCCTGAGGTCCTGGGATCGAGTCCCACATAGGGCTCCCCGCGGGGAGCCTGCTTCTCCCTCTACCTATGTCTTTGCCTCTTTCTATGTCTCTCATGAATAAACAAATAAATTTTTTTTTAAAAAATGATGTTATTTAAATGTAGCAACACTCTATAACCAATAGTTTGTTATTAGTAGCAATGACACCTTGAATAAGTCAACTTGAAAGTTAGGTATTATGATAAAACTCTTCACAATCAAAATTACAATAAAATAAATATGGAAGATTATATACATGAAGATAAATCTGAAGAAGATTTATCATGAAGAGAATTCAAGAGTGAATTCTCAGATTTATGGAGGGACTTAAAGCTATGCTTATTTTTTTGTATATAGACTTGAGTGAAGATGAATATACACTTAAAAATCATAAATACGACTTTGCAGCTTCTTATCACTTGGAAACATCATGAAATTAGGGTTGAGTATGAAAAAACTTTCAACATAATATTTATCAAGCATTTATGATAAAAGATCTGTCACAGATTGTCAAACATAGCAGGGTCCCTACCCTCAAGGATCCTTGAAGACAGTAAATGTACCAAGGAAAATAAAAGCTAGAACAGAAGGAGCACAACATGTAACATGGGAGCAAAGAAGGAGGATAAATCCATTCTGACCTCCGTGAAATGATGAAGAGAATCATAGTGACGTATTAGATGCATGAGGGATCCTAACAAGATGACTCATTTTTGGATAATGAGGTAGAAAGCTTGGATGAGGGGGCAAAATGGGATTTCTTCCCAAAGTAGCAGTGTGACCATTGGCTATGTGAGAAAGTTTGATTCAATAGGGTAAAATAAGCATTTGGATGGAAATACTTGTAACATTTTCTGGGTTGAGTCAATGAAAAGTTTACCAGCTACTTTTGTAAGTAAAAAGTGCTTTTAAAAAGATATAAAGTCACTCTCAAGTCTGTCCATTCCTTTTCACTCCTGTTCCTTCCATAGACTCTTTTCCAGGCGGTTTATGGCCAAAATCTCCTAACCAGCCCCTTACAAGTTTCTCTTTCCACCCAGGCAAGATCTACAGAGATATGTTGGAGATTAAAAATTACAAAAAAGGAGAAAGGCACTTACTTCACTCCTCTGCTGAATGCTTGAGGAGCTCATAATTATCTGGAGCACAAAGTTACAACGCTCTCTGCAACGGTTCCATTTTATTTCCTTCAGTCCGCACGTCCCCCATCCCTCCCCATAACTCCAAAACGATTACGAACACACGCGCATGGTAACATAGCCATGTCAAAATACCTGCAAATTTCCAGCTTTCCTTTTTATGTCTTTGCACCCGTTGTGTCCATGACCTGTGATATCGATGCTATTTCTCCCCCTCTCTATCTGGCAACTTCTTGCTCAGATATATCCTATTCTTTAAAATGTGTCTTCAAACCTATAAGTTGCACCCTTCTTCCTCTTTATTCCTGCAGAACTTATATCTCCATAATAACAGCTACCATGTTTTACATTCTGCAAGGATGAGGTGGTATTCAACTATCTTCGTGTCTCACTTACTAAGCCCAAAGTAGGTGCTATCTTCTGACCCTAAATACAGTTCTCTTTACTGCCCAATTCCACGTTACTTCTTGAGAAAAGGAAGCCATGAGAGGCATCCACCAAGTGACTAAACATGATTTAAAACAAGCTAACTTATGAAAGGAAATAAAACACCGTCTTAAAAGAACTTTGACTCTATCCATCATTTTAGAGGCATGTTTACAGGCACAGGTATTATTGGGAGATTGCAGAATCGATTGAAGGAACTAAATAGCACTATAAAAATATTTACCAGTATAGATTTAAAGCTAACATTGCTTGTGTATAGATTTCTGCTAAATAATTAGCCATAATACTTGAAATTGGTATATAGGATGGCAAATGGTGAGGATATACTTTTCCAAATTCATTAGACTGTATGCACCTCTCTTTCCTCAATACTTCAGGGACATTATTCTTATCAATGAATAGAATAGTGTTAGTAGACCGCCACTTGTAGTCAAAAAATATGTTTTATGAAAGGAAAATATAATTTGACTTCAAGTCACAAGTTGCAAAGTGTCTAGACTCTACAGAGATCTGTTCCTCTCGTCAATTTCAGTTTACAAAACATGCTCACCATTGAATTTTTATGTGTAGGCAAACTTTTATGATCTTTAGAAGGATTACATTGAGCTGCTGAGCCTACTTATATGTATAGTCAATAGGGATATCTCCATCTACATGCGAGTTTATACTGATTTGAACAAAATAAAAAAAAAAAAAACCTGTAGATAATTTACAACACCCGAAACAGCAATGTTAGAGTCTGAATAATTGAACAAATGGGTATTATATATGAGCCATAAATGTAGATTTGAAAAAAATATGTGACACAAAAATCACGACTAATGCTCAATTTATCAAAGGTTTTAGAATTGGATATCTAAAGATACAGCAGGTCATAAGCCACCCGGTCAAACAAGGTCACTTTAATGTGTGTATCATTAAGCTCGGCATCACAGATACATTGTCTGGACACATAGGAAAGAGTGAAGGGAGCCCCTACCACACACCATGTAGTTCTCATTTTTATGGGATGAAAATCTGGATATAGTCTGCTTACATCCCTGAATCAGTTTCTAATGGACAATCAGTAAAACTTGGCTGAGTTCTGACGTTTACAATAATGTGCAAATATGCTTAATAAGAGCACACATGAGCATTAATAAATACTATGGTGCCTTTAAATTGATGGAAATAAGGCAAAAGTTCATGTTTCCTATTGGAAATTGAATAATAAT
Organism: Canis lupus baileyi; assembly: GCF_048164855.1. Classification (NCBI taxonomy): domain Eukaryota; kingdom Metazoa; phylum Chordata; class Mammalia; order Carnivora; family Canidae; genus Canis; species Canis lupus. Next base: position 2,571,688 of record NC_132855.1, read on the forward strand.
TGTATGACTTGTCTAGTCTAGACTCCATTGCCATAGTTACTGCCTCATGATTAATTCCACACTTATGGACCCAGCAAAAGGGGTAATTTCTGGGAACAGAAAGGAAGGGCACACATTTGGAAGGAATTCAAATTTAAACTTATATTTCTCATAGGATTCCTTTATAAATCTCTATAAATGCCCTTGAAAATATATTTCAAGTTGCCTGGAATGTAATCACAGGTCATTTATGGAGTTCTAAGCATTTCTATTTTCTTAAATATTCAAGCAGTTTTCATTTGAAATACAGTATAAGTGCATGAATAGCTCAAAGTCCATCTTCTAAGTAGAAACTTTAGTATCATCAAATTGATTTTCCAGAGGAAATATGACAGCAGGGATATGGATATATGTACACAGATCTTTCCCTCCACTACTTTTGAGGTGTTCATCGTGAGGCATTTTGGAATCTTGGTAGAGAGAAAGACTGCTTATGAATATGGCTCAGATCAGCCCAATTTCAGAGTTTGCCTAGGTGAAGCCACACCACAGAATATTAAAAAGAGACCAGAGACCCAGAGAGAGAGGCAGAGACACAGGCAGAGGGAGAAGCAGGCTCCATGCGGGGAGCCTGATGTGGGAGTCGATTCCAGGACCCCAGGATCACGCCCTGGGCCCAAGGCAGACGCTCAACCACTAAGCCACCCAGGTGCCCAAGACTTTTGGTTTTTAGGCTCAGGTCATGGTCTCAGGGTTGTGGGATCGAGCCCTGCATCAGGCTTGCTCTCAGCACAGAGTCTGTTTGTGATTCTCTCTCTCTCTCAGCCTCTCCCTCTGTCCCTCTCTTCCTCTCTCTTCCTCTCTCTCTCTCAAATAAATAAATAAAATCTTTTTAAAAGTCCATGAAATCAACTCCAGGCAATCACTATCTGTTTGTGTGCAAGCAAAGGATACATCCTTTATGCCTGAATAAAGGTCCTAGAAGGATTTGTTTACAAGTCTTTTTGAGACATACTTTTATTTCCTTGGGTAAATATCTAGGATTGAAATTATTAGGTTTTATATATATATATATTTTTTATTTAACAAACTGCTAACAAAGTTTTAGAAAGCAGTTACAGAATTTGTATTATCTTTAGCAAGGAATCACAATCTCACCAATGGTTGGTATAGTCGATCTTTACAAATTCAGCTATTTTAAAGAGCACATATGTAGCAATATCTAATTGTGGATTTAATTTGCATTTCGCTGATAACATACAATGTTGAATATTTCCATGTACATTTTGCTCACTTATGTAACTTTCTTGTGAGCCATCTGTTTAAATCCCTTGGCTATTTTGTGTTATTTACTTATTTTTGAGTCATAACGTTTTAAAAAATATTCATCATACAAATTCAAACTGTGATACATGTATTGTGATATCTTCTCCTAGTCTCTGGCTTGCTTTTGCATCCTCCTTATAGATTCTTTTGAAGAGTGTAAGCTTGTCATTTTGATGAAATTCGATCTATCAATTATTTCTCATGTTCATGCTTTTATGTCCTAAGAAATTTTGCCTATCCAAAAGCTTTGTAGTTTTTCTCCTATATTTTGTTCTGAAGTTTTATTTTAGTTCATTTTTTACCTTTTAAATTTAGGTGACTCATTTTGGGTCAATATGTATGTATGACCCGAGCTAAGGGTCAAAGTTCTTGTGTTTGTTTTTTTGTTTTTTTCTCCCATTTGAATATGTAGTTTTCTCCTAGGACTATTTTACTGAAAAGATTCTTGTTTCTCTCCTGAAGCACCTCGGTAGCTTTTGAAAATTAATTGACCATACATTTGCAGGTGTATCTCTGGATTCTGGATTCTGCTCCACTCATCCATAGCTTTATCTAACATCAATACTTTTTTGGACTATAGTAGTAGCTTTATAATAGATGACTTTACAAGTTTTAAAAGCAGGTAGTCTAAGTCCTCCTACTGTGTTCATATTTTCAAAATTGTTTTGCCTATGCCAGCCCTGTTGCAAAGCCATATAAGTTGCAGAATCATCTTCTTAATTTCTACATAAAAAGCCTGTGGAAGTTTTATTGGCATTGCAATAAATTTATAGATCAGTTGGTGATAATTGTCAATTTATGATGAGTGAAGATAGTATAGCTCTCCATTTATTTAGTTCTTTAATTTCGCTCAGCAGTGTTCTGTAATTTGCAGAGCATTTTGTGAATTCATACTTAATTACTTTATATTTTTAATGCTATTGTAAAGTGTTTTTTAGACTTTTCCATTTCCAAATGTTCCTAGATAGGGTATAGAAATGCAGTCAAATGGATATCATGTGAACTTATTGACTAACCTAGTGGCTTTTTTGTAGCTTGTTTGCTTCTTTTTTTAGTGCACATGTGCCACAGTCTACATATAAATATAACTTTTATTCCTCCCAATTTGTAAGACTTTTACTTATTTTTCAGTGGTCTGGGTCTCAAACACAATGTTTAATTGAAGTGGTGAAAACAGGCATTCTCGTCATGTTGCTGCTTTTAGAGAGAAAGCATTTAGTCTTTTACCCTTATGTATGATGTTAGTGGTTTATTTTTTCTAGATTACCATTACCAGGTTGAGGAAATTCCCCTTTATTATTAATATGCTGAGTATTTTTATCATGAATGGATAGTCAATTTGTGAAATTATTTTCTGCAACTTTCAAAATAAGATCTATTTTCTTCCTTATTCTGACAATATGACAAAATATACTCTGATTTTTTCATATGAAACCAACATGCCCTACCAAAATAAACTTGGTCATGGGTTTCCTCTTTATATAATGCTGGATTAGATTTGCTAATATTTTAATAAAGATTTATGCATCGTGACCATAAAAGATATTGGTCTTTATTTTTCTTTTCTTATACCTCTCTGGTTTTGCTTTCAGGGTAATGCTGGCCTCAAAACATGAGGCCCCTCTTCATTTGTTTTCTATAAGAGTTGGGTAAATAGATGAGGAAACAAATAAACAGAGAGATGAGGATAACTCTTCCAAGATTATACAACTGGTAAGTAAGAGGCAAAGCTGGTTTGTAATACCTGGCAGTCTGACTCCAGAACCTATGCTCTAAATCGTATTCTACTCTAAACCTTAAGAGAGCTAGAAATACAATTCCATGTGAGTTCGGAAGAGACAAGTCGGCTTCTGCGCTGACCTTAGAAGCAAAGGTCAAGCCTTGCCAGAGACAATTATGAAAGAATAGAGGCAGGGGGAATTGTCCATTTGTCATGTTGCTGACATATAACTTAGAAAGTGAAAAGAAACTTCGTCGTTATCTAGTGCAAGACACTCTTTTAAATTAAGAACATGGGACATAGGAATGATAATTGATTCTTAAAAGGTCATACAGCTAATTAGAGAGAAGTCTGGGAATAGGACCTTGGTTTCCTGACTTTTGGTTCAGAGCTCTTTCTACAAAACCTCCTACTTTGCATACATATTGAACAGATTGTTCTATTATGTGCTATTTGCACAAGGCTTTCTTTTTCAACAGGGCTATTCATCATTCTGAGGGCAGGGGCTACAGCATATAGAGCCTAGTTCCAAGAACAAAGATAAATGATACCTATCAAAAAAAAAAAAAAAAAAAGAAAAAGGGATATTACCTCATAGTGTTTTTTTTTAAAGAAAAACATCTATGGTTCATGCATTTAAATTAATGAAATGTAATGAATTTTTAATAGTATTTTAATAAGTATATGGTAAGTGCTGCTATCTATCTCAGGTGATGGAGATACAAAGATGAAGAACCGTGAAAAGATGATTAAATACACAATTGATTACACTTATCATCCTCCCTCATTATTTGATGAGTTTGCTTGAAATGTCCTCCCCCATGATATCCACATCCATTTCAAATGCTTCCTCCTCTGAGAAGCCTTCCTTAACTCTACCGCTTCTATCCTCTATTCACTTTGCCCCTACCTCTGTTACCCCGCTTAGCACACCTATGAGACGTGGGCGACTGGGAGGTCACATTCTCATTTCCATATTCAGATTTGTATCCTCATCGAAACAAAATCCAACCAAGTTCCAACACAGTTATTGACACACAGTAGGAACTCAATAAACCAGTCAGTGTGGAATAAACAGTAATATGCTTTCAGCTTAAGGATAGAACGGGCTTAATAATCAACTTGGGAAAAGTGTTTCCCAAAGTCCACGTGAATTAAATCAATGACGTAATAATAATAAAGCACTGACTCTTTATTCACTTGGTTCTTGTGTCTCCTTCCACTTCAGATATCAGTAAATCGTGATATTTACATAGATTAAATTAATAGAAACTGGTTTTACCTTAATTTGAGTTTGAAACATTCCCAACATTCACGTCTGAATGGATCATTAGGTGTGCAAGGTCTCTCATTCGGATGGCACAACACAAATGTATCGAAAAGGCTTATATTTACGGAGTTGGGATTTCAGTGACAAGCAGATGACCCACAGCACAGTTACTAAGAGAGCAGAGAAAGTGAAAATCCTGAGATAATTTAAAGGAAGGAAGAGTAAGATCAATCAGCATATTACATGAAGCCAAAAGAGGAAGGAGACAGGAAAAAGACCAGCATCTAACCTCAACAATCAGAAGATCGCTGGTTTCTTAAAGGAAAATTGAAGAATAGGGGGGAAATACATATATATCCTGGGGAGGAAAGGAGATTCTATTTATGGACACGCTTATTTTGAAAAGAAAGGAACAAAAAATGGTCAATGAGCTATCTATCTATCTATCATCTATCATCTATCTATATTTTTAAGTCCTAAAACTAAAGGAAATTTGCCAGACAGAAAGGTTGATGGCGCCTAACAAAACAGATGAAGCAAACGGACAAAGACACATCATTACAAAATTTAAGAAAACATGGGCCCCTGGGTGGCTCAGTGGTTGAGCGTCTGCCTTCAGCTCAGGCCGTGACCCCGGGGTCCTGAGATCAAGTCCTGCATCGGGCTCCCCACAGGAGAGCCCGCTTCTCCCTCTGCCTGTGTCTCTGCCTCTGTCTCTGGGTCTCTCATGAATGGATAGATGGAATCTTTGGGTAAAAATATATTTAAGAAAACAGGAAATCAAGGGAAAATGACACAAGTTCCCAGAGAGAAAGAGGAAAACACACAGCACAGACGCAGATTCTCAGTGAAGCCTGGTTTCCGACTTCTCAACAACACCAGAATTTAGAAGGCAATAAAAGATGTCCTTAGAATTCAGAAGAATAATTCTTCCCAACTAGAATTCTATTTCAGCCATGTGTGAGGTTAGGATATGGGAAGGCAGGATGTAAAAGACTCTCATTGACGTGCGGGCCTGGGCCTGGAGCAGGTCAGAGAGCTCGATGAAGGCTACCCCAGGAAGACAGAATGTATGAAATTCACTTGCTTCTGGACGTCTTGATAGGTGCTTTAAAGAATAGCAAACACTTCGGGGTTACAATAATATAATTGCATAGAAAACTAGTCCAAAATGATAGTCTTGAACTCCGGGGAAAATGAAGACTTTTTCAGGATAAAGTAAAAAAATGATTTTAGAGCTTACTACGAGTGGGCTTACATAATATTAATAATGTGGACACTGAATATTGATTTAAGCACCATTACAATGTGACCACCTTGGATACAGGAGGAGATGGAAAGAGTGTGGCGGGGTGGTACTGCTGGGAGGATCACAAATCGGCCTTGCTATGACCCTGCCTAGTAAGATGTCATAGATATTACCCGCCTAGGTACTGAGTGGTGTCCCCTCAAAATTCCCACGTCGAAGTCTTAATCCCCGGGGCCTTAGAATGTGACCCTCATTGAGGTAGGGCTTTTAAAGAGGCAATTTGGTAATGTGGGTGGACTTGAATCCCACATGAGCGGACCACAGGCTAAGAGAGGATCAGGACACAGACACCTGTTAGACTGAGACCCGACCACGGGATGACGTGGCAAGAAGTTGGGCAGCACCGGGCACGAGAGAATCCCCAGAGGAAACCAAGCCTTCCACCCCCCACCCTGATCTTAGACCAGTCGCCTCGGGAGACTCTATGGGACCGTGACGTTCTGTTGTGGAAGCTACCGGTCTGTGACACTTCATTCTGGCAGCCCAAAAAAACTACCGGATCCCTGGGATTGGACAGTTGAGGAGCCACAATACAAAAAAGTTGCATAGAGCAAAGAAGGTGAATTAGTGCTACAAGAGAGAGAAACCAAGGAGAGGGCAGGAGGGAACTGTTATTTTCTGCAACAATCTTTAGGTAACCGGCTTCTGAGAACAGAAACATGAATAGTTTTGACAGTGATTAAAACTAAACCTTAAAAAAATATGAACTTTTCTTCACTGGTTAAATAAATATAACATGTAAAGCAAACTTTTTTTTTTTTTTTTTTTACCCTGACTTTATTTTTGGAACTCTAGGAGGCTTTGAATTGATGAGCCCCCGGAAAACTAAATTCCACTCTAGACATCTTATCACATTGTAGTAGGTGAACACATCATAAAAAGCCAGTCTGAGGGCCACCTGGGTGGCTCAGCGGGTTAAGCGTGTAGCATCAACTTGGGTCGTGATCCAGGAGTGCAGGGAGGGAGCCCCAAGTGGATCCTGGGGTCCAGCTCTCAGTGGGCCTCCCTGCTCAGTGGGGAGTCTGTTTCTCCCTCTCTCTGCGGCTCCCCTCCTCATGCTCTCTCTCTCTCTCACTTGCTCTCAAATAAATAAAATGCTTAAAAATAAGCTAGTTTGAACTCTCAAAAAAAAAAAAATCCCATATAAATTGACCAAAGATCTTCCAAAATGTAAACTGTTACTATTGTTGTTATTATCATTATATTTTTTAGGCTCAAGTTGGGAGAATTATAGGGTCAGCGTGTGGAATGTTTTCCTTTTGTCCCTCCAGATACACATTGCACCTTTCTCTGGCCCTCTGCCCTGCCGAACTGAGCTTGCAGAATATATCTACAAACAATCACGCCTTCTAGATCAGATCGGATCTTGAAAATGGGAAAGCACTCCAAGTCAGAGGGAAAGAAGAGAGTGAGATCAGCGTATTTGATGTGGTTTTGCTCCTGCTGGGATGCCTCAGGTTGGCTGCGCCGCTCAATTAAAGACGACGATTCCTCCTCCCAAGGCTCTTGATTCTCCAGGGCTCTCTCCTCCCAGATTCCAGCAAGTAGCCTTTCTGCCCACCGCCCCCCCCCGCCCGATCCCTAGCTCACTGACTCCAGGTTACCGCACTAGCCAAGGTTCCCCTACTCCCAGTCCTCGTAAGCGGCCCCTCGATGAACACTCAATCCTGGAGGTATATCCTATTTCGAGTGTGCTAATGGATCTCTCTTGGGAATCTGACTGGTATTGTAAAACGTGGTTAAATATATTAGACATTAAACAACCTTCTGATCTTATGGCTTATTTTCAAATGGGTAGGATTTTCAAAGCTACTTTGAACTTTAATGTGATTATCACATATCAAGATTTCCAACCCTATGATACGCAAAGAAACTGTAATAATCAACTTCGTGTAAGCAGGAGGTGAAGCAGGAAATGACTGGGCACTTTGATGCAGCTGCTACAAGAGGATGCATATAATTATCATGCATCATGTTCAATACATTATCTATCTATCATCTATCTATCCATCCATCCATCCATCCATCCATCCCAATTGTTCTAAAATCGAAGGGAATAGCTTTGTCTTTCAAGTAGCTATATCACTTGAGTAGAACACAAAAGAAAGGTATAAACTAGAGTGGCTAAGTACTTACTTAAGTCCTTATTTCTTATTATAGACCGTGGGGTTGCTTTTAACTTCTTGCTGATTGAGAAAAAGTGTGACAAATATTCATTTCCACTTCACTGGTGAACTAACGTAGGATGATTGGGAGGAGACTGAAGAAGTGACTTCAAGCCTTATCAGCAATTTCTGCCTACATTTGACCCGGTGTACTAGCTTGTGTGTACCTTGTAAATCCTAAAGGACCCTTTTTATTTCAAGCAAATTTTATGCCCTGGAGAACAAAGTTGCCAGCATTCATTTAGGAGAAATGTTATGTACTTCAATTCACTTAGAGATTATAGAAATAATGCTGAACAAAGAAACACCACTTCCAAAAGTGCCTTTAAAATGTTTCAAATCAGTACACAGGAGATCTTGGTAGGGTTTTACATCATTGAACTTAGTGTTCTTTCTTTCTTTCTTTCTTTCTTTCTTTCTTTCTTTCTTTCTTTCTTTCTTTCTTTCTTTCTTTTTCTTTCTTCTTTCTTTCTTTCTTTCTTCTTTCTTTCTTCTCTCTTTCTTCTTTCTGTTTTTTTTGCATTCTTTCTTGCTTACTTTTCCTTATTTTTGTCTTACTATAACTCTTGTTTTCAGACTGCAAAATTATAAAATTGTTTGAAAAATTTGGAAAAGAATAAAAAGGAAATAAAATGCACACCAAATCTTATCATATTGTAGTTAACATCCAGTGATGATGTATTTATAAATGAGGCCACGCTATATACATTTAATTTATATTTTCACTTCTTACATAATGTTGTATAGTGAGACTGATGCCATTATGTACTTTAAAAAACAAGGTGAAAAATGTATTCATTTTTAATAATGGCAGGAATAAAACTTATTCATGAATTATATGCACATATTGTGATTATTGATCAAACCTTGATTACTTTTTTCAACCTCAGTAGATAATTTGGAAGGGAGGATAATGGGTTGAAGTGGAAGGGTGGCAGTGCTGGCAGGTGATGCCTAAGGAGGTCAAGACCAGTCCAGTTAGGTGTGGATGGCTCATTGGATTAAACATCAAACATTGTGCATTACAGACCAGATGCTACCAATTACTAACTACAAATTGGATGAATCAATCAATCAACAACAAAAATGTAAATAGTTGCATGCTCAGGCATCATGCATCTATATCAGATTTTGAATGATTAATTCCCTAATAATGGGTATGTCAGTTGATTTCAGTTTGTAACATTAAAAAAAAATGTGAACATTGTTGTATATAAATGAGGCCCCAAAGTGCATTCCTGACCACCTATTCCTGAGAGACCATTAATTTCTGCTGTTCTTTCTGTTTGTTCAGCCCTTTGATCTAAGTGCAAATATGGAACGGTAGGGATTCTCGGTGGAAAGAAAAATGGCAAGGCAATGAGATCAAGGTTGAAATTCTTGGTCTTCTTTCTAGGTATTTCAACATCAGGAATTTATTTAATTTTTCTTAAAATAATGATGCAAGCATTCGATGAGACTACATACAGGTTTTTCACTCCTCCTCCCATGTGTGGTTCCAGGACATATATACTCGACCCCTTGAGGACACAACATGTTAAGAGCTGCTGGGGGGTGTGGGATCTGGTAAGACCACCACAGTCAATGGTCATGTGCCTCCTTCTGCACCTCTTTGCTATAAAGTGGTTTGTCATGCTGGGCCTGTCAGAGGCCTGAATGCTTAAGTTTTTAATTAGTGGTGCAGAAAAGGCAAACATATACCTTGAGTATGTGTTCTTCTTGTTCAAAATGAACTATCGGCTTTTTCAGGGAGGAGGGGGTCCAATGTAATCAACGTGGCACCAAGTGGCTGATCTGTTCCCTTTCTGTAGAATATGCCATTTCAGGATGTAGATGTTGGTCTTTGTGGCTGGAAGGCTGGATGTTTAGCAACGGCAGTAGATAAATCAGCTTTGTTGACTTGGAAATGGTGTAGTTAGTCCCATGCATATCTTCCATCCTTCCTACCACCAAGTCTTTTGCAAATCTGTTACCCCTGCCATGCGGTAGACAAGGACAAAATCCAGCTGATCCAGCTCAGAACCACCAGGCAAGTAATTCGGTCTTGTTTGTGGTTCAGCGCGTCTTCTGTAGTGAATGCTTGTCAGTGAGGGTTAATAAGAGGTGTAGAGACCCTCACCTTTAGTGTCCATTTCAATAATGCTGTCTGCATGTCTTTCCCCGGTACTTTCTTACCCCTGATCTTCATGTATTTCTCTTTCCAGCCCACGGCCAATTAGCCAAGCCACGTATCCCCAACTGTGTCTTTCAATAGTGTTATCTTGTGCACCCCTCTTTCTTTACAAAGCAATGACTGAGCATACGACCTGAAGCTTTGCTCACTGAGTCGATTCTCCTCATTGCCGTCTTCAGTGGGACAGAAACACAGCAGATCATTTTACCTGCATTCACAGAGATAACCTGTCTCGGAACAAAGCTTGCTCTTTTCCCTCCTCTATTATCTGGTGTAATGTAAGACTGTATTCCACCCCGTGTGGCCATAGGTGAAAGGTGGACAAGGGCATTAGAGAAATCGGTAACAGCAGTGGGGATCTGGGCCACGTGCTTTGGATGTGCTATTGCAGGTTTACTCCTTCTAAGTACCTGGCATCTCCTTATGTCAACAGGATCAGGGTCTGGAATCCAGGCTCAGTTCCACAAACTTGGTGAAAGATCACGACTGTGACACAGTGGGCTTCCATTTTCTGATAATTCTCTTTCTTTCTCCCTCTTTGTCCCTTCCTCTTCCTCTCCTCTTCCACTCACTCTCTCACTCTCTCTGTTCACTCCTCCTCATTCTTTGGTTGATTGTGCAAATTGAACAATGAGCTCATTGGCTATCCAACTTTCTTTCTTTTTTTAATTTAAATTCAATGAGCCAACATATAATACATCATTAGTTCAGATGTAGCGTTCAAGAATTTATCAGTTGCCTATAACACCCAATGCTCACCACATCATGTGCCCTCCTTCCTGCCCATCACTCAATTACCCATCCCCCCACTTCCCCTTCGCAACTCTCAGTTTGTTTCCTATAGTTAAGAGTCTCTCGTGGTTTGTCTCCCTCTGATGACTCCCTCCCTTCCTCCGAGCTGTTTCTTATATTCCACATAAGAGTGAAACCATATGATAATTGTCTTTCTCTGATTGACTTATTTCACTCAGCATAATAATCTCCAGTTCCATGCATGTAGATATAAATGGTAAATATTCATCCTTTGTGATGGCTGAGGAATATTCCAGTGTGTGTGTGTGTGTGTGTGTGTGTAACACATCGTTATCCATTCATCTGTTGATGACCAACTTTCTTGACCCTAGAGATGCTGTGTTCTAGTAAACGTATCCATATCCATATCTCTTTGCAATCAGGCTTTCTTGGCTTTCATGCCAACCTTGTCTCTCAGTAGGATTATTGTAATTCTACTTGCTTCTGACAATGAAATACTTCCACTTGGCCTCTTTTACGGGGGTGGAGGGAGGGTGCAATCTCCAATGCTATCAGGGAGCTTAATTCTACAACAGTATCTATCATCACCAGCCCGTTACAGAGCACAGGGACCATCAAGGTTAACAGTATTATTAGTGTTCCTCTCATCAGTGCATTATGTACCATTTTGGGGTGTTCTCCATTCGGGTCCTCCTGCAGAACATAGGCAGCTAGCCAATTTCTCAGCCTCACAGAGTATATTCACTCTAACTTACTTCTCCGAGCCTCTTGATCTTTTCTCTCAGCATCTGTCATGTCCATGCCATTTTGATTTAACATAGTATGGGCCTTACTTTCTCCGCACTTCCAAGAGCAGCTTGTTAATATTGTTTCCTGAGATCCTTCCCAGAGTCTTACATTCTATATCATAAGAGAATGCCCAGAATTTCCTGAGCCTGTTGTGACTTGGCTTTAGTACTGCCGGTTGGCAATGAGGGAAGGTACGGGGTGATCCTAAAGGATATACGTGTTGTCTTGAAAGGCAGAAGTTTCTACCATCCCTTTAAGAAGGAAGGCCTCTACTCTCTAATAGTAAGGAGTGGGCCACTTCCGCAGGTCCTCAGAGTTCAGCGGGGCCTGGAGTCTCAGGGCTTTCGGGTCTGGTGCAGTAGATCTCCTCGAGCCGGGTGTCCGTACTCCACTCTTTCCCAACTATGCTTGGCACAGCACATGTGGAACATGAAGAGGGAGCTAACAGTTGTTAACCTTCTGTCAACTTTGCTACCCATATAATTAGATCCTGGTCCAATTCATTAGATTTCTCTTTCCTCTCTCCCCTGGAAATCTACTACTCTAATTAAGTCGCAGACTTCTTCCTTAAGTTTTTCTGCCCTCTGGCTGTAAGAGATGAGTCTCTTTATGCTGCCAAGGAAGACGTCTTCCTTGCACACTTACTTTCATTCAGTGATTAATTACCTTCTACTCCTTAATGTCTTTCTCCAGTACATAAATGGCACCTAGCAAGAGTTACCACAATACAGTGTTCTTAAAATTTGCACTTCCAAGGAACTTTAAAAAAATCTTATACCTGTCAGTGCATATTTATTTTATCTCAATGATATTAACCATTGGAAAAATTTCCCAGATGTATTGCAACAGCCTGTAACCAATGGGGTCTTATTTTGCACCTGGGTGGTATGTGGTCCGCCTCCAAAATCCTGTTTTAGAGTCTGCTTCCTTGGGCCATTCCTGGTAACAACAGTTTTGTGGTGATTTGCCTGGGAAAGAGATTATGAGGCAGAGATTTTATGCAGAAAATTTGTAAGGGACTGCCCTCAGGGTCAACATCTGTGGAAGAGTAAAGGAAGGAAGATTGGACAGAGGGAAGAACTGAACTATAATGCAGTTGCACCAGTGGTCTCAGTCATGGAGACTCTAGAGATGGGATAATGCTTCAGAATTGCTCCAATCTGAGGCAAGAGCACCAGACGTTTATATTCCAGTATCAACCACTCGTTGAACGCATGCTTGCCTCCATGAAGATGTGACCTCAGACAGGGTATTCTTTTCAGCTGAAGACAATTTCCTGAGAGGGAATCAGCAAAGAGCCATCAGTAGCCAACATTCCCAGCAGCTGCAGAAAGGTGTGCTTCCGTCTAGAAGGGAATCTAGGTGGCACGTGATACCACTCCAGTAAATATATAGTTATTTTAAGCCAGATTAATATTAGTAGGTCTGTTTTACATACTTTGTCAAATATTCATAGCAAATATTGTTGGTATTAGCATAAAGTGTCAGCAACAATACATGAATGTACCATTATATATGGATTTATGTGTATAGAGACCTGTCTCACAAATTGGATGAGTTTTATATGTTTATTTATATGTTTCAAATAGCCTGAAAATATATAGATAATTATAACCAACTAGAATATCAAGTTATTAGTATTACCTTATAAAAACCTGAGTATGGTTCTATTTTTTATTATAATAAAATCTGATAGTGAAAATGAAAAAAAAAAAGTAGAAGCAACAAAGATATGCTGCATTATTTGTAGCTTTCCATACAAGAAAAAAAAAAAAAGACAGAAATAATTCATGGTAGCCAAAGGGTTTGAAGAGAATAGAATTTTACAAATACTTTGGAGAAAAGGGAACACAAGATGTGAGGAAGGGGCATTAATAAATAAAGACTGGTAAGTTAATGATGGTTCTGAAGAGTCTGAGCTATTGAGCTCATTTTTAAAAATTCATACTGGAAAGAAATAAAAGAATGGAAAGCTTTGGATTATTTAGCAATAATCAGACATATCTTGGAGAATTATTGAATGAAAAGGAAATATGGTTTACATAAGAAATTAGTGTTAACTTAAATAAAAAATATTAATAACTGGTCTTAGGTTTCTCACTTTCTCTTAGCTTACATAATTTATAAATTGATAGCCTCTACTTCTCATTTCCTCATTCGCTGGCTCTTGATTTTGATCCTTAGGCTGTTTCTTTTCAACAGTGATTTCCACTCCTCTGAACTGGAGGACACCCTTCTCCCCAGACAAGTGACTTTTTTCCTGTGGTAGGCAACAGAGCAGCCGGCTCGTCCATTACAAAAATGTCAGAGATCCTCTCTCTCTCTCCAGGGACCTGTGTTTGTCCAGCCCTGGCACAGCCTTCAGGCAGCAGCTGCAGGCAAATATAACACTATGCCCTCAAGAACTATGACATGATATATATGTAAACAAAATAATCTTGATCTGGTAATTTTCTTTCTGGTAATCTTATCTGTTTGCAAGAGCTCTACATTTTATAAAGTAAATACCATCTCTGTAAGAGTTCAGTCTATTTCCTACTCTAGATTTGAAATTAAAGTAAAACAAAACCTTGCCTGAGAAAAAGGTGAAATGGTCATACTATCCTCAACCGATATTCCCAGGTTCGCAAAGAAGTGCTTTCAGCTCTCTTTCATATCCCAGGTAAGATGACCACTGCCTGCTTTAACTGCTATGTTGCTACCAATATCAAACCTCAATGAGATATTTTACTGTAAAATCTATTTTTAGATTATTTTTAATCTATTTTTTATGATAAAATATGGTAGGGACAAATTTAATTCATGACCATATTTACTCACTCTCACCTGCCCAAGTGCCCATTAGAGTTTTCCTTTGCTGGAGTGATTCCTGGGCCATGTTTATACGAATCACAATAAAGAGTAATGAGCAGAAGTTGTGAAGCCAGAAGGGCCAATAGAATTTACCCTGGAAAGAACAGAGAGCCTCTGAAAAGAACAAAGAATATCTAATAAATGTGAGCTACAGGACAAGTGAAGGTGTTAAGGGCTGACTTGGATCCCCCTACCCCCCCCCTACAATTCAGATGTTGAATTCCTAATCCTTAGTACCTCAGAATGTGACTGTAATTGGAGATAGGGCCTTTAAGGAGGTGTTTAAGTTAAAAGGAGATAATTTGGGTGGCTCCTAATCCCATATGACTGGCTAAAAAGTGGAGATTAGGATACAGCCACATACAGAAGGAAGACCAGGTAAAGAAAGGTAGTAGACGGTCAACTATGAGGCCTACAGGGAAAAGAGGCCTCAGAGGAAACCAACCCTGCCACACCTTGACTGACAGCAGACCTCCAGCCTCCAGAATTGGGGGAGGATACATTTTCGCTGGTTAAGTCACCTAGTTTGTGGTACTTTGTTACGGTAGCCCTAGCAAACTAGAACACAAAAGACAAAAATTCAAGATGGCCTAATAAAGGCTGTGCTCTGAGGGGGTAGCGTGGAGCAGTCTAGATGGAGGAAGAACTACAGCATTAGAAACAGCTGCCCTGTGGTTTAGATTTTGGGACAGAATTTATGAATGAAGACTGTAAAACAGTTGACTGTATTAGTGACGTCATCTCCACTGGAACTTTCTTTTTTTCTTTTTTTTTTCTTTTTTTGAGAGAAGGTATGGCAAAACATACTTTTAAATTACTTTGTTTTTCTATATTGAATAAATGTTCTTTGAATTGGCAGAGATTTAAAAAACCACCAAGTGCTTAATTCTGTACATATTATTAACTCTAATTAGCTATGGAGCGCCTACTCTGCAGCAAAGCTTTAAATATATTACTACCTCTAATCATCACACACACACAAAAAGTTCCTAGGCCAACTGAGGTGAAACAATTTGTCCAAGTTAAGCCAGAAATTACATTCGAGAGCTGGAATTTAACCTAGATAAATCTGATCCTAATAACCAAAGTCTTTCTAGATTATACTGTACGGTTTCTCCAAACTCTTCTAAGTGTGTTCTTGAAGCTGTTGCTGGTCATGGTAGCCTGTCGTCGCCTTACAAAGATCCCACTGCTGGGCTGAGATCACCCATTTCCCAATTTCTGTGAGTGGTAGCTGCTAAGAGTTGAGATCTATTCCTTCCTTAGAATTACTGTCAGGGTGTGGGAGACACTTTGCTTCAGGGTAGGATGGCCCTGTGGACGTTCCTGTGCTAGAGAGGCTGGATTTTATCCGTAGGCACAGATGTGTCGGCCTCTTCCCCTCCCCTATTTTTCTCACTCCCTTATATGTTTCATCTGAGAGGAGCATCGTAATAACCCACTGGCTTAAGAATCTTCATCCAGGAACTAAGCTCCTAGAGAATCTAAGACAAAGTTGTAGTAACTAGCTACATAGCAATAGGATTCAAGCTCGTTACAGGTAAATATAAATAAATAAATAAATAAATAAATAAATAAATAAATAAATAAACAAACAAACAAATAAATAAACAGACAAATAAACAAATCCTAGGAGTTTTTGACATTTAAGTATGGGTCACATCGCAACAAAATGATAAATGGAAAGACATTACCTGGAAAAATTGCTTATTGAGATCCACAATATTATGAAGAAATTAAAAGCATTATTTTTTTAAGCCTAGCCCTGTGCAGTTTTTGCTACAGTACATTGCATGGTACATAAATATCACAGGTTTTTATGTGTCAGGACTATTTTTGACGGCAAGTGATAGAATTTCGATTCAAATTAGCTTAGTCCAAAAGAAAATTCATTGTCCCTTGTCTGTGGAACTCAAGGGTAAGTTTACTTTATAGTTGGACCTAGGGGTTTCAGTTACACTCTCCACCCTTCAAATTTTTATTTATTTACTTATGTAAAGATTTTATTTATTTAATCACGAGAGAGAGAGAGAGCGAGAGAGAGAGAGAGGCAGAGACCCAGGCAGAGGGAGAAGCAGGCTCCATGCAGGGAGACCAACGTGGGACTCGATCCCGGGTCTCCAGGATCAGGCCCTGGACTGAAGGCGGCGCTAAACCCCTGATCCACCCAGGTGTCCCACCATCCTTCAAGTTTATTTGATTTTATTTTCCATAAATATAAAGATGCTTCTGTAAAGGTAACTTTTCTTTCCTAATGCTCAGGAAAGATTCTAATGGGCCCTGCCTAGGACATATGATAATTTTGAAATAATTACTGTGTCCTAAAGTATGTGGAACTCACATGGAACAACCAGGGTAGTACATCTACCACTGCAATGGGAAGAGGCAGATATAGGACTGTGGCCATACACATCAGGGAGTTTCCCAGTGAAGCCATGAATAGGGGAAAGTGAATGCATATTAAGCAGACAAAAAATAATGTTACAATAGTCTGCTAGTGACAGTATGTTCGTGGAACATGAGGTCCAATAGGTTTGGAAAATGTTGGATTAATCAAATTGGAATTCATTTATTAACATGTGACTATTCAGTTCCTCAAAATGCTACTAGGAACTTTGCATTTCTACGATGTATATATAGTTCTACATTATTTTCATAAACTTATTTGATCTTGGGATCTATTTTTCATGATGTATTTTATGGAATCCAGACAGACTTGGGTTCAAAACAGATTAGCTATATTAGCTATATAACTCTCGATTATATAACTCTATAACCTCTATTAGCTATATAACTTTGGAAAATGAGTTAAATTCTCTGGGCCTTAGTTTTTTCAGCTGTAAAACTGGGATAGCTAAATACACATAAAAAGTTTATTATGAGAGGCACCTGCGTGACACGGTCAAGCATCTGCCTTCAGCTGAGGTCATGATCCCAAGGTCCTGGGATCAAGTCACCCATCAGGCTTCCTGCTCAGTGGGGGGTCTGCTTCTCTCACTCCCTCTACCCCTCCCCCCGCTTGTGCTCTCTCTTTCTAAAATAAATAAATAAAATCTTTCTTTTAAAAAAGAAGTTTATGATGAGCATCAGGGAAAATGCACTATAAAGCTTGGCTTCATAAAAGTGGTCTGTATTGGACCAACTAGTATCAAGTTAGAGACTTTTGAATGACTCTCAAAAGTATTAAATTGTTTTCTTAAAGTGAAGTTAAAGTACTTTTTGCTTTTGTTTTTCAAAAGCTGCTGACCAGTGAAGATGGTGTTTATGAGGATTGATTTATGGATTGGGTATAAGTTGGATTGAATTTGGGGTGACAAGAAGGAAAGGAGCCAGAGAAATGGAGGACAGTTGAGAGGTTATTGTAATAAATTCTGAATTGATGGGTAACTGAACCAAGGGAACATCAGGCAATACTGTACAACTATTAAGAACAAACCATAAAAATGATTAGAAGACTTTCAGAATGACCCAATTCAGCAGTTTACCGTGAAAATTTTATTTTTCAAATAGTCTATTTAATTGAATAATGATGGGTGCTAAAAGATGTGCAAGGTGTCCTCTTCTCCTCAGGTTAATAAAATGATACACTGTGAAACATGATAAAATTTCAGAAGTTTAATCATCATCAGTAAAATCTTCCTTTATATACAATCATTCATTTTGCATAGTCCACATTTCTGCTAATAGAGTAAGATATAAAATAGGGATTTTACTTCATATGGTGATCATTTAAGAACAGTCCTATTTTAGAGTATGTACTTAGATAAAATGCCATATGCAGTAATGATATTTGAGATAATACTGTAAAGTTAAGTAGCCGATTTTCAAATATTTTAGCGGAGTAATAACCATACAAAAACTCAAGTTTCCTCAAATATAGAAATGCATTTCTCAGATTAGCAGTAGAAATTAAGAAAAGAAAACAATTGAAGTGAAAAACACTGTCACTGATTTATTTCATAGGCTTTATAGAAATATAACTTTACCTATATTTGGATCATTTCTATTTGTTTAAAAAATACATTAGAAGCAAAACAAGAAAATTATTGTCCTTATTGACAAACTTATGACTTATTGTAAAATATGGTAGTAATTAAGCATTTATCTCAAGCTCATTAACAAAGAATAATAATAAACAAAACCAAAAAAAAAAAAAAAAAAACCCTCCGAATTACAGAACACAGATGCTTCTTCAAATAGATTTTTAAGTCACTGCTTTCTTAGGTAAGCTATTGTTGGCTGCAAAAGAGGAAAAACAAAAGCTTGAGCTAACTTAAGCAATAAAAGAGAATGTCAACGAATCAAAAGAAACATCAAAAAATAAAGGTTTCAGAATGGGCAGAGAGAGGACAGTTTTCTAGTATGTTGAGGCCACACCATTACTATGACTCAGCTTCCAGCTTTAACTTCCTATACTTGGTTTTTCCATGTGCAAAGTAATAAAATTGGCCCAACCTGGCTTAGGAATCAACCTTAAGTCAATTGGCTGTGGCCAAGAGTCTGGGCTCTGTCACCAAGGGATCCGTCTGTCCTCAAAGAAGAGCTAATGCAGCTGGTCTCCTGTGCAGAATCCCAGTAGGTGAGCAGGACATTTGCTAACTCTAATCGATGGACTTACAACTTGATCTTTAAACAGGGTTAGCAGAGAAAAGATATACACAAATGTGTTAGCTTAAAAATATCCTAACCTTATAATTCTTGTGTTTTTCTAGACAAATTTGGAGCTGCCCCTTGGTGCAGCCAGCTGTGCATCAATCGTATATTCCAAAGGTCTTGAGTTTTAGGATGGTCGATGAATGGATTCTACCTAGGAATCACTATTAGCAGTCTCTATTTGGAAAAAAAAAAAAAAAAAAACACTAAGATATAGTACAATGTTTTCCGCTGAAAATCTCTTGCTTGCGCTGTTTAGTTATTGGAACTATATTTTAAATTTTTCAAATGCGATCCTAACATCAAACCCCAACTTCAACATCAATCAAAATGGGGTTGCTTTGACTGAAGTAGCGGGAGAAGAAATTGACATTCCTACTGGCTTTGATTCTCTTCCCCTTACAGTAACCCCGAAGTTCATTTCCAGAGACACATATCGCTGCAAAATACAATCTGAAAATCTACTCGTGTGGATTAAAAAGCAGAAGGGAAGACGATGAAGACAGGAGGTTTTGAATCAAAGGGTCAGAGTCTTATAAAATGCTGATTCTGGTGCGTATTAACTTGAAGACAGACTAGATCACTTAAGTTCTGCAAATCTTCATTTGTTCGGCTGGTGACCGTAGATAATATCTATCCCATCAAACTCACCCCTGATGAGACGTGCCCCGCAGGAAACTGTGCAATGCTCTCCACTGTTAATTGATGCTGTGATGGACATTGACTTCCCCATCTTCTGAGGGAAACAGGAGTTTCCAGATGGCTTGTTCCTTTCAGGGTTTCCCCAGTTCCACTGACCAACCATTCTTCTCCTTTTAAATAGTTATCTTGGCTTCCAAGGATATATTACTCAGCAGCATCCATATCCTAACAAAAGCTCAATTATTTAATTATTCTGGTATCACATGGCTCCCTCCAAACATGCTAGTGGTTATTTATCTTCTGTGGTCCTGGAACAGTGGGATGAACAAGCATGAACCCAGAGAAGGCTGCTGAGTCACCGATTTGACCCCATCCCCGGATCTCATGCAATCCAAATGTGAATAGCGGACTCCGTCTCCCTCCAAGGCTCCTCTGGGGAGGATACAGAAGAGTAGCTGGGGCAGATCCCTTGTTCATGGGGGTACAGAAGAGTAGCTGGGGGAGATGGAGACGGAGGAGACAAAAGGGCCTTCGTGATAATATTCACTTGAGAATGATTATAAACCAGGAGATGAGTGACAGCTAAAAACTGCTTGAGTTGAGGCGTACATTTTCACTCTATTTTGGATTCTGGTACTCTGACAATGTATTTTGAGCTCAGCATTTTGTTTTTTTTTACTTCTCATTCAGCTGCGTGAAAGCCATTCTTCTCAAGACTGAAGCTTTTCTGTAGTAATGTTGTCTGTTTAGATTTGAAGTCACCAGGGCCCTGGCACATATGGCAAGCATACTCTATTTTTAAAGATATATTGTGTCTGTTAATACAAAGGTCATGATGTAGATTTTTGCACTTAGCATCAGCAGGAGAAAGTGGGACTGTTCTTGCAGATCTTGGCTCCATCAGCAAATAAATTAAAATAAACTGGAGGCTTGAAATAGAAATAATCCTCCTTCCAAGTGTTTCATTTAGAGAATGACATCCTGTTTTCTTCAGAATATCATGGCAATTCTGCATATGAATGAATTTGGGACTAGAAAAGGCCCAGCAAATGAAATACACGCAAAATAACTTTTAGAATTTCAAGCTTCAGTAATAAAAATAAGTGATGATGCTTCTCTGTTCAGAGTATGAAGGGAAATAGGAAACCTGAAAGTTACGTAAGTTTTAGAATTTTATACCAACTTGTGATAGCATGGTGAGCTCAATTCTCCCTATAAGATAATAGAATGAGTATATCTTTAGTGCAATTTACCATTTATATTATAAGGAAAAGGTTGAGACAACTGGTTATTAGCTACAGAAGTCAGACAGCTTTCTGATTATAGTCACAAGTGCAAAAGGTATATTTCAAAAATGACTGGACTCAGGCATCATTCACCTGGAAATATCTTGATGAGGCTCCCAACTGAGTCTGGAAAGGCTTTAACTGAAGTTCAAAATAACTGTTGTCAAAGTTGTAGAAAATCTTAGTTGTCAATGAAGCCCCATTACTATTTAAAAAAAAAAAAAGTACTGCAACATAATACATTGAATTAAAAAATAAATGTCACTTCAGAACCTTAAATACATACATCTTCCATATGTCCCTGCTAAAACTGACTCAGCAGTGCTTGCAATCTTGGCCCGTGTCTATACCTTGTGCCTTTATGCTGGATTTTACTACTATTCTCCATTTAAAAGGAATTGGGAACATAGCTGAATCGCTGTCTTGAGCAAGGAAAAAGATGAAGAGGGATCTTTTTTATCCTTTCCTTGCCTAGAATAAAAGAGGGGTCCAACGGTTAATCAGCGTCGCTTGTTGCAAAGAGAAAAGAAAGTTTAAATATTGTGATTGATGTGTTTTCTGGGCCACATGTGTCTCAAAAGGAGAACCGCTAGGGAAGACACAAGTCCTCGCCTCCTAGGAGATGAATTTTCTAATGATGATGCTATGATTATGAAATACTAATGAGGCAGGAATATGTATTTTTAAAAGTTTAATTGATTGATTGATTTTAGAGAGTGGGGAGGGGCAGAGGGAGAAGAAATCTCCCACCACCCTGTGACCACACCCCAGTGGAAACTATGAGTTGGGGGCTCACCCAATGGAGCCACCCAGGCATCCTGGCGTACATACATGTTTAATAGTGCTACATACGTCAAGATATCATGATATTAAGGCAATTGATTCTATAATGCTGCTAAAACAAAATTTCAAATGGGTGGTATATATTTTGAAACTCAAACTAGGCTTTGAAAAGTAAAACTGATATAAATGATTAAACAAACAATGCTTAATTAACAAATCAATACATTTAACAAATACGTGTTTATTTATTGAGCACTTACTAGTTTCCAGACTGTGCTCTCCATGTTTGAGATATGGGTACCCACAGCCTACATTTTAACAAGTTTAACTGTCAAAAGGAATCTCAGCCTGATGGTGGTGAGTATTTCAAGTTTGAATCCCCAAAGGGAAATAATCTTAATCCTGTATTTTGACAAGAATTAGTAGATGGATAACTCAGATCCTTGGCTAGCTTGATTAGGTGTTCTTTTAACTTCACTTCTAGTAAAAATAGTGCAAACCTCTTATAAAGAATCAAATTTATATTGTTAGAACAATTAAAGCTATAAATAAAGATAGAAGCAAAATATTAGATATAGTGAAGACATATACTTCCCATGATGGTTCTATGTTAAGTGATATAATATTTTAAGTTTTTAGTATTCATCATTTTTAACAATTTGGTTTTTTTTTCTGCTCTTTAGGATGTTCAAAGATACCTATAATAGAAAAATATATCAGGGCCCCTGGGTAGCTCAGTCAGTTAAGCATCTGACTCTTGATTTCGGCTCAGGTCATGACTTCAGGGTCATGAGATCGAGCCCTGTGCTGGGCTCTGCCTTGGCAGGGAGTCTGCTGGAGACTTTCTTTCAGCCTGCCCTCTGACACCCCCTACCCCGCCCCGCTTACTCTCTCTCTCTCTAAAAAAAAGTAAAATAGATAAATCTTAAAACATATTCACTGTAAATTTAATTGAATACAATCACTGTAAATTTAATGAATACAATCAATGGGATAATCTGTAGGTAACGCCTAAAGACTTTAGGAAATTTGGTTTTTAGTGTTGGATTCATCTGGTCTAAACTCCAGGGAGATCTGATAGTGTGATTCCAGATTTGCCTTCTTGCAGCTCTGTCTTCTGAAGAGTCCTGAGCTAAGGTAGATGTGGAAGATTGGCTGGCTGATGCTCTCTCAAGCAGCTTGTACTCAGGTATCAGAAGTGCTCACCACTAAACCTCTGCTTTGTGGGTTCCAGCAGTAGTCAGCTGGCATATTCCCCAAGAAGGGTTATTTGCAATAATATAAAAGTTATTCGAGGGACGAGAGGGGCTCCATTTCCCCGGCTGAAGTGGTCTATACCTGCTTCAGTTTCACGTCTTGCAATGGAATGTTCCTTCCGAGGCAGAGCACCTGTAATCTGCACCTGAGATGTTGCAAGAAGTCCTGATGCAATTGGTGTTTGGCCGAATGCTATTCCCCCTTGCTTGTGGACTTTGAAGTTAAGGAAACTGGGCATATTTCGTGCCCTGTGAATCTTCCTTCTCATTCCTAATGCAGGGGAAATCCAAACGGAATCAGCGCTTGTATAGCACACGGGGTTTTACATTTTATGTATTTAACAGAGTAAAAAAAATATATGTTTTTCCTGTGGGAAACAATCGTTGTTCATAAACAAACTCATGTATAAATGTATGTTATTTTAATTAAAATAATCCTACGGGTTCTGCTATTCTTGAGGTTAGCAAGGAGACACAAGGACAACTTACTCCTACTAACCTCCAGCCCACCACTGACTGTGGAGGCTGTGCTCCAAGATGTGTGCCCCTAACATTAGACTCCCCCTCCCTCTCCCTCCCCTTCCTCCTCCTCTCTCCTTCGCCTTCACCCTCTCTCCTATCTCCCTCAATCTGTCTCTCTTTTGTTCTTCTTTTCTGTCTCTATCCAGGCCACCGGAAATAGAGGATTCAGCTGGACTCTTTTATCACAGGCAAACTGAATTAGACATGAATCCCTACTCTTTATATAGACCCCTGGTAAGATGCTAACTGACCGCATTTTACTCGACAGAGAAATGCTAGTTCTATGGGACTGGAAAGTCTACTCAGCAGGAGTTGGCACATAAAATTTAAATTTTATTTTATTTTATTTTATTTTTTTAAAGATTTATTTACTTATTTATGATAGACATAGAGAGAGAGAGAGAGAGAGAGAGAGGCAGAGACACAGGAGGAGGGAGAAGCAGGCTCCATGCAGGGAGCCCCATGTGGGACTCGATCCCGGGACTCCAGGATCGTGCCCTGGGCCAAAGGCAGACATTAAACCTCTGAGCCACCCAGGGATCCCCCAAATTTAAATTTTATAATTTAAATTCTTTCTGCCTCAAAAGTGGGCTTTGAGTTAATTTGAACTTGTATAATTGCAATAACAAAATGCAAAATATTTGAAGGGGAATGATCATATAAAAATTATTATCTAATACGGCTTCAATTGAATAATATATCTTGTTTCCCATATATCAATGAAAAAAAGGATATCATCCTAATGCATGTTAAAGGAAGGATATGCCCTTTTGTTAGGAGAGAAAAAAAATTTGCCACTACTCAATTATAGAAGTATCATGCATATTATTATATAAGGGTGTGCTTATGCAATCTTCTTTATTACCCATTTCTTATACTAAGCCGTATGAGTATTGAACTATAATCTAGAAAAAATGTCAGAGTGTTAAAATAATATGGTTCAGGTATGAAGATAGAAACAGGAATAAAACTTAGGGAAGACAGGATATTATGTACTTACCCTTTTTTTTCTTATCTTTCTCAAATAATGATTATTTTAGTCAGTTTTTGGCAAAAGCTGCTTATAGCTAACTCAAAAGTGGTGTCTTGGTTAATACTAATATTCTGAATAACTTTGTGCATTATTTTGATTTTCTGTTTTACAATAACCCCATGAAATAAAACAGCTTCTCTGCCCCTTTTGTAAAAATGAGGATATCGAGGCACAGAGTTATGTAATTTGAACAAAGTAATATAAACATGAAGAGGCAAAGCTGAGATGTGGTCTCAGGTCACCTGGCTCTAGCACTTTTGCCTCACATCACTGTGCTATCATGAATCATTAGGATCTGCGTAGGTGCGTGTTCTCGTTACTGATTGATAGGTGATCCCTCTGCCTTCACAGAAGCACAGTAAATGAAGTCATAAAATAGTGAGCTTGCATCTGCTTCTGAGAATTACCATCATCTCTCAACCTGGAGCAGTGTTTCACGGGGGCTGCAGACGAGGCCAAAGATGTCCTAAAAATTATCTTTATATTTATTCGAATAACTGCCTGAAACCCTCAATTTCCATGTCATAGATTGAAGAGATAATTTAGTATTTAAAATTTTAAAGTTAGGTATTAGACATTAGGCACTTTCATTGAAATAGAAATTATTAAGCCTACCAACTTAGGGCCTGTCATGAAATGTTAGCTATAAAGAGTTCCACCCCCATTCCTAGGTCATTAAATAATTGACCTATCTGAATGAAATTATTTAGCATATAGTCTTTTTCAAGACTGCAGTCAAAATTATTCTGTGGAGTTTTAGTACAAGTTATAATGTGAGGCTATTTTTCCAGTATTAATTTTCTTGTCAACCAATTACTTTAACCAATTATTAAACTATCTGTAATCAGTGGATTACAGAACAGAAATGACTTTCGTTTCTCCAGTCACTCCTTTTATTGTGCTGGTGAATTCCCCTCCCCCCCCTTTTTTTTTTCTTCCTGTCATTCCTAAATGATACCTTTAGAAAATCTATAGATTTTAATCTCTTTTGCATAAGTTTCAGTCTAGTTTAGACTATTCGAAAATTCCAATCCCATACCCAGTTTAAAGCTTTGTGACCTCCTCCTTTTTAATCCAGACTAGTTTAGACTTGTGCTCACATGACCTGGAATGCAAAGCAGTCTTCCTCCTGAAATAGTTAAATGCCTTCTCTTCTTTCCTCTTCTCGTAGTCTACTGCTCTAGCAGACTGGGGTGAAGAAGGGGAACAGCAGAGGGCTCTTTAGTGATGCTGGCTGACAGTGCGCTCTGTGGGGCAGGTTTCCAAATACTGTAGTATGATTGTTGTGGGAGGACCCCAAGAAACCTCCAACTGCACAGTTCACTGTCCTTGAACAATGTCTGCGATCAGACTTCTTTACCTTGTACTCCACCCCCACCCCCAACTGCTGCAGTAGTCTACACATGACGTAACCATGGGGGGACTGTAGCCTGTTCTGTGGAGACCTCACTGACCTGCTGTTTTTCTCCAAGTCTTCCTAGCATCTTCTCAAATGAGCACAGGAGGCAAAGCACAATTTACTATATAAAAAGATGTCCAGAGGCTCTTGGGTGGCTCGGTCAGTTAAGCCACTGACTCTTGATTTTGGCTCAGGTCATGAACTCAGGGTTGTGAGATCAAGATCCACGCCAGGCTCCATGTTGAGTGTGGAGTCTGGTTAAGATTCTCTCTCTCCCTCTCCCTCTGCTCCTGTCCACATGAGATCTTTCTAATTAAAAAAAACAAAAACAAAAACGAAAAACAAAAGATGTCCAGCTGTCAACTAAGATGCCACTCTCTCTTTCGTTTTGCATATGCCCAACCCCTTGTCCATCAATCTCTATGAGTGGTTCTCCTGCATTCCTTCTATTTTCCTTGAAGGGAACCCCTTCACTTGACTCAAGTTTAGAAAGAGAAAAAGCATTAGTTATCCCCTTTAGCTAACATCTTCTTAGAGTCATGCACATATATATGAAAGAAAAGATAAAAAGGAGAAGATTGGACTAGAAATTTGAATTCAACCATGTTCTTGTAAATCCTATAAGACGCCTTTACCCCTATTCTCTTCATTTACTATCATGAATTGATTGATATTTGATATTTCCCCTCGTGGTATAGAAATACAACTCATTTTTGCATCTTTATTTTTTTTACTCTGCATCTTTACTGAATTCATTTATTCTAACAGTTTTTTTGTTTGTTTTTGTGGAGTCTTTACAGCTTTCTTCCTTTCTCTCTCTCTCTCTATATATATATATTATATATAATATCATCTGCCGAGAGACTGTGTTACTTCTTCCTTCCCAGTTTGGATTATCTTTTCTTTCTTTTTCTTCCTAGTTGCCCTGGCTAGGATTTGTAGTACTATGTTGAATAGAAAGGGTGAAAGTGGCATCCTTCTCTTGCTCCTAATCTTAGAGGAAAAGCTTTTAGCTTTTTAGCACTGAAAATGATGAGAGCTCTGATCTTATCATATATAGCCTTTATTATATTGAGATACACCCCATATCTAATTTGTTGAGAGCTTTATCATAAAAATGATGTTGGATTTGTCAAATTCTATTTTGGCATTTATTGAGATGAACACATACTTTTTATCCTTCATTTTGTTAATGTGGAGTATAACATTTATTTATGAATATTGAACCATCTTTGCATTCCAGGAATAAATCTCAATCCTGGTGTACAATTCTTTCAATGTGCTATTAAATTCAGCTTGCTAATATTTTGTTCAGGATTTTAACATCTAAGTTCATCAGGGATATTACCTATAATTTTCTTTTCTTGTAGTGTCTTTGTCTGGTATTGGTATAAAGATAATGCTGGCCTAGTGAAATGGGTTTGGATATGTTCCTCATTTTTAAAAATTTTTAGAAGAATTTGAGAAAGAATGAAATTGATTTTTCTTTAAATATTGGATAGAATTCACTAATGGAGCCATCTGGTCCTGAATTTTTCATTGTTGGACGTTGTTTGATTTCTGATTCAATTTCGTTAGTTATAATTTATCTTTTCATATTTTTATATTTCTTTATGATGCAGTCTTGGTAGGTTGCATAGTTCCAGAGATTTATTATGATTCTACCTGAGAAACACTTATCATGTTTTACTTAGACATTTTTGTTTGTTTATTTGTCATATCTATCCTCTCACATCGTTGCATTTTATTTTACCTTCTTTTTCATTTTCCTCTTCATGCTGGAGAAATCTGCAAATATTTTCTCCATAATATTGATTAAAGCATCAAGTAAAATTTTGTTATTTACCATCAATACCATTTACTTATAATGCAGATTTCAGATACAGTGCATAGAAAATAGTACATTGTGTGTAGACATGTATGAACGAGTGTGTTTGTGTGTGTATGCTTCAAAGGGATGGCTCTTTTACTCAGGCCAACATGGAGCGCTCTAGTCTAATATTAATCTACACTACTGATCATCACCCAGTTTTATGTTGATGTAAAATTTGAATCTTGGTATTAGCAGCAGTCACTAAAATATTATCTCTAAATTATCTATGAAGATTTAGCAAAAAGTCAAAGCACTCAGAATTAAAGATTAAATTCCAAACTACTGCCAATTTTTCAACAAAATTGCCATCTCATGCAATTGACATGAGAATTGCAATCTGGAGCTAATGTAGACTCATGTTAACTCCAAAAATACTGATTGCTAGCCAGACATCATATAAAACAGGAATCTGCTCAGCCTTCTGTTGCCCTAATGTTATAACAATAGTAGTACATACATATCCTGGACAATTTCTTCTCTCTTGTATTCATTAAGATACACCATGCAAGGAGACCAGGGTCTAAATAGCAAACCAAATTGCTTACCAAAAGGTCCCTAGGAAAGAAAGTCACTGTGCTGTCTCCTTCATCAGAAGTGTCCAAAATGTGGTGGGGCTACAGAAAGGGACAGGATGAAAGTACAACATAGAGGTGATAGATGGTTAGGCTCTTTCCTGAGGATATAAACAATTAAGATCATAAAACCATGTAAGCAGCATTGAAGATGTTATTTTATATTATAGCAGGAGGGCAAGCATCCAACACATTTAAAATATGTATCTTAAATTAATTGCTTGGTAAAATAAGGCAAAGTAATAATTCAGCCCTAAATTACACAATTTGAAACTGGAATTTCATTTACCAGGAACTATTTTCCCTTTATTCTTATGTATGAAGCAATACCAAAAACGGTATATAAAGGTAAATCAATAACTTGAAGTATGAGTCATCTTGTTTAGCTGATAGATGTTCTTGACCATGTAACCAGATGCTATGAGTCTTGGATCAATAAATTGTGATTATATATATAAATATATATATATATAACAGATATATAACTATATGTACATATAGTAGGGTAATAATTGTACATAAACATTTTGAAACCTCAGTCAATCTAAGAAATGAGCTTTGCAGGATCCCCTTGAGGAGAAAATAAAGCCCAGTATGTTGAACAAATATGAAACAATCTAAAGTGTCTACATTTTATGTTTTATGTTTTATTTTTTCATTTTATTTTGATTAATTTTATTTATTTTCATCATGATAAATGTACTCTTTAATTCCCATCCCTTATTTCCCCCCTTGCCCCACCCAGCTCCCCTCTGTTAACCATCAGTTCTTTTATAATTAGGAGTCTGTTTCTTGGTTTGCCTTTTTTTCCCCCTTTGCTCATATTTTTGTTTGTTTTTTAAATTTCACATATAAGATCATATGATATTTGTCTTTTTCTGACTGACTTATTTTGCTCAGCATTATATGTCTAGCTCTATCTGTGTTGTTGCAAATGGCAAAATTTCATTCTTTTTATAACTGAATGATATTCTTGTGTGTGTGTGTACACTTATACATACCCCAAATCTTTATCCACTCACCAATTAATGGACAATCCGCCTGCTATTGTAAATAATGTTACAATAAACATACGGGTGAATATATCCCTTTTAATTAGTTGGCGTTTTTTTATTTTATTTTGGTAAATATCAAGTAGAGTGACTCCTGGATCATAGGGTAGTTCTGCTTTTAACTCTTTCAGGAAACTCCATATTGTTTTCTCCACAGTGGTTGCTCCAATTTGCATTCCCACCAACAGTGCAAGAGGATTCCTTTTGCTCCTCATGTTTGCCAACACCTGTTTTTTTTAACTTTAGCCATTCTGATATTTCATTGTATTTTTGATTTGCATTTTCCTGATGATGAGTGATGGTGAGTATCTTTTCATATGTCTGTTGGCCAACTGGATATCTTCTTTGGAGACATGTCTGTTCATATCTTCTGCCCATTTTTTATTGGATTATTTGTTTTTGTGGGGTACTGAGTTGTATAAAACTCTCCGCAAAGTAGATCTGGAGGGAATACATCTCAACATAATAAAGGCCTTATATGAAAAACCCACAGTCGACATCATATTCAATGGCGAAAAGTTGAAAACTTTTTCCCTAAGGTCAGGGACAAGACAAGAATGTCCACTCTCACTACTTTTACTCAATATAGTACTGGAAGTCCTAGCTACAGCAATTAGACAAATAAAGAAATAAAAGCCATCCAAATTGGTAAGGAAGAAGTAAAATTCTGAGGCACTTGGCTGGCTCAGTCAGTAGACTATGTGACTCTTGATCTCAGAGCTGTAGGTTCAAGCTCCATGTTAGGTGCAGAGATTACTTAAGAAAAAAAATCTTTAAAAAAGGAAGTAAAACTCTCACTATACGCAGATGACATGATGCTATATGTATCTATATTTTATTTTTAGTTATTTATTAAAGATTTTATTTATTTATTCATGAGAGACACAGAGACACAGGCAGAGGGAGAAGCAGGCTCCATGCAGGGAGCCTGACGTGGGACTCAGTCCTGGGTCTCCAGGATCACGCCTTGAGCCAAAGGTGGCGCTAAACCACTGAGCTACAGGGGCTGCCCCAGTATCTACATTTTAGAGAAATAATAACCCTTCAAACAACTCCTTTATATAGATTCTGGAGTTACTGTAACTGAACGTTTAAGATTCAAACAAATTTGGATCATATTTTTTTTTGGATCTTGTTTAAATAAAACCTGATTTTATACATGTATTTTATTGTTTAGGGTTACAAAATTACAATTAGATGCTTCAAAAGGAACACTTTAGGAAAATAATCTTGGGTCTTTAAACTCAGAGATATCTCTGCTAATGGAAAATTTTGCTCCACAAATTCCTTTCTTTAATTATATATTATTGTATTACTTGTATATCAGTTGATTCAATTGCCTTTCAATGGTTTCAACTGTACTAATTATATTTGTATTGGTACATTCAGCTGCAAATATATTCTATTATACACTGATATTAACTATAAAATTAATACACAATATTACATCCAATATCTTTTATGAAATCCAGCTTATTCTTACAAAGTTACATATAAGATATTTAACATTAATAAGCTATCTTTTTACTTTGAGTCTACTTGCTGGCATTTGTTGATTTTTAATAAATGGCCTATAAATATTTTAAGAAGAAATATGCAGCATTATTAGTAACCTTAAGAGAGAAAGGGGCAAGAATTCTGGATGCTTACCCATGAGGTACGGAAAGCCAAATTCAGCCTGTCTTAATTCTATTTGTGTGGTTAATGAGGCTTTTCTTAAAGGTATCCTTAAAGTAGAGTGGCTGTTGATACTGGGCACCACATGCTTCCTTTTTTGCCTTCTTAATGATCCTATATACTCAGTTATATAAACCTAACTAAAGGTGAAAAACAATACTGATAATTAAAATAAATATTGAAATGAAGTTTTTACCTTTAATGAAATAAAAGCAACATTTTCATTTTGAAGATATAAAATAACTAACATTTGAATAGTCAACTGCACTAACTTTCAGAGTAATAATCCTGAACTAGTAATGAAATAATTTTTCACATCCTTTCATGATATTGCTCTAATAATGCAGCAATATTTAAGATTTAAGAAGGACAAAGGTTTGGAGAAGATGCTAGGGATCTTCAATACAGTATTTGCAAAGACCATCTAAATGCATAAAGATTAAAGAAGTTGAAAAGATAGCAAGTGAGTATAATTTTAAAAAATATTTTGCACCGAATTTATGCAAACTGTTTTCTTTATGTATCTTGGAGGGATTTCTTTACTTTATAATACATATATTAGAGAACTGAAAATGCTCTTATCTGCAAAGAGAACAGCACATCAAATCTATATAAGGAATCCATGGAGGTTGTATTTTGTAGTGAGAATTCTAGATATCATCTGTTTCTTCAGTGCCATTAGAAGAGAACTTTCATTTCTTCCAAGAAGAAAAAAAATTAAAAATATATTGTGCAAAATAATTCTTGCCATCATATATTCTATGACACCTTCTGTAATTTATACTTTAAATTATTTAAATTTAGATTGAAGATGGTTCTTTTTTCAACCACCACTAATACAATATCTTAAACTTATATAAGTACATAAAAATAATTAAGAATATAATCTATGAAAAAATTCAGATTAGAGAATAATTTAGGTAATACACAAATGCATTATTTTGAACTACATGCTATAAAGAGGTGAGATAGATATGTCATCTCTTCCATTTTGTTTGTTTTCTAAAGTATCCCAAGACTAAAGTAATTGGTCCAATAGTAAATCTAACAGGAATGGTTTTATAGATTGTGAAATTGAGGTCCAACAGTGTCAAGACAGAAGGTCATAGAACAAATCAATGGATCAGAAAGGACAAGAACCTGGTAATTTCTCTTACTCTCACTATTACTCAATGAAAACATGTTGAAAAATGAGGTTAAAAGCTGGCAGTTGTTTGATGAGTTAAGATTGTCCAGATGGTCAATATATAAAATTTTGGATATGTACTTCTTCCATTTTTTTTTAATTTGGCAGTTTCTCTTGATTATATATTTGTGTTTGGTTTTTATTTGACAATTTTCCACTTTCTTCAATTGTTTAAAATAGCCTTAGGCTCATAGATTTCTTTGAGTTGGACTTATAAAAAACAGAAACAAACAATAGGCAGAGGCAATTATCATGAAGCAGGAAAACAGGCCAACAAGCAGAACTCAGTACCGTATTTGTTGTGATTAGTTGGAATTATTGACATTTTATGTTTTAAAGATCAACAATAAACTGTTTTATGCTAAGTAATCACACATCTCTATTTAACTTAGAGTATAACATAGAATCTTTATCTACCAAAGTTAGATCTATTTATCTATCTATCTGTGTGTGTGTGTGTGTGTGTGTGTTTGTGTATGTGCATAGACATATTCATTGCATTTGTATATGCATCTCCATATTTGTGTTTGGCTTATAAATTTATTTCCTGTACAGTTATAAAAAGTTAAACTTTTTTTAGTTTAAATCAGAGGAAGTAATTGAAATCCCAGGTCTTTTTGCAAAGATTTATTTTAATGGTTTATTTTTATCCTTTACCTTAAAGTTTCTGGATACTCTCACAATACAAGATCAGCTTACAAAATTGCCTACTCTTTGGTGAAGTCCACCCTGATCCAACAAGTAAACATCCAAACTGGGAATCAAAATGGAAGAGTAATACTGGGTCCTAGAAGACAGTAGAGTCATGACTTCAAATTTCCGATGGTATTTAATTTTCAACATTGGAGAATAAATTGAAGAGGAACAGAAATGACAATAAAATATACTAAAATAGTTTCAACTTAACAGCATTTTAGAAGTATGCTAACAAAATGAAGAAAAAAATGGCTTGAATTTAAAAATGGAACCCAAAGTACAGAGAGTAGAAAAGAAAAAAAAAACAAGAAACAAAAAACAGATGGATTCTGTTTAATACCAACTGTTGTCTATAAGGTATTAAGAAAAAGAATGTTCTGTTTCTCCACAAAGATTTTAAAGAGATACATAGTGAAAAGAAAAAGTGACTCTAGAGGCATGAAAAATATAGCCTAAACCTCAATCCACTCAGCATATTATAATAACATTATACATAAACAAGCTGATCTGGAGGAAAAGTAAGCAGATCTGTGGCCCTACCCTGAGTCAGATATTGGATGGGAAGTTAGATAAGGTCAAAAGCTGGATCAAAAATAATTCTTTGAATAGGTAAATCCCAGCCTGTACATCTGGGAACTTCCAGGTACTATAAACCTCTTGCCTCTCTCAGTGGCATGGAAGCTGATGAGCTTTTCTACATTGCTTTGTCTGCTACCAATCTGAAGGCACTGGGTTTTTTGCCTTTGGGTGTACTTGTCAGTTGAACCAAGACCATGGATCTCAAAAGTCCACTGTTCCCTATGACCTCTCAGAAGGGAGACTATCCAGTGAGTGTGGGGAGACAGATACCTAGAGTTGGCCAAAAATCCTTCAAATGAGACGATGCAATACAACACTTTTCATGCAAGGAGTCAGAAAACAGTTGATTCTTTTATAATCTCCCTTTTTAGAAAGACTGGAGAATATGCTAAGGACAATCATAAACAAAAAGAGGTGACATTCATGAAACAAGAGATTCCCAAAAGTGAATCCTGGAAGGCATTCCCCATATCAAAGGCTGCATAGTCAAAATTAGGGTAGGAAGATGCTCTGGAAGGGTGGTGTCCAAGGGGATAAAAGGAACCTGATGTGCCTGGGCATTTAGAACAATTGTTGTGCTTTGATAGATCTGTTTGAGCATATTAAAAACTAGCCACAGATAACCAAAATAAGTAATTAATAAATCCAGAGAGAAAAGTTTTACAAGAATGGAAACTTCATCCCAGTACATTTCATGGTCAATAATAATGCAATCAGCCAACAATTTTAATATCAATAGAATAGGTAAGGTAGGGGGTTTGGGATTCAGGGTGGAACAGAAGATTCAAAAGAGCTAAATGACTCATTAACAGGAGATCAATAAATATTTTATAAAAATTTGTAAATATAGAAATAACTACATTAGCATATTATTTAGAAACATGGACATTGATGCCTGAAGAAATAAGAGTTTTGAAGGCTGTTGACTATGGGAGGGGAGATTAAAGGGCACAGCAGTGTGCAGAAGATTACTATTTTTGAAATGCCTTTTAAGAGTCCATTTTTGAAAGTCTGTGCTTACCTTATTTTAAAAAAAGCTAAAATAATTTTTAAAAGTAAAACATGAATGATCGGTATATTTTAAGAATGCATTTATTTCACATTGCTTTCTTATCCATCCTATTCAATTTTAATAACTCAGTTATTAGTCCATAAAGTTTGGTAGGGTGTATCTTCTTATCCAGTTTTCAAACAGGAGTTTGAGCCTCAAAGAAGCTCAAATAAATAATTTGCCTAGGGTTACATTTTCATAAGTGGTGCTGAGAGCACAACCTGGGTCATCTTCTGGGTTAGTGCTCTATTTATACACGCTGCTGCTAAGATGTTGGTTGTGAGTTTAATACGCTTTATACACAAGGGATATATTTTACTGGAAATGTCTCTATACAACGTTTTATCTCCACTGTGAAAGTACTCGTATGATACGATATGTCAAAACAGATGAAAAAATTTACCCACTTAGTAATTCTTATTTAAATTGTCAAAAACACAGGGACTCTTGAGTGGATCTAATCAAGTTTAATAAATTTATAAGTAGTTTATATCAATTTTCGGCAGGAGAGAACTTAATCTTGTATTTTTTTTAAGATTGAGTTGTAGGAAAAATGTGTTCTATGGCAAGTTAGAAAACAAAAGAAAATGAGCTGTTCCTGTGGAGATCTGTACTGTGTACAAGGATAGATCTCTCTTGTCCTGCGGTGTTAACATCAAGGATGCTCCAGACACCTACTAGATGTGTTATCAACCATGCTCGGCAACTCCTAGAATCCAGTTTTTTAGGATTCAGTGAAGCTATGGAAACGAGTGGGCTTAACAAAAGATAATTTAGGTTCTTGGATCATATATCCAATTATGTCACAGTCTTTTTGTTCGAGCTTGATTAAAAGTGATAAATTGTGGGATGCAGAGCTGACAGCTAGGGAATATGTTAAATATATGAATGGATGGGAGGATTTTTCTTTTTTACAGAAGAGCAGAACCAAGGAAATAAAAAACATAAGGAGTAGATTTAGCTGATCTCTTCTCCCTGTTTTTGAGGTTGTGAGTTTTATTTCCTCTTGCCTGGTGAGAAAACAGTTTTGCCAACTACAGAAAAGATGTGTTATGAAAGACACAGTATTTAAACAGATGACTTAAGTATAATTATCAAAGACAAAAAATATATAGCATATAGATATATCTAAAGGAGGAGTTGTGATTAACTACCGAGCTAAGGGCATTAGTGATCTTGTCCATCTTGGTCTTTTGAACTCTACTTATTTTCTCTTTCTTTCTTTCTTTCTTTCTTTCTTTCTTTCTTTCTTTCCTTCCTTCCTTCCTTCCTTCCTTCCTTCCTTCCTTCCCTTCCTTCTTTTCTTCCTTTCTTTCTTTCTTTCTTTCTTTCTTTCTTTCTTTCTTTCTTTCTTTCTTTCTTTCTTTCTTTCTTTTTCTTTCTTTCTTTCTTTCTTTCTTTCTTTCTTTCTTTCTTTCTTTCTTCTTTCTTTCTTTCTTTCTTTCTTTCTTTCTTTCTTTCTTTCTTTCTTTCTTTCTTTCTTCTTTCTTTCTTTTTTTTCTTCTTTTTTTAAAGATTGATTGATTTTAGAGAGAGAGAGAGAGAGAGAGAGAGGGAGGGAGGGTCTCCAGCAGATTGCCCTGAGCATGGAGCCCAACATGGGGCCTAATCCCCAAACCCTGAGATCATGACTTGAGCCAAAATCAAGACATGTAAGAAGAGGGCATCCCTCGGGGCCCCTGGGTGGCCAGTGGTTGAGCATCTGCCTTTGACTCAGGTCATGATTCTGGAGTCCTGGGAGCGAGTCCCGCATCGGGCTCCCTGCCTCTGCCTATATGTCTCTCTCTCTCTGTGTGTCTCTCATGAATAAATAAATAAAAATATTAAAAATAAGAAGAAGAGGGTGTCCCTCTTCTTTTTTCTTTAATAAGCCAGTTCCAAATTGGTTCACTTTTTTCCAGGTAGATACTTGAATAACAGTAATATCACGATTGCAAAGAATTCTGGGTGTTTTTGTTTTTTTTTTTTTTTGTAATTGTTCAAACCTCAGGTAGTAATATGCAGAAATTTTATCAACTTGTATTGCAAGAACTTTAGTTTTTCACTTCTTGTTATTGAGATTTTGGAGATATTGGAGGCATGATTCCTAATCTATGTGCAGATACTTCTGGTAATTGTTTCTCTTTTGCTGAGATGGGGACAATCTCAGAGCTATTTTCTTGAATCATAGATCCCATCCTTACTTTGCCACTTTTGGCAAGTATTCTTTCAAGAGGCAGTAGCTGTGAGTAAAAATGATGGAGTTTAGTTTCTTAGCCATTCCATCAGATTTATATGTTTTTTGTTTACGTAAGAGAAAAAGTCAATGACACAGGTCCCGTGTTTGCTTCGAATGTTTTGCCAAAATTGTATTAAGACTTTCTACTAGTCAGCTTTTCTATACATCTACTCTGAGTTTCAGTGATCAATTCTGCAAAGCCTTTGTTAAATCATTTCTCCACCAAATATATGAGCTCTGAGAATATGCTGCACTGGACGCTCAGGTGTCTATACAGGCGGCAAAAAAAGTAGTCAAATGAGGCAATAGATAAAATCATTAAGACGTTGTGATTGGTAATTATTTTAATTGTGATTTTGAGGAAATACAAGATTCTAAAGTATCCTCTAAATTATTAAAGGATATTGTTGATCCTAGTAGCACGGTGACAAGCAGATTATAACTACTTTGTTAACTGGCCTTTGTGTTAGTTTCCTAGGACTGCCTACAGAATACCCCAAACTTGGTGGCTTAGAATAACAAGAATTTGTTCTTTTAAGTTCTGGAGGCTAGAAGTCTGAAATCGAAGGGTCAGCAGGGCCATGTTTCCTCTGAGAGTTGGAGGGAAAAATAGTTTCCTTGCCTCCCCTGGCTTCTAGCGGTTGCTGGCAACCTTGGCACGCCTTGCCTTATAGCTGTATCACTTCAGTCTCTGCCTCTGTTTCCATGTGGCTTCTTCCTTCGGTGTGTTTCTATGTCTCAGTGTCTTCATATGACCTTCTTACGAGGGCATCCATCATTATATTTAGGGCCAACTCTAATCCAGTGTGAACTTACTGTAATTAATTATATCTGCAATAAGCCTATTTCCAAACAGCATCACTTTGTGAAGTTCTGGGTGGACATGGATTTTTGTGGGATGTTATTCAATCCAGTACGTTGTTTATAGCTCAGAATACCAAACAGACACTTTATGTTGGTAGAAATGATCATTTATTAGGAAAAAAAGAAAAAGAAAGAAAGAGCTTTGAAATCAAAGACCTGGGTTCAAATTCCTTCCTTCCCATTTGACCTTGGGCCAGTCAGTGATCCACTGTTCTTTGTAAAATCTGAGTAATAGCTGTCTCAAGTGATTTCAGATAAACTGATTTATTTAAAGCCAGGCAATGTCAGGTAGATGTCATCTCCTCCCTCATATCTGTATTTCCAAAGGAAGAGAGACTATAACAAATCTATCCAGTGATAAAAAAGTGATTCTAGTGTCAAGTTGGGGAAGCTAATGCAAATGGTAATTGGAGTGTGTCTATGTATTGAGAAAATGTAAATTTTTTATGGGGGGAAATCATATTTAAGGAAATCCCTTGCATTTAGGAGAATGATTGCTATGCAGAAAAAGGCTTGTTCTAAGCCCTGGTCTAAGACTTGAAGTTGTCAGGACTCCGCTAAAAATCCCCATTGCTGAGACTTTGACCTCATCCTCCCAAGATGAATCAAGCATCAATAATGCAGTTAATATTCATTTTTTATTTGTCTGGAATGAAGACATGATGTAATATAGAAAGGGATTTTTAGAGAAACTTCAAGTAATTTGCTGAAGGACGACTCACCATTGCTTCTACGTCTCCTTGCAGTAATATCCTACTGGACTAAACTTTACATTGCTCTAACTGGGCCAGTTATTACCCCATCCACTTTCTTTCTTTGATCTTTTTATGAGCACATCTTACCTCAAATTCCCCTGCCAATGGAGTCAGGCCCATCATACCAAATTGATGAGGATTCTTTACGCAGTGCCCCTCATCAGTTTAACCATTAATAATAGCTGAGTTATCTAATCGATTTATACTTTTATTTCTCTGTGCAACTTTTAAAATAACACTTTGTTTAACTTAGTAGAAAACCTTTCAATATCGTATTTACTTTTTAAAAATTCCTCTAAACTTGACTTTATTCCCTAAGTTCTGTTTTTCAAAAGTCCGGTAAGATAGACATATTCATTGTCATCTGGGACAACATAAAAGAGGGTAGAGAGGCAAGAGCATGAATCTAACTTTCTAACTTTTCTAATTCCTAAAATCCTTTCCTGGGGTGAGGATGGGCCATAATACATGACAATTTTTATAATATTTAATGCTCTTTATAAAGACTCTGGTCTTTTTTGCAAATATTTATATACACGGGAAATAAACTATCACTAGGATGTTCTATTTACCAAAATATATAATTAAACAACTTTAACACTAAGAAAGTGCATTTTGGTAGGAAATTCCAGAGTTATAGCTTAAATATTCATAACCAATATTTTTTATTTGAAAAGGAGATCCTCATTTTTACATATTTCTAACTGTGTTTTTCAGACTTAATTGATGATTTTGGTTTCTGCAAGCAGGTGAAATAGAACCTTTTACAAAAATTCATGCCTCAGTAATGCTATAGCTACAACTCTTTCAGTAATAAAACTCTTGAAACCCATAAAAATATAACTGCCTTTGTATATTATGCCAAACTAGTTTGGCCATGCTGAGGTCCTAATATATGTATAATGAGTATAAAATATTATGTCTTCTTGAAATATTAGAAATTCATTCTAGCAAGGAGCACTTAAATGTGAAGTGATCAAGATGAGAAGAGTTGTATTCATAGAAAAATCATACAATCTCATTTTTGGTTTTATGGCCCATATGTTATTTTATTAATTGCTTTTTCTACTCATACATGAAAGATAAATAACTGAAAAATAGCAGCAGATCATCTACTATAATTTGGTATCAGTTTATTGTTGGACTATCATTGTTTTTGGTGAGAATATTTAATTAAAAAAAGGCGAAGTTTATGTAATCATCATTATAAAACCACTTTCATGCAAATAGTATATCATACCATATAAAATTAAAATATGGCATCTTTATTTTTTGCTCACATTATACTGCTTAAACATAATGTACTTAAGATTACATTAATTGCTTCACTGAACCTTCAAATAGCAATGTCTATCATTTTTAACTACTTCCTGTAAGAAATTGTTCATGAAAAAGAATGATTTTGCAATTTGTTTTAAACTCTCAATAAGATGATACCTTGAGCGTTATTTCTGCCATTTACACGATAGTTCATATTAAAAAATACAGAAATTTCATCTTTAATATTGGAAGGAGCTCAGTAGAAGTAAAACATTTATCTCAACTGGTCTGTTTGCTTTTGACAATTAACATAACATAATCTTTTACATTGTTCATTTTGCCTTAGTTGTCAGGAACCTAAGAGGAACTATTTTGTTTTGGCTCTAGTACAATTATTATATTTGTTTCTCTAAAAGTTAAATTATCGTTTAATTATCTACATGGTACATGTACAAAATATCCTTTTAATTAAAACAAATTATAGATAAAAGATTATCCACAAAGCTTACACTAATCTCAAATGGTGACCAAAGTTCTATCTTCAAGTTACCTTTCTTAAACTTACCTCCTGTTTCATTTGTACTAGTATTTCTTCCATTTAGATTCTGAGACATGGGACCAAAATTTTTAAATGCCAATGAATGCTTCCAAATTGACTTCAGAGTAACTGCAACAATCTATACATTCTATACAACAGCATCTGTGCATTCACTAAATATATATAGAATTCCTCAGTGCTGTAGGTTATAACATATTTCTTGCTCTCCCAGATACATTGCATAGCATTTTGTGTCTTGTTCTCTGCACCAAGAGGATCATCTATAGGATCATACAAATTGTCTTCCTTATTCTCTGGCCTCGGATTGGGTTTAGACTCAGTGATGTGACAAAAAAGGCAGAAGAAGGAAGGAGAGTAAAGCTGAAGCTCCCTTTTTGTTCAGCTTCCTTGGGATGAATATGACTCTTGTAAGGAAGACACAGCTCCTCACTTCTGCTAGGTTCTAGGAATCCCTCTATTCTGTTTGATTCTTTGGGTATCAGTATGATAAGAGCCTTAGCACTGCTAGACCTAGAAACTAAGCTATCCTTTATGATCCCCCTCTATCTGATCACACCTATGTGCCCTTCATTAAACATTCCTTGAATTCTATTATCCTAAATAGAGCATGCCATTCCTTTCATGCTGGGACTCTAACTGATCCAAGAACATTTTAATTACAAAAGTCTGCTTTAACTGCTGGAAATATAGTGGAGGGTGGGAGGTGGTGCATGCACACATACACATAATAACTTCTCCCTCAAAGAAAAGCCCAGGCCCAGATGGCTTCGCTGGTGAATTTTACCAAATATTTCAAGACAAAAAAATATAGAAAATATAAAAAGACAAAGGTAGACAAGTAGAGAGATCATTTTATAGAAAACAGATGGTTTAAAACAATAATTTATTTCACTTACAATTCTGAGTAAACTGTGTTGGGTTCTGATGGGTAGTTTTTTTCTTTGTTTTGTTTTGTTTTGGCCTTGGCCGACCTCTCACATGTATTTGCAGTTAGCAGCTGGTTGGGCTGGTCTAGGATGGGGTCATCTAGGAAAAAATCACTTTTCTCCATGCAGTGTCTCAGTCTCCAACAGGTTAGCCTGGGCCTGTTTGCAAGGCAACGAGGGCACATTCACAGGTAAATAATATCCTTTCCTCTAAGCTTTTAGTTATATTCTTTTCAACCTCTGAGCATCTGGCCAACCTCTTAGCTATTGCCCATGAATTCCTGCTTCTATTAAGTAGATCATGAGATAAACACGTTGAATTGATAACCATGGGTAGGATTTTCATTCTGCCCCACTCTTGAATAAGGCGGTGTAACTGGTTATCTAAGCATGTTGCCAGGAACCATTTGCCAAGCAACACCCCCCTTTTCTTCCCTCCTTGGTCACATGGGTATTGTAATAGGCAACCTCCATGAGGCTAAACATGTGATTTGAAGACAGTTAGCAATACAGCATGAAGAGGTATAAGGAAGTGGAACCATAAAATACAAATGTTTTTTGTTGGCAGGGGGCGAATGTCAGGATTTGTCAAAGTTCAGTCCTATAAATACTTCTTCTACTTGAAAAAGGACAGTTGTTGGGTACTCAGTTCATGACAGGCAGCACAGCCGAGTTATGAGACTTCTCATATCTTCTGGTCAGGCAACCCGTTAATGGCAAGTTAGTAGTTATCAGATGAAGAACAGTCATTTGTCTGAGGAGGCCAAGAGTTTTTTTCCGAATTTTAAAGACCTTCTCAGTGTTACATCGTGTAGCTTACATTAGACTCCATACATTACTCTGATCTACTTCAGAAGTATCAAGCAACATGATATCTTGGGAAATAAGGGCCAAAAGGTAGCATGGGTTGAACTGCAGCATAGAATAGCTCGAGAAACTTCCTTTTTTCTTTTTAAAAAAAATGATTTCACTAAAAGGGTTTGAAAAAAGCACACAGATATGATATGTATTTATCCAATAGCTAAAGAGACCTACTAAGCACTGTGTCCCCTTTTAGCAGGAGGGAGTCCATGAGTTTAAATATGTCTTTTTATTTACAATGGTTGTGATGACATATCCCACAACACTGGATCTCCCAGAAAACCCACTGAGATGGTGGAAACCTGGAATTTCTTGGGATTTATTTCCTGTAACTAGCGTCCATTTCCAAGACACTTAG
The DNA here is from genome assembly GCF_048164855.1 of Canis lupus baileyi. Classification (NCBI taxonomy): domain Eukaryota; kingdom Metazoa; phylum Chordata; class Mammalia; order Carnivora; family Canidae; genus Canis; species Canis lupus. The sequence goes on from NC_132855.1 coordinate 2,614,086, forward strand.
GGTACCTGCCGTGTCTTGTTCACAAGAATATATCATTGTATGTCATCAACAGAGTGTATACTTTGATGTTCAGTGGCTGTGATACACATGCACATTGCACACTGATACATATATATTATATATATGACTAAGATCTCCTTGGATTGCTATATGATAAATAGGGAAGTTTATGCAAATCTGAGACACGATTGCGAGGACTGTGTTTCCCCTGCTTGGTAAAAGTCAACCGTTTCTAGTGTTCTTCTCTCCTTATAAGGGACAGAAATGAAGTTGCCAGATCAGTGGATACATTCCATGATCCACAGATTATGCAATTTTCTCAAGTTAAAAGATCCCATTTGTACCAATAGCTCTCTTCAGTATGGTCAACAGGGACTTGAAGGGGAAAATGATAGTGTTTCCCACTGAGAGAGATTGTCTTCCTTTACTAAAAAAAAAAAAAAAAAAAAAAAGTGTTCCTTTACTTTTACTTTTTTTTTGCAGTAGTGGGAGAGCCAAGACTTCTACTTGCTTCCTCATACAAACCCAGTTCTAGGGGGATCCCTGGGTGGCTCAGTGGTTTAGCGCCTGCCTTTGGCCCAGGGCATGATCTTGGAGACCCGGGATCAAGTCCCACATCAGGCTCCTGGAATGTAGCCTGCTTCTCCTCTGCCTGGGTCTCTGCCTCTCTTTGTCTCTCTGTCTCTCTGTCTCTGTCTCTATGTCTCTCTCTCTCTCGGTGTCTCTCATGAATAAATAAATAAAATCTTTAAAAAAAAATAAAACAAAACCCAGTTCTAGATACTTGGGAGTGGGTGAATAAATCTGTTCCAAACACATACTCAAAAACTGGACGAATAATCATAAAACTAAGGGTTAACTGAGCCAAGTATGAACATCAATATAAATTCTGTTTATTAATGACTACCCTCATTTTTACCATGGTTCGACAATGGATAAAAAGTACATGCATGGGGGCACTTGGGTGCTCAGTGGTTGAGCATCTGCCTTTGACTCAGGTTGTGATCCTGGGGTCCTGGGATCGAGTCCCACATCGGGCTCCTTGCAGGGAGCCTGCTTCTCCCTCTGCCTTGTCTATGCCTCTTTCTCTGTGTCTCTCATGAATAAATAAATTTGAAAAATCTTAAAAAAAAAGTTCATGCATGATGGATCCACTCCAAATGTCCTAGTTCTCTATTTATTTGGATTCCTCTGAATTCCCTACTGTATTATTTTCTGGATTCTCTATTTATTTATATTCTCTATATTTGTATCAGGTAGGGTCCAAATGGACTACATACAGTGCTTAAAATAGCAGGAATTTAATATAGAGAATTTGTTAAATGGGTGATGGAATATCTGAGAAGCCACATAATAAATGACAAAGAAGTACCAGCTTCTTGCAATTGCTATCATCTGCCAGCTTGGACTGACAAAGGAAGGAGGTCGCCTTACTATATTCCAAGAAGCATAAAGCCAACCAGGAGTTCAAATCACAGCAGGTGAAAGCTGGAGCCGTGGGCAAGATAACAGTCACTGAAAGGTATTTCATGTGACTCAGAGAGAATGTGCGAGCTAAATATCCTGGCTTTTCCCTTCCTCCCACTTTTTAAACTGCTCCCAGTTCGTCTTGCTTACTGAACTGAGCAAGCAGTGAGCCAGCTTACAGGAGTTTGGAAAAGCAACTTGTCCATCTCATACTTGCTGCGTTACAGAGCAGAGCAGGGGAAAGATGAAGGAGAGATGGGGGCACCAATAGGCCAAAAAATGATGTTACACCAAGTGTTCTGGTTATTGACTGGCGAGTATTAAACCAGCCCAACACTTAGTAGCTTACCACAGCAAAAATATTTATTTTGCTCATGAATGGGAATTTGTATAGGGTTCTACCATATTCAGTGTCAGCTGGGGTAACTTGGAATCTGACATCACACCTACTCACTTGCTGGGTGCTGATGATTGTTATCAATGAGGACCTCAGCTGAGCTGGGGAAACTGTATCTGGCCTTTCCATGTGACAGCTTGGCATACTCACAGTAGAGTGGCTTGGGTTCCAGGGTGAGGATCCCATACTGATTAGATGTAAACTGTTATTATTTCTATTTCTTCTTCTTCATCATCTTCTCCTTCTCCTTCCTCTCCTCCTTCTTCTCCTTCTCCTTCTCCTTTTTAAAGATTTTCTTTATCTGAGAGTGAGAGAGAGAGGGAGGGAGATCACCTGCGGGGGGGGGGGGGGGGAGGGCAGAAGGAGAAGCAGACTTCCCACTGAGCAGGGAGCCCAATGTGAGATTCGATCTCAGGACCCCAAGATCATGATCTAAGCTGAAGGTAGACACTTCATCAACTGATCGACCCAGTTGCCCTAAGCTATTGCTTCTGATGCAGTCACAGGCCTGCCTCGATTTCAATGTTCAAACCATGTTATAAATAAAGCATGTCAGACAGAATGTATGGATCTGGGCATACTTAGAAGGTATATGTGACACACCACGAAACCCTGGGAATTCACTTTTAGTTCATGCCAACATTTAGCCTGTCTATCAACCAACTAACAAAGCCAGAAGTTATGTCCCTCTCCTTATTGATAAATTTAGCTCTCATCGTAGAATCCATTCCCACACATTCCCAGGTTTTTCTCAATATAAATTAGTAGATCTCGAGATTTCAGTTCATGCTTTTTTGTGCTTAAACGTATATTATTCCTGTGGGGAATACTGGACTCTGACTCTAGAAGCCTAGAGGATGTTTGCCAGTAAGTGATGAAAAAAATCTGTGTTTCCCTTTGCCAATAAAGCGCCTTAGAGACATCATACAACATCTTCCAGGAAGCTATCCAGACCCTCATAAAATAGAAGAAAAGCTTTTCTTATTTCCACAGGAGACCTCCATTTCTCTGCTATTCCTCCCCTTCAGTTCATAGGTCTTTTCACAGATGGTTCTGGTCATGACTCTGAATTCGGCTCATGTTGTAGTTTGGTAAACTGCAAATTAAATGTTATGGCTATGAGCAATTCTTTTATAAAATTGGAGAAAGTCCTCATCTCTTGGTAGATTTTTGAGATGAGAATTTTGGATTTTAAGTTTATAATTCACTTTCTTTAAAAAATTTCTGTGTGGTTAGAGAAAATCAGCCCACCAACTCTTTCTTGAATTGCCCACTACAATATATATTATCTTGATACCATATATATTATTTTGATATATATTTTGATTATTTTGATATATTATTGGTCCCTCAAAGACTTGCCTTCAATAATCTCTTCATTATAGATGACCAAAGGTTATTTTTTACAATTCAGAGATGTAATGGAGGCTGCACTCTCATTGGTAAAAAACAATAAATACCAATTATTATTATTATTATTATTTTACTATGTGTATGAGGCAGGAGTACATTAGATTTTGATGTACATGATCTGATTTAATTTTTAGCATGCTCAGTCTGGACATTCTGCTAAGAGTAGATTGTAGGAATAGAGATAAAAGCAGGGAAGCCTGCAAGGTATCTATTGGAATGATACAATGACGGTTAATAGTGAATTGTACAAGCTATGGTGGAGGTGGGTATATATTGAAGGTAGAGTGAACAGCGCTTGATGAGTAATTGTGGATAGGATATGAAAGAGGAAAGTCAATGGGAAGGATATTGTTGCCACTTGTTAATATGGAGAAGACTGGATGAGCAGCAGGATGAGAAATGAGGGAGGGGTGGGAAGTTTCACTTCCGACATGTTAAGTTTGAGATACCTATCAGATACTCAAATTTAGATGTCAAGGAAGTGGGTGAATATTTGAGTCTAGAATTCAGGATGAGGTTTAGGCTGGATGTACCTTTAACCATTGACAGTATATGGAGGCTGTCTATTCATTTCGGGTATTCACGAAGTCATATGGGATCCCCTAAGAAGTCATGTAGACAAGGAATCAAAGTACAAAATCTAGGAGCGCTACCACCTTTCTAGCTGCTAGTATGAGAGAGATTAATTGCAATGTTAACAGGTTGCAGGCCATAAAGCCAAAGGAAAACAGGAAGACATTGAACTGCTTCAAGACGCAAGTAAGTCTTGCCCAGAGAAGGGTCATCCGCGTGTCGAATGCTGAAGATAAAGAAAGATAAGATGCAGGCTGAGAAATGACCACTGGGTACAGCAACATGGAGTTCACAAAAGCAGTTTCCATGGATAATAGAATGAAGGACTGATTGTATCAGGTTTAAGAGGGAAACACAGACGGTGAGCACACACCCCTACAGGGCTTTGCTTTAATGGGTATCAGAGACGTTGAAGTCATTCCTTTTTTCTTTTTAACATGCGATTTCTGTTTTATAATAGTTAACACATTGTTTGTATTTGATTATAGTTCTAGCTCATATTCCTATAATTTATTGTGATTACTAACTTCCTGCTCTGAAAGATGAAATGATTAGCACTAGAACTTTCACTTCAATTTCTCCCTTACTACAACTTTTGCATTTTTTAGAATACATTTAGTCAGACTTCACAACACTTACATTTTCTAGTCTGTATCCACAATTCTCCTTGTTTCAAAATCTTGGTTCCATATTTATAGGATTTCAATATACACCAGCAGTCCTTCTAAATGGCATCTTCATTTCCAAATGGTGTATTTTTGGTGAGTGAGGTTTCAGTAAGTGGTTTTTCCCAAAAGTGCCTGTGAATACTGTCTTCTTTGAGTTTCCTTGTATTTGAGCATATCCTTCCTTTTGTTTTTATACTTGGATGAAAATTAGGCTAAATGTAATTTTCTTGGTAAAAATATTTCCTCAGCGTTTTCAGAAACTGTTTCAAAACGGTTTCTGGTTTTGTGACTAGGTCTGAGGCCAGCCTGATTTTCCCTCTGCAGGTGACTCTCATCCTCTACCTAGATGAACTAAGGATACTTTAAAAAGCGTTGACCTTTATAACATCCAGTGTATAACTCAATGTTGATTTTTATCTTTTAATTCACTTTGGTATAATTGGCATATTTTAATCTACTTATGCAATATTTCATTTCAGGGAAATTTTGCTGTGTCATTTCTCCGAATACATTTTTTTCAGGTTTCAATTGATGCATTTTCCATTTTAGGAAACTTCTGTTAGGTCAGCAGCCTCTTTGTACCTATTATCTCATTCTTATCACTAACCTTTCTGTCCCTTTCCTTAGCGTTTAAAGTGACAACAGAGATTTCAACATTAACTGTTCTTCCTTGCTGTTTCTAATTCATTTTATTTGATAGGTTATTGTATTGTTCCGGTTTATAACGTGTTTCCTTTGCCCTGTAATTTTTTTCCATCACTATTAAGCAAACAACATATGCACCTGTGAGTTTGCATACGTGTGTGTAGCTTGTGGGATTTTTAATATCAAAGTGGTTTTCTGACAGTGCTTGTATCACAGAACTTTTTCTTTTTTTTACCTTTTAATCTATTTTTTAACCTTTTAATCTATTTGTTTTCCTCTCTTCATTCAGGTTTGCTTTTTTTTTCTTTACTAAAAAGAAAAAGCTCAGAAAAATTAGGTTAAATTGTCTTAGTCAATGTATAGATTGACATTAGAACTTGAGTTTTTTCCTAGTCTAAGCATTATTCTATTATTTTATGCTTTTTTTTTAAAGTAATCTCTAACCCCAACATGGAGCTTGAACTCACAACCCCATAATTAAGCATTGCAAGCTTGGCCAATTGAGCCAGCCGGGTACCCTTATTATTTTATGTTCTTCATCAGAGCTTGGGTCATTCAGAATGTATAAATTTCCAAATATTATACTGTTCCTCAAGATTCATCATTTTAGTCTGTAAAAATAGCTAAGGAGGCTCTTGGTTTCAGCAGGTCACTACTTCTGCTTGTGGTATATCGGTTAAAGTTTCTTCCTTCTTCCTTCTGGCCTGGTCTTTTCTATTCTGCTTCCGAAGTCAAAGCAACTACAAGCCATGGGCAATAAATTTAAATAAGCATCATCTGAATGGGGTTATTTCCTTACATATTTTGACAGATTGATGATTAATATGCCTGGTCTCCTTCCAGTGTCATCACAATGCTGCACCCCTTAAGGGCTACGTCAGGGGTGCATGGACAGGAGGGGCATATGTGGGGAGGAGGAAGGAGTCCGAGGCACTAGAGGTGCATTAACCATGAAGCTAGAGAAACACGTCTTTTCGGGTTCCTAGTTCGGCTGGACCTCTGCAGGAAAAAAACAAAAAACAAAAAACAAAAAACAAAAAACAAAAAACAAAAAAACAAAAAACAAAAAACAAAAAACAAAAAACAAGTTTTATTCTAACAATCGGAGTTCCAGCAATGTTTTCCTGGATTAGCTCCTTTTGTTAAGTTTTCAAGTAGAAGATAGGTGTTCTTTAGTCATGACCACTTGCCAGTTTGGGGTCCCCTTCAGACTCCCTCTTGTTAAATGGCACTGCAGTGGCTGCTAAGATTTGGGGGGATCTAAGGATGAGTTGAGTTGGGGATGTTTAGTTCGGGTGAAAATGAGATTTCTGCTTGCATTTGCTTTTGCCAGGAGGAAAAAAAAATGATACTATTTATCTGCAACAACGTTATTAACTTTGAAAATTCCACCCTAATGTGCTCACAGGGGGTGAGTGTAGACTTGCCTTCATTTCCAGATCTTAGCTGCTCTGTGATGTCTGACCCAAGGTAAAGCAACTGTGTGCATCGATGAAACCAATTAATTTAGCTTATCTTTTGCTTCTTTATTTTGTTCATTCTTGTGTATTCCTTCTTTTTTCCTATGAGCCCCAAAATGGTTTAAGAAGTACATTTGTAGAAAATCAGAGCTATTTGCATTGTAGGGTAGGTTTTTTCCTATATGTGGTCTTCAAGAATCAGAAGTCTCTTAGCATTCAATGTTTAACAAACATTTAAACTTAGGCTGCCCAGGGATGTACAGAATTAGTCAGTATCTATATTCTATGTCTTAGAAAAACAAATAACATCAAATTTGTGATTGTCTCAGCTATCTTTGGTCAAATTAGATAAGGAGGGAGTATCATTTCCTCACCATCAGTGTTCACTTCCTCTAATGATTGTGTCTTGCAATTTATCTCCAGATTTATTAATTTTTTCCCACATGTATGTATTTTTAGGTAACATTTAGCATTTTGCTTTACTAATTTCTCTGTTCCTATGGTCTTCCTGCAACCTAATTCTTGGATTAAAGAAGTGTATGCTCGAGGAATTCTTCCATTGGGAATTTATAGATGATACACTCTTGAGAATTTTGTGTCTGAATAATTTTTACTTCAACATCCCACCTGCTTAGCTATAGAACCTGTTAATTCTTCTTTGAAAATGCCATTCTATTTTAATGAGATGTCTGATATTCGTTTGATTCTGATTTATTATAAATAATAACTTCAGATTTTTTTGTTTGGTAATGGTATCAATTTTGCTACTGCATATCTATATATCCATATCTATCTATCTATCTATCTATCTATCTATCTATCTATCTATCATCTATCTATCATTTTTTCCCTACCCTGAGCTTCATGGCCTTTTCAATCTGTGTATGCCCCTTTTTTGGTCAGTTTTGGAAGAGCCTTCTCTTTTATTTCTTTAAAGAGAACCTTTCTTCCATTCTCTCTTTTCTCCTTCATTCTCCATTAGACTTAGAATGTCTGTTTCCATTTCCTCATTCTCTTGTCTTTATTTCCATATTTTTCATTGTCACCTCCTTTGTGCTCCATTTTGGAAAGATTCCATGGGTAGATCTTTTAGAAAAGTAACATTTTATTCAGCTCTTTAAAAAAAATAAATCTGGCATAACTATCATTTTACTATTTAACATTTAAATATTTCAAAATTGTTTCAACAACCACTTAAAATTTCCAACTGCTTTTATCTGTGTTTCCTTTGATAAGCTATCTTGTTGATTATATTTTTGTACTTAATTTAAAATTGCATTCATTTTAGAATCCCATAGGTCACTTCTGTGTCAGACTTTAAAGTTATGAACAGTCATTTATTAAAAATTAAAATGTATCTAATTTTCTGCCCCTATTCAGAAGGCAGATATAGACATAGTACAAAAAAAAATTGGGTAGTAGTGCAGGAAAGTTCTAACTTAAAGTCAGCACAGAAAGTCCAAATTGAAACTGAGATTATAAAATGTAGGAGTTGATTTAACTCTTTCCTCATATTAGACTTTTAGAATATTTTATGTAACTGTAATTACTATGATTTATCACTATTAACCTTTTATGTTATTGGCTTTCCTCATATGTATGTTGAGTCTTAATTATACTTTCTTTGTATTTGAAATTTTGTTACATATGCTTTTGTTCTGTTTGCACAGTTCATTTGTCTGGATGCGCTACAAGTTATTTATGTTTATTTTCTGCCTATCTAGGAGGAGGGTGGGCAAGGATGCAGAGGGGCAAGGTCTGCAGGTAACTTCTGGGTGGGGTCTAAATTAGCAGTCACTTGAGACACTGTTTTGGCTAATTATTTGGAGGTGCATCCTGTGTGGAAGGGAAATGATACCAGATAGAAGCTCCGTGATGCCTAAAAAGAATGAGTAGCAGCATAAGTGAAAAATATGTAGGCAAATTTTAAAGGTATTCGTATATTTAAAAGCAAAAGGAGAGGATTAATTATGACATGTGAGTTTAAAGCAAATAAAACCTATGATAATAGCACAAAGGTGAAGAAGGGGGTAAATGGAGTTGAATTGTAAGATGCTCAAGTTGTTTGAGATTTGATAAAAGGATTTATTTGAGGTAGACTATATGTAGCAAAGTCACATATTTTAATCTCTATGTTACTAGCTAACTAGTAAAGGAATAATACAAAATGGCATAAATAACCTGTGCATAAAGGAGACACACAAAATAATAAAAGATACTTTATTATTCAAAGGGAGGCTAGTAAAGAATAAAGAAATAAACATTATACAGGGCAGTTAACAAATAAATAGCAAGATGGTGATTTAAATCTCCCCATATCAGTGGTTAAATGAAACATTAAAAAAAAAAAAAAAACTTCCAAAGAAATGACAAAGATTGTCAAAAAAAGATTAAAAACAGGAGACCCAATTATTTTCTCATTACAAAAGTCACACTGCAGATGAGAACATAAATAGCTTTGAAAGAAAAGTGACTAAAAAACAGTACATGGTGAAATATGCAAATCTACCCAAAGATTTTTTTTTTTAAAGATTTTATTTATTTATTCACGAGAGAGAGAGAGAGAGAGAGGCAGAGACACAGGCAGAGGGAGAAGCAGGCTTCGTGCAGGGAGCCTGATGTGGGACTCGATCTCAATCCCGGGACCCCAGGATCACGACCTGAGCTGACAAGTGCTAAACTGCTGAGCCACCCAGGGATCCCCAACCTAAAGACATTTGACATAATGATAAGAATATAAAAAAGTTTAATATAGGAAATACTACTAAGAGCAAGAAAAGACATTTTATGGGAATAAATGGTCCTTATAAAAATGGAGGTAAAACCATCCTAAATTCAGTTCAAAATGCAAAAAGCCAAAATTTGAAGATATAAGAAGGAAAATAGACAAATTTGCAATTGTAGATGAATATCTGAACACAAATCTCAGTAACTGTTAGAAAAGGTTGATGCAAATTGTAAAAATATATGTTTGAACAACACATTTCACCAACTTGTCCTATCTCAAGAGAAGCAGAATGCACATCATTTGTAATAAATATGGGAAACTTCTCAAAACGAACTATATGCTAGACACTTAAGTATAAAGAAATTTCAAAACATTAAAATAATACAGAAGATTTTTCTGGTTAATGTGGAATTAAGTTGGAATGCTTTCAGTGGAATAACAGAATAATTATGAAGTCCAAAGCATAAACTTCAAAACAACCCACGGGTCACACAAGAAACCGTAATGACATTTATAAAATACTCGTAACTGAGAAAAAATAGTACGACTTATCGAAACTTGTGAGATGCAGTGGAAGCAGAGCATATAGAGACAATTATCGCTTTCCATGGATATCTTGGAAAAGAAAAAGGGAGGAAACATTTCAAGAAGCCACAAGTTGAAGAATCATGAAATTTCCTATATTTTGAGTCTCATTCTACATACAGGATGATAACTCTCAGAGCACATCATTTTGTTTATAATTTACATATTTTCTGTTGTCTCAATATTTCAAGTGTCTTAAAATGAAAAAAATATACACACAGCAAGGAAAGTTAGGCACTGTAGTGATGAGTACGTATTATGTATATGACATTAATACTACATTAAAATATCGTTTTTTGTTTTTTTTTTTTTTTCAGTAAAGATGATCTATGGTTTGTCAGCTCTAAATTGAACTCTGCTCGATTCTCTAGGGATTCATCTTGCTGTGAGCTGGCTCTAATTGAGGCTGGACAGTAAGCACTGGAGAAATTGGGGCCGTGGCCGTGGGAGTTGTGGGGAAGGTATTTACCCTGTTTGTATCTGTTGCCTTAGAAGCAGCAGCAGGCAAATCCCCAGATTTCCATTTTTTGTCATTTTCAGAGTCAACCTAACTGTGTTCCCTACAGGTCACAGAAGCATCCCCTTCCTCAAGTTCTGAGAATCAGCTCGGTCAGGTCCCTTCTTCAGAGCTACTAGGTTCTTCTAACGTCACCTCTTAGAAGAACTCCACCTCCAGACTTAGAAGCGGCCCTGCTTCCTATCATGACTAATATTTATTTTCTCTGAATCCCCTTTCCAACTCTTTATCTATTGCACCAACCATGTAACCAATGTTCCTCTTTGAAATGACAAGGGTGGTTTTCAATTTCTGGATGGCTCCTGGCTGATCCAGTTCCTATTGAAAGAGGAGAATGAAAACTATTCTAAAAACATCCCTAGAAATTGCTAGAATTCATGCTAATTAATTTTGTTTTGTTGAAGTCTGTAAGTTGGCTACATAACAAAAAATAAATATCCTCATCATATCTCATAGTATTCAATAATGTCCACAGATGGGATGAATTAAAGAAAAAAAAAGTCTCTAATCTCTAAGTTATAGCAAGATGGTGACAAACACACACCAGAGGCAATCCACATGAGCAAATAACTAAATGGTTCTTCAGCTAACAGAGTTCTCTTAAAATATTCTGTGAACTGAGTCACAAAAATCAAGATGGCGCACCAGGCCATGCATCTTTACTTCTTTCTCTCTTAGCTTTATATTTCAGTCCACAATCAGTCATCATCGGTCTTAATCCAGGTCCCCAACATTGCCTCAGGTGAGACAATGGCGAGAGTGGAAGGGATTTCTCAGGAGCCATTGGAGAGTCAAGTTTTAGACTCCAAGTGGATCGTATTTAACAAAAGCTTACTTGGGATAATATTTAACAAAAGTTCAATTTAAAAATATTTTACTTCTAAGTTTCTAACGGCATCTCCTAGGTGAGGTTTGTGGATATTTGAACCAGAATATTCTGTGGTTCTTGTTAAAGATACACATACCGGATTTCACTCCAGGTCTATTTTATCTGGATTTTTGTGGTTAGAATTGGGAAACAATGCATTTTTACGGTTTCTCTAGCAAACTCTAAGTATTAAATATCAAAATACTTAGACACACTTCCAAAGAGTAGTTGCCAGAATACTACTCTAGACCATGTTGAATGTAATGTGCATCATCCCCTTAAGTACTCCAAAAGTCCCCCCCATGAGAGATCTGTGCTTGGCTTCTTTTTGGAGTAAAACGGCACGTCTACTACTACAGGTTCTTGAAGATGTGAAATACAGACACAAACATCAGATTGGCATCAAAGTATCAGTTTTCTTGGGGCACCTGGCTGGCTCAGTCAGTGCAGCATATGACTCTTTATCTTGAGGTTATGAGTTCAAGCCCCATGATAGGTGTAGGGATTACTTCAAAATAAAACTTGCCACCACTCACACCACGGTCACACTGTCCTGTCCCTGTTCAAAGGTGAGCGAGGCTATGTGTGTGCTACTGGCTGATGGGGGCCAGAGCTGGAAGGAAGAGGCCCTTGAAGCCAAGGAGGCCCGGCTTCAGGGCTCATTCAGGGCCTGCTGACCATATGGGCAGCTGCCCACGTTCCAGGACAGAGGCCTCACCCTGTACCAGTCCCATGCCATCCCATGATACCTTGGCAGCTCCCTTGGGCTGTACGGGAAGGACCAGAGGGAAGTGGCCCTGGTGGACGTGGTGAGTGATGGCCTGGAGGATCTCAGCTGAAAATACCTCATCCTCATCTACACCAACGAGGAGGCGGCAAGCAGGAATGTATGAAGGCGCTAGGGCACCCGAACACTTTTGAGACCTTGCTGCCCCAGAACCAAGGGGCCAGGCCTGCATGGTGGGCAACCAGATCTCTGCTAGCCTTGCTGCCGGCTCACCAGATCCCCGCTCTCGACTGCCTAGACTCCTTCCCCCTGCTTTGGGCCTACAGAGCAGGCCTCACGCCCAGTCCATGCTCCAGGCTATCCTGGCCTCCCCTGAACACGTGAAGCTCCCCATCAATGGCAACAGGAAGCAGCGAGAGCTTGTGGCACCTTTGGCAGGAAGTGGGGGCTGCCTGCCTTCCTTTCTTCAGGACCAATAACATTTCCAAGCAGAAGGCAAAAGTAATATAAGTAAGCAAATTATAAAATCTTTGAAAAATCAGTTTTCTTTCTGGGAAGACTAGATTAGAAAAGGCTGCACAAATAGGGACGTCTGGGGGGCTCTGTGGTTGAGCATCTGCCTTTGGCCCAGGGCATTGAACCCGGGGTGCTGGTGCTGGGATCGAGTCCTGCATTGGGCTCCCTGCATGGAGCCTGCTTCTCCCTCTTCCTCTCTCTGTGTGTCTCATGAATAAATACATAAAATCTTAAAAAAAAAAAAAAGAAAGAAAAGAAAAGAAAGGCTGCACAAACATAAGATTTCTGCCACCTTTTCCCAAATCCAGATCTGAGATCCAGGCACAAGGAGGTTTGGTTTGCAGTTGGGAAATTTACTCAGGGAGCCCAAGATAAATCACTGTTTTATACTCGTCTCATCTCGTCCTGGATTGGGGCTGAAGTAGGCTACAATTCAAACTTACTTCTAAAAGGCAGACCTGGACACGTACCTGGATGTGCTTATTTTATGAAACCGACATTCAGTAAAGAATGATCTGTGGCCACAAGGTAGACTAAAAGTGAAAAAAGAAGACAACATTGGAATGGTCATCTTGAACGCCTCGACCCTTAATATCAGAGAAAGTGACACCAGCAGCTACAAGATTCTTCTCATTCTACAAATCAGAGCAATCATTTCTCCTGAGAAACAATAATCACAAGGGTGAAGGGAAAGGCAGAAATCGCTTTCCCAATAATCCGCCAAGGGAAGACGTTTCCGTTATAAGACTCCAAAGAATTTGAGAAGAAAAACCTCCACAGCCCAACCCTCCAAGTTGCCTCCCTGAATGATAGACTTTTGGAAGCCTTTACATTTGCTTTTACTTAACCAGCTCTAAACATTATTTTTGGACTATGTAGAAGAATATGCAAGAAATAGCCAAAGAAATGTGTTATGTTATTGATTACAAAGATGTTGCTGAGAACGTTTGCTCAGTGTGCAGTGTGCTAAGCTGTCTTGAAGAAGACTCACAGGGAGAAAATGGCCTCTGTTCTTAGTTCCAGAAATAACTGTATTTCTCCTAAGCGGCCTCAAATACATTCTTCTCCCTGTGTATTAATCTTGGAGAATCAACCAAAGATGGGGTGCTATCCTCTCTTGGTTCCTCCTCCTCTTTCTTCCCATTCCACATATGAGCAATCACTAAATTTTATAAATTCTACCTCTTTTAATATCTCTCTCTTCCCACGACAACTACCTCAGGTGCCTGGATTACGTCAACAGCATCCCAACGTGTCTCATCGTTTCCTGTCTTGAACAACAGGCCATGTGTTTTGACCAATTTATCACAATATTTAGGGGGTGGACTGAAATGAGGCATTCCTGTACCTGTCTCTCAGATGAGACTGTAAGTACCGAGAAGGTAGGGATTACGTCACAGACACTGTAACGAGTAGAATTATTTTTCCTTCTCATGGTCAACGTTTGTGAACTTATCCCAATTTTTGTGGCAATTCTGACAATGAGATGGTACCTCACGTGTTATTTTAAGCAGTAACATCTCCCTGACTGTATCGTGTTTTGTCTGGTTTTGGATCTTAGCTCAGCTATTTACTCATTTACTCACTTATTCCTCTTGAATGTATTAAGTCCAAATCACTTTTGGAATTAGGCAGGATATAAATGAATTAAGCAATACAAACATTAATTCAACTGAGAGACCCGGGCTGACAGACAACCTGCAATGTCCTTGGGGACAACCAGTCTCCTGTAAATCACATTTGGAGAACCATGAATCTGGTCCAGTGCATGTCTAGGAGCTGCTGTGTCCTTTTTCCCGGTAGTCTCAGGGATAACATGCTTCGATCCCACTCTGCTCCTAACCGTAGGGTAATGCATGTAGCTGTAGAATGCTCTATTATTTCATGCTTCACATGTTCTCTGTTTTTGACCTTTTAAACATTATTAATAAATGTCACAACTCTCTTTGACCTCATCATCTTTAAGAGACACCTCTAAAAGCACTGCTGAGAGGCAGGCTATTTAACAAAAGAATTGGAAAAAAATGCTGCAGATAAGCTTAGAGTCATGAAAAAGAAAGAAAGAAGAAAAAGAAAGAAAGAAAGAAAGAAAGAAAGAAAGAAAGAAAGAAAGAAAGAAAGAAAGAAAAGTAGTTTTTTCATTCTGTTACCCAGAATCTTTGGATTATTTGCAGATATTTTGAGGGCAACTGTGAGGGGGAGGAAAACAGATAGTTGACTAGCAGGATATTTCTCTTTTCCTTCAGTTTTGGCTTCCGCCATAATATTCCACTCTTTGGAAATTTGTGGTGGGGAGTTTTAAAAAATGTTTTAACAAGGACTACGTGATTTAAGACCTATTTAATTGTTAGAAGCTTTTTTTTTTTGTTCTTTATTTAACAAATTTACTGTTTTTATTTATTTTCCAAATGAACAGAGGACTCAATGTTCATCTTCATAAATGCTAACACAATGGGAATAAAAGCATTTTCACTTAATCAAGGACTTCTCTCTCTGCTCACCTTGCCTTAGTAGGCCTGCCCACATACACCCAACTCACTGCTATATCCTCTTTATTATTCTCATCTCTCCTCAAAGCCCTCCTTCTATGTATGTTGATGCTTTAGTTAATCATGAATGGGCCTCCGTTTTTATCTAGAGTTTAGTAGGACTAATCACGCCATTCAAAAATGTATTAGCCTTCTATCTACCTGCAGGAGGGCTAGAATCTTGGTATGTAAGTCTTTGAAAAAGTGACAGATTATTCTCATGTCACAGGTTTTATACATGCTGAGGAGAATTGCATCAGATTAAAATGAAGTTAAGGGGGAAATATTAAGTACACAGGACTTTGAAAAAGAAAGCATGAAAAAGAACATTTTTAGCAGTTAACTCTAATTCAATCTGTGTTGCAGATCAATCTGGAACTGAGGGGAGTATAAATTGCCTTCTAAGTACTTCTGTTTCACTTAATCAGGAAAACTTCAAAAAGCAAATATATCAGGATAAATTGCACTGGGGAACAGTTGTTACCAAGCATCTGGCAAAATACCTAAAGAGGATTATTCTCATTAACAAGATTTTTTTTTAATCTACATTTTAAGGCCATTAAATGAACTTAATCTTAATCTGCATGATCACTACTACTCCATTATCTATTTAAGAAGATAAAATACAAGAACCAGTGTTTCCTAGATGAACCAGAACATTTCCAGAATGATGAAAAGTATTCCAGCCCACTGAGTATAAAATTAGATTGCCGAATGACTGTGGCTGGCTCGATTCTGAGGTCATGATGACTCTTCCTTATGCTAAGCAGATGAAATGTCAGAATAAAATCATAGCCTGGCTTTAGTTATGAATCTTAAATTAAGTGAGATAAAAAACCTTTTGAAGTGTCATGTACTATGATTAAGTTTTATCTCCTTATTCTTATCCAGGGTACGGGAAACCTTATTATATACCATGAAGACAACTTGCTAGCTAAATTGACTTTAAATGAGCTTGTACTCACCTTATGAGACCAAGGAGGCATCTTCTCAGTGACATTAGTTCACAACCAAAGGCGTACTACTCGATTCACATCTTGTTTTACTTTCTATGTTAATATTGTCACTGGTAGCGAGCAAAAGATTCGAAGCCCAGCACATCACGTGGTGCATCATTAACCACAGATTTATCTCCTCCTCCCTCTCTCCCCCAGTGCAATATACACTAAAGTACACTTGGCTTTTGTTTTAGGCACTCTGTGTTGGCCAAGAGTCTCTAAATGTTCCAGTCAAGGATACCAACATTATATTCTCAACATATTTGGATATTAGAAATTGCTATTACCACAGATTCTCTAGTGTTGGTAAGGTTTTCATAGATTTGTGTCCCAGTGACATCATCTGTTACTCAGGCTTCTGGAATTTGGATGTTAATACTTTAGTAGTACAGAATTTTGATTTAAAAATTTCCCTTATCCATGTCAAAGTTTTGGAACAAATAACATTCTCTGCAGGACTAAGAATTTCAGAACTAAAAGCAGGAATAGGGCCCTCCAGGTTTATCTCATCCATTAAGCTCTACCTGGGAGAAATAAAAATCTAGGCTTTTCAAGCACATAGCTTCCTAACTCTCTCTCTTTTCTTTATGGTTGTCTCTGCAAATTTTCTATCCCTTTCATCTGATGGAAAATTATATGTGTCAACATATAAATACACATACACATGCACATATACAGATACATCTTACTTATAACAATAAATAAAATTAAAATTATGAGGCTCAGTTTTGAGATAAATTTTTTTATTTAAAAAAATAAAAATGTATTTCATCAAATACTCCAGGATTCTATTCATACGTTTAGTGTTGCACTATACAGAGACAGGTTAAGTGTATTCTGGGATTTGAATTAACTTTTATATTAATGGAGTATTAAGCATGGTCCTCAACTTCACTTTACATATCAAATTTTTCAACCCCCTAATTATATCTTCCTAATTAACCATTTTCTACTATAGAATTTTAAATGTACTTTTGGGTATTCCCTCTCTGCCAATGAATTGAATGGACTGCTTCTATCATTTTAAGGAAACTGATTAATACTTCCATGTATCATCTTTTAAAGGTCTTTCTAGAATTTTAATAGATACCTTGGTTCCTTTCAGATGTGACCCAATACACTATCTTAGGCCTGAGACAAATTGATGATAACCATAAGTTGGATTACAGTGTTCTGTAGGACCAAAATCTTGAAGAAATATGAAAAATAGACTATTTAAGATCAGAGTAACTGCTTTAAAATAAGTTAAGCTGTATGTTCAACATTAGAAAAGGTAGAAAATGGAAAATGATGATAGCATCAGTTAAAAATAACTTATTTTCTAGAATATTAGGTTCTATAATGTGGTTGCCATGAGAATCATCAGGGGCAGTTTTAAACAATAGTGTCCAGGCACAATGTTTCTGAAAGAGAATCTCTAGGAATCTGCTTTTCTGAGAAGCTGCCTACATGATACTTCCACAACCATTCTGACTGGAAAAAAAAAATATACCAGGCATTTAGAAATCACTAGTTAAGAATTTTTTTTTAATTTTTATTTATTCATAACAGACAAAGAGAGAGAGTGAGAGGCAGAGACACAGGCAGAGGGAGAAGCAGGTTTCCTGTGGGGATCCCAACGTGGGACTCGATCCCAGGATCGAGATCCCGGGATCACGACCTGACCCAAAGGCAGACGCTCAAACACTAAGCCACCCAGGTAGGTACCCCAAGAATTTTAAGCACTTAATTTGAAGCATAAAAGCACTTAATTACACTTTGAGTTTCATTTCTTACATGTAACAAACTTGGAAATCATCACATCATCCTTAAAAGAGCAAGCTGGAAAAATATAAAAATCAGTGACGTGTAGGACAAATCAGAGAACTGAAGTTGCAGAGCCCCAAATCTGTCGAAACAGGCATGACCTTGTCTAGCAAAGCGATCTGCTTACCTGCAGTAAGTGGCACAGGAGTCATAAACTGGCAGGAGCACTTACCTTGTCATTTCGATGCACTGCTGAATGTACACTAATGTGAGATGGAGAAAGTCCTCAGGACCACAGCTTTACCTCTAGAAATGTCACCAGTTTCTCATAGTGAAGATCCAAGAAAGGTACCTTCTTGGCTCTGGTAGAGAGAAGGAAAGAGTAGTCAGTATGCAATATGTCCAGAGCCTTCACCATAATAAAGGCATACTCTCTTGGGGAAAGAATTTGAGCACAATTCTGAGCCTCATCTAAGTCCCATACAGTCTTCATGTTTCGACTAAAGAGAGAAAAACAGAGCCACTAGGGTTCTGGAACAGTGTAGCTAGAGAAGAAAATAGGTGGGGGATGGGGGCCAGGTGGGGGGTGAAGGGAAACAGATGTGGAGTTCATAGCTCTAAAAAACAGGCCACTAAAATAATGAGACTTAATTGGAAGACTAGAAAATGCTCACCCTCCTCATACCTTGCTAGCCTATGAAAGTGAAGTATAAAGAGAAAAAAGAATGAGGAAAGGTAAAACTTTGGGACAATTTCAAAAGTCTAAAATACATGTAATAACAGAGGAGAATAAAAGAATTGGAAAAAACAAAAACCTAATAATGGCTAAGTTTCTAAAATTGATGACAGACACCAAACTACAGAACCAGGAAGCTCCGACAAACACCAAACAGAATGAATACTAAGAACAACATAAACAAACAGATAATAACAAAACTAAAACTAAAACAGACAACTTACTGCGGCTAAACATATCATAATCCAACTGCAGACAAGACAGAGAAATTTTAAAGTGAGCCAGATGAATGGTACCATATGACTTATCTCAAGGTCATGAGTTTGAGCTCCATACTAGGTGTAGACATTACTTTGAAAAGTAAAATAAAATAAGCCAGGTGAAAAAAAAAATCACTTTCCCCCGTGAAGAACAAATATAGGATTACAGTGGATTTCTCATAAGAAATCTTGGAAGAAAGAAGAGAATGGAGTGAAATCCTTAAGAATATGTATAGATATATTTAAATTTTGAAAAAGAATGCCTATGAAGGAGAAATAAAGATTTTTCTCATGAAGCAAAAACTGAGGCAATTAATTGCTAACCAGACTTTCCCTGCAAATCTTAGAAGAAATTCTAAATGCAGAAAGAATAGCATATAGATAAAAAACTTGGATCAGTATAAGGAAAAAGAACACAAAGAAGGAGTAAATGAAGGTGAAATATTTTATGTAATTAGTGATCTTAATCCATTGCTTACTTTAGTAGCAATGTTTTGGGGATTATATCACATGGATAAGTAAAATGAATGATGGTGATATTACTAGAAATGAGACGAAAGAATTAGGAATTCTCTAGTTGAGGTATTTTTACTATATATATGAAGCAGTATAATGTTATTTGAAGGTAGATTTAGAGTAGTTAAATATGTGTATTGAAAATTCTAGAGCAACCACTAATTTTTTTTAAAAGCAGTATAATTGATGGGCTAAGAGAGATAATCCTATAAAATGCTCAATTAAAAAAAGCAGAAAAGGGGGGAGAAATGAAACAAAGAACAAATGCAACATACAGAAGTTAAAAATATGGTATATGTTTATTCAATTATATCAATATTTAAATATAAATGGTCTAAATACATCAATTAAAAGACAAATTGTCAGAATTGATAAACAAACAAACAAAACCAAGATCCTATATGTTGTCTAAAAGTAATTCATTCATTTTAAATACAAGGAAACAGATACAAGGATAGCAAAGAGATGGAGAAAAATATTTTATGCCAACATTAATCAAAATAAATCTGAATTAGTTATACCAGTTGCAGACAAAGCAGACTGGTGAACAAGGGTCATTATCAATGATGAAGAGGTACATTAAATAATGAGAAAGGATTGATCCTCCAAGAAAATAAAACAAATGTATATGAACCCAACAGTAGAGTGCCAAAACACATGAGGAAAAAACTGATAGAACTAAAAATAGAATAGATAAATCCACTATTTTAGTTGGACGCTTTGGTACTTTTCATTTAGTAAATTAAAGGCCAAACAGAAAAAAATCAGTAGGATATAACTGACCTGAACAGCAAGATAAATATACTTGTTTTAAGGGACTTTTATAGAATGCTCAATTTAACAAAAGCAGAAAATATAATATGCACATTATTCTCAAGTCATATAAAATACTAACCAAGATTTGCCACCTTTGGGGCCATGAAACATACTTTCACAAATTTAAAAATAGAAACTATACAAATTGCATACAAATTATATAAACTGGAAATTACTCCAATCTGTTCATTCTTAGAACAAAATGGAATTAAACAAGACTCAAAAATAGAGAGATAAAAAATAGATAACTAGAAAGCCTCTAGATAACTATTAATTAATCAGCACTACCAATAATTTACAGATCAGAGAAAAAGTAAAAATATAAATTAAAATTTTTTGAAGTGAATATAAAAATACAATGCACACAAGTCTGTGGCATGCAAGGGCAGTGGTTAAAAGAAAATTTATAGCATGGAATAAGCATGTCGAAAAAAAGTTGATATAAAATTAGTAATCTAGGCTTTCACTTTAGGAAAACAGAAAAAATGAGAATAAGGTAAGCCTAAAGCCGAAAGGAAGAAAAGAAACAATAAAAGAAAAAAAAATAGAAATCAGCTAAATTTAAAACAACAGGAAAAAAAATAAAGCCAAAGGCTAGTTGTCTGAAAATTTCAATAAAATTGACAAACTGGCTAGGCTAACTAGACAAATTTTCACTTGGAAAAAATGAATTTAGAATACATTTAGATTTACAGGACAGTTGTGAAGGTGTTAAAGTTTCCATACGCTCAAGCCCAGTTTCCTTTATTACTAACGTCTTACATTAGTAATATATATTTATCATAATTAATGAAATATTATAGACCCATTATTATTAACTAAAGTTCATACTTAACATTAATAGCTTCTTAGTTTTTACCTGGGTCCTTTTATCATTCCAGGGTCCAATACCACAAAGCAATTAGGAATTTTGTGATTGTTCTAACCTCTGAAGTTCAATGTCGACCTCGGTTTTGATTCACAAACATATTTTCTTATTTCCCTGGGAATGCATACGTGTTATAATGTCGTTTCTATACCGGTTACTTAGAGAGCTTTCTTAGTTTGACACTCTACTGGTAGTGTTAGATACTCTAAGCATATCTGTTTATTTAATTAAAAATCGTATTTGAATTTATAATTCAATTTCCTTTAAGTAAGGCACTTACAATTAAGGACTTAATTTAGCCAGAGATTGTCCTTAGACATTATACGATAAGCTCTTTGTTTTAGAGACAGTGAGATCAAAAGCACAAAAGGGGAACCGCCTTGCTAGGATAACAGCTAGTTAGTGGCGGAGCCCAGACTAAGACACAGATCTCTACACTCCTCGGTGTCTTTTCCTCTTTCCCACATTGATATTTTTCCAGCTTCATCTCTGGTCTTGTGCTTCCAGCCTTAGATATAAATTAGGATAATTCCTCCAGTTTTGTTCCCGCATAACAGAATAAATTAGACTAGCATCTGAGTAATCTCTAAATATATATCTTTCTAAAAAATTTACAGCTGCAAAATATTTTTTGAAATATAATGCCTTTTAAAATGTTTAGAGATTAAATTCTTTTCAAACATCTCACAAGTGATTTTTTTTTCTTGAAAATGTATGCATTTTATTTTTATGGCATCTTTTATAGTAAATCATTGCAGTGAAGGCTTGATATTTTTTATCTTTGAGATATTACAAGCCATTTTAACCAAGAGATGGCCTATACTTATACCTGTACTGACCTAATAGACAGTAATGGCTCATTTGTAAGTTTTATAACCTAAGGGTTTAATATTTCACTGGAAAGACTCTAATGGGCTTTGGCATGAGAAAAATCTATGGAGAAGTCAGATGACTTTTTATAGATTATTAAGTAAATAACAGTCATTTGAAACAATATACACTTCAGTACCAGGAGATTATGTAAATGTTACAAAGATCTTTTTCTTTTTCTTTTTTTCCCCTATCAACTGCTTGAATTTCTATTACATTTATAGTTTTCTATCACAGTTCCAGTTTGTAAGAGATAGATATGCATGTTATAAATGATTTTTGAGCACATTTGCTTAAGAGAAAGCATACTGTGGGGCACCTAGGTGGCTTGGTCAGGTAAGCGGCTGACTCTTGATTCCCACTCAGGACACGAGCTCAGGGTCCTGATATAGAGCCCCATGTCAGGCTCTGTGCCGAGCATGGACCCTGCCTAAGATTCTCTCTCTCCCTCTCCCCTTCCGCCCGTCTGCTCATAAATGCATGTGCACGCCCCTCTTTCCCTTTAAAAAAAATAAATTAATTAATTAGAGGGAAAGGGTCCTGAGATCATATAAACCTTGTTACCTCATCACTGTCTCTGCTTCTTTTAAATTACATTCATTACAACAAATGTTTCATACAAAACATAAAATGGTTGTTTCAAATATTGGTTTTTATGATAGGTATATAATAAGGTGTTTGCTTAATTTCTAATACATTTTTCCAATTACTAATTCTGCACCCCCACCAGCTTATTAACACACTTTAATGAACTGCTATACATTTCGCCCATAGCTGTGCTATTTTTAATAGAATTTTTTCAAATATTTTTATTTTAGAATGTTTTTTTTAGAAAATTATTCCTATTAGAGTCATGTTAAACAATTTTCATGTGAGTGGCCCAGCCTGACAAAACTCTGAAAGATCTGACACAGTATGTTGACCTACTTATCATTGTGGGTGTCAGACAGTCCTGTAGAACCAACAGTATCAGCCATACTCCAAAGACAGGAGTCTGCTTTTTCTGAAAAACCTATCATACTTAATTGAAACAAAAGATATATCAGTGCGTGGTCTAGAATGATTCCATTTGATTTCAAGAGTCTAAGGATAAGCAAAAGAGATAGTTCCCTGAGGAATTATATAGATAAGAAATTTGAAGGAATCAATCTCTCAATGAGGCAAGGAAGTAGGGGGTGATGAGAGAGATGACCGGGTTAGCAGCCATATAATTGTTGATCTTGGTTGGTTCAAGGGAAGCAGAGAATAGAAGAACTCACCCCTAACAGGAAATGCCTGCTATCTGAACATATGGAAAGGTCCATCCAACAGAAGCAAAGGACATGTTATCCTCAAGTTCATATGGAACATTCACCATGATAGACCACATTCCACACCATTAAACACAGTTCAATGGATTTAAAAGAACAGAAATCATACAATGCCCTCAGAACACATTGAATTTAAACTAGAACCCAAAACATAAAGACAGCTAGAAAATCCCAAAATATTAAAATATTTGGAGATCAAACAACACATTTCTTTTTTTTTTTTTTTAAAGATTTTATTTATTCATGAGAGACACAGAGAGAGAGGCAGAGACACAGGCAGAGGGAGAAGCAGGCTCCATGCAGGGAGCCCCACGTGGGACTCGATCCCAGGACTCCAGGATCACACCCTGGGCTGAAGGCGGTGCTAAACCACTGAGCCACCCAGGCTGCCCATACAACACATTTCTAATATAACACATGACTTAGTGAAAAATTCTCATAAGAAAATATTTTGAATGTAAGAAAAATGTAAACATATTAAAAAAACATGAGCGTGATGCAGCAAAAGCAGTGCTTAGAGGGAAATTTACATCATCTGGGAAAAAAAAGATCCAAAATCAATACCCTAAACTTCTTCCTTAGGAAATGAGAGTAAAAGAACAGTTTTAAATCTAAAGCAAACAGAAGGGAAGACATAATAAAAATTACAGAATACATAAAACTGAAAACAAAAAATAATGAGGAAAATCAACAAAATCAAAAGGTACTTCTTTGAGAAGACTAAGAAAATTGAAAACCCCACAGAGAGTCTAACAAAGATGAAGGAGAGAAGACATAAATCACAAATATCAGAAATGAAAGAGTGTCATCACTTCGGATCTCATGGACCTTAAAAGGATTATAATGGAATAATACAGATAGTTCCATGCCCTCAAATTTAATAATATAGATGAAATAGAATAATTGAAAAGCACAAACCAAAATTCAAACAAGGAGAAATCAATGATTGAAATGGACCTATAGCTATTAAATAATTTGATGACCTACTAATAACCAGAGCAGGGAAATGCATTACAAAAAAGGAAAACTATAGTCAATAAATATCCTTCTTTAATACAGATGCAGAAGCTCTCAACAAACTATTTGTAAATAAAATCTAATAATATATTAAAGTATTATACTTGGGGCGCCCAGGCGGTTGAGTGTCTGCCTTGGGCTCAGGCCATGATCTCAGGGCCCTGGGATCCAGCCCCATGTTGGGATCCCTGCTCAGTGGGGAGTCTCCTCCCCCACCCTCCAATCATACTCTCTTTCTCAAGTGAATAAATAAAATCTTCAAAAAATACTAATAAAGTGTTCTACTCTGCAACTCAATAGGATATTCTAGTTATGGAAGGTAGATTTAACATTCAGAAATCAATTAATGTAATGTACCATATCAATAGGCTAAAGAGTTTAAAAATCACATTATAATATCATTAGTTTAAAAAAAAACTTTTTACAATTGCATTTAAGTCTACAATTATCTCAGCTATAAAACACAGAAATTGAAAAAGACAAAAAATGGCATCCTGGGATAAAAAAAATCTCATGTTTTTTGATCGACTACTTAATATCCTAAAGACTTTAAGTAAGTCCTAAAACTTTTCTGAAAGTTTATATATAAATTATATATAAATTTACTGTGGCTCAATAAATACAAAAAAATAATTTGGGGGCTTAGAAACACACACACACACACACACACACACACACACACACATCAAGCCAGTAAGTAAACTCCAAAAAAAGAAGAGAAATTACGTGGGCTTACCAAAATTCAATATAAAATAGTACTGCCATTACAATATGTTTAAAAGTGTTTTATTGATAAATTAGTAGAAAGTCCAAAACTGCCCACAATTTTGAATGTCATGTACCATAACAGCAGGGAAGATAAATATTTGATGAATGACACTGGACAACAGGACTGTCATCATAAGAAGCGAAGTTCCATTCTCTCCTGCGACCTTATGCATTTCAAATTTCTCAATGGATCTGGAATTTAAATATGAGAAATTAAACCATAGAAGTCCCAAAAATATGGGATAATCTTATAATATTGGAATAAATAAGTCTAACACAATATCTACATATTATAAAAAGTAATAACTTCATGTACTTTTAAAATAATTGTATAAAGAAAAAGGTATATAAAAATGACAAGGGGAAAAATGAGAATGTATCTGTAACTCGGCTCACATAAAAAGGGCTAAGTTCCCCGTCAAATACATTTGAAAGGTCAATATACCCATGAGCACAATAAAAAACAAAAAGGATATGAACCGAGAATTCAATTAAAAGCCAATACTTGACGGGATGAGCACTGGGTGTTATTCTGTATGTTGGTAAATTGAACACCAATAAAAAATAAATTTATTATAAAAAAAAATAAAAGTATACAGTATGGGCAAAAAAAAAAAACAATACAAATAGATTTCAAACACATAAATGTGTTTGGTCATACTCATAATAAAAAAAAAAACCCTCAAAATCATGATATGCCATCGTCCCTGGTTTCAGGAGGCACCTTTTGATGCCATACTTAGAGGAAGTGAGATGATATGCATTGTACTTTGATGTTTTGAAGTTCAACTATAATGCAGTTAGACATATTTACCAAATTTAAGATTTTTTACATACCCTGTAAGACAGCAATTGTATCACTTGGTTTGTATTAGAGGATGTGACGATATTTAACTCTGGTCTGACTCTGCATACGTGTGCATAAATATGCCTACGTACGCAGCTGTTAAAAAGAATATAGAAGCTGCATACATACTTACACAAAAATTTCAAGATATATCACTTATTAAAGACATCAGTGTACGGACTACTGTGTATAGTGGGCTGCCTTTTGGTGTATAAATGTTTCTGCTTACACGCCAATGCATGTGCATACCCAAATAATTTGAGACTATCTTTGAAAGCATTTCCAAGGACAGACAACAGTGGGTGCGTCTGGGAGAATAATGAAAAGCTAGCGGCAGGGGTAAGATCCAAGCTCATTTTCCCATACTGCATGTATTACTGTTAGCAATGGGAAAAAAAATAAAATAAAATGTAAATAAAATATAAAAAAAGGATTATACGCTTTAATTGCTCCACCAGTATCAAATCTATTTCATTTACCTTAAAGGGCAGCACTGATGCTTTATTTCGGTTATCTCTTCCTAAATACAAAATACATCTTAAAGGGTGTTCCTCTGCCTTGTGTTCTGGGAGAAGCGTATCTTTGAACTACCTTTATCCTGATTGTTCTTTCCCTCGTTCCATGTTAGCAGATTTAAATTTCACAGTATTATGTAGCTATGAGTTTGGATGGTTTATTTTCATTCTTTTTCTTATTCAATATAAACATTTAGAAAGTACAGCTGAAATGATTTCCGAAAGTCGGCTTTGTGATTTCCTGGACTCATTTACCTTTTGAACTTGCTTTCCTGAGAACATTTCTATTTGTTATCATTAGTAAAAATCAATTTCTTGAAGCTCATTTCTTTAACAGAGTAATTTCCTTTTCTCTACTCTGTTTATATTTAGGGGGTCCTCCCTCAAACTTGCCTCTCTCCACCTTTGAATAATGCCCTAGGTGCCTTTAATTAACCCCATGTTATATATCCAGCTATATGCATAAGTACTCTGGAGCTAATGTTTTTGTCCTTATTTGGCTCACAGGGAATGGTACCACTGGCCATTTCTAAACAACTTATTTGTTATTTATTATTCTTTCTAAAAACTCAGGACCCTCTGAAGATGTTGATGTAATAAGCAAACAATCTACTTGTTCTATTCGAAGGCTTTCTTTTTTTTTCATTTGCCTCCTTGATATCTGGAGGAAGACTTTTTTTTTTTTTTTTTTTTTTTGGAGGAAGACTTATTTAAGCATCATACCCAACTCATAATTTAATAAAGTGCAATGCAGGTATTTTCAAAGGGCTAATATTTTTTGTTTGTTTGTTTCTCTCTTCTTTCAGTGGGATGTCACCTTTGCTGTCTTTCATTCCCATTACTTCCCAAGTTGCCTCTCATATTTTGCAGTTTTTACATACTTATCACTAAATAATTGGTTTCTTGAACATTCCTTTTGACTTCTTTGAACTACCAGTCTATGGAGACCACTGGATGGATAGTTTTGCTTTCTCATTATTAAATATAGTCCCTAACAATATGGAAAATTAGCATCCTAGCTCACAGAGAAAGCGACTTTTTGAAGCAGGGCTCCGTCTTAGCCAAACCCAAAAATATGTGGCATTGACTTAACAGCTGCATGGCAAAAAGTGAGAAAACTAATACTGGAGACTTTAAAAACAGTAATCCATGTTTGTAACAGCAAAAGATTTACTTAATCATCATCTGCAACAAGGAAGGAAAAAAGAAAACCAAAAAAACCACATGTATTTGCTGGGTCAGCTGTTCCAGGGGAGAAGCTAGAAACAGGAAGAATATGAACCCTTGCTGGGTTGTGTGAGCTTCTGTGGGGCTGGATTAAAACCCGTGTGGGAAGAGACGGGTTTATACCTGAACGAACTGGCCAGCTGGCGGGCACAGACGAAGGGATGAAGGGCTTTCCAAGCTGAAACCACCGATTCTAACTCCAAACAATGGAAGATCCAGAGTTTTGGTAAAATATCTCTATTTGACAGTGTGCGGGAAAGAGAGAGAGAGAGGGAGGGAGGAAGGGACCACGAGAGAGTGCTCAAATTTGAGACCTGAATTGAGGTGGGGCACATGGGAGCAAAGCAGCAGGAAATAAAGCAGATTTGATACCTTTGATTGGGGAAAACTGCCTGCCCTTAGGGACGAACGCAATGTCTAGCGAACTTGGACTTGTGAAGGGGTCTTGTTTGCAAAGAAACCGTGAGGTTGAACTAAACACACCATTGACTTTTGGAATCACTGAGACCATTAGTCTTCCATAAGCAGTAGGCTTTAGAGGGAGTACGATACCCAGGGTGGAGGGCCCCAGAATACCCGTTCACAGAAGCCGTGACCAAAGAGCTCGATGGACAGGAGGCGTTTCTCGACGTGTAGAGCCAGGGGTCATGACAAACAATGGGCAAGATAGTTCCTCCAGGAGAAAAGAGCCAGGGCCTCATAAATGCTGGTGTTAATTTTTATTGTGACAGCCCAACAAATGGGCCCTTGTTAGAAACATGAGTCTTAATAATGCTCATCAAATTTTTAAAAAGAAATTTTTAAATTTCTTTTTTTTAATTAAATTTTTTTTTCTTTTTAATTAAAATTTTTAAAGAATTTGACTTGATTCATTTGTATTTGAGAAGAAGGGTGACCTCCAAAATGACTCAAAGGCCACACGTTATTGTTATTTATCATCTATACTCCAACAGAGGCTGTATTGTCTATTACAAAGTATATCGTTTTCCCTCTTCTCTACTAATCTGAACATGTAGGTAAAGGCACCCAGGCACGTGCACGTACATATCCATGTATAATTCTCTAAGAGTATAGCTACTTACATCAATGTTGAGGATTATAACCGCTATGTATACAGACGCACGTTGCTTTCCTTTGTATAAGGACATATTTTGTCTACTACCCGTAGGCATTGCTAAGTACGAAGAGAAAATTTATTTTTAAGAATAAAGAAGACTTCTGGAAACAAGATAGGTGATTACACAGGGAGGAGGTGGGGATGTCTCAGTGACGTGGAAATGCACGAACATTTATATACTTATCATTTACTGGATACTCTGTTTTGTGTTAAGATATTTTACTCACAGTAACTACATGAGAATATTATTGTCCACATTTAAATGAGGAAATATGACAAAAATGAGTTTTTTCTTCACTTTGCACAACCAATAAGTCATAGACTGAGATATATTTTATAAGTGAAAGAGGTACTGAATTGACTCAGTGTAGGGATGACTTAACAAAACCACCTTCAGGAAAATCAGGTTACTCAAAAAGGACACAGCAGTTATTCAGGGATCATTTTACAAGAAAGAGTCGAAATTAGTATTGGGGGTGGTGGTAGGCAGATGGGACTCTACTTGAGAAAGGCTCCCTCTCTGCTGGTTTTCTGCTAGGCCCCATTTACTCATGTTCCACATTTTGCCTCTGAATAAGCCAAAGATGCTGCATTCCCAGTTCTAGGGGAAGCAAGAAAGTTAATCATTCTCTGAATTTTGCCCTAGGCCCCAAACACCTGATAACACCTAACAAGAGCCAGATCCCAAACACGTTCCAGGACTTAGCTTCAAACCAACCTGGGCTGACACTGGCATCAATGCCCCTACCTTTGATTATTTATGGAGTAGCACCTATTGTTCACTTCACATCTGCCCTTGGTTGGAACCTACCCTGAATTTCTGGAAGAATGTGTACCCTCGACCCTTTCCTAATTTAACCCCCTAGCTCTACGTGACATCAAGATTCACTCTCCTTTCCAAGCCCAGACACTCTGTCTGCTATGCCTGTCGTTTACACTACACAATAACCCCTCTTTTCAGTTCCTCTGGCTCATGTTTGATTCCTGCCCTGCACGCAGCCAAGGACCCGATTGGCTAGTCCTGTGGGACCTGCTCCTGGGTTCCGACTGGGTCTGCTTGCATCAAAACTATTATTATATTCTCTTCTCCTTATTACCAACTTTTATTTTAGCGTGAAATTTAGATCAAAAGACTGCATATCAGCTACAAACACATTGATTTTTGAAATAAATTTACCTTTCTAATCATCATAGAAAGTCTGATTTAGTATACAATACAATTAGCATACAATTTAGTATACAATATTTTATTTTTTGGGAAAGTTACAGATTTATACAGCTGATTGGAGTACCCTTAAAACCTTGGGGATCCCTGGGTGGCGCAGCGGTTTGGCGCCTGCCTTTGGCCCAGGGCGCGATCCTGGAGACCCGGGATCGAATCCCACATTGGGCTCCCGGTGCATGGAGCCTGCTTCTCCCTCTGCCTGTGTCTCTGCCTCTCTCTCTCTCTGTGACTATCATGAATAAATAAATAAAATCTTAAAAAAAAAAAAAAAAAACCTTGTAACTACAAATCTAAAATTTGAACATTAGACAAATTATTGAAGGAATCTTTGATAGATAATGACTGATTTGTGAATGATTATGCAATTCATTGGTCTAAATTCTTTTAAACATTGCCTGCTAAAACATTATCTCTAGGTAAATTATTGATGTATTCCTTTAATGAGAATATTACATGCAATTTAAACACGAACTATTTTAGCAGAAATTATTTTTTTAATTGGCTCAACTGCTGATTGTAATCAACAATTAATTTTTTCCTTTAAGAATCTGAAGTCTGATATCCCAGACACACATTAGGCAAAGTAGTACTTCAAAAAAAAAGACTATATGATGATTCTAAGACATGGGGCAGCAATAATACAAAACTATAAAAGGATGAACATTTAGATGGATTATAAATGCAACCATTTCATGAACACTTTAAAATATTATTGTAGAAAAGAAAAAATCAAAGCATTTATTTTCAAAATATTTTAATGACAAACAATATATTTCAGTGTAAAGGAAAATCTAGTTGTCTGTATCTGCCCTGCCATATGCATATAATAACCCTGGAAACCAGTGAGTGACAGCGACAAATGTTAATGACTCACAGGTCTATTCATTTTTGGCTGCTTCTCTACTAAGCAATATGCTGTGATTTGCAGAGATGACCTCTGCTAGATTTAGCTGTGATTGGCCACAGACTAAGTGTTGGGATTAAGTCTCCTCATTCTAGGACACAACCTAAAGGAGCAGCTCTCCTCTGGGACGTGGGGTTTCAGGGAAGAGGAAGGATTCAGAGGAGTAAACAGAAACATCCAGTGCCTCTTCCTGTTTCTGCTCAGAACTAGCAGAAACCACCCCAGCTTGGGGAACTCCTGTGCCCTCATTCCAGGGCTCATTAGGAACAGTTCTACCCCAAAGTTATGTCAGGTGACAGTTTTACCAAATTTTGTTCACTATTTTACATGGGCTGAATATTTTGCATCTGCAATAACAGCCGAATGCCTGAACTATGAGTCTCTAATGCCAATGCCACGCTGTTGAGGTTTTGTCCTGGCAACGTTCTACATCTGGTGTCACTCTTGGCATCAGTCTGGTTTTGTCGTGATCATACACAACATTCAACTGGCAACTCTGATGTTCATAATGTCTTGCATTTAGGTCTTGCTTCAGCGTCTGAGAGTCTATAGTGACTCTTGAGTGCTCTACAGGGTTTATCGTTGCTGGACCTGGACGTAGGATGCAAGCTGGGTGAGACACTGCTCTGTGTGTTTCCTCGCTTTGGGATCCAGGATGAAGGGGCCTATCTTACATGGGATGTGTTCCCAGAGTGGTCAGTGCAAACACACAACATCTCTAAAAACCTCTGCTCGGTAATGGTAAATCTGTTCTATTTGTATTCCACTGGCAAAAAGAAGAAAGAAGAAAGAAAGAAAGAAAGAAAGAAAGAAAGAAAGAAAGAAAGAAAGAAAGAAAGAGAGAGAGAGAGAGAGAGAGAGAGGGAGGGAGGGAGGGAGGGAGGGAGGGAGGGAAGGAGGGAAGGAAGGAAGGAAGGAAGGAAGGAAGGAAGGAAGGAAAGAAAGAAAGAAAGAAAGAAAGAAAGAAAGAAAGAAAGAAAGAAAGAAAGAAAGAAAAAAAAATTACCTGGTCAAGGCAAAGGTCACTGGAAAAGTAGACTTTTTTTTTCCCTCCGTATTAAACCATGGCAAGAGTGAGGAAAAGAGAAGTATCATGAATAAATAATACAAAATAGATAAATACCCCTGCATTTTTTATGTGCTACTGTTAGATCTACTTTATTTCATAAATAAGTATTCTTGAAAAATTATTTCACGAAGCTAGATGACACCATCATCAAGCTGGCTCATTTTGCCTCTCTATGTTGTAAAATTAATGCTATAGTAGTGTATACAAATCATCAATTTTAAATCTATAGCTTTCAATCTCTACACAATAGAACAATACAAAGACTCATGTTTCTGAAATAAAAGGCTGAGACAATTATTAAATAATTATAATTATAGTGACAAGTATTCAAAGTGTGAATGTTTCTAGACATGTTGTGCATCTGGCTAATCAATGTCTCCACCTATATGTTAAGATGTGTTGGAAGAGGAAATTATTGATATTTTCTGCTCTCAAAGGCGCGGCAGTAGCAGAGGATTTGAAGATTATTTGTTTTTACGTGACTAACATATGCATACGGTCATCGAAAAAAGAAAAGGAGCTGTCCTTGCCTACGTGCACGGTGTCATGGATTTCATCACCAAGGAAGGATGTGTGCAGTGATGGCAATTGCTATTTTTCAGCTTTGACAAAAATCTAGCAATGTTATTAATCAGAACGATTCTGTAACGAGTTTGAAATGAATCTGTGCACAAGTAGTTAGACACGCCTACAGGAGACGTTTTGCCACTAAACTTCTTTGAATATGACAAGTCACTAATTGTTTTGCATTGATATTTTATTAAAACATGGCATAAACTAGATTTAATTTATACATTAGAAACTAAAATCCTTGTTCATTAAGACCGGTCGACACCATTTCTTAGGCACACACAATGGGAGTGAATATTACAGATATCGCCTTTTAAACTCAGACCAACCTCAAGAATCCTAAAATCACACAAAATGTTTTTATACCTGTAATGGGCATACCTATTACACCGAAAGCCTTGACTGTTTGCTTAGGGAATAGTGAGCGGCCCTCCAAAACCCATCTTTCCTTCCTTCTGGGAACATGGGAACAACGTATTTCTCTCTTCCCTCGCAGGGAGGAGCGTCCACCCAAGCAAATTACCAATGGAGTGTGAGCAGAAGTGATGTTTTCCACTCTCATGTTGAGTCCCCAGGATTGTGGCCGTATCCTCTCCACTGACAGAGCTGCTAGGGACCAAGCTGATTCAGCGTTGAGACAATGAAAATGCTGTACGGGATGTGGTTTCATGACGCTGGAGGTATCCAAGCTGCCAAATATCCACGTAGAACAGAATTGTTTTGTGAAGGCTGACGATTAATTTAGAACTATTACATAAAAGTGAAATAAATTTGCCTGTTTTTTTTTTTTTTCCAAACGCTGTGATTATGAGACTTATATAAACACCAAAGAACTCATTATGGTCATCTGATTTAGCAACAAGGTGGAGCAATTTTAATGCGACCTACTTACGTGGCACATACCCAGAGAGGTGCTGAGATACAACCTTCTCATCAACGAAAGAGTCTCTCTTCTTTTTCACTTTGTCTTCACATAGGTTAGCGAGTGGTATGTTTTTGGTAACGAAAAGGATGGATCCCATTTTATGTGATTTTGCTAAATCACACAAGATCAATATGCCAAACATCAAAAAGTACTATTGCTAAGTGATATAGCAATAAAAACATATCAGTTTTGAGGTTCCTCACCTAAAGGTAAAATTAGTTATCGCAAATTTCTTTTCAACTTTGTGTTTAAAGATCTTCTTTTCAAAAAGAGATGTTTCAAAGATGGAATGTACTTGAAAGATTCACTAGAAAACAAACAATCTTCAAGATGACATTTGGAAGGATTATACACAAAGCCTAAAGATTCTTACTGATAATATACACAAAAAAAAGTCACTCTTCTGTATTTTAACTGCTTCTCTTGAAATCTAGGGCACTTGGGTGGCTCAGTCTGTTGAACGTTTTCTGCTCGTGTCATAATCCCAGGGTCCTGAGATCGAGTTCCACGTCGGGCTCCGTGTTTCTCAGGGCACCAGCTTCTACTTCACCCCCGCCCCCCGCCTGTCCCCTGCTTGTGCTCATTCTATCAAATAAATGAATAAATTAAAAAAAAAGAAATGTAATTTTTGAAGTTCCAGGAAAAATAACTGTTAAACATGAAATAAGATTCTCTGTGCTTTATTTAAGATGAGTTCTTTTCTACAGTTTAAACCTAGAAACGTACCTAGGAGCGGCAGGGATGTAGGCACTGGCATAAAGCATAAGGATGAATACACCCTCCTGGACAAAACCTGCTTGAAACCTATTAGTACTTTGTAAGTATTGACTGAGTTGTTTGATGCATAATTTTAATGACTCTTGAATTAGTTGTTTTTTCCCTTGATCCAGACAAATAACAGAATAAAAAAGTTTAATCATTACCCACTTGCTCATTAATGACTTTTAAGTGTCCATAGTTTGGGTTCTCCACAGTGTAGTCCTGAGAAGCCCAGGCGGAGAGAGAGGAGAGTGGGACAGAGAAGAGCCCACAGTGAACATATTCATGAGGAAGTTGCTCCTAAGAGCGACGACGGCTCCATCCTGCCTGGGTGTAGGGCCCTCCGAGCATCACCGTGAAACTCACCCAGGACCCTCTTACCTACTGGAAGCAGGTTGACCCTCGCACTCTCCTGTTAACCCTCATCCTGCCCCAGGGGGAGCGTTGCTCACAAGGGTGATAAGCTGCAGAATTGCATCTGATGGTGGGGAGCAAGCTCCCTTAGTGGTGGAGAAGCTCTCAGGCAGAGAAGGGAGACGGACCAGGGCTTCTGGTTAAGAAATGCTGCAAACCGCCTCTAGCTGCCGGTGGCCTCAGATGGCCCAAGGCAGACGTGCTGGCTCATCGATAGCATCTGCCCTCTCGACTTTGTGACTATTATACTGTGTCTGTTTATTCATCCAATATTCATGGAGCATCTTTCATTGGGAAAGAGTTCTAACTGCTTAGGAAATAATGATCAACAAAACAAAATCCTCATTCTTGTGGACGGTATTTTAATAGGGGAAGAGGGACCATAAAAAAAATGCGTATATAATTGGGTGGTATAGATAGAATGGTTAAGATTTATTTTTTTTAATTTTTTAAAAATATTTTATTTATTTATTCATGAGAGACCCAGAGAGAGAGGCAGAGACACAGGCAGAGGGAGAAGCAGACCCCCTGTAGGGAACCTGATGTGGGACTCGATCCCGGGACTCCAGGATCACACCCTGGGCCAAAGGCAGGTGCAATCCCCGAGCCACCCAGGTGTCTCAAGAATTAAGATTTAGACAGTAAAACTGCCTATATCCTGCTTTCCCCCCTCCCACAAGCACCTGTGAGTGACAACCAGCAGTTTGGGGTTTATTTTAAGTAAATACTGTACTCTACAGGCACCTGAAAACAATGAAACAGGTTGTCTCTTGAATGAATTTTTATTGGTCAAGGACAATGTAGAACAATTAGTAGATTATATGAGGTGTTTGATTAAGTGATTACACTCCTTTCTGACTTTGAGAGAAATAATGAATTTTAAACTTTTTTGGATTCTTGACTTAACCTGCAAAAATTCTGACCATGTTTTAGAGTTAAAGAATAATATTTAAAATATTCATGTCACCAAAGAATATGCCTTGAGTCAAGCTGGATATGTCTTTTCTCACAGAAAATCTTCTTAACTGTGTTCAGAGCATATGCATTAATTATTAAATTTCCAGCCTGCAGCCTAGCACCTGACACGTAGTATGTGCTACATTATCTGTCCAAAGTATATACGCATGGACTTATTTTAAGAAATGATTTAAGTATCTTGAAATTATTATTGCATGAGCATTTTAATTTCCATATTTGTTATCAAGCCATCGTCGCATACATTTTTTTTCCACATCTATTTAAATTTTTAAAGTAAGTTGGCTACAGGGTTTAAAGAGGAAAAAAATTATCCTAAAATTTAATTGAGAATGTTCTACAATAGAAATTGTTTAAGTTTTCAATACAGTGATACTTATCTTCTACTGAAATGCATGTTAATTGTGGAAAGCATGCCCCAAACACACAGTTCCTAAAATTTCCTATATGAAGTGTTTTTGGTATACAAATACCAGAAAATGTAAAAGATTAACTTTATGGGATAATGTATACATAAGTTAAGTTGCTGACTTCTCTTGATTATTTTTCTCTGAACCAGAAAAAATATATTAAAAAATCATAAGCCTCTAAATAAATAGTGGAGATTCTTGCCTCTAGGAATAGTTTTAATAAAACAATAGTGCTATATAAACATCATCTCTGTTGTTTCTTCTTCTTTGAGAAATATGATGCAGATTCCTTTAAATAACCATATTTTGGGGGGAGAGAGAGAGCATGAGCGGGGTCGGGAGGGAAGTGAGAGGGAGAGAGAGAATCCTGAGCAGGCTCCATGCCCAGGATGGAGCCCCGATACAGGGTCGATCTCACGACCTTGAGATCATCACCTGAGTTGAAATCAAGAGTCAAACGCTTAACTGATGGAGCCACTCAGGCGCCCCTAAATAACCATTTTAAACAAGTGAGATGGGACACCTGGGTGGCTCGGTGGTTGAGCATCTGCCTTCAGCTCAGGGCATGACCCAGGGTGCTGGGATCAAGTCCCCCATCGGGCTCCCTGCAGGGAACCTGTTTCTCCCTCTGCCTGTGTCTCTGCCTCTTCCTGTGTGTCTCTCATGAATAAATAAATAAAATCTTAAAAAAAGAAATAAACAAGTGATAAGGCACATCATAGCTTAATGTGAATAAAGCTTCAGACATCCCAAGGAAATTACTATGTCTACTACACGTGTATACACACACACACACACACACACACACACACACACACGAAGCAGAGGCTTCAGTTAAATTCTATGGTAATTAATAAAGTTTGTATCAAAGCATTATAGTCTGATACTTCCAAATGAATTTTTAAAATAATTTACATACATATTTTGGTTGATTCCAGAAACTGACAAAATAATGACAAAATCATGGTCATGTGATAATTACTTTCCAGGGATCATTTCTATTAGGTATGTAGCTTAATAATAGTATTTGTTAAGCTACATGTTTTAGATTTCCATGAACTTTTGATATTTGTGTTCTAAAAATGTATCTACATATCTACATTACACCCTACATTATAAAAGAAAAATATAACGTTGGAGAAGATGTGTTTCTTAATCTATATTCACAAGGTATTCTTTGTGTTCAGTTGAGGATGACTTGAGATCTCCAATATAGATTTGTATAGATTTGTTTTTAATGACTTGAGATTCTGAGAACAGCCTTCCTTCCTCATGATGGCATTCTCAGTTCAGATTCCCAAAACACAGGCCTGGTAATAAGTCACGTTTCTGCTACACAAATAGGTAGTGTTATGCTATAGGGCAATGGTGGCCTGGTGTTGAATAAGCATAAGGACACTGTGCCTTAGGGGGGAAAAAACCCTAATTCTAAAATATAAGTGTCACGTTCATTGGATATATGTTAATCCTTACTTACTTGTCTCAGACATATCCTCAAACAAGTTTCCAATCATCTATAGGGAAAATGTAAAAGAAGTTCCTGGGTGGTTCAGTGGTTGAGCGTCTGCCTTCAGCTCAGGGTGTAACCCTGGGGTCCTGGGATCTAGTCCCATGTCAGGCTCCCTGCATGGAGCCTGCTTCTCCCTCTGCCTGTGTCTCTGTCTCTGTCTG
Source organism: Canis lupus baileyi (assembly GCF_048164855.1). Taxonomy (NCBI): domain Eukaryota; kingdom Metazoa; phylum Chordata; class Mammalia; order Carnivora; family Canidae; genus Canis; species Canis lupus. Next base: position 2,651,711 of record NC_132855.1, read on the forward strand.
TCTCTCATGAATAAATAGATAAAGTCTTAAAAAAAAAAAAAAAGATGTGGAAACGGACCTTATGGCCATTTCCAAATATCTAATTATTTCAATAATTTTGCTTTACTTAGATCATATCTACAAAGGTGATGTACATTGGTGCATTTAATGTAACAATAAAGCCGGTACATGTGATCCATTCATTATATCTCAATCTGGTTGCATGTTTAGATTCGGTCATATTTTCTTTCATGTGACCTGGTTTTATTATATACACAGTTCCTACCATATTGTGTCAGATACTGAAAAAGCCATGGAATAAGCAAACAAAAGAAACAATCCTTCCCTTCTAGTAGTCATAACAGCTTAAAACATTTTACTTAGGGATAGCCAGCACAGAAATAAAGCTTATTTTGTATTGAGGGATACTTGGTAGGACACAATTAATTTGGGTCTGAGTTGAAGAAATTAAGTAGGAGAGCCGTTTTTTTTCCTCCACCTTTTTTTCATCTTCTATATCTTTCATCTCCCCCACCCCAACCCTGCTTTCAGCTTTCCCCTTCTTGTCTCCTTCCTTGCCCACCTCCCTCCCTCCCTCGGTCTTTCTGTCGCATAATTGTATTCGATTATAGTCAGGAAAACAAATAAGAAAACCTGAATTCTTGTCTGCCCAGTGCTGAATTGAGCCGAATGCACAGATGGAAGTGAAGTGAAGGACATGAAATATTCCATATGTTGGTATTAAGCACCGAATACGTATCACGTCCTGAGGTGTATAAAAGAATGCCACACATTCTTTAATTTTCTTTTTCAGGGAAAGTTGGAGTCTATTCTTATTTCCTTTGAATCTGGGCTGGCTCAAAACTGCTTTGATCAATAGAGGTCTGTGCTCACACTCTAAAACATGTAGCAACTTCCATCTTAGCCTCTTGGAGCCTGAGTTACCATAAAAGATGTCCAAATGTCCAACTACTTAGGTGGGAAGACCATCTGGGGAGGCCCTAAAATTATATGGAAGAGGGGTTCTGAGCTCAGCCTTCAGTCTTTCCTCCCCCACGTGCCAGACAGAGGAGTGAAGCCATCCTGAACCATCCAGATCCATCTAACCGCCAGCCAGATACTACCACTGGGGCATTGCTAGGGCATGAAACAGGAAAGCCACCCAGGAGCTGTGCCCATATTCATACCTTACAAAACAGTGAGGCATATTCAGGTGGTTGTTGTCTAAAGCATTCAGTAATCTGTTGCTTATGAATAGATAAAGATCATGCCCTGCAAACATGAGAGAACTCTACTGAGTGTGCTGTTCATATGATTACGGCATATTTTTTCACATTATCAATGACATTTCACATCTAAATATTGTGGTTGTGACTTGGACTGGGTCCGAGTTGAGGAAAGAGAAGAGAATAGCACTGAATGGTTTCTTCCATCAAACACCTTGATATATTCTCTTTTCCCCTTCCTTTGTTTTATTATTCTAGAAAAAGGAACAGGGCCCTGACAGGAGTACAGATACACAAACAGGACAACCTTAGTGGAATGAGTCAAAAGCTAGCCAGCTTGTTGTCAACCCCCGTTAGCACTGATCGAAAGGAGAGACGCCTCCTCAACTGGGGTTGGAAGCTGTGATTCAGTGAGGGCATCGCTGCTTATAACTCTCCAAAGAAGTTACTGGAGAAGTCATGCTCTGTTCAGGCAACTTGCCGTAAGTCTGAAATCATTTTTTTGTGTGTGTGTTTCAGCAGCTCCCAGCTCTGTGACACAGTTTCAAGTTGTGCTTCAGTTTTCCTTTGAAGCTTTTTCTTTCCTTTTTTTTTGCCTACTCCACTGCTTATAAAGGCCCTCTTTCAGCTTTTAAAAAAGATAAAAGGGTTGCATGAAAGTCAATTATTTTCAGAAGAGTAAGATGGAAAAACAATAATAGGAATGGAGAAGTTGGGTGAGACACAATTTTGTGACCTACTTAAAACAGGTCAAAACATTTGAGATTTCTTGATGTCAACTGTTCAAACTGAGTTTAATAACATGTAGTCTTCCAGTCCACATACATAGAGAATTCTGTTCTGTGGTTGCATTGCCCTGGGGAAACGTCACCCAAATAAGACACAGGCGTGTGGGTAGTCACATCATTATCTGTCAGCTTATGCTGGTTTACTACTGACACAGAACTATAGAGAACTTCTCCCCTGAGAAGTGTGACTAAACAGTATTGGAGAAATATCTTCTCTGCTATGACCAAATAATTTGAAAAAATATGGAAAGCTGAGTTGGCTTATTTTGTGTTCATAAAAAATCCAAAGTAAAAGTCAGAATTTAAGAAGTCACCAGACATTTCGTTGCCCAATTTTCACAAAATATTTCAAGTATTTGAAAAAATATGGAACAGTACCCAAATTTCATCTTTACAAGGAAAAACCAACAATCTATTGCCAAAATCTTAGATGATTTTCTACTACCAGTTGCTTTAATGAAATATACAGCAAAAAATAAAGAAATTCTACAGTTTGAAATAATGACTTCCAACAAGGGCTGCTGAGTTCCTATTGAAATACTCATGAGAACACAGAAAAAAGATACAATGTTATAAAACTACTAAGAACTGGGGGTGCCTGGGTGGCTCAGTCCATTAAACATCAACTCTTGATTTCACTCAGGTCATGATCTCAGGGTGGTAGGATCTAGCTGTTTTGGTCTCCACATCGGCATGGAGCCTGCTTACGATTCTCTCCCTGCCCCTCTCCACTGCATGTGCGTACTCTCTCTCTCTCTCTCTCTCTCTCTCTCCTTCTTAAAAACAAAACAAACTACTAAAACCTGAACCTCTGGTCAAGAGTTTTCCAGGTCCCAAAGAAATCGTCACCAGCCATAGCAGAGATAGGACCTTAACACAAAAAAATGAAAGGTGTTGAGAAGATGATGGCAGGTTTCCATCCAATCCCAGAGAAAACAAGTCTTCCCAGACCAGAAAGGATAAATATATGTTCCATTTTCTTGCCAAAACTTACATCCATACACCTTACAGGAGTAGCCTCTGTTTTTTTTAAATTTTGTTTTGTTTTGTTTTTCCAAGAATGTGAACCACATTGGATGCTCTAGTTCTCATTCATTTCCATTTCAGGGCTGAGCTGGACATCCAATGGCCTGTCAGAGCTTAAGATGTGAAGTTCATCACAGGGAGGACAGAGATAGAAAAAGCTGGAGTGTTGGTGTGTAACAGGTTACAGGCACTCATGCTTCAAATATTCCAGTAATAAATTCCTGTCATTAAAAAAAAAGAAAGCCCTTTCATTCCTTTCCCCCCTTTTCATTTCAGTAGAATACTAGTTGGGGACACATTTTACAATTCAGATTCATTTCTGACTTGAAGAATTAGAAGAGCAGAAATAATTTACCTATTCTGTTTATGTCAAAACCTGAGCCAAGTCAGAGCTCTCCCCATTTAACGACTGGGAAACAAAGAACATCTGAATTCCTTAATAAAGCCAATGAGAAAAAGTCAACATAACAAGTAAAATAGCAGTGAAGATAAATATGAAAAAATATAATTGAGTTCTCCTAAAAATTCAAGAAAATATTGACCATATAAAATAGATAAGAGGTGAGATAGCAATTAATTCAAATGAAAAACGTAAGTGACTAACAAAGCATGGGGAGGTTGGTAGGAGGGGAGGGACACTCTCACTGGGATATGAAAATATTATAAGACATTTAAACATTTGTAAAACTTGATCTATTTTTTAATGAAAACAATATAAAATTTAATTAGTCATACCAATGAGAACTGTAGGAATGTACCTTATAATCCAAATAATAAAGACAAATATTTAAAATAGGAGAACATTAAATATAGGCTATTGATAATACAACAATAAATAACAGGTATAAAGGACAGGGAATGAAATGCAACTAAAGGGTAACATGTATCCTTGAAAATAAAAGAAAAACTGATCTAAATAATATAAACATGAATCTAAAAGTAAGAGAAATTGCAAAAATAATTCTTGAGAGAGCACATAGTAATAAGTGTTCAATTACAACAGTCTGGCTAGAAAAACTTTGATTTTTATCAATAGAATCAAACAGAAAGTAGAATCAGTTGTATACATGTTAAAGTATTTCTAATACAAATGGTGATTTAAATTTGAAAAAATGAGGAATGATAAATGAGTAAGGCTATCTGAGAACATATTTAAAAACTATATATGAAAACCCAATATGAGTATATTTTATACCAAGTTATTGATATGCATTCTAACAATATAGTACATAAGACATGATGTGCATGAATGAAATCATATATGGAGTAGTTTGATGAAAGTCAGAATTTATCACTTAATTCCTGCTAGGTACTATCCTAGTGTTTAACACAAGTGAACTTATTTAATATGCATGATAATTTTTTTTTCATGATAATTCTTTCACTTATGTGCTTGTGTCCATTGTCCATTGTTGCTGTGGAGAAGCAAGAATAGAACTGTCCCCTCAAAGGTTCTAGAATTGGATTAAGAATCCAATTGAAATGAGACAGATTAACAGGAGACAATTACATTTAATATTGACATGGAAATTCCAAAGACAGGCAAAGTGAGGGATATACATCACTCTGAATTAAGGAGAAGGGGTAGGGGTCTGGGACTTCAGAGGAAAGGAATGCATTTCACAGGGTGATACGAAGAACAGATGTTTGGTAATGAGATGTTTGCCCTATTATATAAATGGGTTTCTCATATAAAAATTATATCTGTTAACAGCTCTTATTTTGGGAAAGACCCTCAATTTAGATTCTTCTGTGTGGCTAAGGGAGGGACAAAACTTTCTCTTAAACCCAAAGGCTCTCAGGTACCTTCAGCTCAAAATAATCCACATGACAAAGAGGCACATTCTAGGGGGAGGTGGAGTGGGGTGTTTCCTGAACCCCTTCACTCCCATGACAAATCACTTCAAATTTAGGGCCTTAAAACAACAAACCTACTATTCATAGTTTCTGTAGGTTAGTTGTTCAATGAGATTTTTTGCCAGTCTAAAATCAAGGTGTCTCAGGGCTGTGTTCCTTAATGGCAGCTCCAGGGAAGAATCACCCTCTAAACTCACTTAGATGTTGGCTGAATTAACTTCCTGTGGTTGTAGGACTGAGGTCCCCCATTTCCCTGCTGGCTCTCTGCCAAGTACCATTTTCAGCTTTTAGCGGCTGCACACATTCCTTGACATGTGTTCAGAGCCAGCAACTGTGAGATAAGTCCTTCTCACACACGGAATCTCTCTCCTGCTTCTACTTTACGCAAGCATCTCTGGCTGCCTCCTTCCTTCTTTCTTCCTCTTCTGCATCTAAGGGCTCATGCAACTACTTTGAGCCCACCTGTGTAATTCAGGAAAACCTCTCTATTTTAATGTCAGCTGATAAGTAACCTTAATTCTATCTGCAAAGTCCCAAGACAGTGGTACCTAGGTTAGCATTTGATGGAATAACCAGAAGGTGAGACTCTTGGGGGGAACATCATCACAATTTTTCCTACCATAGCATTATTTTTATCTCAGCTTTACAGATGAGTAAACTAGGTGCTAAGAGGTTAAATATCCACTAAGGATATAGGGTCAAAGGCAAAGAAGCCGGATCTTGAACCTAATTACTCCATCTCCAGAGTCTATGGTAGCCATCATTATAGATAAAGAATTATGCCAAAGAACAAATCCTAGCATAACACTATGTTATTGGTGATTCTAATGCATCAGAAATGAGGACAATTACTAGAACCCTGTGACACAGAATTCACTAACATTAATTCCAAGGTACTAAATATTTAAATATAAAAGATAACATTTCAAAAGTACTAGAAAAAAAGTATCAGTGAATTTCTGTGTCAATCTGAGATGAAAAATGAATAACTAACTAAAAGAAAAAACACACAGAATGAAAACAACATTACCTTTGACTATATTTATAAATCGGTACTTTATTTCCAAATCTATAATAAAGGGGAAAAATTCCTTTATAAAATTCATTCCCTAGGTAAAAGTTCTTAAAAATCAATGTATAAAATTAATTGTATTCAGAAATACCTGCGTAAACAATTAGAAGACATTAGAGATGAAAAAGGATCTTCCTGTTGCCTCTAAATTTTGGCTAAGATGAGACAGAGGACAGCAATGTGCAAAGATGGCCTTCCCCTTCCCCTTGGCTCAACTAAACTTCAGACAGCCTCCCTCACTGGAGGCCCTGACCTTGCTTTCCTCAGAACATTCACTTTAGGAAAACACATATTTGTAAATTCTTTCTCTGTCCTGTTAACATGTAAATCTTTTTTAAAAGCCTCTTGCCAGCATCACAACCTAAAATGCCTGTCTGGAGGACTGAGAGCCATCCTTCGAAATGTGCTCCTCAAGGAAGACAGAGTACCTATCAGGAACCAAACTCTGGTGGGAGCCTTGCTCCACGTTGTAAAACTACTTCCTGCTGTGACGATAAGAAAAGGTTATTTTTTCCAGTGGGTAAAGCCAATTAACAAACACAGGTGGCCTAAGACTCCCCCCACTCCAGCTCTTAAAAACTCTCTGACCCTTTAGTTCAGCAGGACTGAGCTCAGACTGAGCGCTGGCCTCTCTGGCCTACTGCGAGACTGCAATAAGTCCTCCTTGCCTGTTCAGCTTTGTGCAGGGCAGTCTTTGCTTTGACAAAACACTTATATTGGACAAGGGAGGGGAACCCAGAAATTATAGAGAGGTTGGGAAACGAATGAGAAGAGACAGGGAAAGAATCTTCTCTGTCAGGTCTCCTAGGCCTAAGTCAGCCCTGAACTAGGGAGAAGGAAAATCTATGAACTTGAAGGGAGATTTAAATTTTAAATTGGATTCTACACTGGAGCCATTATTTTAATACCTCAAAGTGGGTTATAATTACTGAGATAAAATTTGTTTCTGTAACTCAAAGTGTTCTGAGAGCGATGGCTTCTATCTTAGCGGTCCTTCATGGCAGGGGAGGAAGATTAAACGATTTATTTAAAGGCACTTGTTAGATAAAAATATAGATATTTCTTGATGTGCCCTTCCAACTTCAGAACATTTAACCAGATATTTAAATTGCTTTTTAAAACGTATACCACTTATGGTGTTAGTACAGGAAACTATAACAACTCTTAACAAAATACATATAGGACTTTATTGGGGAAAAAAAACCAAAATAAATAAAAATATATACTAAAATTCATTATTAGAAGACAGTGTCTTAGTATGTTAATTATTCCCAAATACATCTGCTATTTCTATTTATTGATTTAAAGATTTATTTTAAAGAGGGGTGTGGTGGATAGGAGCTGAGGGAGAGGAAAAGAGAGAATCTCAAGCAGGACTCCGTGCTGAGCTTGGAGCCTGACATGGGGCTCAATCTCATGACCCTGAGATCATGACCTGAACTGAAATCAAGAATTGCACAGGTGCCCCAAATCTTTTATTTTTAAAATTCAAATTAGATTGCTAATGTTTTTCCTACTTTTTATAACTTTTACTCCACAATAATGCAATGCAATCCACATAGAGTAATGGATTACATATAAAAAGTAAAATCTATAGAATAAAATATAGGGACTTATTTTAATCACTTTGAGTAAGGGAAGACTTTCTTTCTTTTCTTATCTTTTTTTTCTATTTTTGTAAGTAAGCTCTATGCCCAAGGTGGGCCTTGAACCCACAACCCTGAGATCAATAGTCAAGAGTCACATGCTCTACCTACTAAGCCACCCAGGTACCTGAAGGGAAGACTTTTTAATGAAAGATATAAAAACTACAAAGCCTAGAGGGAAACACTGGTGAAACTGACTATATCAAAAACCAGAACATTTAATTAAGAAGAAATATGAATAAGGTAGAAACAAGGATCTGTTTTATATATCAGGAAAATGGCAGTAAACAAGACACATCTAATCTGTGCGTCATGGAATTCCAACTTGACAGACACTGGATTTAACTCCATTTTACTTAACTCCAAGCTCACACTTTTTTCACTATGCTAAAGTAAACATTTTTTGGTTAAATCTAATTTGTGCTTTATTATTTTTTTTCTTTATAGGTCTCTATTTGCCCTTTAATAAAGTAATTGATCAAAATCTCCTCCCCGCAAAAGAAACTCAAACTTCGTATACTTTGTAAAGAATTCAATTAAAATCTAAATTATCTGGATGAACTATTTCCCTTCTATACATCAGCTTGTGGATGGCCACCTGTTTATACTGTACTTAGAAAGCTGCCAAACAAATATATCCTTTCCAGTTGGTGATAGGAAACAATTTCCAGGCCATCACCTTCCACATTATGTTTCATCTTGGCATTAATTTTAATGAAATAATAATGTACTTGGCTCCAGAATATCATTTACCATCCAAGGATCTCCAAGTATGTAACAAACATTAATTAAGTAGCACAATAGCTCTGTAAGAGAAAACATCGTTATCACAATCCTGGAATTGAATAGATTGTCGAACAGGGAAAATAATGACGGGGAACCCATTTTGAACTAATCAGAAGGGGGCAGGTTGCCAACTTGAATCCTTTCAGTTCATTACCATACTCGAGGAAATAGAAAAAGGGTCTGGGATGAGTGGGGGCTGAGCTCAGAAGAGAAGGAACCCTAAACCCAACACTGGGGTAAAACATCTCAGTTCATCACTTAATTTAACGTATGAATTCCCTCTCATAATTCATTTAAAAAGATATTGGATTGACAGCATAAGAAACCTAAAAGCATTATGTGTAAGATCACCAAAAAGTCCCTAATTCAAACCTAGTCCTCAAAAGAAAGATGTTTGGAACTGAGGTAACTAGTTGAACACCAGGCACATAGAAATCTATTAGTAAAACACCACCACCACCACCACCATTGTGGCTGCTGAAAATGACTCAAAACTCCCATTCTGAAATTAATTATGAGATATTTGCTTATGAAATGTAACAACATATCTTTAAATCTAGTATAAAGAGCAAAGTTAACATTGTCATCAAGGGAAGTGACTTATCTGTAAATGAAGAACATGAAATGGAGGGGGGGTTCTTTTAATAATAAATTTTCCGTGTAACACGGAAAATAATAAACAATTTTCCGTGTAACACGAGGCTTTTAATTGCTGGGTCAGGAAGTCACTATGGCATTTTCCATCAGGTGTGGTCACATTTGATTCTTCCTTATCCCAAGGCCCAAGACAGTCGTTATCCCAAAAGAAAGAGTCAAATGAGAACTTCACTAATACGTTATCCGCACCCAACACATTTGTTTATAAGGAAGACGCCTCATTCTCTTTATCATGCAGCTTTGTATGGTTAACTTTATGTACTGTTAGTAATTGCTGGATTTGGGGCGCTTCCGCTCTAAAAAAAATTTCACACGTTTTGCTGATTCGTAATTGGCAGGGCCTCCCAAAGGTAGAGCTGTGAACATCCGTGTTAATGGGCTAATGTGTCACTTGGGTAACACACTACATTTGCATTCCCCGTAGCCCTTGTACAGGTGTTTCGTGTTTGTAGGAAAGATGGTCTTAGAGTTACTTCTGTCCTTTTATGCACAAGGAGTTGGAAAACGTTGAATGGAGATGAGATTGGTCATTAAGCTATGGAATATGCAGAGGACATTCTAATGCATTTCTGCATTTGGGTTGTGTCATCCAAAAAGAGCTCCTCAGTTATTCTGATGGCCTTTTCCAAAAAGACTTGACAGCTGCATGCTCTTCCGATATTAGGAGTTCTCGGGAACAGGCACGTTTGCTTAGTTATAATGTAGTAAAGTTAAGATCAAGCTAATAAATATACACTAATTAAGTAGTTTATTGGGCATTCTAAACTGCTTACTATGAGTTAATCTTCTGAAAAGAGAAATGTGAATGCTTTATGTATTGCACTTAAAAACAGAAAGGTAAATTGATTTTTGCTTAAACGTTAAATTACTTAAAACATATCACAACACTGCTTTTTTGACATCTTTTACCTGAAATGTTATCTTGGCTCCATTTATTCTTATTTCAAACTCTTTAATTTAGGTAAAACATTTCACAGATAGGCCTATTTCTTTAAGAGACTGTTACTTAGGAATCAGGAGTTTTGTGCAAAGAATACGACTAATAAAGAGGAACAAATATTTTCTGGTTCAAACATGTTAATCATAATACTTAATACCTATGGAACAAGCTTTTATGAGACATGTGGCCAATGCTTTTTAAGTATTTGCTCATTTAATCCATATAGAATCCTGTGAAACAGGCATTATACTAGAGTTAACATCATTGCATGTATGTATTCGAGGAATAGGCCCAAAGTAAAAACGTAATTTACCTGAAGTTACACCAGTGACAGACCTGTATTTTGAGCACAATACTGGACTGTGTCTAGCTAAGTGGGATCCATGAGGGATTCCAGTCACCTCTAGGATAGATGAGGGAACATAGGTAGTTCTCATTTTCTGAAAAACTTACAGATTCAAAGCCGGGAAATAGGACTTTGGTTTTCAATATTAGATACGAAAATCTCAGGTCTAGATTTTAAGATACAAGTGATAGTGTCTGTATCCGAAAAGGCCTGATAGATGTTGAAAAATATAGAAGTATAAAACGCTGATATTTTTTCTTGGTGATTATATTTTCCAAAGTTATTTATGAACCATCAAGCCAAGTATCTGTCTCTGTTCCTAGGTTCCAGGAAAGAACATTTTTCCAGATTGAGAGTATGAAATCTCTCCTGTCTCACAGATGATCACACAGTGCTTCCTTCGATAAGCAGACCTGAATGAATTGATCTCTGTGGGGGCTGTGCACTAGAGTCACTGGAACTGGTAATGTCGACTACAAATCGTAGTCAGAATGACATTCTGTACGCTGTGAATTGAAGAGTTCTAGGCTGTGATGCTAAGTTTAAAAGTCTATTGCAACTGACTTTCAGATTATAGTTATAATTCAATAGTCAAATTCCATGCAACACTTAACATATCTCACAGGAAGACACTAGAGCTTTTAAAACAGTATTAAATGCCCTCACGGTACCCTACAACATAAAACTGTAAACTAAGGCAATACTGTGGCAATCAGGGCCACTCATGCAACTGCCTGTGTGTCCACATATTGAACAGATCTACTCTGCAGGGACTGGCGCCCAAGGCTCATTCTGGCGGCAACAAAGCCTTTTGACAGCTGCACGTATCCTGTCACGCATACCATTTTCTGGTTAGCACCGAAGGTTGCTTTTTTTGTTTGCTGCCTAATTTTTTTCCCTTGTTTTTTCCCTGTCTTTCATTTGAAAGAAAAACAAAGTGTTTTGCAAATAGTAGTACAGGTTTTCCATTCAAGTAGAGCAGAACAGTATAGGAAAAAACTAAATCACACAAAGTGAAATGTTGCTTGGCCAGATACTTTTCTTAATGTAACTGACATACTATTATGAAATATCATTAGCATATTTCAACATTGCTCCATGTGAGAGTTAAGAACACAATTACGATCAAATATCTTGGTCCTAAATTTTATTTTATTTTATTTTTATTTATTTTATTTTATTTTTATTTATTTTATTTTATTTTATTTTATTTTATTTTATTATTTTATTTTGAGAGAGGGAGAGAGAGAAAGAGTGTGAGCAGGGGTGTGGAGCAGAGAGAGAATCTTAACCAGGCTCCACGCTCAGCATGGATGATAGGGCTCAATCCCATAACCCTGAGATCATGACCTGAGTCAGAATCAAGAGTTGGACGCTTAACTGACTGAGCCACTCAAGCGCCCCTCTTGCTCCTCAATTTTTCCACTGTTCATGTGTCCTGCTGGGGGTAGCTCTTTAAAGAAATACAATCATGATGTTTAAGCTTTGCCATGTACAACCACTATTCAAGAGTATAATCTAAGGAAATAATATTGGATCAACTAAAACATCGGTAAAGTTCTTATTTCTTTTGCTAGTTTATCTCAAAAATCATGTTCTGTTGGTGCTTCCCAAAATAAACTATGTATTTAAAGAATTTCCTAAAATTAAGAAGAAAATGAAAAAGAACAAAAGGGACGCCTGGGTTGCTCAGTGATTGAGCATATGCCTTTGGCTCAGGTCATGACCCCGGGGTCCAGGATTGAGTCCCTCATAGGGCTCCCCACCGGGAGCTTGCCTCTTCCTCTGCCTAGGTCTCTGCCTCTCTCTGTGGCTCTCATGAATAAATGAATAAATAATCTTTTAAAAAATGAAAAAAAAGGGGTGCCTAGGTGGCTCTGGCAGTGAAGCCTCTGCCTTCAGCTCAGGTCATGATCCCGGGGACCTGGGATAGAGCCCCACACTGGGATCCCTCTATCTGCTGCTCTCCCTGCTTGTGCGTTCATTCTCTATCAAATAAATAAATAAAATCTTAAAAAAATAAAAATATTAAAACTAAAAAGAGGAGGAGGATGTGAAGAGTAACATTACACAATGTATATCCTATAGGAGGTATTACCTTCAACACACTTTATTACCAAGGTACAGAGAAGCTACATAACTCCCCCCAAATCACATGAGTAGTGGAACTAGGATCTGAATCCCCATGATCTGGCTCTGGAACCTATGTTCTTAACTTCTACGTTATACCACCCTTACTATAACTTTGGAAAATGCTGCTTTCCCAATCCTTCACCTCTGTAGGTCTGTGAACTGTTTTTGAACATGAGAACCTACTGATCCAGAAACAGAATATTTGTTTTAAATTATTTTTTTAAATTATAATTTAGATCATCTTTAATTGCATCGTCCATTCACATGCTTGTAATCTTTCACAATGGAAGCGTACACTAGTAAGGTAATCCCTGAGTATCGCACAGCCGAGACCGTGTATATATGAGTTACCTGTAAGTATATCAATACATGCACCTGTATTGTGCTCTGTCCCCAGAGCCCATTCCTTGTCCTCGGGGAATTTACAATCTACTGGGGGGAGTTGAGCACTTAGCAGCTCAATGTCAGCGCAGTATCTAAGAGGTCAAGTACAGGTTGCGGAGGGGGCAGTCTCTACTTGGGAGAGCTAATTCAGTCTAGGATGCTCAGGGAATCAAGAGCATTGAGACCTGAAGAGCACGATCATCAGCTGGAAAGGTGGGAGGGGGGGGTAGAGAAAGGAGGAGAATGCGACAAACCTGCGGTACCATACTCTACAGGATGGCAGAACAGAACAATGGGGAAGGAAGATTCTTCAAAGTGTCCTGGGATTCTCCAGCCCTGGAGAATGACGACCCTCTAGCCCCAGATGGTTAAGTCCTTGAGGGACTCTAATTGCTGCCAGAAATATCTGTGCTTCCTTTGCTCTCCCCGCCAGGGTGAGAACAGCTCTAGCCTGTGCAGCAGGCCCTGAAGGAGGCCCCGGCATAAGAGGACAGGATTCCTCTTGTCTGTCCATTGTGTGGTGGGCTCCCAGTTCCCCAGGAGGATTCCGTTGTCCCTGCTACTTGGCCTCAGAGAGCAGCACCCTCTTTCCTAAGAGGAGAAAGCCGTGGGAGCTGTGCCCACCCCTACAGCACCAGTCACTGAGAAGTGTGCTCCTCCTCCAGCTGCCACAGCTCCCACTCCCTGGCGCCTTCTGCCCCGTGTCTTCCCCTGGAGGATGGAGCACAGCTGACTCTTCAAGAGAAAATCAAACCAGTCGCCTGGGGTCAGAACGATGAGCTGTCAATATCTTCTTTTTCTTCCAGTGCAGACCCCTTTTCTCTGTGTCTGTGACTTCGTGTGTGAGAGACCTAAAAGGCTGCCTCTGCTTAAGTCACATTGGTAGAGGGTTGTAAAAAGAAGGAACCCATCATGTTTACGAGGAAACCCACCTCTTAAAATATTTAGGGCCCTTGAACATACAGGAAACAAACCTGATTTCAGAAATTAGTAACGCACATTGGCTTGCGTGGTAAAAGCGACAAGCGATCTATCAAAATCTTGCTTCTTGTTTTTCACCAGGGCACACAGCACAAGCCACCATCCCAACCTTTATTGCACTTGGACATGGCTATAAACTCGGTTGTAATTAAAGTAATGTGAAGGGAGTGATATGTGCTCCCTCAAGGACAGACCCTGAAATTTTTGTATGTGCATTTCTCCACGCTCCTTCCCCTCTTGTTGTCTACAATTAGAGAAGCCACATATTGAAGATGGAAGGGTTCTTATTGCTCTGGGATTCCAAATGAACCCTTGGAGCAAGACTTCCCCACTCCCTCCCTCCCTCCCTCCCCGCTACCCCAGCCCAACTGCCACACACATACGCACAAGCTTTTTTTTTTTTTTTTTTTTTACTGTCCTGGAATCCCAGCCCTAGACTATTAGATAAGACAGAAATATGTAGGGGCGCCTGGGTGGCTCAGTAGTTGAGCATCTGTCATCAGCTCAGGGTGTGACCACAGGGTCCTGGGATCAAGTCCCACATGAGGTTCCCTGCAGGGAGCCTGGTTCTTCCTCAGCCTGTGTCTCTGCCTCTCTCTGTGTGTCTCTCATGAATAAATAAATAATATCTTTTAAAAAGAGAGAGAAATATATTGTTCTTCCCTTGAGTCTTTAACATTTTGTACGTTAGCTTCTGTAGCTCAGCCTACCCTAACTGACACAGAATCTCTAAGTTCTCATTCTACATTTGTGAAACATTTTATACTACAGATAAATAAAACTTTCTGGCCTAGTGATATGATTCACTTACCTCTTGATCAATTAAATTCCTTTGATGAGGTAAAAAAAAAATCATTGTATATTTACTTTTCTTTTATGGCTAATATGTTAAACTCATACAAGCCAAACTGAGAAAATAACATTTTTCATCCAAGAAAAAATGTTTCGCTTTAATGGAGAGTTCTTTTCTAGGACCACAATTTGGCTGAAGTGCCCTACGATGCTTAATCATGTATTTCAAATATACGAAATCAAGTTCTTGTAATATTTCTCTATGACTCTTAGGATAAGGATTCAAAATGATAAAACCTTAATTTGGACCTCAAATTTTCTCTATTTCAGCACATATTGTATAAATATGCTGGACTTTAGTGTGTTCTTCTGAAGCACAGCTATCAAAGTTTTCTTTATATAAAATTTTAAACATTTTAAAAATGTAAAACCTATTAATAAGCCATAGTGCTGGATATTATTAAAATATCTTTGCACCTAATTGGAAAATTATTAATACTGGTCATGATTCTAAAGTTACTAAAATTTTGCAAGAAGCCCTGATTTATCAGGCTGTATATATTATGTCATGAACATTCAAGGTCAAGGTCCCTGGCAGCTGTTGGTCTAGACCTATGCCTATGAAGGAGTCCTATGAACTTCCACTATATATGCCAAGGCAAATTTCTTCCCACCGCATTATCTTACTTTTTGTACAGATAAGCAAAAACCAAAAACCAAAAAGCAAAAACACCACAAACTCACAAAAATTCTTTCTTTGGTTAGTCACGATCAAAATACTAAGATGCCTACAAGGATCTTTTAACAGAGAGGACTTTTATAACAGGCTCAGTTTCCTGCAAGAGGAGAATTGTGCATCATTTAGCTTGAAATAAAACTGGAAAATTGGAAATTGGCCTTCATAGGAAGTAAATTCCTTTTTTCTCCTCCTAAGTCAGGGGTTTCTTCTTTGTTTAGTGGAACTTGTTACAACTTAGTTAAGTCAATTTTAATGCCATCTAAACAAGCCACTGCTTTTTTCTTGTATCCTGAACGGAAATTAGAAGCAAAAGTATTTTGTTGCCTATACATTCTTTTTGAGAGACTGGAAATTACTTCTTTTTTTAAAATTTATTCAGAAAAGGTAGCCATAGGAATCTCAGAAAAGTAGAGAAGGCAGTAAGTACAGATTCTCATAATACGTTCACGAAGTCAAGCACTCATCATCAATTCTTTGGCAAGGACTATCTCGATTCGAAATTGCCCCCTTCCCTGAATTCCAATAATATATATCCATACAAACATTCATGTGTAAACACATATAAATAATCAAAAATGCTCAGATACCAAGGGTAAGCTGATATTAACAAATAGTTTAAATCAAATAATGGTGATTTCTAACATTTGCCTCTTTTTTGTGTTAAAGAAAAAGGATAAAGAAAAATATAGTATGCTGATTATTAACTTCAGGAAGAAAATACAATGTGAGGAGATACTACTATATACTATGGATTAACCACAGTCATTGAAAAACTCTATGAGTGACTTGTGATTCCAGGAAGCGGTATAGAGATTCCATTTACACCTGGCAGACTAGACACATGCATTTATCACTTATTTTCCACCAATTTTAAATTGAATTCCTTTGAATTAGCAGGAAAGACATTCTTTTTAAATATACAATGGCGACATAACAGGAAAGAGTAAGGGTAACAAAAACTAGAAAAAAGAAAAACAGATGAGATCATGTTTGGAAAAGAAAAAAAGAAAAACCTATCAGCCAGAACAGGTACAAAATGGGACAGTTGTGTAGGTAAGAAGAGGCTTTGCCATACAAGCTACTGGGAAACTGCGAGTTCAGTTTATATCAGCTGAAAGTGAGCTGTGACAAGATTTTATGAGTACCTAACTGAAGGACTACTTAAGAAATAGATCATTCACTCATTGCTATAGGAGCAACTGGATTGTCATGTTTACCTCCAGATAAACTCGTAAACTCAAAAAGGTGGGAACTTCTTTTATTGTTATTGGGGTCAGAGATAGAAACGGAGCAGCAAACCTCAATATAAATCTAGACTTTCACAATAAATATGGAGAGGTAATGGGTGAGGAGGAAAGTCAGCCCTGCTGCTCAAACACAAATAGCACACTCCAAGTACACCTGTTCCCAATTTAGTCATTATAGGCGTCTCCATCTGGCTCCCTATGTCGCAACATGAAGGAAAACTAGCCTGTAGGACAAGGTCATACATTTCAAGATAATTTGGCAGTATTATTAAAAGTAAATATGGGGGAACACCTGGGTGGCTCAGAGGTTGGGCGATTGCCTTTGGTTCAGGGCATGATCCTGAGATCCTAGGATTATATCCTGCATCAGACTTTCTATATGGTGCCTGCTTCTCCCTCTGCCTCTATCTCTGCCTCTCTCTCTCTCATGAATAAATAAAATCTTAGAAAAAAAAGTAAATATGGGGGTGCCTGGGTGGCATAGTCAGTGAAGCGCTCAACTCTTGGTTTCAATTCAAGTGTTGTTTTTTTGTCATGGGATGAAGCCCCTCTTGGGGCTCTGCATTCAGTGCAGGGTCTGCTTGGGACTCCCTCTCTCTTTAAAATAAATAAATAAACCTGTAAAAGTAAATATGTACAGGTGCCTTGAATAAACATTTGCACTTCTGGTGTCCACCCTAAAGAAATACTTGAAATACTTGTACATATGCTTATATATGTATATATATGCACATGAATATTAGTTTAGCATTTTTAAAAAGGAAGAAGCAGCACTAATGTTTATCATTAAGGCACCAATAAACAAAGTACAGTACATCCTTACAAACCAATACCATCCTGTCATTAAAAATTGTGGTGCATGGAGTTGAAAATAAGAACAATGGAAATATTACATATCTTGATTGGAGGGATAGTTACATGGGTATATACATTTGCCAAAAGTCCATCAAACTTATTTCTACATTTTACTGGGTATAATTACATACCTCAACACTTAAAACTAACAGAGAAGCCATCATAACTTTTGCTGTGATGTGTTAGTTCATAAAAACTGGAGATCTGAGGACAAAATATTTTGTAGATATTTATGCTTTAACAAAAAGGAAGGTGCTTATGATAGCAAAGAAGAATGAAGAGTAACAAAAACATTTAAAATATATAAATGTATGACAGAGAATATGAATTACAGACTTTTCCTACCCCAGTAAATCAAAGACTATTTTGATATAAGTACCTGAGAATGAGCAGTTAATGGCTGGTTCTTCAACTTGGCTGCTCATTAAAATCACTGGTAAGCTTTACAGGAACTACTGATGCCTGAGTCCCATTCCCAAAGGCTGTGATTCCATTGGACGAGGGGATCACATGGGCATCAGGAGTAGGAGTGGTGAATGCCTCCCAGGTGATACTACGATGCAGCAAGTCTTAGGGACCAACATTTAATGATTCTCAGGTTGAGCTGAAACCAGTGGAATGAAACCCAAAGGTAAAGATGGCTTTAGAAGCATTTGATGTATTTCAGGTTACTGAATAGATGCTGTTGACATAAGTAAATGATTTAATACACAAACCGTCAAAAGATGGGTATGGGGAGCCATCCTTTTATGCTGCTCAACTAAATGGTATGAGATTTGCTAAAGAAGCTGCATTTCTTAAGATGAATGAAGATCACTTCTCAATCAATAGATTTGTTCTCATTCTGTCTTAGCCTCTTTTGTATTATCTACTCTGGCACAAAGATACTTACAGGGACACTAATTGAAAGAGAGTATATAGGTTTTTAAACCCTTCTTCCAGATACACCCTTCTGAATCTCATATCATGACTGAAGTATGAAAATGGAACAGAAGAATACCTGCTGACCGTCTCTGAAACCTTCCTCTGGTAACCTCACAGTAACATCCAAATACGACCAAGTTCTGGCTGATGGTTGGACTTCCCCCTCAGAAACACTGTTAAGAAACAGTCCCCCATCTCTAGGGACCAGTTAACAATGAGGAGATATGCAGAAAAGCATGTTTGATGACCTACTCTTAATCTTTTCTCCAAAGGATGGGGGCTGATGCCAATTACTGAGCCAGAATGAGCTATTCTTGCTTGTTCTCTAGCCAACATCTCTGTGTGCCCAATCACAATGATTTATACCCATGATGGAAGGACTAAACTCACAGGGGTAAGATAATCTTATCATGTGAAAGCCAAATGCAGATAAGCTGATTATCATGGAGGGTTTGAAGCAAGAGAAACTGGATACAGAACTCTAAACATTTCTTATTATCAGCAAATGTGCACAGCAGCTGCTGGTAATCACCAATCACAACAAGCAGATAAACAGAAAAGGGGAAAATATTGTGGATGCACCCAAATTCCAAATCTTGGCACCTAACTGAATTTAGCACAGAGCATCAGCATGAATTCAAATATGTGTGAATCACAGTAATCATGTGAAGTGCTAAATCACACATTTCATGGTTTATTCAAGCTATCAAAAACACGGTATTCCGTGTACAACAAGTTCTACCAAGCTTTTAAGGGTCAAACTTCTGGAGTCACATCACACATACATCCACACCCCCTTTCCAACAACATGATTTGTTACAGTATTATACAGCAGTTATTCAACAGAAAGCAAACATTAGGATGTATAAATTAGGGATTCTGATGAGAACATTAATCAAAATTAACAAAATACCAATTCAAAGGACTATGTATGTACATGTATGTATACATACCTCTGTCTATCCATCTACCCAACCACACACATAGACACACATACACACAAAAACATATATATGTATATGATTGGAAAATTTACTACTCAATATTTATTAAACATATCAATAGGCCCAATAAACTCATTGAGTCTATTATATAGAGAAAGTTAAGCACAATAAAGGTCGAAGTGAGAAATCCTTGCAGTGATAGAATTGTTCCTTTTTTTTTTGTTTGTTTTTGGTGGTGGTGTTACACAAACCTACTTGTGTAAAACTGGATAAAACCAAATAATACATACACACACAAAAAATACACAAATGTCTGAGTAGAACCGAGTAAGATCACCAGATTATATCAATGCCAATTGATTGTGCTCAGTTACAACGTTGTGCTTTTGCAAGATATTTACCATACGGGGATACTGGATAAAGGGCATGCAGGGTCTCTGTTATCTCTTTTCACTGCGTGTGGATCCACAATGATATCAAACTAAAAGGTTTACATATAACTGAAATGCAAGGACAAGCGTGCAAAGATAAAGGGAAGCACGAGTTGTCATGGGGCACCCGGTAGGGGTGTAGGATCTACATTGGGAGGTGAAAGGGTTTGAGTAGAGAGAAATTAGCCAATTAGCAAGTAAAATTAAAGCCCTCCAGGCCTAAAGATAAGGTTATGTAAACAATATTGTTTCCGTCTAGAACACACTGTGTCTGAGTATTGTTAAGTAATTTTGAATGACCTCTAGGCAAGAAAGAAGAGATTCTGTTAGTAAAAGAGTGAAAGAGTTAGTGAAATGGCCAGTTATTTACAGAATATGATTACGTTGATGCTTATGGATCCAAACCATAAAAGGTATGTGAAGCCCTTTAAGACTTGTATCTAGAAACATTAAAATGACTTAACGGCCATATAATGAATATCACGGAGGGGCTAAGACAGAGGCATGAGGAACACAAATAGTTGCCAAAATCCAGGTGAAATTAAAAACAGAATGCCTATCACAAATTGGGAACTGGGCAAATATTTGCTGAATGAAAGGAGGCAGTGGCTGTAGAAGTGATGAGAAGGAGATGTATAGCCTTCCTTGAATATCCATCCATTGGATATCAATGGTGTGGTAGACAAAGTAATCAAATGACCCCTAGATTTCTCCTTGGGAAAATTCAGAAAGAAATGACTCCAGGGTTACAGATATGCATCCTAAGTATTTAATTATACCTTTAATCTCCATATAAACACAAGTGTTAGCTTGCAATTCCTTTTCTTCTTTCTTTCTCCTTTCTCTAATGAAATACTGTGACCACCTTGTACAGGAAAAATTGAGTGACATCAAAGATCAAGATAACAAGATAAGCAGTTTCAGCTTTTTGTTTAGAGTATCCCAAACCATGCTAAGTCCTCCAAAAATTATAATATTGCATTACATTTTTTATTTCACTTTGGAAAGAAGTGTACGCTACACTTTTTTGTTCCAAGTATTCAAATAATATGTTCCTCCTGGAAATCAAAAGTGTAGCAGTCACCTGGACTACATAAGCAATGACCCTCAATAATTTGCAATGCTTTGAAGACTGCCAAATAGGTGGCAAAAACACTAATTTTAACTTCAAGATAACATAGTGCATTTCTTTTATGATATCCCTGCAGTGGTGAAAATGGAAATTATTGACTCTGGGAACCAGGCCTACAGTGCTGTTAATCACTGTATTGCTATTAATTGATTTCTTTAGGAGTAAGCCAGACCCAGGATGCTACTTATTAGACCTCTTTCCCACTCATAATACAGTGATTTTGATATTCCTTACAGAGTTTTTAGAGGAAAATGTTTGGTTTTCAGAACAGAGATGCCTTTGTATGAAATAAATAAGAACCCAACTAAACTCTACAGTAATAGGTTGACTCTTCCAATGAGACTTGAACTGTTCTTTTCTCCTTCTCAGCATTCTTATAAGTAAACAATTTGAGACTATGCATTCAGTTCTGTTACCTTGCATATGTGCATACAGACCTCAATAACTTTTATTTTGTTTTTTTTTTAAATATTTTATTTATTTATTTATTATGATAGAGAGAGAGAGAGATTGAGAGAGAGGCAGAGACACAGGCAGAGGGAGAAGCAGGCTCCACGCTGGGAGCCTGATGCGGGACTTGATCCCGGGACTCCAGGACAGTGCCCTGGGCCAAAGGCAGGCGCTAAATAGCTAAGCCACCCAGGGTTCCCCAAGAACTTTTATGATTTTGAAATAACATTGAGGGACCTTGCTACTTTGTCCAACATACCTAGAGAAATCATTCCATTTTGTCAAACAAAGCACCCAAATTTCTAAAAGCTAGAAGCTAAAAGCCACTACTTTATTTCATTTTTCCCCATCCATAACTGGCAATGGAGAGCATGAGATTAGATATTAAATAAAACTATAACTCATAAGAAAAAAATATTTAATGGTATATTCAAAATAATAGAACACTAGGCTGACATGAATACATTTATGGACATATTTAAACAATGAACATATGTCTATCTTAACTAGGCAAAATCGGAGCACTATTATCCAACACATTAGTAAGTTTGATTGATTGATCATTTTGCCCTTTTTCTTAATAGACTATTACAGTAGTAGACAAAGGAAGAAATAAAGCGCCCAGCCAATCGATCTGTATCATATTGGAAAGGTCAAAATAGAATTGTACATTACTACTGTCAGAAATGTATAAAACATTAACATTTCCATACTATATTCTCATCACAGAAATTGTAATGGGTACTGAAGAAAACACAATATACCTCCATTCCTATGATCAGAGTAGCTATTAAGTTGGAAATGAAATGGCATAAATCTAATCACGGGAGAGGTGCTGATGGAAGAAAATACTACGGATTCATTCCTTTCTTTTGCAGAATCTTGAGGTCTGGCTCAAGCCATCTTACACGAACTTCGATACCTTTCTTACAAGAAACGCTAACATTGACATATGTGTACTCAAGACTTACAGAATAATATCTGCTAGAAATCGGCCAGGGCATAACAGTATACTAAATAATAGTAAATTTAATAAATATGAGAAAAATAAGCATAATAATTAGGAAATCAATTAAGAATTACATTTTGTGGGGCGCCTGGGTGGCTCAGTCAGTTAAATGTCTGCCTTCGGCTCAGGTCATGATTCCTACATCCTGGGATCGAGCTCCCTGCTCAGTGGGGAGCCTGCTCCTCCCTCTCCCTCTGCTCTCTCTCTCTCATGCTCTCTCTCAAATAAATAAATAAATAATTTTTTTTAAGTCCATAACAGTTAAAAAAAAAAAAAAAGGAAAAAGAGTCACATTTTGCATCTTGTTAAACTGAGGAAGTACAGAACCCTGTAAAAAACTACACATAAATGTAAATATTCTATGAATAGCTTCAAACATTACGATATTTTTAAACATTTCTTGTCACTATTAGCTCTGTCACTGTGTTATTTACAAAGGATTGTAAAAAATACAGTATTTCCAGAGGTGCCTGGGTGGCTTAGTCAGTTAAGTGTCTGACCTTTGATTTTTGGCTCAGGTCGTGAGATTTAGGGTGGTAGGATCTTGCCTCAAGTCAGACATGGCTGGGTGTGGAGCCTGCTTAAGATTCTGTGTCTTCCTCTGGTACTCCCCCCTCTCTAAAACTAAATAAACAAATTTTTAAAATACAATATTTCTTATGGAACTCTGTTAGTACAATACCAACTTTGTATTGTATTATGTGAGATTTAAAAAAAGTCATAGTGTGTGCATGAATTGTACACACATGCACACACACCAAACCATGCATTATGTTACTTAATTAACATGCCTAACAGGACGACACTAGAAGATTCACAGAGCAAATTTTTTTTAGAGATATGAATTCTAAGAAGCATTGAAAATTTGCAGTCCTTCTTAGGCTTGGAGATAATCGTATTCTTTTTCTTCCTCCTGGCAATTCAGTTTAGGTTGAAAATTATGTAGCAGACATCTTATCATAATTCCTACCTCTGGGGGCCCCTGGGTGGCTCAGTGGTTGAACATCTGCCTTCGGCTCAGGTCATGATCCCAGGGTCCTGGGATCGAGTCCCACATCGGGCTCCCTGTGGGGCTCCTGCGTCTCCCTCTGCCTACCTCTCTCTCATGAGTAAATAAATAAAATCTCTTAAAAAAATTCCTACCTTTGAAGAAACTCAGTAATGATATTTGCATGGGAGGCTGCATTGTTATTTTTAAATGCCCTTATTTTGGAAAAAAATAGGTATTAAACTCAGCATAATTGCTGAAGACACAATATTTATGAAAATGAAAACCTCGAGCAAAGTGTTGTCTTTGAAAAAATCAACTTAGCATTAAAATCAAATGTAAATCAATACATATTTGAATGCCTAGAAAGTATAACACTTATGTATTTATTATGAAATACACACATGATAAAAAAAAAGGGGAATGTTCCCAAGGAGTTTATAATCTAGTACAGATATAATAAAAGGGCTGAATACCAATAATACTACAAAAGACATTAAAATATACGGTAGGGAAAGTTAGAGGAAAAAGAGGTAATACGGGTGAAAATATCAGAAAAAGCTTCATGAAGGAAGTGAACAGAGCTTAACGAGCAGAAATGTCAGAGAGAAAGTTTGAGATGGTTATGCCAAATGAAGACATAAGAAAGTATGCAAAATAAATGGGGTTAGTGCATGAAGAAAATGAGCAATCCAGGTCCATCAGAAAATGCTTTAAACATATAAAAAGGTATTGGAATATGAAAGCTGAGAAGTATAGTTGGGTCATATCGCTGACTGTCCTGGATTTTACTTGATAGGGAATGGGGAAATTAAAACTTTTTGGATAAAGATATGAAGAAGAAAGTTAACACAATTAATTGTTGTTGAATTTTCTGAGCCATTTTTCTAATTCACTTATTTTTCAAAAGGTTTTATGCAGATTAAAGAATAATCTTCCCATGCAAGAAAATGGACTCTTAAATTTGAGTTTCTATACACAGGCTTTGGCACCTCAAATACACCTAGTTAAAGAGTTTGGTATAGCGTTTGACACCCAAAAGAGAGGCAAAAAATGTTTTCCAATGATTGAAAGAATAAATGGTATAGAGAAATGGTTAAGCTTGTTTGAAGACCACAGTAATTCTCTAAACAACTAGAAATTAAGGCGTGACGGAGAAAGGAGAACCCTCTTACATTGTTGGTGGGAATGCAAACCGGTGCAGCCATCCTGTTAAAAAGTTAACAACAGAATTACCCTACCATCTAGCAATTACACGACTATTTACCCAAAGGATACAGAAATACTAATTCGAATGGATACATGAACTGCCATGTTTATAGCAGGATTATCAACAAGAGCCAAATTGTGAAAAGATGTCCATCAACCGATGAATGGATAAAGAAGATGTGGTACGTATATATATACATACACACAATGGTAGATAGATGATAGATGATAGATAGATAGATTGATTGATAGATAGATAGATAGATAGATAGATAGATAGATAGATAGATACAATGGAACACTACCCAGCCATCAGAAGGAATGGAATCCCCTATTTGCAACGATGTGGATGGAGCTAGAGGGTATCATGCTAAGGGAAGTACAGAAAGACAAATACCATATGATTTCAGTCATATGTGGAATTTAGGAAACAAAACAAATGAACCTGGGGAGGGGGCAAGGAAGAAAACCAAGAAACAGCTTCTTAACTATAGAGGACAAACAGATGGTTGCCAGAGGGGAGGCGGGTGGGGAGATGGGTTAAATGGGGGATGGCAATTAAGGAGGACGCTTGTGATGAGCACTGGGTGCTGTATGTAAGCGATGAGTCACTAAATTCTACACCTAAAACTAATATTTCGCTGTATGTTAACTACCTGGAATTTAAATAAACATTTGGGAGGAAAAAAGAAATTAAGGCACAAACTAGGACAGGGCAGTGGTAATAAATAGAAATACTGAAATTTAAGATAAAAAAGGGAAATCAGAGGTTTGATTTCAAGGTTTTGATCTAGAGGACTCAAAAGAATAGAAATCGACTCCTCAAAATACAAATGAAGAGAGAGCAGTTTAAGAGTAGTAGGATCATTCATCGGTGTTTGAGAACATGCTAGGGATGCCTGGGTGGCTCAGTGGTTAAGCATCTGCCTTCCGCTCAGGGCGTGACCCTGGGGTCCGGGATCCAGTCCCACATCGGGCTCCCTGCATGGAGCCTGCTTCTCCCTCTGCCTGTGTCTCTGCCTCTCTCTCTCTCCTTCTCTCTCTCTCTGTCTCTCATGAATAAATAAAATCTTAAAAAAGAGGCACAGAGAATACACTAAATTGCAACTATGCATGAAAGATAGGGTGCAGGTAGGAGGATAAAGTCACAATCATGGGACAGGATTTCTGGAAGGAGGTAATTTCTACATGTGAAGTTTTGTTGATAAACACACTATAGAAATGATTGAAACAATGGAATTAAATGCTACTAAAAAGATAGAAACTATGAAAAAGGAAATCAGGGTGCCCGGTGACTCAGTTGGTTAAATGCCTGACTCTTGATTTCGGCTCAGGTCATGAACTGATGGTCATGAGATGGAGCCTCACACACACACACACACACACACACACACACACACACAATCAAAGATGTTACCATTTAGAAAGCTTACGTATAAATGAAAGAGGGTGAGCCAAATAAAGAAGTCAGGCTGAAGGACAAAGATATTTGGACTGATGATGAGCATGATTCAGATGATATTGCTCATAACGAAGATGGAAATAACATTATATGCTAACCACCGTACCAGTTATTTTTAAAGCTTTTCAGATTTAACTTTCAGAACATATCTATGAGGTCTAGATTATTATTTTTCCTTTTTAGGTATTGAAGAAATGACATCTGGAGGGTTTAAAGGGAGACACAACCTCAGAATTAAAAAAAAAAAAAAGAGGGCGTTTTTGAACTTAAGGACCCTAGATCTTAACCTTAAAAATATTTCTTTTGATAGTAAGAAATGAAAGCAAACAAAGCAAAAAAACTCAATGCTGTGTGACCACAAAAATCCATCCTCCATGAAAGTAGGATAAATCTGCACACCTGGAAGCACAGTATGTAAATACATGAGACAGAAGAATACTATATAATAAATGACTTTTATTCATTTATTTATTGCTATTATTTAGCAAAGAGGAAGAGGTCATTCCTAATTGCTTTCAAGTTGAAGTGGGGGAGAAAAACTTAGCATAAGCTTTGGAAAGCTTCAGGAACTGCTGTATCAGGTGCTGTGAGAGCCTGGGCAGCAGTACAAAAAAAATGAGAGCTTGATGGGAAGTTGGTTAAAAAAAAAAAAAAAGCAGTCTATATTTGTCCCCCGTGTCCTATACCTGATATAGACACACAGTGTGGAAGTTTACTCTCTGCATTAGGTCTCTCACGAGCTACCCCTTTTTCCTAAGCAGATCCAGAAAAACAGCGGCCAGATTTATACCACGCAGGCGGGAGATCTGACTGCCTTACAGTAAATTCAATGCACACAGAGCTTCCAATCAATTTTTAGTGCCTCGTTTGTAAATATAAATGGGCTGCCAACATGTAAGGATGAATGATCTAGACAAAACAAGCAAATAGGAAAAGGGAAATGGTGACAATGATGGAAGGAGAAAATATATTAGTACTATCCTCAGAGATATCGGAGAAGATACAGCGGCTATTAAACGATACTTTATAATCATTCAGAGCAAAAGAAAAGAAACCTTGGAAATTTTAAATAGCTTTAAAGCAGTGAAATGATTGGAAGAAAAGTCAAATCATATCTCTCAGGGAAAAGAGAGGACGGTTTTCGGTAAGAGAAAATAGAAAAGAAAATTGGTAAAGAAACCAAAGTGGTCCAAGATCTGGCTACCAGATCTCCAACAAAAGGAGAAAAGTGAAACTAAAGGAAAGGGACTTTTGAAAGCGATCATTAAACCACACACACACACACACACACACACACACACACACACACACACACAAACTCAGAAATAGGAGCATGGATTTCCAGAGTGATAGGGTCCCCCAAACGCTCAGTGCAGAGAATGAAAAAGAGACCCTTATTTAAAGCGTAGTATCATGAATATGCAGGACACAGGCAGCAAGGGAAGGTGAGAAGGTGCCACCATGATGTTCGCGTCCTAAAATCAATATCGTTTGCTTCCCTGGCATTCGGTAGATGGGCATCGCTTCGAGTGGCCTACGGTGCAAGCCCCACCTCTCCTCCCTCGGCTGCTGCAGATGAGGTTCTCAACCCAAACAGTCTTCTTAGCAAAGGGATTGGGCACCCTTGCTGCTCATTCTTGAGTAGTGGGTCTCAGCTATGGGCTATTTCAGCCTGTAGTATTATTGAAACACGGCAATGATATCCTTCCAGGGGAGTGAAGGGCACCCTAACCTCTTGGAACTAAAAACACCCGCTTCCTGTGGTTTCTTGTCCTTCATTCTGTTCCTGAATGCGTCCTCCTGTAGCCCTGCAGTATGTCCTCCTCCCCTGGCCTGTAGGTACATGTGCCTAATAAATCGCCTGTTAATCTTCTCTGCTCACTGTCAGGGGTCACATGTTGGGACATCCCTGTAACCACAGAATGTGAGTCCCTCCCTCACTAATGGGGTGAATAAGGGGCAAATGAAACACTCAAACGTTTCAAAGAACAGAAGAGGCAAATGCAAGTGATGACACATCGGAAGTCAGATTTTTCAAATGTAGCAGTAGAAACAGGAAGACATCTGAGCCATGTTTTCCAAATTGTGAGGAAAACCATATTTACAATCCCAAATTCTCTAACCGTTGGATTATCTGACACATATCAGAGAATAGAAGTACTTTAGATTTTCCAACGATAGAACATTTGAGTCTCCTGTACCTTTTTAAAGGAAGCTGTATCTGAGGATGATTCTTGTCAAAGCAAGAAAATAAACCAACATAGAAGAACTGCGATCCAGGGAACAGGAGCCTCAACACAGCAGAGGGACGAAAGAAGTCCCGAGATCATAGCTAAGAGGAAGCCTCCATGTGATGGTTGTACGGTAGGCCTGGGGTGCACAAGGTCGTATTTTATTTAGTTGGAAGTCGGAGGTCTCCATTAGACATGTGTTCAGCAAAATAAAATATGCTTGAAAATGACTTGAAAGCTGGGACCATATGGAAAATTTCATAATGAGGCATTTTACAGAGCTTTTGGAGTGTGTGGGGTGACTTACTCATGACTTCAAAGAAAATCAAATCAAAGCAGCGTGGAACCCCCACTGTCGTTGACTTTTAACTACATAGAGGGGGTGCCTGGGTGGCTCAGTCCGGCCAGTGTCTGCCTTCTGCTCAGGTCATGATCTCCGGGGCCTGGGATCGAGTCCTGCGTAGGGCTCCCTGCTCAGCCGGGAGTCTGCTTCTCCCTCTGCCTCTCCCCACTGCCCGTGCTCTTTCTCTTCCTCAAATGAATAAATAACATCTTCAGGAAAAAAAAAAATCAGTGTAGAGAAAGGAAATGTAATCAGAATACATTTCTTGGTTCAGAGTGAACAATATCTGAAAAGTCATTGTGGAAATACAATGTTTTTAAGGAAAATTAAGGTATGCTTTTATTGAGAGGAAAACAGAAGGTTTAAGTCAGTCAGAAAGAACTAATAAAATCTTACAATAAGAAGCTATTAGATAACCTATAAATTGATTAAACAAGATATAGCAGTCTATTCACATTCTTTAGACTTATGGAGCTATTACCACTCTCCCTGATAAATAAAATCTTAAAAAAATAATTTCAGGGATACTTTTCTTTTAAGCCAGTTTTATCTCATGCATTTGTTGAAAATAAATATTATTTTTAAAAACCAACCTGGCCTAGACTTCTGATAATTGAAAATATGTCCCATAGTCATATCCACTGACAGATCACGTGGTGTTTTCCACTATTTTTTTCTGGTGAAAATGTGAGTGTAATTGCTTTCACTATGACAATTTTTGATATATTAATTCCATTTTTTTAAACTCAATTCATTCCCCTCCAGCTCACATGGTAAATTAATTGGAATCTTCTTAGGAGCCATTATGATGCTCTCATTAAGATCAGCCTTTTGGGATCAAATTATGTTAAAAATAAAATGATTTCTGGAGTTCTAAGTTATCTCTAGTTTATGGCAATTGGGGACCTCATTTATCTAATGATGTTCACCCTAAATCATTGGGTCATGGGTGGTGATGGGTGCCTCATCATTTTTTAGGATTTTCTATCTCTGAAGATTCTAGTTGTAACTTGAGATATAAAAAAAAAAGTTGGTGATTCATTAAAAAAAATATAGCAAAGTTACATTTAAAATCTACCCTTACAAACAAATGAAATCTACTCTAATAGAAAGACATGTAATTTTTTATTAAGGTATAACTGACATACAATATTATACTATTTCAGGTATAAAACAATGATTCCATATTGTATATATTGCAAAACGATCACCACAATAAGTCTAGGTAACATTCTTTACCATACAATGACTGTTGTTTTTCTTTTAATAAGAAATTGTAAGATTTACTTTCTTAGGACCTTACAAATATGCACTGCCATATTATTAACGAGAGTTGCCCTGCTGTAATCACATACCCATGACTTACTTTATAGCTGGAAGTTTTGTTCCTGTTTTTTCTTTTTTTGCCTAAGTGGGCTCCACTCCCAGCATGGAGCCCAACGTGGGGCCTGAACTCATGGCCCTGAGATCAAGATCTGAGCTAAGACCAAGAGTCAGATGCTTAACCAATGGAGCCACCCAGGTGCCCCTGGAAGTTTGTACTTTTGACTGCCCTCATTTATTTTGCCCACCCTCTACCCTGTGCCTTTGGCAGCCACCAATATACTCTCTGTATCGACAAGTTTGTGTTTTTGTTTGTTTAAATTCCTCATATAAGTGAGATCACATGGTGCTTGTCCTTCTCTGACTTATTTCACTTAGCATAATAACCTCAAGTTCCACTGTAGAAAAGCTTTTTCATTGTCTGATAATTCCCTTCAGGCCTATGTGATAAAGTGATAGATGATAATAAAAGGCCATTATTAGAACTGAGTTTGTAAGTCTACATTTGGAAACTAAGCATTACAGAGGTAATACCCTGGATCCTAATGTGCTTCCAAAATGATATTAAAATCTTTTCTTTTCTTTTTTTGGCTCTTCAAAAGTAATCCTAATATTAAACATGCTTTTACTTGTCAGAAAACCCGACACCCTTATATATGTAAGAACATGTACATTGCATTTGGTTCTAAAGCGATGGTGACGTGGAGATCTACCTACAAGTGAGTTTAGTGCTGTGGTTACATTTAATAGAAATCTGCACTGTGGCTCTGGGGTTAAGGAATAAGGGGTCTGTATCTAGCAGCACCTGTCGGGGGAACTGTCGGGGGAAATATAAACCATGGAGAAATCCAGAGAGTTGTGCCCCACTTAAGAGCATAACAGAAAGAGGATGAAGGGGGCAGGTGAAGGGGTGTGCCAAGGGGTATAAAATAGGAGCGCATGCTTGAAGCCACTCTAGGGCAATGGACATGTCGAAAATGGATCCTTAAATGAATGTCTCATTTTATGCAGAATTGTTTATTCTGACTTTTAAAAATTATCCTTGAAATTTAGATAAATCTAAAACAATTTATAAATTAAGATAACAAACAATAGTGAACACTTTTCGATTTAAACAATGGGACAATTCTCTTTGATCATTTGCTAAGCTAAATAGATTGAGTTCTTCTCTTACGTTGATGGAATAGGCTACAGACACAATCATCAGATCCAAGAGGAACCTCCGGTGAGGTGATTGGATGAAGAAAATAAATACCTTAATCAACATTTAAGGTATTTGTTTCAGGCTCATTTTACCCTTGAAACAAGACAAACATCTTAAAAAACAATTCTAGGGGTGCCCAGCTGGCTCAGTCAGTAGAGCATGAGACTCTTGGTCTCAGTGTTGTGAGTTCAAGTCCCACACGGGGCCTGGAGCTTATGTAAATAAAAATAAAGTAAAACAAAACAAAATAAAATAAAAACAATTCCAGTAGGAGGTGGCAGCCCAAACCAACTTACAGAAAAAAAAAAAAAAGGAAAAAAAAAAGACATACAGATGCATCAATGACATACATACAAATTAAGAATTAAAAATATTTATCTGGTATAACTGGATTATGATTCTAATTAAATATTATCAAAAAATACCACAATCTCATATGAAGTACCAACAGAATATGAATACCCATCAATCAATTCCAAATCCAAAATAACCAATTAAACCCAAGAAAGTTTGGAAAACCTATGGATTGTATAGCTATTTTAAATTATTCCAAGATTCTTAGGACTTAATTTATCTAGTTTCAGGGGCTTCTGAAATCTAAAAGGCAATTCTCATCATTTCAAATAAGATATCTAGGCACACAGGTTTGGTTTTACCCATGTCTAGGAATGTTTTTCCTTAAAACCTCATCTTAATTATACAAATAATTCCTTCCCGATCTCTCCTTGTTTCATCTATCCAGAAAGTTTACTAAATTTTTACAAGCTATGACACAAAATAATTGGCACTCTGTCATAACAGGTAGAAAGAATATATACCAGGAAGACAGGTGACGTTAACACAGAAATCATCATAAAACCTCGTGACTCTAGGGGGACACCTGGGGGGCTCAATGTTTGAGCACCTGCCTTCAGCCCAGGGCGTGACCCTAGGGTCCCAGGATCGAGTCCCCCATCGGGCTCCCCGCAGGGAGCCTGCTTCTCCTTCTGCCTGTGTCTCTGCCTCTCTCTGTGTCTCTCATGAATAAATAAATAAATAATATCTTAAAAAAAAAAAAACACCCTAGTGCCTCTAAATCAAGAACACTGACAGGAGTGATACCTCCTTCATGTTGTTACACATACGCTTCTGCAATTTGTGAATTGCTCAAGGGCAATGTCTCAGGGCAGGGCAGTGTCCAAGTGTAATGAGAGTAAAGTCTTCCCAATTAAGAAAAAAGAAAAAAAAAATCTTTTTTTTTTTATTTTTTTTTTTATTTTTATAAAGTATACAATGCCATATGGAACCAGAAAAAAAAAAAGAGTGAAGAGTTGAGGTCACTAGCCAGATGACTTATTGATACTCATCACTGAAATTGATCAAAACACATGGAACATTTATGCTGCTTCCTGTGGTCCTGTGCTTTTTTTTTGGGGGGGGGGAAGTGGCGGGGGGAGAGGGGGCTACAGTGAGGCTTTAGAAAGTGAATATTTGTCCGCACATGTATATGACTATGACTAACAGATGATGGTGTGATGGTGTCCCTTCCTTGAAAAAACTGAGCTCATTCTTTATTTCTGAAATTATAGAACTCTGTTCCCTGCTAGGGCTCATGTCCACGCTGGCTGTCATCTCGCTGCAGGAAGGTGCCTGTTCAACCCCGCCTGAGGGGATGAATAGAGCACCTTGGTTTGTCCTTCTGATGCATCAGTCGCTGTCACTCAGAAAGTGAGATATGAAAATGACAGAAAACGCAAAAGCAA
Source organism: Canis lupus baileyi (assembly GCF_048164855.1). Classification (NCBI taxonomy): domain Eukaryota; kingdom Metazoa; phylum Chordata; class Mammalia; order Carnivora; family Canidae; genus Canis; species Canis lupus. Next base: position 2,684,557 of record NC_132855.1, read on the forward strand.
AATGACATCTACTGACATTGTTACGCTCTGCCTTACACTAAAGCTTGCCCTGTGAAATTAAATATTAATTTTTTTTGTAGATGGGACATTATCCAAAAATAACAATGTCTTGAATTATCATTCCACGAACAGAAATAGAGTTTATTCACAGTTTCAATTAATGTGGTCCGAGAGGTTCTGCGAAGTGAACAATAAAGGGCAAGGGGAGTAAGAGGGGAGAGAAGTGGATTTCTGAAGACAGAGATGGCCGAGCCTTTATGGAACACCCGACTGTCCCTAGACGGGCGAGATTCTGAGCCTGATGACGTCCTCATAAGCATGCGATTACTTTGTGTTAGAATCTACTACTACCAAACAAACGTGACACACTTCAGAAAACACTGAGAAGGTGCCGAGTGGAAGAGGAAGGGGAAAACTTACAAATTAATGGGAGTGGGAGGGGAAAAAAAACAACCTACATCCCAGACCTGACCATACCTACGTTCTTAAAATAGGTATAAACAATGATTTTTCTTCGAGTGCGAAATCCTACTGTGCAACTACTAAAAATTGCTATGAGCTAGATTACTCTGCATTGTGTGTTACGACTTTAATAAGCACCTCAAGAGTAAAAAAATCTATCTTGGTAATGAATTGTATTAAATTAGTAGAGCTAAAGATCTAATCTATCCTTTTCTTAGTGATTCATGCAATCATTTTCTTAGGAAACTAAACCTAGAAGATTTATCTTACTGCTCAAAAATGGGTAAATGTTCAGACCCCAAAGGGAATTTAAGCATATTTAATTGAAATTTCTAATTTCTCAAATGAGGTAATTATAGCCCATACAGATGATGCTCACGCTCAATGGCCCAGAACAAACCGTTAACACCGGGTCCTCCCACTCTTACCCGCCACCCTCTTCTGTTGTGCCACGTGCTGCTCATGCCCGTGCGAAGGGGAGGAAATGTCTAATATGGGTACATGTCTAATATGGTCTAATATGGGTAAATGTCTAATATCATGTGACCTGGTAATACTGGAAATGAGTATGATGAAAGGACCAGTCCCACATTCAATTGTATCTGAATATCCGATGCCAGATACCTTTAAGTTTTTTTCCAAAGCAGAAGAGGAGGGTTCTTTATCAAATAGGATATTCCTATCCTCATCCCAGTGATTCTGTTTATGTGAAATGTTTGGGTGAAGAAGATAAAAAGGCCACCATTTCAAGACAGTACAGTAGGGAATTGCGGTGATAAATAGCTTTTCAAAGACATGATGACAGATGCCATTAAAAGCCGCAAGCTGTTAAATCTGGAGGCTCGTGTATGCTTTGTTCTTGATTTCTAAATATATCCCAGGTTGTTTTCAGAACTTAAAACACAGTCATGGGAGGTTGGTGATTAGAGAAACTGTTTGAAGTTTCACAATCAGAACAGCTGGTCCAGAGATGTCAGAAGATGATGCGGAGCTTCACGAAGCAAATGCAAAATAGTGAGTGGAGGGTGTTCGACAAGTAGTGAGAGACCCCATCCGAGACCACTGCAGGTGTCAGGTCGCCTTTGGGTTACGCACGTTTTCCAGACCCACTGTCTCAACTGGCCTGCTTGCTTCTAAGGGGAAAAGCTGTATGATTACTTGAGAACTATAGAAAGGGACAGGGTTTTGATTTCAAAACAAGCATCACACCAATATATGGCATGGGTGTTAAGGGAGCAGGTCACATGCTCTGGGGGCATAAGAGTGTTCTCATCTCTCACCCCAACTCTCGCTGTAATCGCTCCCTCACAGGTGTCCCGGGATAAATCTTCCTCCCGCAGAGATTATTCTTCAGAGATGATACACAGTAGCCAATTTTTTATTCAAGCCACCTCATTATTCTACCCCAAATCTCCCAAGGCCTTTCATCACATTTAGAGTAAAATTCAAGCCCTTTCCCTTTTGCCTGACTAGGCCTATGGGATTTGGCTCCTAACCAGTCCCCCATCCGCCTGCTTCCATCCCATACTTAGAACACAGTGGGCTCCTGGCCGGCGTTGAACACGCCAATCACCAATCAATCTCTAGACCTTTGCTCTTGATGCTTCCTTCCTCTGGACCAGGCATCCCCCCCCACCCCCCAGATGTTTGCGTACTTGGCTTTCAAACTGCATTCAAGTTCGTGTTCCAATGTCATCCCCTCGCTCACCACTCTCTGAAACAATTTCCATCGGCTCTAGCTCCTTATCCTACTTTATTTTTCTTTATAGTATATAACGTCACTCGGGTTCTGTTATGCATCTGTTTTATTTACACACTTGTGAACTTGAATACAAACTCCAGTGAGTCAGATCCTTGTCTGTCATGTTTACCTACATCCTCAAGGCCCCAAACAGTGCCTTGCACATGACGGCATTCAATAAATGTCCCACGGAGTAAAGATGAATAAAGTTATTTTTATATTATATAATATTGCCAAAGGATTAATATAGTTTTAAGGTAATCAGAGTAATTAAAGCTTAGCTTATCCAAAAGTACAAGGGCCTTTAAGGGCTGGGGGATGGAGACGTGTCCAATTTTATCCTTCATAGTGTCATGATAGACTAAACTTATGGTCCAGGATCTATCTCTTGACTTGGATGTGGTTCTGATAAATTAATACTAATATCTGTTATTAATGTCATCTTTCGGACTATCACTTGATTTTCTTGGCATACCATTTTAAACTGTATTCATTTCCCATGGTTTACTGTGGAAAATGATAGATTTCCAGTTGGTTCTCAACATTATCTGATTCAACAAGCGAAATATACACACACCAGTCCTCCTGTTCCCCACAGCTTTCCCCTAATTTTTTGTCCAAAACACACACCACACCAGCCCTGTGCTCTGATATAGATGAAATCTTCAGCTCTGGCTGATAGAGTGAAACAACCCCCCAACCGGATCACATCTCTGATTAAAGCAAAATCAGGGCTAAACCCTTCTGAGATACACTCAAAAGGCAGGAAATCATATTATTGTCATAATGCTTAATTTATTTAAAGTGACAACATCTATTACTACTTGGCAGTTAAAACATTTCTACATTTCTTACTCTCTTAAGCCAATTTGTACGCTATCTCAAATTCATTGCGCTGTCTAAGCAACGTCATACTCAAACTGAAACTGATGAAGTCTACGTGACACTTCTTTAAAAAGGAAGGCCACCGCTCCCAGCTGACAGATACGGGCGGGTGGCACAGGGCAGCAGGAAGGTTGGCCTGAGGCATGTGAGACAGATGCTTGCGTGTCCCTAGCCTCTTATGGTCTAAGATCGGGTGCCTGGAGGTCACAGCTTGGTTTCCACGTTGTGTTTCTTGAAGGCAAGTAGGATGGGTGTGCTCAAACGGTCTAATCCGGCGTGATTTTATTTTATTAATAAGAGGCTAAGATACGTCTAAAGATTAGGCTTGCCAAAAGGGCTGAATACACCTGAAAACCTTGAAGTTTTACCTCTGGTTCAGTATCATCATGGTCCTCACTGCCTTGTCCTCCTGCTGAGGCCCCGAATGCTTCCTCAAAGACATAAAGCACGAGTTCTGAGGCTTAGTATTAATGCCAAATGCCATTTTCCAGGTTCGGATCTTTCTTCGTGGTTCAGGAGTGAGGTTTATTTTGACTGTCCTTCCAGATACACGCTCGCTCTTGTCCACCCCTGCTCTATGTCCTGGGCAGCTGACCTCTATGGATTTCAGTAACGGGGGGATCCTCTGTGCTACGGCTACGAGTAGAGCATAAAGAGCATTGGTAGAAGCACCAGAAGAGGTTAGGAGAGTAAAGTAAATCCTGGCTTTTGTCTGCGGTGTCCTCTTTGGCTGCCTGTGTCTCACCACCTCTCTCTTCCTCTCTCACTCTCCCTGGGTCCTTCTCTATAGATTCGTCTGCCTGCCCCTTGGGCTTCTGTATGTTACTGGTGGGCTACTGCTAGGACTAGAAGAGCCCATGACTATCTGCATTCTCCTTATTTGGCTTCCTGCCTACACCTTGGTAAAATAGTATATTTATTAAGCTCTCCTCCAATTACTCAATTTGAGGCTCATGTTAGAAATCTGACTGGTACCATTATCCAAGGTCAGCCAAGGGGAAAAGTAAAAGAAAAGTCCTCTACCGGCCCCGGAGCTTGAAAAAACCATTTCTGATCCTAACTTTCCCCTAGGAGTCCACACCTGACTCTGAGGCAGGAATGTCTTCACACGTGTGTAACAAATAAAAAGTAGGCTTAAGGGAGTACAGATGAGTAACAAAGAGATGAAAATACTATTTGGTCAGATAGGTACTTTGACAAATCCTAGCCAGTTTAATTTTTGATCATCTTTCGAGATACCATGGCCTTGCTAATTTCAAGCAAATCTGGGAACGTGATCTTAAAAGTAGTAACTTCAAGGTATGCCCTGCCTCTTCCCTCTCTTCTTTAGGATGACTTGTTATGTGAATTGTGTGATTTAAAAAAATCAGAATACTCACAATACATGGATTAGTCTGGAAATGACACCATTTGCTGTTTTAAAATATTCCTTGGGAATTTTATTTTTTAAGTAGTCTCTACACCCCATGTGGGGCTCGAACCCACAATCCTGAGACTGAGCCATGTGCTCCACCACTGAGCCAGCCAGTAGCCGCTAAAAATATTTGCATTCACCGATTCAAATAATCTATCTACACTCTGCTCAGCTATGACAAACTCATACATGTATTTTTCAAAAATACTTTTTTTATATTTAGGAAAATAATTTTGTTTTTATTTTTTCTTTGATTTGCAAACTTAATTTTTTTTTTTTTTTTTTTTTTTTAGAGGCAGGGAGCAGGAGAGTAGGTTCCACGTCCAACGTGGGGCTCCATCTCACAACCCTGAGATCATGGCCTGAGCCAAAATCAGGGGTCGGAGACTTAACCCACTGAGTCACCCAGGAGCCCAGGCAAATTTTGATTTTAAGCTTTTATCCTTAATTTCGAGATTTATTTCATTTTAGGCAGAGCATATGAATGGCTGATGTCTTATTTTTGGGAATTCTATGAAGTTACATTTGTTATTTAAAATAGGATCAAATGTGACTTATTTTCTGTGGTGGCAAAACATGCATGCTTACAGTTTATAAAATATGAAATATTTAAAAAGGGGACTTAGTAAGGAGCACGTCTCTTCCTGTCTGAGTTTTGAACTAATTGAGAACTAGAACTGGCAGTAGAAGGAGAAATAGTACTAACTTTATTAATAGTGGGGGCTAAGACTGGAAGACATAAGCTACTATAAACCCAATTATTTATGAACTAATTCTTGCCCTGTGATTTAGAGTACAGGACTCCAAGGGGAGTTTTAGTTTACTTGACAGATAAACTCATCTATGTCTCTATCTCTGATAAGCCTAAGTGAATATTGAAAGTCCTCAATTGGCTTTGGGAACAAAAACCTAACACGTTTGATTCAGCTTTTCAACCTGGTAAGAGCTCTTCAAAATCCAAATCTATATTTAAAAACTCAGATAAAATCTTAAATTTGGCAGATCATTCTTTTCTTTCCTGATGCGTATCTCTCTAGCTAGCTACCATCAACTTATTTATCTACCCTTTTTATTTACTTTTTAAAATAACATAAAACCATATAAAAACCTTAGCATAAAAACTAAAAAAAAAAACCCAAACAGATAAGTTAATATTTCTCCATACCAAATACACAAAGTCATTTTCCTAAGAGGTAACCATGATGTATTTAATATCTAAACTTCCAGACCTTTCTGTATGGATTCACGTATTCACATTTACATGCCTACAGAGAAATATAGAGTTTTGCTTTGTATTGGTGTCTTATAAAGGTTTTTGCAACCCTCTTCATAAACTTAATATTTTGAACGAGAGATTTCATGGTTTACTGGAGAGAAAAGGCAAGGTTTCTTTATAATGCTTTTCTACAACATAGGGCCCTTAGGCAGAGAAGGAATGATCTGAATGGATCTGGCAGTGACTTTTCTACCCTGTGCAAAACACAGTAGCTACGGAATAAATTATAGCAATGGGTTGCATTTCCTCCCAGAAACATGGACTTTCTGATCAACCTGATGAGATCAGCATTCATAGCCTTTACCACTGGTATTTGCTGTCCTCGGGCCTGCTGCTAACGGCCAAGATAGCCATTTTAATATAATTATTTCCTTTTTCTCTAAGTGTACTCTTCTTTTCACCCCTTTCTTTAATACTCAGCATAATTGCCCTCTTGTTCCAGTTACATCCTTATTTTTTCTTTAGAGTTACAGTCATCACTCTTTCCCGGCGTAGTCCTTTGAGATTTCAGCAAATAAAACCATAAACAGAGAATCAGAAAGTTTTAAATCCCAATTGCTTGCTTTTCCATTACGTATCATTTTCCATTTTGTTCAACTTTATTTGACCTACACGGAACAAGACAGAGGGGGAAATATCAGCCCTTCTTTTCAGCATCATAAATGAGAGCTGTGCTATTGCATGCGCGGGAGAGGAACAATATATATGGAGTTCTTGACACAAGGAAGTAAACAACAACGGCATTTTTCAATGATCTTACAATATTGAGAGAAAAAATATGTACACCTGACAAAAATTTTAAAAAGCTATTGGAGTGAGGGGGCACTTGATTGACTCAGTTGGTGGAGCATGTGACTCTTGGCTGGGGTTGTGGGTTCGAGCTCCACATTGGGCATAGAGATTATTTAAAAAAATAATATCTTAAAAAAAAAAAAAAAAGCCAGTGGTTTGAATGAGAAGATGACAGAACAGAACCGTAGCTGGGTACAGTCAAGTGGATACAGTCCCGCTGACAGTGGAAGATGGCAGTGAACACACACTCCATGTCAGTCGCCAGCGATAGCCTAAGTCCCTGGGACATGCTGCCTGGATCAATGAGTCTCTGTAACCGAATCTGACAAAGATGGAACAGTCGTGCCCAAGGACTGCCTGCTGTCTGTTTGTGGACATGTGCTTCCCTGAATCCACTACCTTGAAGGAAGTGAAATTCCAGGCTAAGCTAGAACATGAATACATCCAGAACCTCAAAATACTACAAGTGGGTTTCAAGTAGTTTTCTTTTATTTTTATTTTTATTTATTTATGATAGTCACAGAGAGAGAAAGAGAGAGAGGCAGAGACCCAGGCAGAGGGAGAAGCAGGCTCCATGCACCGGGAGCCCAATGTGGGATTCGATCCTGGGTCTCCAGGTTCGCGCCCTGGGCCAAAGGCAGGCGCCAAACCGCTGCGCCACCCAGGGATCCCTACAAGTGGGTTTCAAAAGAATGATGTTGACAAAATAACTTCTAAAAAGGAAAGTTTCAGGACAATTTTTAATTTGTTCAGTGGCCCAAGAAATTTTTTGATGCAAATTCTGATGGAAAAGACTCTATGATCCTGTAGCTGCCAGGCAAGTTCCAGAAACAGCAGCAGCTCCCCCTTCGTTGCTCCAGGTCTGAACAAACCAAAGAAACCTCCCAGCTCGAGGGGGGGCACTCCCCAGAGGCCCACCGTGGCACAGAGAACCAGGGCAACCCCAAGACAGGGCTTGGCGAGGTGTGGGCATCAGGGAAGATGAAGCAGCTGAATGGATGCTCCAGGTCAACGTATTAAAACTTCCCGTCCAAGATGTGGAGAAAGATTTCTACTCTGGAAAGCCAAGGACCACTGAATGCACTTGCTAAGAGAACAAGAGGGAAAACAACCCTGATTGCAGAGGTGCGTGGACGTTCTCTGGGCCACAGACCAAGGCTTTGTGATACCTGCTGAAGGGAGCCCACGGCAGGGGCAGGCGAGGATCAACAGCCTGGACCAGCAGAGCAACACCCGAATGCTTCACTTTAAATCATGCGCTTAACTGCAAAATACTCCCTTGTATTTTTTTGAAGATTTCATTGATTTATTCGTGAAAGCCACAGAGAGAGAGGCAGAGACACAGGCAGAAGGAGCTCGATGTGGGACTGGATCCTAGGACCCCGGGGTCACTCCCTGAGCCCAAGGCAGATGCTCAACCCCTGGGGTCCCCAGGTGCCCCTCCCTTGTCTTATCCTTAGAGGACTCCCAAGTTTCTTTTCATAAGCAAAAGGCACCTCTTCTTAAGTGCCCTTTAATAGAAGTTTTACTCCTCTTCCGATGAGTGGGAGCCGGGAGCTCCGTAGCAGAGCAGGATTAACACCCAGCTGGGCCAGCTCCGACCAGGGGACTGGTCATGGGCTCGCGGGTGGGTGCTGCAGCGCTCACAGCTGGGGGGGGGGCTCCCCATGTAACATGCTCAGGGGCAGGGTGGGGGCTCGACAGAGAAATGCAAAGACAGATTTGAATTCTTGGCCTGTGTAGAATCTTGGCAGAGAATGTTTTAATAAATAAATGCCTTAAGAGGGGTTAAAATATGCTTCCATATTTCAAAATATAAATCATACGGTGACAGGTGTCTGTACGTGATGGACATGGTGCCTGGGAAGGAAGGGCCAGGCCTCTGGGCCCTGGGACATGCTGTGCCCGGGTGATGTGGGCCTGCGGAATCTGCACCCTAGACTAAAGCCCTAGACTTCACCCCGCAGGGGAGTTTCAAAGGTTGTACTGTCACCCTATTCGGCTTTACAGCCAGCTGACACCCCTGCTCCGAGAAGCAAGAGTCCCTCTCGGATGGATGAGCACAGGGTGTGTCTCAGCCCTGAGATGTTTGAGTTGAAGAGCTTGAATTCCACTGAAGAGTCCTCTACCGATTTTCCCAATTATCCCTGAAATTTCTATGTATTAGGTTTGTTTTCTTGGGGGGGTGGAAGGTTTGTTTGGTAATGAGGTATGTCCGGGTTTTAAATCTAACAACTACTTTTGAGGGCTGGCCTCCCATCTCTGGGATTTGAGTGGGGCTTGCGTCCCAATTTACTGTCTTTTCAGTGTAGGTTGAGCATGTTTCTTGCTCCCCTTCCTGCTGAGGATCCCTCTCTGGCTCCTTGAAGTTTGCTGCTCACAGAGCGAGCCCAGCAGGTGGGTGGCCAAGGGAGGTGCTGCGGGGGCAGGGAGGTGACACAGGGAAGGCCGCAGGAGGTGTTGCGGGGGTGGGGTGGGGAAGGCCACGGGAGGTGCTGGGGGGAGGGAAGGCTGTGGAGGTCCTGGGGGGGAAGGCAGCGGGAGGTGCTTCAGGGCGGCAGGGCGGGGGAAGGCCGCGGGGAGGGACACGGAAGGTGCTGCGAGGTGTGGGGGGAGGGAGGCCGCGGGAGTTGCTGCAAGTGGGGGTGGGGTGGGGTGGGGTGGAAAGGCTGTGGGAGGTGCTGCGGGTGGGGGGGAAGTGCTGGGGGGGAAGGCCGCAGGGGGTGCTGCGGGTGGGGGGCGCAGGGAAGGCCGCGGGAGGTGCTGGGGGGTGCGGGGGGAAGGCCGGGGGGAAGGTCTTGGAGAAGGCTGCGGGAGGTGCTGGGGGGGAAGGCCGCAGGGGGTGCTGCGGGTCGGGGGGCGCGGGGAAGGCCGCGGGAGGTGCTGAGGGGCGCGGGGGCAGGGGAAGGCCGGGGAAGGCCGCAGGAGGTGGGGGGGAAGCCGCAGGGAAGGCAGTGGGAGGTGCTGGGGGGGAAGGCCACGGGAGGTGCTGGGGGCGTAGGGGGTGGAAGGCCGCAGGTGGTGCTGGGGGGGAGGCCGCAGGGAAGGCCGTGGGAGGTGCTAGGTGGGGAGGGCTGCAGGGAAGGCCGCGGGAGGTGCTGGGGCGCAGGGGTTGGAAGGCCGCAGGGAAGGCCGCAGGGGCTGCTGGTGGGGGAGGCCACGGGGAAGGCCGTGGGAGGTGCTGCAGGGCGCGGGGGCAGGGGAAGGCCGCGGGGAAGGCCGCAGGAGGTAGGGGGGGAGGCCGCAGCGAAGGCAGTGGGAGGTGCTGGGGGGGAAGGCCACGGGACGTGCTGGGGGCGCAGGGGGTGGAAGGCCGCAGGGAAGGACGCAGGAGGTGCTGGGGGGGAGGCCGCAGGGAAGGCCGGGGGAGGTGCTGGGGGGCGCGGGGGTGGGGAAGGCCGCAGGGAAGGCCGCGGGGAAGGCCGCAGGAGGTGCTGCGGGCCGTAGTGGGGGTGGAAAGCTGCGGGGAAGGCCGGGGAAGGCCAGGGCCACCAGCACCACGGATGCGCACAGCCCTCCAGGCCCTGGGATACTTTGCCAGCGCGCCCTTCTCTTCGGAGATAAAATTCGGGAGCGTGTTTGCTAAATGTCACTTCTCTTTTGCAGAAAATAAGGTACCGCATCCCAGTGAATTATTAACATTTCATATGTGTGAGTCCTTGCCTCTTCCTCGCTGGCTCTGCCTCTCACCTTTTTATTCAGTTCCTGCGCGTCACAGGATTCCACAAAACGTGTCTCCCGCTAGTGAGACTGTGCGGCCCGATGTTCTGATGTGTTTCCGGTGGCAGCTTGCCCTAAATGCGTGTGGAAAGCAGGTACTTTTTGATAAAATTGTTGCGTAGTGCATGCTCCGTGTGGACCGCAGAGGAAAAACCCACATTCAGTGATTAACGATGCAAAAACTGCAAGTCACTAGCCGTTGTTCAGTTAACAGTGGTGCTATCTCCCTTTTGTGGCCTTTTAGAATTTTGTTGCCCTAAAATCCCATTTTATTGGGAATCCATTTTCTACGTGGTCTTTCTTGACAGGGTTTTTTCCTACATTAAACAGTCTCTAAATAAAATTCTGTATTTCAAGAAAAAGAAGCTATGAAGCTAATGTATTTATGAGAAAATAAAAGTTTTCTGATCTGATCACTTTCATCTTCCAAGTTCCTGTTTGTTGCTACCTTTTACCTTTCCTCGTATATTTCCAGAAATTCATAATACTTATGAATACTTATGAATTATGTATATGTTTGTAATACATAAACAAGCACATATGATTAAGTATTTACATATGCACATTTTTTTTACAAATAGTTACACACACACGTGTGTAGTCCTAGACATATATAGGCATATAATATACTAATCGGTAATTTACTTTTTTCCTTATTTTATCCCACATTGGTTTTCTCCCCACATCTATACTCATAGATTTACCTTATTCTTCTTAATAGTAAATGATACTTTATTGCCCGACGATTATCATAATTAATTCAACAAGTCTTGAATTTACATCAATTCTAGTTTTGTTATTAAAAACAATGCAACAAGTATATATATATAAATATCCTTATGCCCTTGGGTCAGTAGAAACTTTGGGAGACTTAGTAATTCACTCTTCATAGGTCTTTAAGGACTTGTGCAAGTGTAATGTTTTGAATTCTTAGCTTTTTATAGATGGACAGAGAGAGAGATATGCCTATCTTTATACCTTCGGTATTTCTCATTGCCTTTTAGGAAGACTTTGCTTGACTACTTTCAATTTATGACAGAGAAGGCATTAAATTCCTCATTAATACTCACATTTACTCCTTTGTGTTCTATCTCTATTTATTGCACTGAAACAAGAGATTTCAGATAATACTGTGCCTCTATCATGGCTTTTTTTTTTTTTTTTTTTACATGTATAACAGAGTTCTTCATAAGAGCCCATAATGATCTGTTCATAATCATGAACTTTTTTCCCTGAAAATTCCCAGATTTCAATATAAAAATTCTTATATAAGAGGAGAATGAAAATAAATATTCTTGGGAATTTTTTTTTATAGTTTTAGAGAATTGTCTAATACCCCTGAGCCACACCAAAAAATGCTGAGTTTAAAAATGAAGGGAGTTCTTCAAATTTCAGCATCTGTCTCCATGTTATTGCTACTATAGGTACAGGATGAAAGGGATTCTTGGTTTCCCTTCGGTTCCTGGGCTCTTGTTTATTTAATTCTGCATTCTCCAGGGGCATGTTTCCTCAGGCTCACCCTCAGATTGTGTTCCAGTTCTGCCTCTAAACTACACTGTTTGCACTTACTTTCTCTTTCCTCCCAGAAAAGACCACTTTTTCTTTTTTCTGCTGGTGATCATGACAGTAGTTTTTATACTGTGGAAATCTCTATTTTTATTGGGGACTTAGAATGTACCAGAAGCTCATTACAGCAGTAGAGCATTTCGTTGCTATCCTTCATTTACACAAGGGGAAATCCAAGCTTAGGGAAGTTGAGTAACTTTGTCCAGTGTCCTTGTAGTCTCTCTTTTAACCACAGTTTCCAACCCACAAATAACCCATTGTTAGGTTTTAACAGTGGGTGATAAGACAGAGATGGCTAAGCTCAATCCTAGGTGTTCTTAGAGGCAAAACTCTCACTTGACTCCCTAGAAGTGGTGCATGGACAATCATGGTGCTGCATATTCTCTGTTTGTGTTTGGACAATAAAGAAACTCTTAGTTTTCAACCCCAGTGGCCATAGTAAATTGTCTGTGGCCTGCAGGAAAGGAATTAATCCCATATGTATACCTGTGTTGGGAACAAAGTGTGCTCATCTCCATTTGGCTAGATGAGCTATTTGTGAGGAAAATATAATTCATGAAGGATATATTTTTCCTGAAATATAATAGTTGTGTGTTTATGCATGCCATGCAAATTAAGCATATATATTTGTGTGTATCCATATATATGCTTTGTAAATATAAATACATCCACAGGGAGACAAAAGCATAGATATAGAATGGATCTGGACATTACAGAACAGTGGTTCAGGGCATGGCTCTGGGTCAGACTGCTTGGTTTTGAATCTCAACCGTCTCACAGTTTCTTTATCTTTAAATGGCCTTGATAACCCATCTGAGGTCCAGTGGTAAGGCCGAAATGAACACTACAATGCAACATGGCAAAACCAAACCAAGCCAAAAAGAGAGAGAGAGAGAAACAAAAACAAAAAATGAAAAATAAAAAACCTTGAAAGCAAATAGCCTGGATTCAGATCAGAGCCCCACTACTTACTGGAAATAAGATCTTGGATGACTTTTTCACATCTTCATTCCTCACTTTCCAAATCTGAAAAAAAGAATAAAATTCCAGTCACCTCAACTAGCTGTGAGGAATAAATGAGAGTATATTACAACTGCTTATAAGACAAAATCGAAAGAAAATGTGATTGAATTCCAATATCAGCTGAAAAACACAAGAAATAGGTAATGTGAATGACAGACTAAGTAAGGTACAGTTTCTGTAAAGTAGCGGTGCCAAATGCTAATGGCACAATGAGGGTTTATGTCCAGCTCTTGGCCAGCTAGGCTGGCTTTCAAAGTTAAGGTTAGCTCAAGATCAGAGAGTCCACTATCTCAAATGTGATATCCCACTGAAGCAGTATATGGGTTCCACTTGGTAAGTCATTGTCAGAAATAAATATTAGCTGATAAAAATGTGATTGCCAGACCTCTGGTTTTGGTTAAGTGATCACCATGAAGCTCCAGTCAATTCCCACTGATAAGAATTCATAGTAAACTCTTAATATTTATAAGAATTCATAGTAAATTCTTTAATCATTAGTTCCTCCTTTAATCATTTCCCCCAAAGTGATCAATCCAAAATAAATTTCAAAATTTTACATATCAGGGACGTGGATGGCTCAGTGGTTGAGCATCTGCCATTGGCTCAGGGCATCATCCCTGGGGTCCTGGAATCCCGCATCGAGCTCCCTGCGAGGAGCCTGCGTCTCCCTCTTCTTATGTCTCTGCCTTTGTGTCTCTCATGAATAAATACAATCTTTAAAAAAACTTTTTTTTACATATCCACAGCATAAAAATTGTAGGATATGGCATAGTTTTTACAAAGAAACGGCATATCTAATAACAGTAATTACTGTTATTTACCCATCACTACATTTTCTTAGAATCATAACCATGTAAATGTTTATTCCAAATAAAATTGCTACTCTAAAATGATTAAATTTGGTAATAATTTTGATGTCAGCCCTTTTATGTTTTCTTTCAGAAGTAAGATAACGTAAGCACATCGATGTATTTTCATTTAATTCTCCACAATCTTTTAACACCCCATCGGTGACAATCATGAAAAATTTGATATGAGTATGTAAAATATTTTTATACTTTTCTGTGTGTGTGTAGACACAAGTGTATATAGTTGTTTGAATACATATGGGATGAAATATACTTTCTTACACATAACTTGGTAACTTGCTATTTTACTTTTTGAAAAATCTCTCACCATAAAACATACTTTCAGATCTCTTTGCTCCTGGTAATTCTATTAAATGATTTTATAATTTGCTTTTATATGAATAATTCACAGTTTATTCAACCATTCCCTACTAAGTGGATATGGATGTTATTAGTAATATGTGGCCACTATGAACAATGTTGCAGTGAACATTCATATATATATATATATATATACAAAATATTTTGAGTATTTCTGTAAGAGTCAACTTTTTAGATGAAATATCACTATTATTAATAATGCTGTGTATTAACAATCTTATATTTTTAAATATTCTAATATATGGACTATTTAAACTGTCTTAATTTTCAACATTCAGCGGTTTTGTTGAGCATCCCTGTTGACAAATTATAATTTATTTCTTTAAATCAATGCTTGTATCTTTCTTTCATCCATTACTCTACTAATTTTCTATACTTCAGGAAATCTTTATATGATAATCTTTTGCCTTCTATACTTGTGAATATTTCCCCCAAATGTTGTCTATTAACCATATTTATTATTTTTTAAAATATTTTATTGGTTTATTCATGAGAGACACAGAGAGAGAGAGGCAGAGACACAGGCAGAGGCAGAAGCAGTCTCCCTTCAGGGAGCCCAATGTGAGACTCAATCCCAGGCCCTGGGATCACGACCTGAGGTGAAGGCTCAACCACTGAGCCACCCAGGTGTCCCCATATTTATAATTTGTAATGCAGAGAATGTCTTCAACTTTGTGTAAGAAAATCTGTTGGCCATTTTGTTGATAGCTTCTGACTTTCTATTTGGCTTTCCTAACTAATGTCAAATTGAGTGGCAGGAATTATGGATGAAAAACTCAATTCAGAAAACGCTTCACAACAACGCTTCACAACACAACTATAAATTAGTGAGTGGGATTATAATTCTCATAACATTAGTATTCTATCAAAGGCCCCCTACACAGTTAGAAAAGATATGTAGACTGAGGGCGTGTTGTTGTTGCTGATCAGACTGCCATTTGAAGATATGTCTACACCAATCTCATAAGGGCTCTGCTTTACTATTTTAGAATAATAATTAGCATATGCTTTTATATAAATCTTGTTCTTTCCCATTTAAATGTATTTATCTTTTGATGTGCTAATGTTTGCCAGAACTACAATCAAACTACATTAAGAACATATCTTTGAGTATTTTTTTTCTTAGAGGTATCTATTTACAAAATATCAGAAAGTAATTTTCAGAGCAAATGTATTCACGCTGTTAATTTTTTATACCTTGTGCCATCACTATGTCTGTCCTTTCAAAGGAAAAGGAAAATGAATCTGATAATGCTAAATTAGTATAAGGTACTGTCTTAGTCTGCTTGGGCTACTCTAACAAAAATACAAAAGACTGGGTGGCTTATACAAAGAAATTTCTCATAGTCTGAAGGCTGGGAAATCCAAGATTAAGACATCAGTGGATGCAGTGCCTGGTGAGAAAGCACCTAGATGGCTGTCTTCTTGCAGCACCCTCACATGGCAGAGGGAGTAAGATAGTTCCCTGGGGTCTCTTTTAAAAGGGTAGTAATTTCATTCACAAAGACTCTACCCTCATGGCCTAATTAGTCACCTTCCAAAGGTCCTACCACCAAAGATCATCACAGTGGGGATTAGGTTTTTCAATACATGAATTTGGGGGTGGTAGTGAACGCAGACATTCAATCTATGGCAAATGCCAGGAAATGTATGTATCCCTTCTTTAGTGTGTTGTTAAGGTTTACTTGATGATCACAGGAAAAATATGAACTATATCTTTTAATAATTTGCAAGTGGAGAAAAAGAACTTGAATCCAGGTTATCTTATCCAAGTTCAGATATTTTTATTTATTTTGCTTTGTTTTCCCACTGTATAATAAAAGAAGTGACATTAAAGTTCCCTTCATAAACACTAAAATAACTTGAACATCGATTGTGTGAAGGCAAAAATTACACTGGGCAAAGTTAATCAGGTAAGGAAGACTTGAAGACTATTGTGATAGGGGAGAGAGGTTGGAACTAAGTCTAAACTCAACCCCAATGAGTTGCAAGAGGCTTTTAAAAAGATTTACATCTCAACAGGGCAGAGAAAGAATTTACAGTTACAGCTTTTCTAAAGTAAATGGTCTAAGAAAGGGGAGGTCAGAGGCCTAGAGTCCAAAAGAAGCTTTGTCTAAAGTGTAGTGAAGCTGAGGAGAACATTAAAGCCATCTTGATCGATACCAACTGAAAATTTCAGACTAAAAGTAGATCTTGCAAATGACGCCACTTGTAACCTCAGCATGAGATTCAAATCCCTCTCTCTGATGGATGTTTAAGTATCAGCTACATACAGAGATGTGCATGGTGAATTTCAGTAATTGGAAGAGTGATTTTTTTTTGATTGAGTGAACATATTTTGTTGCAATTCATCTTTCACAGAGGGTGGAACTAAACAGTAAAAAATGATTTATCCTACTAAATTAAATAAATAATCCCTTCTTCTAATTTAATAATAAACAATTTATTCTAAATTATTTTTATTCTTTACTAAACATTAAAAATTATACAGTTCGTTATGGTTTTTGGTTTTTCAAACTATGCAAGCTGTGTCATTTGTATTTACTTTGAAAAACCAGGTGGCTGTGGTATTGTACTTTTTAATAATCTTAGCCTATTCTTCCTTCAAAATTGCTTTTCAACCAAG